>NW_028245804.1:0-600000 GCF_964263255.1 Lissotriton vulgaris | reverse complement strand
AGTACGATTGCGCTGCTTTCTTTTCTGGCACAGAATAATCACAAGGTTTCTAAGAAAAAGCTACAATACTGTAGACCCAAGGTGACCTACCTCGGTCATCTTTTGTCTAAGGAGGGGCGTGCATTGACATCAGATCGAATTCAGGCAATTTTAGATACACCAGTCCCCCGCACACAGACAGATGTACGCGCCTTCATAGGGTTAAAGTCCTTTTGTAGGCAGTGGATCATGGGGTTTTCGTACATTATAAAGCCTTTGTTAGCGTTACTGTCCAAAACTACACCAATGCCCCTTGAATGGACAGATGAATGTCAAAATGCTTTTGATCAACTGAGACAAGCCCTTTGCTCTGCACCCGTATTAGGTACACCAGATTATACGAAGATTTTCACATTGTACGTGCACGAGAAAGATGGGTTCGCGTTATCAGTGTTAGTGCAGACACACGGGGACAAGCAGAGGCCATGTGCATACTTTTCTGCTATTCTTGATCCTGTAGCGCGAGGGTTACCTGGGTGTTTCCGAGCAGTTGCAGCAACAGCAGTAGCGATACGGCAGAGTGAGGGAATAGTGTTATCGCACAAATTGTTGGTGTTAGTTCCCCATGCAGTAGATGCCCTGCTAAATCAAACAAAGACCCAATATTTCACGAGTGCACGGTTAACAGGATATGAGCTTACATTGTTGGCGCCACATATCACACTAAAAAGATGTGCTACTCTGAACCCTGCCACTTTATTGCCCGATCCGGTCCAGGAGGGTCAGGAAGAGAAACATCATGACTGTGTTTTCCTGACCGAGGAACAGACAAAGGGTCGTGTTGACCTACAGGATATGCCACTTCCAGATGTGGATGGGGAACTGTGGGTTGATGGATCATGTTTGAGGCTGCCAGATGGCACGACTTCCGCAGCCTATGCAATCACGACACTTAAGACAGTGGTGGAAACGGCTAGAATACCACAGAAATCGGCTCAAGCAGCGGAGCTGATAGCCTTGACAAGAGCCTGCGAACTGAGTGCTGGGTTATGTGTGAACATATACACAGACAGCCGGTACGCCTTCGGAGTAGCACATGACTTCGGTCTACTCTGGAGAGAGCGTGGGTTTTTAACTTCTCATGGAGTACACATTATGCACGGAGAATTGGTGCGTGATCTCCTAAATGCGTTGCTTTGCCCAAAGAAAGTAGCGATAATAAAATGTAGCACCCATAAAAAGATCACTGATGAAGTGGGACAAGGAAATGCCTTTGCGGACAGCATAGCGAGACAAACGGCTATGTCTCGAACTGACTCCCCCATGTATGTGACAAAATCCCAAGCAGAGCGATGGAATGATGCTAGAGCGGAAATATTAGACATTCAGAAATCAGCTACTGAATCAGAACTTGCGGCATGGGCAACTGATGGGATGCTAGATGATGAAGGGTGTTGGAGAAGCAAGGACATGGAGAAATGGAAATTGCCTGCAGCTTACTTGCAAGCGATGGTCCAGATGACACATGGGTTGGCGCACGTGGGGGCTCTTGCAATTACTCGATTGTTAACACGAGTTTGGGAGCATCCCGAGATTGCTAACACTGCCAAGAGAGTAGTGCAGACCTGTCTGATATGTTTGCAGCACAATCCTGCTAAGGGGACCCATACTCCGAAAGGAGGGTTCGTTCCACCTTCTGCACCATTCGAGGTACTTCAAATGGATTACATCCAGCTTGAGCGCTGCAATAACCTTAAGTATGTCTTAGTGGTGGTGTGCGCTTTTAGCAAATGGGTTGAAGCCTTCCCTACGAAAGATAATACAGCTTTAACAACAGCTAAGGTGTTGCTCAAGGAGTATTTTCCTCGCTTTGGAGTTTGCAAATTTTTATGGAGCGATAATGGGCCTCATTTTGTCGGGAAAATTGTGGAGTATGTGCTGAAGGGGTTAGGGATCCAACAGAAGTTTCATGCTGTGTTCCACCCTCAGTCGGCAGGTCTTGTCGAGCGGTATAATGCCACGTTGAAACTAAAACTGGCTAAGATCGTGGCGTCCACGTCATTGAAATGGCCGGATGCCTTACCGCTAGCGTTACTCTCTCTTAGATCAGTGCCCCACTCTCGGACAGGCCTCACACCATATGAAGTGGTGTTTGGAAGGCCTATGAATATTTGGGGGGTACCTAAGCCGCGATTGATACATGATGTGCCTTGTATAATGATGAACGATTATTTGGCACGATTAACAAATGATTTGCTTTCTATTCATCAACAGGTTCGAGAAGCGCTCCCCGACAACTCTACTGGAGAAGGCCATGATCTTCGCCCTGGTGATCATGTGATGATCCGGTCGTTTGAGAGGGCGAACAGCTTGGAACCGAGGTGGAGAGGCCCCGAGCAGGTCCTCCTTGCAACTCGAACAGCTGTACGAGTGACCAATAGGAAGTGGTGGATACATTCAACACATTGCCGTCGTGTCTCTCCTGACCTGGTGAATCCTGCTGTGTTGACCGACTTCCAAGAGATTTTGGAGAAAGAAAAGAGCCCAGCTGTGACATCGGCCGAAACTGAGGGAGCCTTCCCGGACCATACTGTTTCTGGACGAGAGCGCTACAATCTGCGGCCACGATAGGAAGATTTTTTGGTTTTCGAGACTGGTTGGTTACCGCTCTGGGGTTTGTGAAATGGAAACCGGGAATCTCAAGGGGGGAGGATCAGTTCTGCCAAGAGTAGTGACACCCGTCTTGACCCCGGAGAAGAAAACAACGGCTACCTCGGAGCTCAGCACCGTATTTTTCCTTTTTAGGTGTAATACACACATATGTACATTTGAGAACTTGTGAACTTTCTGAACTTTTAAGACTTTGAACAATAATTGAACTATGGCGTCTTCTGCATCACGGGATAAACGAATACTTGATGCCATCCTCTTTGTCCTAACGATTGTGGTAATCGCAGTGATAGCCTGGGTAGTTGAACTTGTGGTGCCTGCACGTAAACATTTGCTGCCGACTACCCCGGCTCCATCTGAACATTTTCATTTCACCTTGCCTTACCATGACGAACGGCATCGACAGACTTACTTGAACAATAGTTTTATTCAGATCCTGCATCATACACATAACATGACAAATACGTCTAATTGCTGGGTGTGTGGGATGTTGCCCGGGCACCAGAAGAAAGGGGGCACTCCACTCATTCCACTCCCGTTCTCACATAATGGATCCTGCAATGCCTGGTACACTCTTCTCTTCACTTTGAGATGGCCAACAAAAGGGGGGGTGCTTTTCCGTTTGAATAAAGTATGTTATCACGACCGGGATGGGTATCCACGAGCTGAGGGTACTCGATTTGAATGGGAAGAGTATTGCCCCGACAATGTATCTGCCCCACGTGTTTACAGCAATCAACGTAACATTAATGTTTCCAGCTCACATGTTATAAATGTTATTGCCACAAAAGCTGATTTGTGTATACGTAATAAAGGTACGATCTCGGTTGGGAAAAGCGAATGCAATACTACAATCACGTTTGACAGCCCGAATGGCATATCGTTTGTAGCATCACGAAATACGTATTTTATTTGCGGAACGAAGGGTTATCATCAGCTCCCGTTGGGATGGTTAGGTACTTGCTATGTATCTTTTGTACTGCCTCCTGTATTTATTGCCCCACCAATGTACCATAATGATTATATTTTGTATCATGACTTTGTATTGAATCGTGTTAAACGTGCTGTTGTTCTAGATGACATTGACCAGACAGACACTGCTTTGCAACAGTATGTGGATTTCAATTTGGGACTGTTTTCCTTTGTTGGGGCTGCTTTGAATAGTCGAAAGATACGACGACTGACCCGTGTAGTTGAGGCTGTAGCAAATGATACTGCTATTGCATTGGGGAATATTACTGAGGAACTTCAGATTTCTAGGATTGTTACGCTCCAGAACCGGATGGTTCTAGATGTAGTTCTAGCTGATCGTGGGGGGGCATGTAGAATCATCGGAAGCAGCTGTTGTGTCTATGTACCTGACAATTCACCATCTGTTTATGATGCCATTTCAAAACTGCATAAGATAGCTGCAGAAATACACCCGGATAATGGAACTTGGACTCTTTCAGGGTGGTTCTGGTCAATGCTTACCACTTGGGGTTGGAAATTGCTAACAATTCTATGTATCATTGTGGGGATACTGTTTGGTGTATGCTTATGTATTCAATGTGGTCCAGCTTTGTGTTCTATGTGCCTATCGGCGTGTATACCATCAAGACGAGCTCTTGCTCACGATAAAATGATGCTTCATAAAGAAGTAACCCAAATAATGTTGATCGATATTGAAGATGAACACCCAGATTATGTTCACTATGAGGTAGCTTCAGCTAAACGCTAAAAGGGTCGTCTGTCGTAATTTGGCGATGGCCGAGTTAGCGCTTAGCTGTGCTACACGTTTCCCGTTTCACTTGGCCATATTCGGAAACGCCATTTTGTGTGTTACGGCGCCCATCTTAGATCATAAGCGGCCTCGTGGCCAGCATGGCCTTTAGTCCGTTGTCCGTGCCATTGACCACTTGAGTTTGCCCAGCAACAGGCTATTTTTAGTACTGGTCAAGCCCGTACATGCGCAGTCCCCATTGACCAGTCACCCCTCTGGAATGTGCCGCCTAAACTGACCAGCAGAGTTGTAACCCCTCCAATAAGCTGGCTGTGTTTCAAAGATGACCTTATATGTACATAATGCTTGTAACTTTGTGCCGCCCATTGTTTTATTACCTGTAAATTGTATAAAAGAGCAAGTCACACCGATGTTCGGTGTGATACTTCTTGCATTACCGAAGGGTGCTGTAGGAATGTACCACCACCCCATGGGGTCTTAATAAACTTGTTCTTTGCATTTTTCAGTTTCCGTGCCAACAGTTCTTTCGGTGTAAGTGGGTTATCTTCGGAGCTTGTAGGCCTTGGGAACCCAATACCACACCAGGGGGCTATAAATCTGTGGGAATGAGTCTCACATTTCCACTGCTCATAGAGCCTGCTGCCTGAGACCCTCTCCTGCTGCTGCCTCAAGTGCCTGCTGCCTGGGACCCCTCACGACTCACTTTCACCACAGGTGTTCCATGTCCACAGGGATGGCAAGGACAGAGAAGATCCGTGCCAGTCCATTCACAAGCGAGGAGCTGGAGGTCCTAGTGGACGAGGTACCGGCACAGTACCCAAGGCTGTATGGTGGCCCCAATGTAGTGGTAAGTCATCAATAAGGGAGCTGTAGGGCAGGGGGGTATCAGACATGTAGTTGCGCTACTGCAGTATATGCCTGAGGGTGTGGGGTTGTGTCATTCACTGACAAACAAGCTGTCTCCAGGACGAGGGAGAGTGTGTGTCCCAAAGTTGTATGTATGAGTGGAGTGTGTTACATTATCAGCCATCAAGAGCCACAGGATGTTGGACATGTAGGTGCCAGGACAGTAATTGCTCGGGTGAATGTTTCTATGTGCCACTGTTGTCCGACTCAGTGTGAACCCAGAGACTAGGCCCAGTGCCTGCCCACCCAAACGAGAACACATTACTGAACTTACATGATCCCTGCTCCTGATCATTCACACTGAATAATAGATATGCACCATCTCAGCCCTGTATATTTGCACACAAACACACTTCTGTAGATGGTTATTTTGTTGGTGAGTCCATGTGCCCCGAGGCCATACAGATTACAAACACATATGTTCACAGTACATGCTCATTGAATGCTGCCCAGTCATGCACAAAGTGCTTCTACACACAGGCACAGGTAGATATGTGATGTATGTAGTGGGCAGACATGCATGGGACTGGTGATGTCTGCAAGCCACTGAGGGGGTTCAGTGCAGTCATCCTGCATGTGTGTGAGATTTCATGGACCCTCTACGCCCTCATGTATGCATGCTATCACATCTGTTTGGCCCATGCAGAGTGCCCTTGTGAGGTGTCCCCCAGTTTGGGATAGAGGGAGATTACAATGTATTTATTTATTTAAAGAGTTTTATATAGCGCTGGCTAGACCCGAAGGTATCAGAGCGCTTTACATGAGTATCAAAAATGTAACAGAAAAAAAGATCAACAATTACACAATACATCAAAAAATAGACAATACATTGGGAGAAGAGAGAAAGGGGAGAGAAAAGTAGTGGGAGGGGCAGGGTAGGTGAGAAAGGGAGGATAAGGGTAGAGACAACATGGAGAGACAAAAGGAAGTCTGTCTAAAGACCGACTGGGTAGGTGACGACCAAGATGGGAATCCTCGGCCCATCTCCCCTATAGCTAAACCAGGGAGCTCCATCGGGCATCAGTCAAAATAGTTCAGTCTCAGTACATTAAGAGAGGAGAGAAGGAGGGACATAAATAGAGGGAGGATGCGGGAAGAGACGACAAGAGAGACGAAAGGAAGGAGGGAGATAAGGTCAGGAGAGACGTAGTAGGGATTGTTGTGGCCGTCATTTTAGACGTAGTCTTGCTTCTTAAGCGCTTCTAATTGCAAATGTTTCTGTCGGAGTTCTTTGCGCAAACATTCCCAAAGGCCCCTGGTCCTCCAGCCGTCAGGAAATGATATTCTGGGCTTTCGCGCGGGTTTCCAGTTGTAGGTGCTTCTCTGCTCGCTGAACAGGAGAAAGAGGTGTGACCCACCCAAGGGTCCTGAGTCTGTGTCTTGCTACTTTACTGATAGATGTTGGTACATGACACTGTGCAACTGGTCATTTACTCTTCTTTTCTCCCATACCTGCAGCTCAAGGTACACCAGCGTAAGGCTGTGCCGAGGGCCATTGCAGCTAAGGTACGAGCCCTGAGGGTATCCAACTGACGACGCACCCACTGCCACAAGAGGTGGGACGACATCAGCCGTCTGGCAAAGAACATGGCAGAGATGACATTGGGGATGCTACCGCGCACTGGGCGTTTGGCACGGCGCAACATAACACCACTGATGGTTCGCATATTGGCAGTGACTCATCCGGAGCTGGATGCACGTCTGAAGGAGCATCGCCAGCAAGGCAGGGGTGAGTATTTGGGGAGGGTGACTTTGACTGGGAGCGGATGCATGTGTACAGGGCCTGTGGCAGCGGTGGCCCATGTGATGTTCGTGTGGTGGTGCTGTGCTGTGTCATGTGAGTGGCTGCTGGGATATGTGCCAGTGTCAGGCATTGGGCCAAACTGGCCTTACAAAGCTGATCCTCCCTGCTGTGCTTTCTCATAGCCAGATGTGTTAGGGTCTAAATGGTCATTCAGCATTGGGATAGTGTGGGGAATCTATTAGGGGGTGAACAGCAGGGTCCACTATAATACTAATACTGAGATTTATTAAGCGCAACAGATACCCCCAACACAGGGGTGTCCCGACGCTAGAAACATCAGGTGATAGCGCGACAAAAGGAGTAGAACGCTTATTGATCCTTCATAACAGCTGCCCTGAAGAGCCACGTCCTCAGGGTCTATTTAAAACAGGATTCTGACTTGGCATTCCGTTAGAAGACTGGTAGGGCATTCCACATAGCGGCCGTTCTGACCGTGAATGCTCTCCCCCCTAGCCGAGATTTCTTAAAGCGTGGGGTCTGTAGTAATTTGAAAGAGTTTTAGCGCAGCACCCGGTTTTGCTTGTAGGGGCATAATCTTTCCTTTAGATAACTCGGGCAGTTTCCATTCAGAGCCTGATAGGCCATTGTCATGGCCTTGAATATGATTATTTTCTCCACTGGAAGCCAGTGGAGTTTATGTAAATGCGGAGAGACATTGTGTCGGAATGGTATACGGCAAACCAGTCTTGCAGCCGCATCTTGAATCATCTGAAGGCGTTGGATTGTATATGTAGGGAGGCCAAGATACAGACCATTGGCATAATCTAGCCTAGAAGTTACAATAGCATGCACTACTGTTTTGCGGCAAACTTCTGGTAGAAAATGCATGACTTTCCAGAGATTTTTTAATTTGCTGAAACAGGTCGCAGAGACCTGTTGTACTTGAGCTGAGAAGGTGAGATTTGCTTCCCATTTCACTCCTAAGTTGCGAATAGAGGTGGCTGGGGATGGTGGAGCACCCATTTTTGATGGCCACCATAGTGCTGACTCTGGCACAGTTCCCTGCCCAAAAAAAAGAAACCTCTGTTTTATCCGTGTTTAACTTCAATTTATTAGAATTCATCCAAATAGCTATATCGCGTAGGCATCCCTGGAAGTTCTTAAAACCATCCACCGTCTGCTCTTTGAAAGAAAAAACCAACTGGGTGTCATAAGCGTTAGAAATTGCTTTCCCTCCCCAGTTGGAAATCAACGAAAACAAAGGAGGTAGGTAGAGGTTAAAGAATAGAGGACTCCGAGCTGAGCCCTGGGGCACCCCACACCATAGCTGTTTAGGTTGAGATTCATAGGGCTTAAGGGCGACTTTCTGAGTGCGTACCCTCAGATAGAAGTAAGACAAGTGAGTACTTTACCCTCAAAGCCCACTTCTTTTAGGCGCTCGACCAAAATAGTGTGGTCAACAGTGTTGAATGCCGCTGGAAGATCCAGGAGCACCAGCAATGCTAGTGCTCCTGAATCCAGAGAGCATCTTAATGACTTTGCCACCTCCAGGAGAGCAGTCTCCATACTAAATCCTGCTCGAAAGCCTGATTGAGTATCATGCAGAGCCCCATTCTTCTAAATAAATCTGGTCAATTGACGTTGAACTAATTTTTCCAACATTTTTCCAGAAGCGGGTAATAAAGAGATTGGTCGCAGATTTTTTAGATCACCCGGGTCTCCATTTTGTTTCTTTTTCAGCTGGAGCAGTGTCGCATGCTTCCATTTATCTGGGAAGATGCCTGTCTCCAGAGAGGAATTCCTGATGTGTCGTAACCCATCCACCAGTCAGGAGGATTACATCTTCCATAATTTAGTAGGGCATGGATCATCTGGGACTCCTGAATGGCATTTCTGAATTTCAATTAGGGCATCCTGCGGCAAAATTGGTGTAAACTTACTCAATCTGGGTATCTCCCCTACGAGCGGAGATTTATCCCCTTTCACAGTGGCCTCTGTGGCCCGGAATGACTTGTAGACCTTTAAGATTTTATTATCAAAATAGTTCCCGATCTTGTCGCACAGAGCTGCGGATGGGGTTACTTCTGTCTCCAGTACCCTGGGCTTGAAAAAAGTTTGAACTACCTTAAAAACCTCACTACTTGACTGGTTAGCATTTCTAATACAAGACACAATATGGTTTCGTCTAGCTGTTTTTATCTCCTTATGAAACCTTTTTAAGGCTTTTTTATAATTTGCCTTCGATCTCTCACAGTAGCTCAGCCTCCATTGTCGTTCCAGCTTTTTGCACATACTTTTGCTCTCCCTAAGGGCATTGGAGGACCATGGGGCATTAGGGGATAATCTAGTTGATTTCACCACTCTGCCTGGTGCTACCGACTCCACCGCCATAGCGATCCAGTGGTGTATCGATATTGCATCAACATCGGGATTACCGATAAACTGAGGGATCATCTTGCAAAATGGAACTTAGTGCTGTTTCGGTCAAATTATTCAAATTTCTTTTAAGCGTAAGACGCATTCCTTTTACTTGATCTACATTAGGTAAAATAATGAAAAAAGGAACCAGATAATGATCTGACCATGTCAGAGGAACGGGGGTCTCCATATCAATAGGGGTGCAATTGGAGAAAACTAAGTCCAGGGTATGCCCCGCTACATGTGTCGGATGGGAGACCCATTGTTTGAGATTAGCCCCAGCTAATGATGTAACTAACTGCATTGCTTGCATGCAGTTCAAGTCGTTCACATGCAGGTTAAAATCTCCCACGGCCAGGAAATTAGTATACATTATTGATTTTTGAGCAATTAAATTACAGAGCGTATGGAGGGCAGGCACCAGACAATCAGAAATTTAGGCCTTCAATGCCCTGAGTCAAAAAAGGAGCCGAGGACACCAACTCCCATGTGTCTCTGAAAATAATGGCCACCCCACCTCCCCTTTTACCTCCTTCTCTATTAACATTGCACATTTTAAAACCTGGTGGAATTGCTAATGTGATTGTTGTCACCGTGTCTAAATTAAGCCAAGTTTCCGTAAGGAACAGGACATCCCAGGTATCCTCAATTAAGATTGACCAAACATCTTTTGCAAACTTGGTCAATGATCTGCAGTTTAAAAGACAGGCCTAATTTTTATATTGCTTACATTCACTCGGCATGGGGGGCGTGTCTGCTTTTTCCTAAGCGCCTTGGTAGGGACTAAAGACTGGCCACAGCCATCGCAGCTATGTGGGAGCGGAGTAGTGGCTAGATTAATCTGGTGTGAGTAAGTGCAGCCAGGACCGCAGACACGCAGTAACTCGTCCAGAGTCCAAGATTGAAACTCACCGCTCCTATTTCTGGCAGCATGGCCGGCGCCGGTCGCGATCCAGTCGCGGACGGGTGCAGACGGGCTTGCCTTAGGTGCGCCTAAGTGAGGCAGCTACTGTGGTCGGAGTCGCGTCTGTCCCTCCGTACAATCGGCACTATTTGCCCTGACGGATCGGGGACTCCGACACCCACCGTCGATAAAGAGGCACCCACAAGTAAGTAGCCGCATCTAGTTGTCAGAAGCAGTGTAGGTTTACAATTTTAAAAAGATAAAAGCAATTTTCCTTATAAAGTGCGATGAGTGTGCAAATAAGCACATTTCAATTGTGCAAAATCGGGCAGAGACAGACAATTTAAAAACAGCATAACCTTGCGGCGCGCAATCACCTAATGCTACACGGCCAGCAAGCCATCCGTCTAATGAAACCCCTGGGCGGAAGTGAGGCAGCTACTGTGGGCGGAGTCGCGTCTGTCCCTCCATACAATCAGGACTGCTTGCCGTGAGGGACCGGGGTCTGCGACACCCACCGTCGATAAAGAGGCACCCACAAGTAAGTAGCATCGTCTAGTTGTCAGAAGCAGTGTAGGTTTACAATTTTAAAAAGATCAAAGCAATTTTCCTCATAAAGTGCGATGAGTGTGCCAATGAGCAAATTTAAATTGTGCAAAATCGGGCAGAGACAGACAATTTAAAAACAGCATAGCCTTGCGGCGCGCAATCACCTAATCAACTATCTGAGTGTGACATCATGTATGCCTACTTTGCATGCACCATGATCGGTGAGGCCCACACATCTGACAAGGGGCCCCAGAGTACCACATGGTGCTTGGTATGGCCTACTTGGCATTGTGGACTGTCATGTCCTAATAGGTGTGTGTGTTATCCCCTCCTGTTCCCTGAAGGTCTGTCACTGGCAATGAGTGTTGTCCCCACATCATGTCCCTAGGTGTGGGCAGGGCAACTTGTGTGTCTGGTACACTTCATCCACAGGCAGGGTGTTGTGCTGAGTGGCCTCAACATGGCTCAGTCATGGCAGATATTCAGGATCGCAGGCACTGTTGTGGTCTATGTAGTGTGTTGCTGCAATGTGATTGCAGGGTGTGGTGGTCACCATGTTGATTTGGGCATCTCCTGTACTGCATTGATTGGATTGCTTTGTCCTGATGATGACACTAACACAACCCTGCATCTGTCTCTGATGCAGAATCGCCAGTGGACACGGAGGAACGGGAGCAGGAAACCAGTGGTGGCGAGAGTAGCACCACAGCTGCACCGGAGGCCAGTGACCCCAGAGCTCACCAGCGCATCTGAGGGGGACCGGAGTATGCAGGAGGAATCCATGGATGAGACACAGACATCATCTGATGCCAACGATGATGCTTCCATGTTGGCAGGCACATGGGATGGGGAGTCTGCAACATCATCTACCACACTGCGGCCAGTGCCCAGCCTCCCATCCACTTCATCTGGTGCTGCCTGTGTCCGTGTCAGTAAGAGGGGACAAGTTACTTTCACACCCGGCACAGCTGAGCCTGCACCTGTTTCCCCTGCTGCCCTCAGTACAGAGTCTGTAGAGCTCCTACACAAGCTTTGTGTGGGCCAGACCGCCCTGCTCAATGCCTTCAGTGACCATGACAAGAAATTAGGCCAGGTGGGTGCCTACATGGAGGGCATACATTCTGATGTGGGTGGGCTACACCGTACAGTACAGGCTTTGTCATTTGCAGTGACGTCTGCCCTTCAACAGGCACATGCTCCCATTCCTGTTCAGGTGCCTTTGTCCACCCCCAGTCAGTGGCCACATCAGATGACAGTGACCACGGTTCGCATGCGTCACAGACACGATACAGCACAAGGAGCACAGAGCAGACACAACCCAAGCGGTCCCGCCCACAGACACCAACCCCACAGAAGAGCAGAGCCAGCCCAGAATGCAAAAACAAGAGCCCGTCAGGAAAGAGCAAGGGCGAAAAAACAATGAGGCTGACATGAGGCTCACATGCCTCAGAGGCATCACAAGCAAAGGACTCTCCTGTCGCAAAAACTTCACGCTGAGGTAGGCGTGCAGTGTCTGTGCCCACTGAGGAGGTGTTGTATGGCAAGGGTGCAACTAGGAAGGGCACAGGGCCACATCCCCCCACCATATCAACTCCAATTTCAAGCCCAGTGAAGCAGGTGGAGGAGGGCACTGTCGGGGCCACCCCTGGCAAAGAAGCAAGGGAGGGCACTGTAAGTGGGACACCTGGCAAGCAGGGGAAGGTGGTCCAGAGGCGTAGCCAGACAAAGCGATCCGCAGCATCCAACACGTCACCAGAGGGAGTGCCAGTGTCTGCACCTGATGCGGGACAGTTGGTGTGTGTGCCTGTTGTCTCATCCCCAGTTCCCATTAACCCCAAGACAGGGAAGCCATTTCGTATTCCCAAGAAGTGGAAGGGCACCCCTCCAACCTCTCCCACCCACACTGTGTTACAGGTCTGTCTGACTCCATCTCCACGTGCCACTATACCACCTGCTCCAAACAGCCCTCCAGCTTGCCAAACCACTGATAGCCCTACATCACCTGGGCCTCTGTCTCCCCAGTCAAGTGTTCCTGCTGTCCCCGACACACAGCCAGCTCCAAGTCTGCCTGACAGCCAAATGTGAGTGGCAGTCCCACTCATACACCTGTTTCTCATACAGGTGTGCTAGTCCTGCCCATTGTTTGCACCTGGGAGTGTTGCTGGACATGGAAGGGTACAGTCAAACACACTCACTGTGCAACTTCTCATGTGCTGACTCCGCATTTCTCCCTGGCAAATTGTCATTCACTGCTTTGTTGTACTCTCACCTGTGCCATGGACACTGACCCTGTTGCTCTGCTGTGTTGTACTCTCACCTGTGCCATGGACACTGGCCCTATTGCTCTGCTGTGTTGTACTCTCACCTGTGCCATGGACACTGGCCCTGTTGCTCTGCTCTGTTGGAGTCTACCCTGTGCCATGCACACTGACCATGTTGCTCTGTTGTGTTGTACTCTCACCAGTGCCATGGACACTGACCCTGTTGCTCTGCTGTGTTGGAGTATCCCCTGTGCAGCCTCTCATGTACCTGGTGTGCCACCTGCCATGGACACTGGTCCTATTGCTCTGCTGTGTTGGAGTCTCCCCTGTGCCATGGGCACTGGCCCTGTTGCTCTGTTGTGTTGGAGTCTCCCCTGTGCAGCCTTTCATGTACTTGGTGTGCCACCTGCCATGGACACTGGCCCTGTTGCTCTGCTGTGTTGTACTCTCACCTGTGCCATGGACACTGACCATGTTGCTCTGCTGTGTTGGAGTCTCCCCTGTGGCATGGACACTGACCCTTTTGCTCTGCTGTGTTTTACTCTCACCTGTGCCATGGACACTGGCCCTGTTGCTCTGCTGTGATTTACTTTCACCTGTGCCATGGACACTGACCCTGTTGCTCTGCTGTGTTGGAGTCTCCCCTGTGCCATGGACACTGACCCTGTTGCTCTGCTGTGTTGGAGTCTCCCCTGTGCCATGGACACTGGCCCTGTTGCTCTGCTGTGTTGTACTCTCACCTGTGCCATGGACACTGGCCCTGTTGCTCTGCTGTGTTGTACTCTCACCTGTGCCATGGACACTGACCCTCTTGCTCTGCTGTGTTGGAGTCTCCCCTGTGCCAGGGACACTGGCCCTGTTGCTCTGCTGTTATATTGCATATGATCAGCATTGTGTGCCTTACTCTGGTCTACTGTTGTTCTACTGTCACATATGTGCAATATGTGAATTAAGACAGTGTTGGAAAACGAGGCAGCATCTGTGAGGTCTGCACAAATAACATGACACATTTGTCCTTCACTGGGAAGAAAACATCTTAGGGCAGCACCTGACTCTCAGAGGGTAGCGTTGCAGAACAGTCTGAGGCTTACTCAAGGGGGGTGGTGTGGGCTAGTAATCGCCATTTGCAGTTGCGCAAAAATAACACTCAATAATTGATTGTCCAGTCTGTACTTTGCTTTATAAAAGTAAGAGTACATTTATTAAACACACACACCACTCAATACTATACACCAATTTACAAATATACATAAGCTGATAGAATTACTTTGTGACATTGCAGAACATCGCCCTCACTCCCCCAGGGAGGTGGGGTCTAGTACCACCACTCCCATATATGCACATCATCTTGTCCCCAATGCAGCAAATTGGTCTTAACCTGAGGGGCGAGGGCCCTGCGCACTGGCACCATCCCAGTGGCGACCCCCCCACTACCTCAACAAGCATTAAACAGGCTACACCTGCCTTGGTGACACATGACCCTGACTGAGCATCTCCTACTGACCATACAGTATGCACCTCTACATCTTAATGGCTAATAGTCTGGGGTCTTCACCTCAGCGCAGCAGCAAGAATACATGTTTACGCACACTTTAGAATGACAGTACTCAGCACATTTGGATTTTTTTTGTTTGCTTTTTTTGGTAATTCTCATATACCGTTGTTGGAAGTCTTGATGGGAAACTGGCCGCCTCTATATAGATGGTTATCCTTATCCGGCCCTGATTTCGTTGACCACTAGACAGATAGCAAACCTGATCCCTCAAGTAGCCACTGCTTTCCGAGTTCAACTCCATTTCACACAGTGTTGGTGCCCTGTGTTACTTTGAAGGCAAGGGGACCATCAGGGCCCCAGATAAATCATTGGAAAACCAATCTTTTACCTTGCTATGAGACTAAGGCCGTCCAGGTCTTATCAAACCTTATAGGGTCACATGTAGAGGTGGGCGAATTTTGCGAATCTGGTGTTCGCAAATTTTGCGAATTTGCGAACTCGCAATCCGCAAAATCCGCGAATTCTCGCTAATTTTTTTTTTTTGTGTGTTTGCAAGGATTTCTGCCAGTTCGCAAGGATTTCTGACAGTTCACGAGGGTTTTGTAACAGTTCGCAATTGCGAACTTACATGTCGGCTCGCAACGGTCACGATTATGTTGTTTCTACGTCTGGTTCATCATCACAGGTTCCCAGCACCCTCTGTTTCACCCCTGCCACCCTCTGTTTCACCCATGCCACCCTCTGGTACATCAATGCCTTATGCCACCCTCTGGTTCATCATCACTGTAGATTATGGGGGGAAAAAGCAAGCACACCTGCCTGCTTCAACTGACATGAATTAATTTGGGGTTGATTTATTAATGTGTCACTGTTTTAAAATTCCAGTCTGGCACCTGCTTCCTTATCTGTAATTTGCTTTCTGTTGCAGTGCAATTTTTTTTTCCAGGACCTTTGTGGCCTACTTGTAGCTATTCTATGAGCCTGCTGTGAGGGTCAGAGCAGGGTCATACAATTGTTGCAACTAGCAACTGAACTCTGGAGGGGCCCTTGTCAGGAAGCACTACAGGGAACGGTTACTAATGATGAGTTTGAACTTTTGAACCTGCTTTCACTTTTGCAAAACTTGTTTTTCTGCAGAACAGCATTACAGCAACTGTAATGCCCCACCAAGCTTATATGAGAAAGTTGATTTCTAATCCAAAAGTTATCCAAAGATAATCAAAAGGCCTCAAATCCAAAAAAGTGCAGGCAAATGTCAACCTGAGGAGTTATTCTGATAAAAATCATCATTTTCAGAAGGGCTATGCTGCTTGCTAGTAGATTTCTTGTGCAGAATTGCATTTTTTTTAATTTCGCGAGTGCGAGATTGTTGCTGCCCGCCGCACCTACATGTTCGCAATTGCGAACTTACACCGCAAAGAAAAAAAATCCGCTGCGTGCGAATTTGCGGATTTTGCGGGAAATTCGCGAATCTCGCGGATTGCGAATTTACCGAAAATCCGCAAAATCCGCGAGCGTAACGGATTTTCCGCCCATGCTTAGTCACATGTCATATCGGATTTGCTTGTAAAGATAAAGGGCCATATGTAGGTGGACAAATACCGGTCGGTAACGGCCGATTTCGGCCGTTACCGACCGGTATTTGTAGTATCAGATGTAGGGGGCCAGAAAATTACCGATTCTGTATATTTACCGAATTGGTAAATTTACCGAATCGGTAAATTACCGAATCGGTAAATGTGCAGAATCGGTAATATGGGATGTAGGTGGCACTGGAAACAGTGCCACAGGCCCTTAGAAATTCGTTATTTACCATGAAATACAATGGCATGGTAAATAACGAATTTCTGTGTACATGCACATCTGTGCATGTACACCTGTGCCATGTGGCACACATACATGCCCTAAGGGCATGTATGTGTGTCACATGGCACACAAGCCAGAATCAGGGGTGCAACAGGGTGTCAAAGTGACATCCTGTCCCCCTTGACAAATCGGTAAATTTACCGATTCAGTAATTACCGATTCGGTAATTATTAAAGAATTATTACCTACATGGCATTTACCGAATTGTAAATACCGAATCGGTAAAATTAGGTATTTACGATTCGGTAAATGCAATTTACCTACATATGGCCCAATATGTCTTAAACAACTTGAAAAGGAAGGGGAGATTGGATCCTTCCAGGCTCTACAGATTTCACGCCTTGCATAACTTAGAAAACAAATCTCGTACGGAGTTCATTTACATTATAGTCCATGCATAGCCCAGAGAGAATTATTCTGGTGTTAAGTTCTAGAGATGCTTGAAGAACATCTTCTAGAAATTCCTGTTCCAGTACTCTCTTATCTCTAGACAGTCCACAAACATATGGACATCATCCGCAGCAGGATATCTACATCTTGGACAGTAGTACTCATAGTTTGAGAATTTAGTTAATTTTTTAGGGGTAATGTAGCCGGCTTGACTACTGCCTGCAAGATGGCAAAAGAATCGGCCCATAGATTTTTAGTATTTCCGCTATTAGGATTTAAAATATCACCTTAAAGTTTTTGTATCTCTAGTTCGGTAACATTTTCAACTTCTAGCATGGCTGAGTACCAGTATGAGATTTGATTTTTCCATCTTCCACACCTATATACAGAGTCGAACTTCGGGCTTGGATCGTTAGAGTCCCATGTTTTTGTTGCCCACCATCCGGATAGCTGGTAATATTTAAATCTGGTGAGTGTTCCCCCAGTCAAATTGGAAAGAGCCTCCCAGCCTGATGAATACCCAATTTTTTAGGGCTGCCCCCAAAATCTTGAGCCTCACTTTCATAAAAAACTTGGGGTCACCAAATTTAAAAAGAAAGAAGTCTTGTCCCTGCGGAATGTCTTGCAATAATGCTGTGAAGAGAATACCTTGGGAATATAGATCGATTTTACCAGCTAATATTCTAAAAATTTTAAAGTGGAATTCGTGACAATACACAAATAGGTCTGGTAGAGCCAGGCCTCCTGTTCCTAGGCTTCTTCTAAGCTTTTTCCATGATATTCGTGGAGATTTTGAGTTCCATATGAAGGATCCTATTTTCCCTTGTAATTTTTTGATGGCTGATGTATGGAAAGAAATTGGAATGTAGTTGAACAAGAACGTTATTTTTGGCAAAATTATCATCTTAGTTAAATTGACTATCCCGAAGATGTTTAAGGGGAGAGATGACCATCTCTGAAGTAGGGCCCAAACATCCTTAGAGACTCTATCTAGATTGATTTTTGGTATCTCTTCAATCTTTTTGGTCAAGTGTATCCCCAGATATCTCATTTTATTCTTTGACCCTAGTGTCTCTACTTCTTGGTTCCACTCCATGATCTCAGTCTTACCCTTATTGATCTTATACCCTGAGATCTCGCCAAACCCTTCTGCCAAATCTATTAATCTCGGCAGTGCTACAGACGGATTCGAAGTATACATCAATAAATCATCTGCGTATAAAGCCAATTTTAATTCCAAATTAGAGATCATAAAAGGCTTAATTAACGGATCAGACCTAAGCAAACAAATAAAAGGCTCTATATATAGATGAAACAAAAGAGGCGACAGAGGGCAGCCCTGTCTAGTTTTGTTATATATCTTTCCCTCCTTGCCTTCTCCTTTGAAGAAGAGGAATAGACTAGAAAAACAAAATATGGTAAGTATTGTGTCTACAACTTTAAAGGGATTAACAGAGCTCTACTGAGAACTCTCTCTCATTAGAATTAGAAAGGAGTCAACTTCCTGAGGTGAAAAGAAGTTGTGCGTCTTGTTTCTCCAGACTACTTTTAAACAAGCATTTACAATGCAATGGTCTCGGCATTGTTAAAGTTAGAGCTATTGGCATTGATCATGACATTTTTATTTATGTTTTCGTTTTTAAAACATATAAATAAATGGCATTGTCAATTACAATGCCAATAGCTTAATCTCTTGCAAATGTGAGACCTATTGCATTTGCAACCACACAGAGCCACACACACAAAGTCACCCACACACACAAAGCCACCCACACACACACAGAGCCACCCACAGAGTGCCCCCTACACACACAGAGCCACCCACAGAGAGAGCCACTTACAAAAAAATCTACCCACAAAGAGCCCGACACACACACACACACAGAGTCCCCCCACACACACACAGAGCTCCCCACACACACAGAGAGCCCCACACACACAGAGAGCCCCCCCACACACACACACAGAGCCCTACACACACACAAGAGAGCCCCCCCACACACACAGAGAGCCTCACACACACACACACACAGAGCCTCACACACACACACTCCCACAGAGAGCCACACACCACCTGACTTCTTAGTTATTCCTGTGTGTGCCATGGTTCAAAATGTGTGCCAATCTGTCCAGAACGACCCCATCCTGCGTGCCATTTTCTAAGCATAGGACAATGTCTCCTGTTATTCCTAATATATAGATTGTTTTTAATACCTCCATAATACCCCTGTCCCCTCCTGTCCTGGTTCTTGGTGATAAGGATGCTGTCAGGCAGGCCTTGTTTCCCTGCCCAGGCCAGGTCTGGCATTATGGGGTTTTTAACCCCTAAAAGGATTCCAGGCTAGTCTTAGATTTGACTGAAGAGGCGGGGGTGGGGGGGAGGGCGAAAGAAGGATCAGATCAATGGATAAGGGACAGGCCTTATCGATAAAGGAGGGATAGGCGTCAACCCTTTCCCCCTCTGTTCTATTCACCAGTCACGCACAACAGACAGCACACGCACATACAACAATTTCAGTACCACAGCTGCACATAGACACACCCATGCACTCATGGGCAAACTGCCACAGACACACATGTACATACATTCAGAGATGCATACACAGGCACGCAAAAAAAAACGCTGAGACACACTGTGACGCAAACAGACACACACACACACACATTAGCTGGCTTATACACACAACTACATGGGCAAATGCACTCACAAGCATGTACAGAGGCATGCAGGCACATGACCATAGGCGCACAAAGAAACACATACATAGACATGTCATTACATACACAGGCACGTGACCACATACACACAGAAATACATATAGAAATACACACAGATGTACACACACATGAATAGGCACTGCCACCTACACAAGAGTACAGGCACGCAGACATACTTCCATACGTAGATAGACGCAAACAGACACAGGTTTTAGACACAAAAGCAGACAAGCAACTCGAAGCACAACAGACACAGGCACAAAAGTACACATGGAATGGAAGCCCACAAATACAGTAAATGACAACAAGACTCACACAGGGAGCCACACACACACTCACACAGAGAGCCACACACACACTCACACAGAGAGCCACACACACTCACACAGAGAGCCACACACCACCTGACTTCTTAGTTATTCCTGTGTGTGCCATGGCTCTAAATGTGTGCCAATCTGTCCAGAACGACCCCATCCTGCATGCTATTTTCTAAGCATAGGACAATGTCTCCTGTTATTCCTAATATAGAGATTGTTTTTAATACCTCCATAATCCCCCTGTCCCCTCCTGTCCTGGTTCTTGGTGATAAGGATGCTGTCAGGCAGGCCTTGTTTCCCTGCCCAGGCCAGGTCTGGCATTATGGGGTTTTGATCCCTAAAAGGATTCCAGGCTAGTCTTAGATTTGACAGAAGAGGCGGGGGTGGGGGTAGGGGGAGGGCGATAGAAGGGTCAGATCAATGGACAGGCCTTATCGATAAAGGAGGGATAGGTGTCAACCCCTCCCCCCTCTGTTCTATTCACCAGTCATGCACAACAGACGGCACACGCACATACAACCTTTTCAGTACCACAGCTGCACATAGACACACCCATGCACTCATGGGCAAACTGCCACAGACACACATGTACATACATTCAGAGATGCATACACAGGCACGCAAAAAAAACGCTGAGACACACTGTGACGCAAACAGACACACACACACACACACATTAGCTGGCTTATACACACAACTACATGGCCAAATGCACTCACAAGCATGTGCAGAGGCATGCAGGCACATGACCATAGGCGCACACAGAAACACATACATAGACACGTCATTACATACACAGACACACACAGATGTACAAACACATGAATAGGCACTGCCACCTACACAAGAGGACAGGCACGCAGACATACTTCCATACGTAGATAGACGCAAACAGACCCAGGTTTTAGACACAAAAGCAGACAAGCAACTCGAAGCACAACAGACACAGGCACAAAAGTACACATGGAATGGAAGCCCACAAATACAGTAAATGACAACAAGCACACACACACACACACACACACACACACACACACATACACCCACACACATACACATTACTGTTGTCAAATCAGATTTACAGCCACACGCACATCATTTTACACAATTTACACGGAGTTGTACCAAGAGGCAGGCACATCCCTAAACACATACGCAATACACATTGACAGAGCCACGCACACACAGACAGAGCCACAGAAAAACCAGGATGACAAGCAGGGAACAGAGGCACAGAAAAACCGGGATGACAAGCAGGGGAACAGAGGCAAAGAAAAACCGTGATGCCAAGCAGGGAACAGAGGCACATAAAAACCGGGAGGATAAGCAGGGAACAGAGGCACATAAAAACCGGGATGACAAGCAGGGAACAGAGGCACAGACAAACCGGGATGACAAGCAGGGGACCAGAGGAGAAGAAAAACCCGGATGCCAAGCAGGAACAGAGGCACATAAAAACCGGGGGAACAGAGGCACATAAAAACCGGGAGGACAAGCAGGGAACAGAGGCACAAAAACCGGGATGACAAGCAGTGGCACTATTGTGTGCGAGGGTGAACACCTGTACAGAGCAACACAGTAAAGTGAGTGGCCTCTAGGGGCTTATGAACGGGACAAATACAGTCCGGTCTATTTTTATGCTTACAACACTTTCAGTCTGTGCTGTGTGATCAGCTGTTTGTAGATCCTAGTGATCTGCTCAGGATCACACAATTCTGTCAAGAAGATAGGGCAGCCAGAATCATAACTCCGCTCTGATCAGTTTTAAAGGGACAAACTTAGCCACTAGCCTGTCCAGTACCGCTTCTCCGTTGATGCAATGGGGTAGTTGTTGGCAAGCAGCATCGATTCGAGCCAGGTCATCCAGGTAAGATGCTACTTGTAATTACACGGTCTCTTAGCAACCGGATGGGATCTTTAAAGAAGCACCCATGGGTCTAGGGGGTCCTCTCTCTGGCCCTGACACGTAACCCTGGAGTAGGCGGTGCTCTGCACATGGAGGATGAGAGGCAGAGCCTGCCAGGGTTCAGATTTCACCAGCCCCTGGCTCACTCCCGAGACCTCTGAACCCCTTGGCTCCTTCCACCACGTGGGTTGATGTAAATAAATAATTTACTCTTAATTTCTATGCAGGTAAGTACTTAATCAATAATAACTCAGATCGGGTGAAAAAAGACAGAGTCCGTGGTGTTAGAGTTCTAAGGGTTTTATTCCTTAAAAAGGAATGGTCATGGCCAAGATATCATGTTCTGACCACCACACAGGGTGTCAGAAGGGATAGATGAGCGCGCTAACATTTTATTAACAGTACATAGCTTATATACTTATTGTACACCATTGAAAACAGTATAGAAGGCGTAACAGCTGAGAGAAGACAAGATAACAATATACACGTGGTACATGTGCGTAATCAAGAGGCGTGAACTAGAGGTGTGTTCTGGAAACGTCACTGATAGGTGTCACAAAGGGGTGGCACTAACAGAAAATGTGGCAATGTCAGCAGAAATCGGAAGCTTGGATGCGCGCGCAGCTGCATGACGTGTAATTGGAGGGGTGCAGGGGACTTGACATTTACACTGACGGAAAGAGACAAAAGTCTGGCATGTCAGATCAACTTGGGCTTCTATCATATCTGATATCTGATGTTTAGGAACTAAGCTATCTGGGCGGAAAGGTCTCTAGAGCAGAAGCTATTCTATACTTGCTGTGAGTGCGTGTATAAGCGCCTGGGTGTCTGTATGAGAAGCGTGGGGGCATGGGGCCTTCCATGGAAGCATGGCAACGAAGCTATGAATTACTTGCACAGAGACAGGTCGGCCCTTTAGCCCTGTAGCTGAGGAAGGATGTTTACTGAAGCTAGCAGGCAGGAATGTATTTTCGGGGAGGGAAACAGATAACTCGAAGGTTATAGTCAATCTTGGCAGGCAGCAGGCTGAGCCGAGCGCAAGGGGCCGCGCTGAAAGTAAGTCAGAGTTCACGAGTACAGGGGCTGCCTGGGCAGAGATTTCTCGGAGTCAGAAGCCAGAAAAGAGGCTCGGTGGCAGAGATTCAGGGCCTACTTCAGCCAGAGCTGAAAAACGTAGGAGTACACTACAAAAAGACGTTGGCATAGCATACTTAGGAACGGACCATTCGACCCATTCATGGTGGGTCTGAAAGAGGACATGTTAACGTTGGACGCAAATGTATTTGCGTCTTCATAGCTGACACAGGAGGGAAGTTACATGCACTTTAACTCGTACATGGAGACGGTGGGGTACTCGCTAGGGAACACAACTTGACCAAAAATTTATATTACCTCATTCCCTCCTTGTTCCGTACGGACCCTTCATGATATATCGATCCTCATGAATCGATCAGTCTGTTCTTGTAACATTATATGTTCATCTTTCTTTCTTTGACTCTTTGAGAGACAACTGGAATGTTCAATGCACGAGGTGGCACACAGTCCACATATCGCTGGCCCACACTGTAGGCACAGGCAGCAGCTGAATACTATAACAAGGCCAATGCCTAGGAAGGATAAGATCTTCCAACCCCAAGCTGTTAACGTTGTCCAGAACCAACCGGACCAAGTCCAGGTGCCTGGATTCTGATGTATCTGATTCGCAATTTTATGCAGACGGGTAATAGCTTGATAGACAGATGGTGCATTTTGTGGGATGAAAACGCAGCAACTTGACCCGATGACCTTACAGGCTCCACCTCTATCTGCCAAGATGACGTCAATAACAAGACGATTTTGAAGGACAACAACCCGCATAGCAGATTGCTCCTCTGTTAAGTTACCTAAGGCGGAGGCAGTTTCATGTACTACTGCTTCAAGTGTTCTAGTTAATCTACGTATTAATTTACTGTTTTGGACAGGTCCTAGAAAGAAAAAGAATCCTTTATTGAAATCAGTGTACTGTTCCCATGCCGTTTCGGTGTAGTCGACAAGTGGAATATCTCTTTTGGGTCTATTCGGTACTAGATTCGTATTTCTATGGTAATCTGGGGGAGCTAGAAAAACAGGTGGCAGAAGGAATGCAATGTAACAGGTACCATCCCAATCTGGAGGCAAACGTATGTATGCGGTATGACCACAAACAAAATAGGAGTGACTGATAGCTTTGAAAGACGATTTACCATGATCACTGAATTCGACCACAGTAGTGCATTTACTATGACCTACGTGTACTGAACCTTTCTTGCTAACACATAATTCACCTGTGACTGGTAATACTAACATATGGGGCAGAACTGGAGCAGCCTCGGATTCAACAGTAAGGATCATAAGGCTAATTGTGTAATTACCTAATCCATATACTTCATTTTCTAGATCAGTTCCTATTCGAGTGGGAAGTCCCTCTTTATCAGGATAACAGACGTCGAGCAGGACTAAGTTCAAGTTTCCCCAAACCCAGCCCCCATCGAAAACAGCAATATCAGGATCTAAGGAATTAATTATTTTAAACCATGCCCCACAGGAGCCATTGTGAGTGAACGGGTACGGAAAGAGGGGCAGAGCTCCCTTGTAATTCTGGTAGGGAGGGAGTCGGCCACATATCCAGCAGTCGGTAGCATTATTTGTCTGATGGGAGTGGTGTAACATACTAATGAATGTATTGTTGCGCAGCGCAAGTCTGTAAGAGAGTTCATGTGCAGGAAGTTCACTAAAAGTGTGTTCAGCAGAGACATTGTAAACAGATTGTTCACGCCTGAAAATAGGCCAATATATAGGTAGCAGAATGCTGGCAATAATAATTAGAATACTTAGAAAAAACATTATTAACAACGTCACTATACAGTGACTACGCAGTGATTTACAGTATGTACGTTTCTTTGCTTCTCTCTCTCTCTCTCTATCTCGATCTAGGGGATACATGTCAGAAACTATTTAACCGATTCACCTAGGGGAGGACTTAAACAATTAAACTGTCTGACTTGCTAGATCGGAGTTTCATACGATATAGTTCTTGGGGAGTTTTTTCTCGTTCAGACACTGTAACGTCTTTTCTTTCAACACAGTCTTTGGTGGGGGTGGACGAGTCAGAGTCCTGTTTTAGTCCGTTTTTTAGTTCATTGCAAAGTTTGATGTGACTCGTGTGGACCCACCCCTTTCTCCCCTCTATCTTTACGGCGGTCCTCGTGGTGAGAAGAACGGTCTTCGGGGACTTCCAGCGGGGCTCCAGCGGACTTTTCCGGTCGAAATTCCGGACGAGTACCAGGTCCCCAGGACGGACCTCATGCGCCTTTACATCGGTGTTGTCAGGGAAGGCTGCGGCAACCTGTGAACGACATGATTGGAGTGCAGACATCAAGGAGGCAAGGTAATCTGTCAACATATGGCAATCAACATCAGTTATTTTCTTCGGAATGGGCGTCCCCCACATATTCGGTGGTCTGCCAAAGACCACTTCGTACGGGGATAGCCCTGATCTTGAATGGGCGACCATTCTCATGTAGAATAGTGCCACGGGCAGGGCGACTATCCAGTCGACTCCCTTTTCTTGACAGATCTTTGCAAGGCGGATTTTTAGTGTCTGATTATGCCTTTCTACAAGGCCTGCTGCTTCGGGATGTCGGACACAGTGGAACCTCCACTGATATCCTAGCAAAAGGGAAACCTGTTTCATCAACTCGGACGAGAATGGCTGTCCGTTATCTGAATACACGACACGGGGCAAACCGTACCGTGGGAAGAATTCACGAACCAACTGTCGGGCAGTGGTCGGAGCAGTGTAGTCTGGAACTGGGTATGCTTCGGTCCAGCGGGACAGAGCACAAACAACTACAAGGACATATTTAAAACCTCGACAACTGTTCATCTGGATATAATCCATCTGGAGGACTTCAAAAGGGTGATCGGGAGGATGAAATCCACCTTGTTCTACGGGGACGCTTTTACCTGGATTGAACTGACAACAGATCATGCAAGTACGCACTTTCTGTTTTGCTGCTGCTCGTAAGTGTTTGTTGTACCAGAGATTTTGTAAACTGTCTAACATCGCTTTCTCTCCTAGATGTGCCGGGCTATGTGCTGTGTTTATCATGACTTGAACCATTGAGTCAGGGAGAAACCATATATATTTTTCCTTCGTTATCCAACCTTGATCTGTCTGAATCCCTCCTAGTTCAGTCCATTTCTTTATTTCATCTGGCGTAGCATGTGTCTGAATGTCAATTACGTCTAGGGCGGGATCTCTAACTGCCATACACTTTATCGGTACTATTGTCTTTGTCACATCAGTAATCTGGATGTGAGTCAGTGCTGTATGTTTTGCTGTCTGGTCTGCCAGGTCGTTACCCTGGGAAACAGAATCTGTAACTTTAGTATGTGCCTTACACTTCATGACTGATATGCCCGAGGGCAAATGTATTGCTTCTAACAGTGCTTGAATGAGGGGACCGTGTTGAATCTTGGCCCCATGAGAGGTCAGGAAACCTCGTTCTTGCCAGAGGACTCCGAAGTCGTGTACAACCCCGAAGGCATAACGTGAATCTGTGTATATGTTAACATTTCTGTTCTTGGCTAGAATACAAGCTCGGGTCAGAGCGATGAGCTCTGCTGCTTGAGCAGACAGTGTGTCAATACGATGTGTTTCTTTAACTTCAGTTTCAGTGGTCACGGCATATGCGGCCACTAATTCTCCTGTACTTGTTCTCATGCATGAACCGTCCACATAAAGTGTCAGGTCTGGATTTGTCAATGGAACATCTGTTAAATCTCGTCTAGGCTTTGTTACTGCATTAATGATTTCTATACAATCATGTGGGGCTGGATCTGTCATAACTGTTGGTAACAGTGTTGCGGGGTTCAGGATACTGCAGCGTCTGATTTCTATGTGTGGCTGGAATAATGTTAATTCATAACCTGTCAGTCGTGCTATAGTCAAGTGTTGAGTCTGGGTTCTGTTTAACAAAACCTCTACAGAATGTGGTACTTGAACTGTTAACTGATGACCTAAAACAATTGAGTCACTTTGTCTTATTGCTAACGCTGTTGCTGCTACTGACTTTAAGCACGCAGGGAGTGCTTGGGCTACTGAATCCAATGTACTAGAAAAATAAGCACAAGGCTTATGTGAACCTGCTTGATCTTGGGTGAGGACAGACAACGCTGTACCATCACGTTCTGTAACAAAAAGTGTAAACGGTTTGCTGTAACATGGTGTCGCTAAAACTGGTGCTTGACATAAGGCTTTCTTTAAGTCTTCAAAAGCTTGTGTATGTTCCTGAGTCCAAGGGAGGGCAGTCGAAGTCGCTGCCTCCTGTGTCGTTAACTGGATGAGTGGCTTGGCTAGAAATGCATACTGGGGAATCCATTGTCTGCAGTACGAGGTGAGGCCTATGAAGGCCCGCACTTCCTTTTGTGTCTGGGGTTGTGGCATATTTGCAATTAACTGAATGCGATCGGGAGTGAGCTGTCTCCCCACTTTGGACAGCAAGTGACCCAAGTACACAACTTGCTGAACACAGAATTGTAGCTTCGAAGGGGACACCTTGTGTCCCTTGTCAGCCAGGAAGTGTAAAACTGTCAGTGATGCTTTTTCACATTCGGGCTCACTTCGTGCGGTGATCAGCAGATCATCGACGTATTGCAGTAAAGCGGTGTTAACTGGCATTTGAATACAATCTAGTTGTCTTTTCAGTGCTTGACTATAGATGCTGGGGCTTTCTGTGAATCCTTGAGGTGCGCGCGAAAATTTGAAGCTGCGTCCATTTAAACTGAATCCGAAGAGATATTGGCTCTCTGGATCAATAGGCACGCTGAAGAAGGCGTTCTTGAGATCAATTACAGTAAAGAACGTTGCTTCTGAATCAATAGCAGTCAATAGAGAGGAGATATCGGGGACCACAGGATACTGTGGAATAATGCATTTATTCAATTCTCGAAGATCAATCACCAGCCGATATACTGGCGGTGCATTGGGATCAGTACGTTTAAGAATCGGAATGATGGGTGAATTACAGATATTGGAGTCGGTTTCGACGACCACTCCTTGGGCAATGAGCTCTTCAATGATTTTCAGTAAAGCCACTACAGCATCGGGTGGTAACTTGTATTGTCTGATTCTGGGTAATACAACACCTGCCTTGAGTGTAACGCGGTATGGTGTAATGTGCATACAGCCTACATCTGTTGGGCCTTTTGCCCACAAGTAATCTGGTACATTTTTCAATCTGACATCAAATTCACGCAGAACGTAATGACCCTTGAAATCCCGCAGAAAGAGTCTAACTCCCTCCGGGGAACAGCATATTATAGCTCCTAGAGCCTTCAATGTTTTAATTCCTAACAGATTTTCTGGACATGATTTCGTGAGTAACAGGTCTGTAACACGTGATAATGGACCCACAGCCAGGGGAACTGGTTCTGATACCTCATTTACAATAGGCTGTCCTGAAAAACCCAGGGAAACATTCTGTGAGCCTGAGAGGGGTGCCCCTGGAACTTCATCATGACGGATTGTAGTGCGACTTGCCCCTGTGTCAATTAAAAACTTTCTGTCTTTTCCCAATACTTGACTGTGTACATAAGGACCTTCTTGATCTACAGGAATCTCAATAAGAGGCAAGCCACCTTCCCTCTCTAGGCTGTTTCATGTATATCGGGAATATTCGGGGTAAGCGGACTGGGCATACTGGTACATCTGCTGTGAAACTTGCTGAGTTGCGGCAATGGGCTGTGGCTGTGGTACTGCTACGGTCTGTGCTGGAGTCGAAGAAGCATGCATAGGCTGTGTACCCTGTGTATTCTGTGAAGACTGATGTTGGTTATGGTCTTGTCTAGGCGGATGCGGTCTTTCTTTAGTTTTACCTGTCGCTATGTTATGTTTCAGAACTGAAGTAATACAATATTAGAATTGGATAAATGCACAGCGATTTGTTAACTTTCAAAGTTCAACAGTTAGTCATTTTTTTGGTGCACCGTAAGGTGGCGTCGAGGGTCCTGCGACGTCAAGATACACAACACAGATGTGGCACTAGAGGATCTCTAGTGTCATCCCTTAACGGGCACACAAGTATTTGTCTTCCCACACAAAGAAGACTTTCAATCCAATGTTTCAATTGTTCATGAAATTTATTTTATATTTGTAGAAGAATTTATCATCATCATCTTTTATGTTGTTCATTCGATAACATTCTTATATTTGTAAATCAGACATTGTCATAATAAGGCATCCAATGCATTTCGGGCATTATATAGCATGCCCTTCATCAGGGAAATAGACACTGTAAAACAAGGAATAATAAAATCATATCATCAAAAGGTTCTGTGTGAGTCTTCGTAACATCAATCATAACATAAACAATGCAAGATCTGCTAAATATATGCATATAAATCAGTATGAGCTGTGTGTGAATTCAAGAGTTTAGTGATTCACATGCTGTGGTTAGTATTAGTGAAAAAAGAAAGAATCTTCTCAAAGAAAAAATGCTCTAACTCACATGGCTGGGTCTCTAACAATACTTGTAGTTCTGCAAATCAAAAATAAGGCAGTGTTATAAAAACAGCCTCAACTAGTGGGGCAGTTCATAAGGTAAAAAAACATACTAACAACCAGGCTGGTGGTCTATAAAGTCCCTCACAACTAACCTTGTTCAAGAATAGGTGCGCGATAGCGTCCTTCTCTCCTCGTACTCCGCGATGGCTCAATGAAATGCCACTCGCGTTCACCTATTTAACCTGGATTCTGGTCATGTGACAAGTCACATGGCATGGCCATGGAAGAAAGACTCAAAATCGAGGGTTCTAAGTAATACCCGAATCACTGAGCA
Source organism: Lissotriton vulgaris (assembly GCF_964263255.1). Lineage (NCBI taxonomy): Eukaryota > Metazoa > Chordata > Amphibia > Caudata > Salamandridae > Lissotriton > Lissotriton vulgaris. Next base: position 570,295 of record NW_028245804.1, on the reverse strand, counting down.
TTATCTAACTACTGATTATCGTGATGGGTGGCCTGGAGAGCCGGTTGCGAAAAAATGCTAGAAAATATAGAAGAAGATATATATAAGCTAACACGATTAAGAAAAATAGGTTAAAAAAATTAGGTTAAGAAAATGAAAATGGTTAGAAAGAAATACCGGGAATCGAACTAATCACTACTGGGGTGTTAAATGAGCTGTTCTCTGGTTAGTGCTATCATGGAATGTGAAGATATGGAAAAGAATATAAGAAGGTGTAAGTGTCAGATGTGTATATGAACTCACATAGTATACACAAGGAACAGTCAGGGGAGCAATTAATTATAGGTAACATGCAAATTCAATTCTTTCATTTAACCCCAATGGTTTCTGGCAGGATAAATTTTGTATCCAAAAGTTCTCTCTCTGCAGAAGGTATTTAGAATTGTCTCTGCCTTCTACTTTCTGGACCGTTTCAAGGATGATGAATTTGATCTGGGAGATGTTATGATGTTCTTCAACAAAATGGGAGGATAATGCAGATTTCATATTTTTCAAACGAATGTTGGACTTGTGTTCGGTTAGACGTACTTTGATTCGACGTTCCGTCTTACCAACATACATTTTGCCACAAGGACATCTGATTCCATAGATGACATTACTCGATTCACAGGTGGCATTTACCTTTAGTTTGATGGGGTAACCTTTTGAAGGATGACAAAATGTGTTGCCACGGATTATGTTGTTGCAACTTCCACAGTTAAGGCAAGGTTTCGTACCAGAGAATTTCGTTGCAGGTGTTGAGGTTGTAGATGTTTTTTGTTGAAGAATTTCTCCAAGATTCTTTGATCTAGTGTAAGCAAAGATAGGAGGTTGATTAAACGACTGTTTGAAATCGGGTTCAAGATTCAGGATGGACCAATGTTTTAAAATGGTTTGTTTGTATTTCTTGCTGGATGTGGAATATCTGGATACCACCACTGTACGTGTTTGTTCAGATTTAGTTTTGATGGTTAGGAGTTTCTCTCTATCCAATGTTTCAACCTTTTTCTTTGATTCCTCTAGTAGAGATTCAGGGTAACCTCTATCCAAGAATTTCTTTTTGACTTCTCTTAGTTTCACACCTAATGCATTTTCATCTGAGGTAATTCTCTTTACTCTTGCCATTTGTGAAAACGGCAGATTATTAATCAAGTTAGGTTGATGAAAACTCGAGTATAACAACATGTTGTTCCTGTCCGTTGGTTTGGTGTAAACATCTGTTTTAAAGCCTGCTGGAGTTCTAGTGACTTTAACATCCAAGAAATTTACTGAGGTTTCTGATGTGGTCCATGTCAGTTGGATTCGTGCGTCCAGATTGTTGAATTTAGTGAGTTCCGTTATTAGTTTCTCCTCAGTGTTAGACCAAAGAATGAAAAGGTCATCAATGTATCTGATCATTGTTTTGAGATTGCGAGACCATTCTGTGTTCAAAAAGATGTGTTGATTTTCATACCACTGCATGAATATGTTGGCATACGAGGGTGCTGCCGAATTGCCCATAGCCATGCCGGTTAATTGTTGGTACCAAGCTTCATTGACCTTGAAATAGCTGTGATATAGAATGAAACACATCAGCTCCATGAGGAAAGTTTGGAATTGTTGATCAAGATCTGTGTTTAAAAGAGCAGACTCTATTGCCTCTAAACCCATGTCATGGGGTATGCTGGTGTATAAACTGCAAACGTCTGCAGTACACATAATTAGTTTTTCTGATGGATCCAGCTTAATTTGTTGAAGTATTTGCAAAAACTGAGATGTATCTCTAACATAAGTTTGCATCGATTGTACTGTCGGCTGTAGATACCTATCGATAAGTTGGCCAATCGGTTCATGTAAGCTCCCTCTCGTCGATACTATAGGTCGCATCGGGGGGTCATAGGTATTCTTGTGTATTTTTGGTGTCATCCGCAATGTGGGACTCTTGGGATTGAGTGTCACCAAGAAATTCTTTGTCCGGTCTGAAATGGTACCTTGTTTATGTGCGCCGTCAATGATATTTTTTAACACTTTGGAGTACTCCAGTGTAGGATTGTGATCCAATTTACAATACGTGTTTGTATCATTGATATGCTCTGTCACTTTGTTGTTATACATATCCATGTTCATTATGACGATCGCACCGCCTTTATCAGCTTTCGTAAACATAATTTTGTCATTAGAAGCCAATTTCTGCAAGGTATCAAGATCCTTTTGTGTGGTGTTCCTTCTTTTGGGTTTATAATGTTTGAGCTTGCGGAGGTCTTGTTTCACCAAGTTTTCAAATAGGTCTAGCGTCTTGTGGCTAGTTGGAGCTTGAAAAGTACTGTGGGGTCTTAGGCCTAACAGTTGGTCTTTCTCGATGCTCGGTCGGTCCGGTATTGTGTTGTCAAAAAAATGTCTGAGTCTAAGTTTCCGCATCAGTTTAAAAAATTGACTTCAAGTTCCAGACTATTTGTAGTGGTAGTTGGGACAAATGATGTTCCTTTTTGCAATAGGCTTAACTCATACGGGCTCAAAGTTTGGTCACTGATGTTGATTACTAATTGTTCTGAGGCTGAGTCTTTTTGAGTTTCTTCTCTTTCTCCTTCTCCTTGGCTATAGCTGACGTGCTCCGTGTCGTCGGCGCATCCCTTTCTTTGTCCTTTTCCTGTTCCTTTTCCTGACCCTCTCCTGGGTCTCCTTTTTGGGCTTGGCCCTGGTCTAAAAAAGGACTAGTGTCTGTGGTTTTGCTGGTAGTGGGTTGGTCAGTAGTTGTTTGCTCCTGTGGTGCCGGGGTCGATTGAGGTTTCCGTGGTCTTTGACTAGTATCACTGTCTGAGGAAGATGTCGTAGTATTTGAATTGTAAGGACGATTTTTACGTTTTTGTGCATATACCTCCGCCCAAGTGTATACTTCTCCTAAGCGGTAGTCCAGTGTGTCTCTTTTAAATTTCCGGATTTTCCGTTCATTAATTTCTTTGGAATGTCGATCTATTTGACTTTTGATATCCTCTAAGGTGGTTTTTAATTCATCTTCCGTCAGCATCTTGGATAATTCAGACTGTGTTTCCTCAATTTCCATACTTAATTCTTCCAGAATAGAGGATAATTCTTGTATGATCAGGAGAATCAAGTCTAAAGAGCATTTATTCAATATTTCATACCAGCGCTCCTGGAATTTTTTGGAATGTTTACAAAGGGATGGTTTGAGTGCAATTCTTAGCCCCCTAGGTATGCGTGAATTCCGGTGATATTTTATGAGAGTACTAGCGTGGAGTTGCTGATTGGTTTTCCTTTTTAGTAGATAAATTAGTTGTCTTATGTTTTGCTCTTTTGACCGGCTCGTGGTTTCCTGTGTGAGTTCATCCCTGATTAGGGAGTAAATTTGATCAACATCCTTTGATTCAAACGCAAAAGTGGAGGCTCTGGCCTCAGTAGTTTTAGAGATGTCCTCGTAATTACTCATGTTTCAAGTTATGCTGATTTTTGGTGCGTGCTATTAATCCTTGGGACACTAAAGTAATACAATATTAGAATTGGATAAATGCACAGCGATTTGTTAACTTTCAAAGTTCAACAGTTAGTCATTTTTTTGGTGCACCGTAAGGTGGCGTCGAGGGTCCTGCGACGTCAAGATACACAACACAGATGTGGCACTAGAGGATCTCTAGTGTCATCCCTTAACGGGCACACAAGTATTTGTCTTCCCACACAAAGAAGACTTTCAATCCAATGTTTCAATTGTTCATGAAATTTATTTTATATTTGTAGAAGAATTTATCATCATCATCTTTTATGTTGTTCATTCGATAACATTCTTATATTTGTAAATCAGACATTGTCATAATAAGGCATCCAATGCATTTCGGGCATTATATAGCATGCCCTTCATCAGGGAAATAGACACTGTAAAACAAGGAATAATAAAATCATATCATCAAAAGGTTCTGTGTGAGTCTTCGTAACATCAATCATAACATAAACAATGCAGGATCTGCTAAATATATGCATATAAATCAGTATGAGCTGTGTGTGAATTCAAGAGTTTAGTGATTCACATGCTGTGGTTAGTATTAGTGAAAAAAGAAAGAATCTTCTCAAAGAAAAAATGCTCTAACTCACATGGCTGGGTCTCTAACAATACTTGTAGTTCTGCAAATCAAAAATAAGGCAGTGTTATAAAAACAGCCTCAACTAGTGGGGCAGTTCATAAGGTAAAAAAACATACTAACAACCAGGCTGGTGGTCTATAAAGTCCCTCACAACTAACCTTGTTCAAGAATAGGTGCGCGATAGCGTCCTTCTCTCCTCGTACTCCGCGATGGCTCAATGAAATGCCACTCGCGTTCACCTATTTAACCTGGATTCTGGTCATGTGACAAGTCACATGGCATGGCCATGGAAGAAAGACTCAAAATCGAGGGTTCTAAGTAATACCCGAATCACTGAGCATTATCTAACTACTGATTATCGTGATGGGTGGCCTGGAGAGCCGGTTGCGAAAAAATGCTAGAAAATATAGAAGAAGATATATATAAGCTAACACGATTAAGAAAAATAGGTTAAAAAAATTAGGTTAAGAAAATGAAAATGGTTAGAAAGAAATACCGGGAATCGAACTAATCACTACTGGGGTGTTAAATGAGCTGTTCTCTGGTTAGTGCTATCATGGAATGTGAAGATATGGAAAAGAATATAAGAAGGTGTAAGTGTCAGATGTGTATATGAACTCACATAGTATACACAAGGAACAGTCAGGGGAGCAATTAATTATAGGTAACATGCAAATTCAATTCTTTCATTTAACCCCAATGGTTTCTGGCAGGATAAATTTTGTATCCAAAAGTTCTCTCTCTGCAGAAGGTATTTAGAATTGTCTCTGTATTTAGAATTGTCTAGGTGAACGCGAGTGGCATTTCATTGAGCCATCGCGGAGTACGAGGAGAGAAGGACGCTATCGCGCACCTATTCTTGAACAAGGTTAGTTGTGAGGGACTTTATAGACCACCAGCCTGGTTGTTAGTATGTTTTTTTACCTTATGAACTGCCCCACTAGTTGAGGCTGTTTTTATAACACTGCCTTATTTTTGATTTGCAGAACTACAAGTATTGTTAGAGACCCAGCCATGTGAGTTAGAGCATTTTTTCTTTGAGAAGATTCTTTCTTTTTTCACTAATACTAACCACAGCATGTGAATCACTAAACTCTTGAATTCACACACAGCTCATACTGATTTATATGCATATATTTAGCAGATCCTGCATTGTTTATGTTATGATTGATGTTACGAAGACTCACACAGAACCTTTTGATGATATGATTTTATTATTCCTTGTTTTACAGTGTCTATTTCCCTGATGAAGGGCATGCTATATAATGCCCGAAATGCATTGGATGCCTTATTATGACAATGTCTGATTTACAAATATAAGAATGTTATCGAATGAACAACATAAAAGATGATGATGATAAATTCTTCTACAAATATAAAATAAATTTCATGAACAATTGAAACATTGGATTGAAAGTCTTCTTTGTGTGGGAAGACAAATACTTGTGTGCCCGTTAAGGGATGACACTAGAGATCCTCTAGTGCCACATCTGTGTTGTGTATCTTGACGTCGCAGGACCCTCGACGCCACCTTACGGTGCACCAAAAAAATGACTAACTGTTGAACTTTGAAAGTTAACAAATCGCTGTGCATTTATCCAATTCTAATATTGTATTACTTTAGTGTCCCAAGGATTAATAGCACGCACCAAAAATCAGCATAACTTGAAACATGAGTAATTACGAGGACATCTCTAAAACTACTGAGGCCAGAGCCTCCACTTTTGCGTTTGAATCAAAGGATGTTGATCAAATTTACTCCCTAATCAGGGATGAACTCACACAGCAAACCACGAGCCGGTCAAAAGAGCAAAACATAAGACAACTAATTTATCTACTAAAAAGGAAAACCAATCAGCAACTCCACGCTAGCACTCTCATAAAATATCACCGGAATTCACGCATACCTAGGGGGCTAAGAATTGCACTCAAACCATCCCTTTGTAAACATTCCAAAAAATTCCAGGAGCGCTGGTATGAAATATTGAATAAATGCTCTTTAGACTTGATTCTCCTGATCATACAAGAATTATCCTCTATTCTGGAAGAATTAAGTATGGAAATTGAGGAAACACAGTCTGAATTATCCAAGATGCTGACGGAAGATGAATTAAAAACCACCTTAGAGGATATCAAAAGTCAAATAGATCGACATTCCAAAGAAATTAATGAACGGAAAATCCGGAAATTTAAAAGAGACACACTGGACTACCGCTTAGGAGAAGTATACACTTGGGCGGAGGTATATGCACAAAAACGTAAAAATCGTCCTTACAATTCAAATACTACGACATCTTCCTCAGACAGTGATACTAGTCAAAGACCACGGAAACCTCAATCGACCCCGGCACCACAGGAGCAAACAACTACTGACCAACCCACTACCAGCAAAACCACAGACACTAGTCCTTTTTTAGACCAGGGCCAAGCCCAAAAAGGAGACCCAGGAGAGGGTCAGGAAAAGGAACAGGAAAAGGACAAAGAAAGGGATGCGCCGACGACACGGAGCACGTCAGCTATAGCCAAGGAGAAGGAGAAAGAGAAGAAACTCAAAAAGACTCAGCCTCAGAACAATTAGTAATCAACATCAGTGACCAAACTTTGAGCCCGTATGAGTTAAGCCTATTGCAAAAAGGAACATCATTTGTCCCAACTACCACTACAAATAGTCTGGAACTTGAAGTCAGTTTTTTTAAACTGATGCGGAAACTTAGACTCAGACATTTTTTTGACAACACAATACCGGACCGACCGAGCATCGAGAAAGACCAACTGTTAGGCCTAAGACCCCACAGTACTTTTCAAGCTCCAACTAGCCACAAGACGCTAGACCTATTTGAAAACTTGGTGAAACAAGACCTCCGCAAGCTCAAACATTATAAACCCAAAAGAAGGAACACCACACAAAAGGATCTTGATACCTTGCAGAAATTGGCTTCTAATGACAAAATTATGTTTACGAAAGCTGATAAAGGCGGTGCGATCGTCATAATGAACATGGATATGTATAACAACAAAGTGACAGAGCATATCAATGATACAAACACGTATTGTAAATTGGATCACAATCCTACACTGGAGTACTCCAAAGTGTTAAAAAATATCATTGACGGCGCACATAAACAAGGTACCATTTCAGACCGGACAAAGAATTTCTTGGTGACACTCAATCCCAAGAGTCCCACATTGCGGATGACACCAAAAATACACAAGAATACCTATGACCCCCCGATGCGACCTATAGTATCGACGAGAGGGAGCTTACATGAACCGATTGGCCAACTTATCGATAGGTATCTACAGCCGACAGTACAATCGATGCAAACTTATGTTAGAGATACATCTCAGTTTTTGCAAATACTTCAACAAATTAAGCTGGATCCATCAGAAAAACTAATTATGTGTACTGCAGACGTTTGCAGTTTATACACCAGCATACCCCATGACATGGGTTTAGAGGCAATAGAGTCTGCTCTTTTAAACACAGATCTTGATCAACAATTCCAAACTTTCCTCATGGAGCTGATGTGTTTCATTCTATATCACAGCTATTTCAAGGTCAATGAAGCTTGGTACCAACAATTAACCGGCATGGCTATGGGCAATTCGGCAGCACCCTCGTATGCCAACATATTCATGCAGTGGTATGAAAATCAACACATCTTTTTGAACACAGAATGGTCTCGCAATCTCAAAACAATGATCAGATACATTGATGACCTTTTCATTCTTTGGTCTAACACTGAGGAGAAACTAATAACGGAACTCACTAAATTCAACAATCTGGACGCACGAATCCAACTGACATGGACCACATCAGAAACCTCAGTAAATTTCTTGGATGTTAAAGTCACTAGAACTCCAGCAGGCTTTAAAACAGATGTTTACACCAAACCAACGGACAGGAACAACATGTTGTTATACTCGAGTTTTCATCAACCTAACTTGATTAATAATCTGCCGTTTTCACAAATGGCAAGAGTAAAGAGAATTACCTCAGATGAAAATGCATTAGGTGTGAAACTAAGAGAAGTCAAAAAGAAATTCTTGGATAGAGGTTACCCTGAATCTCTACTAGAGGAATCAAAGAAAAAGGTTGAAACATTGGATAGAGAGAAACTCCTAACCATCAAAACTAAATCTGAACAAACACGTACAGTGGTGGTATCCAGATATTCCACATCCAGCAAGAAATACAAACAAACCATTTTAAAACATTGGTCCATCCTGAATCTTGAACCCGATTTCAAACAGTCGTTTAATCAACCTCCTATCTTTGCTTACACTAGATCAAAGAATCTTGGAGAAATTCTTCAACAAAAAACATCTACAACCTCAACACCTGCAACGAAATTCTCTGGTACGAAACCTTGCCTTAACTGTGGAAGTTGCAACAACATAATCCGTGGCAACACATTTTGTCATCCTTCAAAAGGTTACCCCATCAAACTAAAGGTAAATGCCACCTGTGAATCGAGTAATGTCATCTATGGAATCAGATGTCCTTGTGGCAAAATGTATGTTGGTAAGACGGAACGTCGAATCAAAGTACGTCTAACCGAACACAAGTCCAACATTCGTTTGAAAAATATGAAATCTGCATTATCCTCCCATTTTGTTGAAGAACATCATAACATCTCCCAGATCAAATTCATCATCCTTGAAACGGTCCAGAAAGTAGAAGGCAGAGACAATTCTAAATACCTTCTGCAGAGAGAGAACTTTTGGATACAAAATTTATCCTGCCAGAAACCATTGGGGTTAAATGAAAGAATTGAATTTGCATGTTACCTATAATTAATTGCTCCCCTGACTGTTCCTTGTGTATACTATGTGAGTTCATATACACATCTGACACTTACACCTTCTTATATTCTTTTCCATATCTTCACATTCCATGATAGCACTAACCAGAGAACAGCTCATTTAACACCCCAGTAGTGATTAGTTCGATTCCCGGTATTTCTTTCTAACCATTTTCATTTTCTTAACCTAATTTTTTTAACCTATTTTTCTTAATCGTGTTAGCTTATATATATCTTCTTCTATATTTTCTAGCATTTTTTCGCAACCGGCTCTCCAGGCCACCCATCACGATAATCAGTAGTTAGATAATGCTCAGTGATTCGGGTATTACTTAGAACCCTCGATTTTGAGTCTTTCTTCCATGGCCATGCCATGTGACTTGTCACATGACCAGAATCCAGGTTAAATAGGTGAACGCGAGTGGCATTTCATTGAGCCATCGCGGAGTACGAGGAGAGAAGGACGCTATCGCGCACCTATTCTTGAACAAGGTTAGTTGTGAGGGACTTTATAGACCACCAGCCTGGTTGTTAGTATGTTTTTTTACCTTATGAACTGCCCCACTAGTTGAGGCTGTTTTTATAACACTGCCTTATTTTTGATTTGCAGAACTACAAGTATTGTTAGAGACCCAGCCATGTGAGTTAGAGCATTTTTTCTTTGAGAAGATTCTTTCTTTTTTCACTAATACTAACCACAGCATGTGAATCACTAAACTCTTGAATTCACACACAGCTCATACTGATTTATATGCATATATTTAGCAGATCCTGCATTGTTTATGTTATGATTGATGTTACGAAGACTCACACAGAACCTTTTGATGATATGATTTTATTATTCCTTGTTTTACAGTGTCTATTTCCCTGATGAAGGGCATGCTATATAATGCCCGAAATGCATTGGATGCCTTATTATGACAATGTCTGATTTACAAATATAAGAATGTTATCGAATGAACAACATAAAAGATGATGATGATAAATTCTTCTACAAATATAAAATAAATTTCATGAACAATTGAAACATTGGATTGAAAGTCTTCTTTGTGTGGGAAGACAAATACTTGTGTGCCCGTTAAGGGATGACACTAGAGATCCTCTAGTGCCACATCTGTGTTATGTTTCAGAACTGGGCATTCATGTACGTAGTGACCTGGCTGCTTGCAATAATTGCATGTCCCTTTAACGGGAGCTGCAGTGTGACTTGTCTGGGTCGTACCCTTTCTGTGACCGTCAGATGGAACCGTTTGTGCTACTAACATTTTCATTTTCGTGTCTTTCATACGTTTTTGTTCCTGATCTTGTTCTTCTCTGATTCTGTTCTGATGATATTGTAACATCTGTAACATCTGTGATGGCGTATTTGCTTGCCATGTACTCTCGACCTTGTACACTCGATTTTTAACTAACGGTAAGGAATTCTCGACTAACTTTGATACAAAAAGATGCGGGTACGACTCGCTACTTGGCTGGAGGCCACTATTGATAATGAAACATTTCTCGAATCTTGAATAGAAGTCACTAGTATCTTCATCATGTTTCTGTTTACAGGACGAGATTGCATCCCAATCCTCCTTTCTAGTTGTCAATAATCTGGGCAGGACCTGTACTATCAAACCTGGTAATGCTTTAGTTTTGTCCCCAAGGCCTAACCCTGGAACCCGTTTCTTTTCTTCATCCTCTATTTCTGCCCAGGCAATCTTTGTGTCTCCCACCTCCCATTCCTTTTCCTTTAATTTCTCGAATATACCCGTAGGCAACAATACCTTCAACATTTTCATGATATCATCATACGTGTAATCCCCCATTAGTAACATGTCTTTAAGCTCTCTATGAAAACCTGCAGGGTCTTTATCATGGCATGGTACTAGTTTCTTCATTTCTAACAGTTCTAATTTAGTCAGAGGCGTGTGTACATACACGCGTTTCAAGGTTTTATCCTCACCCATAACAGGGTGCACTTCTCGTAAGGGGTTCTGACTTTCAATACCACCCCCGCATTGCATGTGGTACATTTTCCTTTCTGGAGGTGGGGCGGGAACATATTCAGAGCTTACAAAGGTATCATATCTATGTCGCTGTTCTAGAATTATTTGAATTAATTTTGTACTTAAGCCTCTCTATCTATCCATCAGTAGTGCTTCTAGTGTCTCGTGTAAGGGACCTGGATCAGAATAATGTTTTCTGTATTTGATGAGAAGGTGCTGAATCATGTATACACCTGCTAATTTCTGTTCGTCGGGGGAGAGGTTCAGAAATGTCTGCGCCACTGTGTCATCATTATATATGTCTGCATTTTCGGCCCATGATACAGCTGATCGGGCTAGTTCTTGTTCATCCATAGAATTGAGTACATGGTACCCAACTCGATCTCGAAGCCTTTTATCAGTTTCCTGGAACTGATGTTCAGCAGAATTCGGATTTGTCAAAGCAGAGAAGAAAACTCTCTTGCTCTCTGGACGGATACCCTTCCTAAGGTAAGTTCCCTTACCTACATATGCTATGGTGCCTACATTTCTTTCGGGTTCTTCCTGTTCTTCTTCCTCCTCGGAGGAAGCCTCTTCTTTCTCTTTCTGGTGTGCTGCTATCACTGCTTTCCTAATTTTCTTGTACATAGAGACTATGCAATTCTGTCTGTCATGTTTTCCATCAGCTATATTTTGACCCCACTTGTTCAATGCATCTAATTCACTCTGATCTGTTCCGGGCCTGTCTCGTTCTCTTATTAGACAATTTATGAAAAATCGTAGTATCAGCGCTTGCATGCCAACTTTCTGTTTCTCCATGGCATCCTTAATACTGTCAGGGTCTTTCCCTGTCTGAACAAACTCATATATTCTGTCTAGACGCTCCTTCATTCCTACATAACATAACAAGTTATCAGTAGCAGATCTTAACCGTAATGATGCCAATATCATTAAATCGTCTTTTCCGGGTACTGGATCATATCTGCAAACTGACATGTTTTCTTTTAATGCGTCAAGGCGGGATGAATTAGAGGAATGGGGGGATCTGTACGTAAGAGGACTCTGCATACCTTTGATATTGAATCTGTGAGTTGGTGGCGGGGTCTGAGGACCCGCGGTCGCACCTCCTGAAGCGGGAGCTTGTGCATTACCTCCCTGTGGAGTCTGTATCTGAACTTGAACTTGTCGTTTAGGTGGATCAGGTAAACGTGGTTTCGGTAGGTCAGTTTTGAGTACAGGAAGCGGCGGGGCTGGCGGAACGGGGGAGGTCTGTTGCGGTACCGGCGGAACGTGACCTGGGGGTGGAGTGCCACCCCCGTCCCTGTCAGTAGGCAGGGCACGAACAGGCAGATTGGTGTAAGCTGGTGCTACATCCTCTAAGTATGAATTTAGGAATATGTCTTTAGTAGTCTTGTGCATTACTTTAGTTGGAACTAATGGTGACGGCAAATTTTTCGGTATTTCTGAAATGGCGTCAGATGTACCCTCGGCCAAAAGATACATGTTGTTCACTTGGCTATTTCGGATGCGATCTATTTGTTCTGATTTTACTCGAATTCCTTCAATAACTAATTCGTTTTCTTGGGCCTTTTCTGATTCTTTAAGTCTGTCTTCTCTACGAAGTGCTCTTTCAGCACGTTTATGTGATTCCTTACGCCAAAATTCTATGGCGTCTTTCTGAGATTGTCTGGCTTTCTTTTTCCGTAATGCTTCTTCTACCTTTATGATGCACTCGGCACACCATGTTCCGTTAACTGGCCATCGGTATCTTTCCTCTAGGTGCTTTGTATAATCGGTCCATAACTCTAGATACAATATGGCGTCTATGCCATGTTTGTTATACATGAAATTACCTGGAGTGTCCCTAGGGGGGATCGGAATTTCTTCCTCTAACATCCCTTTCCTAGTTCCTATCTGCTTTAACTTGTTGAAAAACGGCATTGTGCCTACTTGATACTGAAATGCTCGATCCTTGATACTTAATTCTGAATGTAACTATTTATACAAGAAAACACAATAATGCACAAGGAAAACAATCACATTCATACCACGACATTAATCACAAAAACATTTAAAACATAGATGACTACCCCACTATACTAGATGTACTGCTCAACAGTACAGATACACTGTTGTAACAGTGCAAAAATTCAGAAATTCGGAATACTAGATATACTGCTAAACAGTACAGATACACTGCCTAAAAACAGTGCAGACCGGACTTGTATACCCAAACCCGTCTAGATACGACCCAGCAATGGTACTCACCGGGAAGCACGGAAACAGAAGGCCTCGGAACTCGACTCGACTCGACTCGATACTTCGGGATACTTCGGAAAACTTCGGAAAATTTCGGAAAACTTCGGAAAACTGGTGGGCCTCTTGACACCTCGGACCTTGCTTCTTTCGGCTAGGCTCTGGTCGGGATCCTCCGCACTCCTCACCGCCTCGTCTGGGCACTGATCGCAGTCTTCGTCACCTCCGTGGGTCAGAGGGAGATGCAGGAAATCCTGCCGGTACGCGTATGTTCCATTTAACTGATGGCAGGGGACAGAGCTTGCAATGCGCCAACCGGCGCGTGAGGTGGGGGAGGGGTCCCTATTCGGGCGCCAAAATGATGTAAATAAATAATTTACTCTTAATTTCTATGCAGGTAAGTACTTAATCAATAATAACTCAGATCGGGTGAAAAAAGACAGAGTCCGTGGTGTTAGAGTTCTAAGGGTTTTATTCCTTAAAAAGGAATGGTCATGGCCAAGATATCATGTTCTGACCACCACACAGGGTGTCAGAAGGGATAGATGAGCGCGCTAACATTTTATTAACAGTACATAGCTTATATACTTATTGTACACCATTGAAAACAGTATAGAAGGCGTAACAGCTGAGAGAAGACAAGATAACAATATACACGTGGTACATGTGCGTAATCAAGAGGCGTGAACTAGAGGTGTGTTCTGGAAACGTCACTGATAGGTGTCACAAAGGGGTGGCACTAACAGAAAATGTGGCAATGTCAGCAGAAATCGGAAGCTTGGATGCGCGCGCAGCTGCATGACGTGTAATTGGAGGGGTGCAGGGGACTTGACATTTACACTGACGGAAAGAGACAAAAGTCTGGCATGTCAGATCAACTTGGGCTTCTATCATATCTGATATCTGATGTTTAGGAACTAAGCTATCTGGGCGGAAAGGTCTCTAGAGCAGAAGCTATTCTATACTTGCTGTGAGTGCGTGTATAAGCGCCTGGGTGTCTGTATGAGAAGCGTGGGGGCATGGGGCCTTCCATGGAAGCATGGCAACGAAGCTATGAATTACTTGCACAGAGACAGGTCGGCCCTTTAGCCCTGTAGCTGAGGAAGGATGTTTACTGAAGCTAGCAGGCAGGAATGTATTTTCGGGGAGGGAAACAGATAACTCGAAGGTTATAGTCAATCTTGGCAGGCAGCAGGCTGAGCCGAGCGCAAGGGGCCGCGCTGAAAGTAAGTCAGAGTTCACGAGTACAGGGGCTGCCTGGGCAGAGATTTCTCGGAGTCAGAAGCCAGAAAAGAGGCTCGGTGGCAGAGATTCAGGGCCTACTTCAGCCAGAGCTGAAAAACGTAGGAGTACACTACAAAAAGACGTTGGCATAGCATACTTAGGAACGGACCATTCGACCCATTCATGGTGGGTCTGAAAGAGGACATGTTAACGTTGGACGCAAATGTATTTGCGTCTTCATAGCTGACACAGGAGGGAAGTTACATGCACTTTAACTCGTACATGGAGACGGTGGGGTACTCGCTAGGGAACACAACTTGACCAAAAATTTATATTACCTCAGGGTGGTGGCTGGAGGGTCTCTGGTTACCGTCTGCTGAGGTGGCAGGGAGTGATGTGGAAGAGGCACTATGTGAGGCACTATGTGCAGCCTTCTGTTTCAAGCCTGGCAGGGCCAACTCAGCCTGCATTGGAGAAAGTCTGCACCGAGTCACAACTATTTCTTTGTGGGGTTTGGGTACGTGGGAGCAGGGGCGGAGATAATACAATTTGTAGCCTGTAATTGTATCCTCTTGCAACGCTACTGTTCCCATTGCAAAGCGCTCTGACACCTTCGGGTAAAGTCCGCGCTATATAAAAAAAAAAAAAAAAAAAAATGCAAGTGTTTCAGTTAGTGACCCATGTAACAGAGCACCTAGACTTTGCTGTTGATAAAATACTTTCTTGTAGCTGCTGACCCTGATCTCAGTCCCCCTTTAAAGAAAGAATGACGCCACAAGAGGGTTTGAGACCCCACCAGCCAGCATCGAAAATAGCGCACTTATGGATCCTCGCGGTGATGTATTTCGGTTGATTGGACGGTTAAAGGTACGATCTAGTTAATAAAGTTAGACAAGACGTCAGCACGCACCTGTGGATCAGACACAGGGGACATTTGGGGATCCTGGCTGCTGACGTGGCAGAACTAAGGGAGCAGGGCTGGGACTCCTATTTATGGACTGCCCCTAAAGGTACGATCTAGTGTGTAGTGTTGTAGTCTAGTTTATGCACGCTGCGTGAGCACGCAACGTGCGGCGGCGGCCATCTTAGTGATGCGCGCGCAGCACCAATTCATTGGCGCGAACGCCGGAGCGCGAGACGGACGGCTCGGCACTCTCTGTGTGTACTACTTATTGGAATAAATACTATAATCCACAAACAAGTGTCTTATGGTCATTGGGGGCAATTAACAACTTTACAATGGCGACGAGGATGGGATGGCAGTGAAAAAAAAGAACACCCCCCCCCCCACAAGGAAAAAGTACCTAGACAGCCAAGCTGGTCCATTTGACGAACTACTGGCACCGGCAGAA
The DNA here is from genome assembly GCF_964263255.1 of Lissotriton vulgaris. Lineage (NCBI taxonomy): Eukaryota > Metazoa > Chordata > Amphibia > Caudata > Salamandridae > Lissotriton > Lissotriton vulgaris. The sequence goes on along the minus strand of NW_028245804.1, from coordinate 554,600 downwards.
CCACAGACCACCTAGACACGAGACTGCAAGCGGCAGTCAGGACACCAGAGAGCGCGGCAGAGCCCATACCCCCAAGAAGGTAGGCGACTTCAGCATAGGGGGAGGATATAAGACTGAGAAGGGAGCAAACCCACCAGGACACCCCGCCTACCCGTACCCCATAGGGCAGGAGCGCTGGCGACCCCCAGGCACAGCGAAGGGGCAGAACGGAGAACCCCTCAAGCACAGATAGGCCATCAAGAAGAGAACAGCGCACCAGGGAGCCCAAATAGACGTGGTGAAGCCCCGACAACAGAAATGCGCGGAAGGATGAGCATGCAGACAGCGTCAGCGACGGCCCCCGTGCAGTTCCTACCTAAACCAGGGGAACCACTCATGAAGTGGGAGGATTGGAGAGACTACATTGACAACTTTATTGAAGTGTTGGAGGACGAGAGTGAGGAGAAGTTCTCCAGCAAACGCAAGAGACGAATACTACTGCACAATCTAGGCCCGGAGGGGTAAAGGGTTTTCAAGAACTTAGTACCCAAACCACGAGCAAGCACGGACGATGATGTATATGCTCACGCCATTGAGGAGCTGAACGAACATTATAAGCCCACAGTTTGTGTGTCAATAGACAGGTACAATTTACAACAAAGGAAGCAACTTCCAGGAGAGACGGTAGAGGAATATGTCGCTACATTGAGGAAGCTGGCGTCCACATGTAAATACGATACGTTCCAAGACGAATTCATTAAGGACCAGATCGTTATGCACATGACGAGCACAGCAGTTCAAGACAAGCTATGGGCCAGCGGTGACACCACACTACAGGAAGTGATGATAATAGTCAGAAGAGCGGAATTGGCGCGGAGGTGCGCAGAAGCGGCGGAAAGAGAAGCGACGGTGAGTCCGATGGTGAACAAAATTGATGATGAAGAGCACCACAAGGAAAACAGGGGCAAAGGACCCCCTTTGAAAGGACCCAACAGGTGGCAAGGGAACCCAGGACCACCGGGTAGACAGATGGGGAGCCACAAGAAATCGTGCTATAGATGTGGGAGTTGGGCGCATGAGTACCACAACAGGAAGTGCCCAGCGTTCCGCGCCAAGTGTATGTACTGTGGAATCGTAGGGCACTATGAAAAGGTGTGCCGAAGGAAATCATCAAAAAGTGTGGTTAAATTCATTGACCAGGGACAAGAAGACAGAGAGGTGGAAGACCATGAAGAGGAAGACACGGTACTCTGTATCTATGACCAAGTGTTGAGCGTGGACAACAAAAGGACTACTAAGCCAGTACTGGACATGACCATTGGTGGGGTACCGATAAGTATGGTAGCGGATTCAGGGTCACCCTATACCATCGTACAGCGGGCAGTGTGGATCGACACCTTCAAGCCACACCTGGGTCCTGAATTGGAGAAATTGGACATCAGGCCTATCACATACAATGGCGACCGTATACCCATGTTGGGGTTCAGACCACTGGAATTCGTGTTCAGAGGACGCAGGGCCTACTGCAAGTTGTACATATCGGAGAAAGGCCCATCAGTGTTGGGATGGCTGGACCAAGGTGACCTGGGCATCAAACTTGATCCGGGGGGCAAGGAGCAGATCTTGCTCACCGACCTGGAGACATGGCCAGACCTGGAGAAGTGGAAGGCAGACTTTCCCAAAGTCTTTGGAGGCACGGTGGGCAAGATAGAAAAGTTTGCGCACAAGATTATCCTCAAGGCAGGTGCCGCACCGGTGGCACACAAGGTGCGGAACGTACCACTGGCGGTGCGAGAGGCGGTGCAAGTGGAGCTACAGGAACTAGAAAAGAAAGGAATAATCGAGCCGATCACATGCGCCGAATGGCTGGCGCCATTGGTGGTGGTCATGAAACCCAGCGGAAAAGTCAGGCTCTGCGTGGACCTGCGCGAGCTAAATAAAAACATTGTGGTGGAGAAGTTTCCCTTGCCGAGAATTGAGGAAATGCTAGCCATGACGAGGGGCATCAAATGGTACTCAACCATTGACTTAACATCAGCTTACCATCAAATCGCCTTACATCCAGAGAGCAGAAGATTAACGTAATTTATAACTCCATTCGGGAGCTACCAGTTCTGCCGCATGCCGTTCGGGCTAGCCTCAGTGGCAGCGGTGTTTCTGAAACTTATGCACCAGTTGTTTAAGAATATGGACGGCATCCAGTACTTCCAGGATGATTTTCTGGTGATGGGGCGAGACAAATTGGATTATGATGCCAAACTCACGAAAGTCTTGAAAACGTTGGCGAGCAAGGGCTTAACGGCCGAATGGGAGAAATGCCGGTTGGCATGAAATCTGTGACATACTTGGGACATGAGATCGGTGTGCAAGGCATCACACCCAAAACCGAGAACGTCAAAGCGATCTGTAATGCACCCCCGCCGGCCAACAAGGAAGACGTCAGATCCTTTCTAGGTATGGCGGAATACTACAGTAAATTTGTGCAGCACTTCGCAACTAAGACACACCACATGAGGAAACTCACCAGAGACAGTTCAGTGTTCCATTGGACGGAGGAGGCACAAGAGGAATTTGAGACTATCAAAAAGGAGGTAGTGGGAGCCATTCCCCTGCAAGGATATGACCCACAAGGGAAGACTGTGCTAATTACGGACGCCAGTGACAAAGGCTTGGGCGCGGTGTTGATGCAGGATCGAGGTCAAGGGGTAATGGAAACGTTGAGCTTTGCCTCGCGCACATTGAGTGACACGGAGAAGAAATACAGCGTCATAGAGAAAGAGATGCTGGCCGTGGTGTGGGCCATGACGAGATTCAGACAATTTCTGTGGGGCACCCATTTCAAACTGAAGACAGACCACAAACCCCTAGTGAAAGTGCTAACGTCCAGTGGCCACGCAAGTGCCACCCCCAGGATATCAAAGATGACACTGAAATTACTAGAGTTCAGATACGACGTGGAGTACATCCCCGGAAGTCGTAACAGGGTGGCGGACTACTTGAGTAGAGCGGCAGCCATGGAACCAGGGAAGGAAGACCAGGCCGGCGGGGAAGAGATGGTAGCATTGGCTGAAGATCAAGAGAAGGCCATCAGCAACCAAGAGTGGAGCGAAGCATATGACAAAGACCCCATTATGCAAGAGATGAAGAGGTACATAATGCAGGGCTGGCCTGAGAAGAAACACATCAGCGAAGCTCTCAGACCGTTCTATGAAACAAGATAAGAATTTTCGGTGGATGATCATGGAGTGTTTGTATATCGGGGAGACAAGGTGGTCCCTCCTGAAAGCATTGTAGGGAACCTATTGGCGCTACTCCACGAAGGACATATGGGAATAGTCAAAATTAAATTAAGGACCAAGCAAGGGTATTGGTGGCCGGGCATGGATCATAGAACAGAAAGATATGTCAGGGAATGTCCGAGCAGACAAATCACTCAAGCCTCTGCGCCCCGCATTAGGAAAATTTGATCCGCCACAAAACCCGTGGGATGAGTTGTCCATTGATATCTTGGGCCCCATATTGGATGGACTGGGCATACAAAAATATGCATGTGTCATCATCGACAGATACTCAAAGTGGCCTGAGATGAAGGTGGATGAAATCATGGACACGATCTTAAACTTCCTGGATGACACGTTCCTGAGGGAGGGCATCCCCAAATCGATCCTTAGCGACAACGGCCCACAATTTACCTCGGAGAAGTGGAACAATTTCATGGGAAGAAATGGCATCCTCTCCAAGCATACATCAATCTACCACCTGGCAGGTAACGGCCTGGTGGAACAATTTAATCGAGTGGTGATGGGCTTGGTGCAAGCTGCGATAGCAAACAACAAGGACTGGGAAAAGGAAATATGGAGAATGCTGTGGGCCTACAGGATCACCCCCACAGGCACAGGATACAGTCCATTCCAAATCCTAAGAGGCCGTGACCCTTTCACGAAGGACAATAGAGTGTGGAAGGAGAAAACCATAGTGAGCCAATGGTCGCAGGCAGTGGTCCAGGCAAACCTGGAGAAGGCTCAGGCCATATATGCGAGGCATTACGATCAGCGGCGGAACGTGAGGGACACAGGACTGGAAGAAGGTGAATGGGTACGTGTGAAGTTGGCAACGATGCAAAGAAAAGGGGACAGCAAGTATAGTAAACCGCTGCAAGTGAAGGAAGTGTATGATAGGGCGGCCCTGTTGAGTGATGGAAATGTGTGGTCGCAGGACCGCATGGCGAGATGCAACAAAGTGTTACAATGGGAGCAGACAGGAAGAAGAATGGAAGCAACAGAGGATTTGAGAGTTGAGGAAGGTTGGGTCGATGGAGAAATAGACATGCAAGGAGAAGAACCTGGTGAGGAGCGGAGCAAAGGAGGAAGTCCCAGAGCAGAGAAGGAGATCTGCTCAAAGGGGCCAAGAGAAAGCCTGGCTGGGCTGAGCGGCCGGGGAACCAGTGCAGAGACTCCTGTGAGAGAGACCATGGCCACCCCGGCAAGACTGACCCGCAGGGGCAGAGCAGTGGTCAAGCCAGCCAAGTTCCGGGACTATGACATGAGCGACGGACTGTGAGTTATATTGTTTCTATGTTTGGAAAAAGGGGAGATATGTAGTGTTGTAGTCTAGTTTATGCACGCTGCGTGAGCACGCAACGTGCGGCAGCGGCCATCCTAGAGATGCGCGCGCAGCACCAATTCATTGGCGCGAACGCCGGAGCGGGAGACGGACGGCTCGCCGCTCTCTGTGTGTACTACTAATTGGAATAAATACTATAATCCACAAACAAGTGTCTTATGGTCATTGGGGGCAACTAACAACTTTACATAGTGGTCAATAATGTTAAATCTCGCAGTGCAGCCGTACATCAAACAAGGGGCTATTTGCGGATCTTCGTTGCTGGTGAAGCATAATTTGAGAGGGGGGGAGGGATGCACTTACATTTACTTGATGGCCCTTTTTAAAGGTGCAATCCAGGGCATGAACACAGATCTTTAGGTCTCCAGACGCAATCAGAAGTCAAACAAAAGGACATTCTAAGGACCCTTGCTGCAAGGCAGGAATAAGAGGGCGCCACTTTCGTCTCGCTGATTTAAATGCCCTGTTCCTCCTCCTTCATAACGAGACAGCGGGCAGTTTTAGACTGCCAAGCTCACAAAGACATATTTTACATTACCCAAATCATCAAGCTGAACTAGAGAATAAGTGTAGGGACAGGGGTGAACTTGGCGTCTGGGATCTGACTAATCATCCGCCCCCCCCATGCTGGTCAGCAGGATACTTCTCACCCTGCGGGCACATCCCCGAGCCCCGCCTTGCGCTGTGTAAATATTCTGCTCAGAGCCTCTCCCCAGCATGTGTGCACCCTGACCTTTGCCCCCACCCCGTGTAAACATCTCGCCATGCACCCATCCTCACTCAGTACTTCTCCACAACTGTTCCCCCTGGCCTGCCTGCTTTTGCCTTCACGAAGGATCCCTCAGTATTTCACACGGTCCCACTTGGCGCAGAGCACAAGCCCGAGCCTTCCCCTCCTGCCTATGTCTCCGCTGGTCTCGGACCTGCACAAAAGCTGTAGAACCGGTTCCGAGACTCTCCCAGAGCCCGTCTGAATCTGTAGCTCTTTGGCAAGGAAAGGGAGCCAGCCCCACAGGCATAGAAAGAAAGCTCGGATACGGCTTCACTGCAGCTGGAACAACCCCAAAAGGCAGAGAGAAAGCACAGACTCCATGGCCACGAGATGCAAGCGGGCAAAAAGCAGGCACAGAAGAAAAGCAGCAGATACAGCAAGCAGCGGAGGTCGGAAGAGCCTCAGCAGGCAGAGAAAGAATGCAGCAGGTGCAGGATGCGATCAGGCATAAATATTACGCAACAGACAGGCGTGCTCCAGACCTCGCAGAGAAGGGTGGCGATCTGAAATGGCTGCCGCAAAGCTCCTCCGGGTCCTGAAGGGAAGCACTTCCGGGTCGCCGTGGGCAGCGCGGCGGCCCCTTCAGGTCACTGCAGGCGTCAGAGCGCTTCACAATAGGAACAGAAATGATCCATGAGAAGATTGAGATACGAGTGAACACGTTACAAAAGCAAAAGTTAAGTTACATGAGGCAAAAGTGACAATTGTGAGCAAACAAAATACAAGAGGTAGCAAAAGGTACATTACAGGAGGAATAGACTCGTACCTCGGCGAGAAGGAGGGTGTAACGTCCACCACTAGAAAAGGGGCGGAGCTTAAAAAAGAGAGAGAAACGCCCCCGAATCGCGCCAAGGCAGGGCCTGAACTGAGTGATGCCCCTCTCCTCCAATGGCTGGCCAGCATTTACGAGGCCAGCCAATGGAAAAGAGGGGCGAGTTCAAGCCCCCATGCTGCAAGCATAAAATCTCGGACTCCGCCCACTGCGTGGAACGCTAGTCCGAGACCTAAAAAGCTGGAAATTTCATCTGGACCTGCGCGCCCAAACTCCTCAAATCTGGCATCCTATTCCCCAGTTCCCATTGTCGTTGTGCTGTTGCTTTCCCTACATCAGAGCGAATAAGATATTTGGCAGAATCTATTCGGAGTGTAGAATCTGACAATGCTCTAGTTAAAATTAACTCTTTCACAGTATACGTCTGGAAATTTACCAAGATCTTCCTGGGGGCTTTTCTCTCAGTATGTAACCTAAAAGGGTCCCTGTGGGCCCGCTGGATTTCTGACTCTACATCTATGTCAGGTCTATCTTTAAGCACTCCCTCTCTAAGGAGCTTACATATCATAGACTTTACATCCCCATTTTCCGCCCCTTCTGGGATTTTAAAATTTTTTAGGTTGTTTCTCCTGGACTGAATCTCTAGTCTCTCAATGTCCATCTGGAGGGTTCTAATTTTGGGTTCTAAGAGTCTCGATGTCCCTATCATGTCTTTGCGAAGCCCCAGAGAGCAGAGTAACTTCCTCTTCCAAAATGCCAGTCCGCTTACAGACATCATCCAATTTTGCCTCCAGATTAGAGGATTGCTCATGGAGGCTTTTTTGATTAGCCTCTGATATTTCAAATTTAGACAGTAGATCACCTCTCAGATTACACAGGAGTAACTCCACCTGTGAGAGACCCCCATCCAGGCCTGCCAAAACGGTCTCATTACCTCTGTCATTCTTAGCTTGTTCAGTAGGTGAGGTTTCAGCCGTTAGCTCAAGAGTGGATACTATGGGAACGGATACCCCGTGTGCTCCTTGTGACGTACTTTGGTGGCTAAGTATATCTTCTGTATTCTGCCCCTCTGTTTCAGGATCATCGCTGGTTGTACCGCTGCAGCCTGTACTACTACTGACCGTGTATCAAGTGGGGGAGTAGTAAGAGTAGGAATAGAGGAGAGGGGGGGAGACTTTCTCCCCTTAGGGTCCGCCACCTGCTGCATGATTTTAAAATATGACTTTAAATAGGGTGTAGGTTTTGGTTGTGAAATACAGCTTTTGGGTAGTCTCCGCTTTTTTGGCTCCCCTGATCTGAGATTATTGTCCTTTTTCTCTTTTCTCCGCCCTTTAGGGGTAAGCGGTGCGACCTCTGACCCAGCTGAGGTACTCAGATGACTAAACCCAGACTTCTGTAGTTCTAATTTAGACCTGCGTTGATATCTATTCCTAGTAGGTAAGACAGGAACCATGGGGGGTATAGGTACAAGTGTCTCCCTATCCCTTCCTTCGCTACTCTCAGAATTTGTAGGTGTAGGTGAAGGTGAAGATGCCACTCCTAAGCTGAGGAGGGGTGTTTTCAATTGAGCGTTCAAAGTTTTTATTAGCTAAGTCCATCCCCCTGCACTGTACCAGGTTGGTGGGGGTGGGGGTGGTGCTGACAATATCACCGCCTCGCCCTTGACTATCTGAATAGCCTGCGTATTTGGCTCCAACAGTACACGCTGTATCAGCAAAAATACAATGTTTCCTGCAGCCCATGGGCCGCCCTGCTCCCCCCTACCAATCTTGTATGTTTGCCAATACAGCTGCAGGGTGAACGGAGGTTGAATTTAGCGAGTATCAACCTCCGCCATAAGGTCACCCAACAGACTCGCTGGAGCTGCTGTTTTCTATCCAAGTCGGCTCCACTCACCGCTAGTACCGCTTCTGCCAGTCCTACCTTCCCAGCCTGAACAAACGCCGGAGTAGATTCCACGCCCATTAGAGACGTATGCCGCATAGGACGTCTCTCTCCCTCCGGTGCTCCGGACTTCTCCGAGGCTCCCGCAGGGTCCTACTGCCGGACGAACACCAAATTTTTACTCCCTCGGTGAAACAACATCAGAAAACGAATAGAAAGTTAACATGAGGGCCGTAAAGGCATTAAAACGGTCTCTTACATCTGCTCACCGTTTTTTGTGCCATAATTCTTCATTTAGGAAAGGAAAATCCTTCGCCAGACCGGAGCTCCCGCTGCAGACGTCAGCCTGCCGCCATGTTCCTCCAGCACATTTGGATATCATTAATAATGCATTGCAATTACAGCCCCTATAGGCATCACAAATGATCACAGGATTAAGTTGTAAATACTGTCAGTCACCCTAGTAAGAGTGTCTAGCCACTTAAATCCACTTTGCTTATGACATCCCCTTACAAACTGTGAAATTCAGTCCCTCGAAAAGAAATAACCATTAGTAAATGCATATCAATGCCATTACACCATTTCACCTCCAGGGAATGCCCTGTTCCAGACATCTCCAACTCAGCCGTCCAATCTTTGATGCACTTTTCAATGAACCCCCAGCTGTAGAACTAAAGTTCCTGCCTAGGAGGTGATGCAATCTTTGCCGAGCGTTGAGGGGTTATTCTTTTTAAAGCCACAAGAAACTTAGGGTGGGACTTAGCTTTGTGCTGGGGGCGAGACTGCGCTTCTCCAGCAGCTCCCCCAGCACCTATTCACACTTAAGGGTGACTCCTCTCCTCTGGGGGCCACCAAAACGCCCAAAAACAATCCATTCCCCATGCCTTGCAAGGCATTATGCGGCGCTTCAAGCTCCGGCTGCTGAATACTGGATGAGCGGCTCTCCTGCCGTGCCGGGGAGAGCTGCTCTGGCACTTCGCTGTTGTCCAGGGCTTCGGTGGGGGGCCCTGTCCCACCCGGACCCCCAGGTGAGTTTAGACGGTTCGGGGAGCCCACCCCAGGCCGTTTATGACTTTTTGTTGGGGGCCCGGTACCACCCGGGCCCCTGGCTCTTCCTCCTTTTGGCTTTGGGCCCCGGTCCCACCCGGGACCCCTGCAGGCCTTCCTCGAGGGAGTGCAGTGCGGGGAGCCCACCCCCAGCTGCCCTCGCCGGCTCCCCGCGCGGCTAGCACTCCTCTGTGCTGCCGCGGGAGCCGGCCGAGCTTTTCAGGTCTGCCCGCTCCGGCGGGCAGACGCGGACTCTGCGGTCCCGACGGGACTTCGGGGGAGTGCGGCGGCACTCCCCCAGCCTCCTCCTCTTCGTCGGGGCCCGGAATGGGGTCCCGGGTGTGAGAAGTTAGCCTGTCATATGATGTCCACTATTCTAGTGGGCACTTTGCACCAGTCTAATCGACCCTTATTGATGGTGGTTGTAAAGTCAACCTTAGAGACAAGCTATCCTAGTGGTAGCATGGACCAGCAGTCATAGGCTAAGACTTTAGAGAGCATGTGAAGCAAGCTGTTTTACCAATTATAATCCCTTGAATACCAAATGAAAGGACACCAAACAACGTATATATCAAATATATATGTATTTATTTCTAACACAACGCCTCTGCACTCTTTATGAGGTCAGAGGTAAAAGTACATTACAAGCTACTCAATTAGCATACGATAAGTTGCACAAATACAGTTAAGCCCTAGGGGGCCTCACAAACCATATACTAAGGAAGTGGTATAAGAACCACGTGAGAGTTAGACAGCAGGCCTAGGGCCTGTAGAATCGCTGGGAGTACACTAAACAACCAAAGGTTAGGAAGTAGGAGGCCCACGGGAGACACGTGCAGTGTCTAAACACAGCCGCGAGTTACCATTGACTTATAATGGGAAACGAAGAAGTTACAAAGTTACTGTTTAAGGACACTTCCGGATGGACTAGGATGGAACCCTTTTAAACTAGGACACTTAGAGAGAAAAGACCCACGGGAGCACCGGAGTACTCGTGTTACCTTACCCAGGGAGGCCGGGTGCATAGGTGTCTTTTCGTGTCGGGTTTCGTTGTCGTTTTCTATGGAGATCTGCAAAAAAAAGTGCTGTAGGCGACCAGAGGAAAAGTGTCCGGGTGGATCCGAGGGTGGATCGGTGATGTGAAGAACCTGAAAGCAGAGGAGACAGAGTCTGGGTCACTAGCCAGTGACCAGGAAGGAACCAGGATGGAACCAGGCGATGTTGCGTGCTTGAAGGTGAAGAAGGTGAGTTTGACTCTTTAGCCACGAGATCCAGGAGGCATCGACGATGACCAGGCGCTGGATTCGAGCAGTCCCACGAAGGATCTAGTTGACTGCGGTATCGGTATCCGGATTGGACCCAACAAGCCTTGGCAAACGCAACCCATGCAGGATGTCGAGATTGGCTCTGTTACAGACCAGCAAGGTCCGTGGTGCTTCTCCTTTGAGTTGAAGCTGGAGCAAGCCTGAAGCAACCAGGAAAGCAGTTTAGTTCAAAAGAAAAGTCTTCAAGGGGCTCACTGGCCAACGGACAAGGAACCACGAAGACGCGTCAAGCTAAAATGCAAGAGCGGGTCCCACGCGGCACTCGTGGAGTGTGGAGGGCTGAGCTTCGGTGCAAATAGTGCTCAGGTCTGGGGCTTCAACTGTGAGGGTACCTTGGTAGTTGAGCAATTAGAAAAATGCAGGATGTCCAGGGTGTCCGGTCCCACGTCTCTCGTGTCCGCCATGGGTCTCAGCTTTGCTGTGGATGTGGGTCGGAGTTAAACAAGACTGAGAGTCCAGTTCCTGTGTCGCTGAGTCTTCGGGTTCCAGCGGGAGCGTCGACAAAGCAGACCGGCAAGTTACTGGTGGTGCCTGTTTGCACAGGGTGGTCACTCCTTGACCACAAGGGAGATATCTACCGTCTTCTAGTCAGAATAGAATGTCGAAGGTCCAAGAGTTCTGTATAAAAGGTTCTTTCCAGGATAATCTAAAGTCATGGGGACACAGCTCCTATACTTATACTAAGCTAAGGGGCTGGATAACCTGCCTAGGTCCCTCCTATGGGTGGACCTAGGAAGGGGGTGGTTACACCCCTTTCCCTTTGTCCAGTTTCGCTCCACAGCTGGGGCTGGAGTGCCCCAGCAACTAGCTTGAACCGGGCTATGCATGGAGCACCTTGTGTGCCCCAGGCAGTGTCTCAAAAAGCATCTGCTGATGCAGCCCTCCCTGTCCCAATACACATATGCCTGTCTCGGGAGGTGCTGGCACCTCCCTGGACAGGAAACCTATTGTCCAGGCCTCCCCTGCCGGAGTTTCGTCCAGCAGCAGGAGGCCAGACTTGTGTCTGTGGCAGCAGTATCCATTTTGTGATGCTGGGGCTCTATTTAACTTTAACCGGGTAAAGCAGTAACATACATGTCTTTTCCCGCTAAAAGGGTGGAATGCTACCCCCGTCCGCCAGAATTGGCGGGGGGGGGGTAGTATTCCAAAGTGTTTGACAACTTACACGACATGTTTTGATAAAGCCAAACCAAAGTTAGCATTAACCGCGATGATTATAATGCACTTAAGAGTAATACATGCAGCCCCTGGTAGGCCTTGGATGCACCTATGCCCTGGGTACCTATGGTACACTATACAAGGGCTCACAAAGGTGACCCAATACTCAATCTGGTATGTATCTAAAGTACATGGTATCAATTTAGAGAGAGAACAGCTGGGCTGTGGGTCTGATTAGCAGGCCCACAGCCACACTAAAGTCGAAAAACCTGAAAATCACAGCAAAAAGTGGGGGTGACCATAGGAAGCAGACCCTCCTCTCCTACACCGGGCCCCTGGTTATCTTCGGGGGGGGGGGCACGACATGGTTGTCCTATCAAACAGCGACACATCACTTCCCTGCCCCCTCCCTCCTTCTTGTCCAGCCTCTGGGTTGTTCAAAATGGAGTCGCCCAGTGTCTTTGGGCACATGGTCTCTGAAACCCAACTCCTCCCCCACCACTGCCTTCCCTCCTTGGTGTAGCCTGGTGCCTGGCACCCAGCGACAGCAGTTGAAGGATTGGCTTGTAGCTCCACCTATCTTTTCTCCTTGGAGGGAAGATCCTCGCTCTGGGAAGAAAGGTCATTAATCTAACCTGCCAGGGCCAGACCCCAGCCAGGGACTCAGAGAAATATGACATTTCTGAACGACCCAAAAGCAGTACAAATATGACTTTGGACTCTGCAGAATACTTTTTTTCACATCCGCTACACTGGACTGTAGTGCGTGTCTGGAATCTGTAGGCCTTATGGAAGTCATTTTAGCCATGGGCCCCACATCCCCATAGGGAAATAATGAAGTGAAAACACAGTAAGAAACACTGAGTTTCCCTGGCATGTTCCTTTCCAGTGTATAAAGCCTATTCCATGTCACCACCCAATTCTGCATAAGTCCTGCTACACCATTCACTCTGTAGCTGCTCCTGGACTGCGCACGCTAGGAATCTCCCCTGCGTAGCCCCTACACGTGTGCACAGGCATGTACACCTGTGTCTTCATGTAACCAGCATGGTATCCCATACTCCAGCTGCTGCGCAGCGGCCTAGTCAAGCCAGGGGTACACCAGTAAAATCTCCATGCAGGCTCCTTCATTATGAATTCACTGTGGGTGAGTCCCAGATTATGAGGCTCCCCCACAGTAAAAGCTCAACAATTAGGTGCTCAAAAAGCAAAATATCCGGGCAGGCCATAGTGACAGAACCACCTTCTAACAGACAGTTACTTCTGTTGTCTGTTTTTTCAGTGTCCTTGCTGATTGAAGTTATTTTGGTGTGTGCATTTGGTTGCCTGTGCCCCATGCTCTATGTGTCACTTCGTACAAAATAAGTTCAGGGTGGATGCACAGCTATTTAGCAGAAGTTTTGATCCAGGTTAGGTTCACCGTGAGTGGCGTTAATACCCCTAAAAACGCCTATGAATAACCGTAAGATATGTGATGCCAGTGGGTCACTGGGACCATCCCCTTGGGAACACTATTCACTCCTCTTCACGAAAAGAGGATTCCACTCAGTTAGTTGAATTTATAGTTACATTTATTTATTTAGCAATGTTCATTTTTTCATATGTCTTGGTAGCAGTATATTCACTGTCATATACTTTTCTTCATAGAGGCATCGTTATGGTACATACAATCCAATGCATTTCGGGCTGCCCATTGAGCCCTTCATCAGGGAATAACACTGTAAAAATAATAAGGTGAATATGTGTAACTCGATACTGCATTAAACAATCTGACATACATGGTAAATGCGGTTTCAAAATCAAATCTGCATGTTACTTGTTGAAATGTATCAGAGGGAAATAAAAACGTTATGGTGACTTACATGCCTGCCTTGGTCTCAGTAGTGCTTAAATGTCGAGTGAAACTCTAAAAGAAAGGTGCATAATGCGTGTTTAGAGCAAGTTCTGGCGTCTTACGGTATCAGCTGGGCACGTAAAGCTTATGTGGTTGAAACTGACCTGAAGTTCGAAAAAGCGGAAAAACGCCGCGGGCGGGATTCCTGCTGTGTTCTCTCGTTACAATTGCAACATTGTAACCGTTAGGTTTGTAGAGTAAAGTTGCGGTCACGTGATGTGCTGCAACTGTGGAAAGACTGTCGACCAGCCGGTCTGGCTATCCGAATCATTACGGGCAAGCCGATGTGTGGAGAACACTCAGCTAATGCTAATTGTAAAATGTGCGACCACTATGAGAAAAAGGTTAAAAAGGAAAAATAGAAATTAGAACGTTAAAAAATGAAAAATGGAAAATGAATCCGAGGCAGTCTCGAACCGTGGTACCATGTGACTGTGATTGACTGAGGCTGCTGTTAGTGGGATGAGCTACATGGAGGGAGGAATAGGTTGGAGCTAGGATGAACTGAAGTGTATGTCACAGTGCAGTATCATGAAAACAAACAGGAGTACCGAACTAAGGCACTGAAGCAAATTTACAATTATAAGGTTACAGATAACAGGCAAATTCAATTCTTTCATTGAGTCCAAAAGGTTTTTGAGTACATAGTCTGTGGATCCATGAGTTCTCTCGTTGAAGTAAATATTTTGTATTGTCTCTGCCTTCTATTTTTTTGATATTTTCCAGAATCAAGAACTTAAGTTGAGCAATGCTGTGTTTGGATTCCATATAATGTGTCGCCACAGTCGATTTGGTATTTTTTAATCGTATGTTCGATTTGTGTTCAGTGATTCTCATTTTAATTCGGCGTTCCGTTTTACCAATGTACATTTTGCCACATGGGCATTTCAGTGCATAAATGACGTTTGTCGAATCGCACGTAGCATTCACTCTCAGTTTGATTTCCTGACCTTTCATCGGGTGATTAAGTTTGTTGCCTCTGATGATATTATTACAATGGCCACAGTTATGACATGGTTTGGTTCCATTATAGACTTCAATGGTAGTTGTCTGTGGTTGTATCATTTCACCAATGTTTTTGGTTCTGGTGAATGCAAATAGCGGTGGGTCTTTAAAACAGTTGTTGAAGTCAGGTTCCAGGGTAAGCATCTGCCAATGTTTTAGTATAGTTCTTTTGAATTTTTGACTTGAGGTTGAGTATTTAGAGATGGCTACTATCCTGGTTTGCTGTTTTACTTGACTCGTTTGTAGTAGTGATTTTCTGTCTCTTTGTTTGAGTTTCTGTTTAGATTCATTCAAAATGTGTTCTGGGTACCCTCTTTGTTTGAATTTCATCTCCATCTCGGAAATCCTTTTTTGCTACGTGCGATTCGATAAACGTCATTTATGCACTGAAATGCCCATGTGGCAAAATGTACATTGGTAAAACGGAACGCCGAATTAAAATGAGAATCACTGAACACAAATCGAACATACGATTAAAAAATACCAAATCGACTGTGGCGACACATTATATGGAATCCAAACACAGCATTGCTCAACTTAAGTTCTTGATTCTGGAAAATATCAAAAAAATAGAAGGCAGAGACAATACAAAATATTTACTTCAACGAGAGAACTCATGGATCCACAGACTATGTACTCAAAAACCTTTTGGACTCAATGAAAGAATTGAATTTGCCTGTTATCTGTAACCTTATAATTGTAAATTTGCTTCAGTGCCTTAGTTCGGTACTCCTGTTTGTTTTCATGATACTGCACTGTGACATACACTTCAGTTCATCCTAGCTCCAACCTATTCCTCCCTCCATGTAGCTCATCCCACTAACAGCAGCCTTAGTCGATCACAGTCACATGGTACCACGGTTCGAGACTGCCTCGGATTCATTTTCCATTTTTTAACGTTCTAATTTCTATTTTTCCTTTTTAACCTTTTTCTCATAGTGGTCACACATTTTACAATTAGCATTAGCTGAGTGTTCTCCACACATCGGCTTGCCCGTAATGATTCGGATAGCCAGACCGGCCGGTCGACAGTCTTTCCACAGTTGCAGCACGTCACGTGACCGCAACTTTACTCTACAAACCTAACGGTTACAATGTTGCAATTGTAACGAGAGAACACAGCAGGAATCCCGCCCGCGGCGTTTTTCCGCTTTTTCGAACTTCAGGTCAGTTTCAACCACATAAGCTTTACGTGACCAGCTGATACCGCAAGACGCCAGAACTTGCTCTAAACCCGCATTATGCACCTTTCTTTTAGAGTTTCACTCGACATTTAAGCACTACTGAGACCAAGGCAGGCTTGTAAGTCACCATAACGTTTTTATTTCCCTCTGATACATTTCAACAAGTAACATGCAGATTTGATTTTGAAACCGCATTTACCATGTATGTCAGATTGTTTAATGCAGTATCGAGTTACACATATTCACCTTATTTTTACAGTGTTATTCCCTGATGAAGGGCTCAATGGGCAGCCCGAAATGCATTGGATTGTATGTACCATAACGATGCCTCTAGGAAGAAAAGTATATGACAGTGAATATACTGCTACCAAGACCTATGTGTCACTTCAACATTGCAAAGCTCTTTGCCCGCATCACATTTTTAAACAGGGGTGACAGGGTCTTCAGTCCATTCAGACACTGATACTTGTGTTATCTGTGTTGCCTCTTTTGCCTGTCATGCAGTTCTCTTTTTAGTGGTTTGCTATTGTTGGCTTCGTTGTTGCCATGTCAGCTTGGGGTACACTGCCAGCACAGGGTGTGATGCTGTGCACAGGTTTGCATGCAGGCTGGGCAATGTCATGATGTATGTATGTTATTCCTGTATATGTGCCCAGCTGTGTATGTGTATGATTATTTTGTGTTGGCCCTTAGTCCTGGTCCCCTGGCCTACATGAGATGTGTGCTCTTGGGTGGTGAAGAGGTGTGCAGTGTGAAGGGTGTGACTTTGTAGTGGTTGTGGATGTGTGTGTGCCACTGGATTGTGATAGACACACGTGTCACCCAGGAGTTATGTGCCTGTTGTTTGGATTGTCCTGCCCTGTGTAAATGATTGTATGCACTTGTGTGAATTGTCTGTTGTGCAGTGTGTTGGTGTGTCCATGCAGTTCTGTGTGACTCTTCCTTGTTGTTTTGGTCACTTATGAGTGTGCAATGTGTGTGACTTGCACATCAGTTTTGTGTTTGTTTGACCATCAATGTGTCTTGAGTGTGTTTGTGTAGACTGTGTGGCCCTGCTGCTCCTCACTGGCATTGTGTTTGTCATGCATTGCAGGCACATGGTGCCTTTTCTCCTCTTGTATGGCATGGTGTGTGTGGTGTAATGCCCTCACCTATGTGTGCCACTTGTGCCTAGCCATTGGGGGTCTGCACTCCCTCTATTTGTGTATGGTACAGCCCTTATATGTCTACTACTGACATGCTAGTCAGTTGTCTTGGATGTCAGCTGTCCCCTTGGTTACATGCGTATGTGCCTCCCCATCACTTCATTTGTGAGACTGTGCCTTGTGGTGCAGTTCTTGGGCCAAGAGTGATGTTCCACTCTGGACATTGCCCCAATGGCTTATGTGTGATGTTCTTGTGCTATTTATCAGTGAGGATTGCTCATGTGCATTTAGCTGTGTGTGCTGCCCAGTGCTCTGGTGAAGATGGTTCTGCTCTTGTATCCCAGAGTGGTGCATCCTGTTGTTGTGTTGAATGTATGTGTGTTGGATTTGGTATTGCTTCACTTCCTGTGCGTGCTTTTGTATTTGTGCTGATTTGTGGTGTATGTGTTGAGGTTTTATCAGTCATGTCTGTGTGTAGCTGTTGTGCATGGTGTGCACGACTGCTTGTTGTGCATACAGTGCTGGGTGTATGTGGGCTTGGCATTGACTGATGTGCATCCCCTGATGTCCTGTGGTGTTTGTTGATTTTTTTGCTTTCATGTGCATGTGTGGTTGGTTTAGCAGTGTAGTTCTGTGCAGGTGCACTTCTTGTGTGATTTGTGGTATCTTGTGTGTGTTTTGTTCTTGAGTGATGATGTTGTGCACTCATGTTGTGTTTGTGCTCCCATTACCTTTCCACAGTTTGGCTGACAGGGTATGTATGTTTCTGTTGGGGTTCTGTGTGTGTTCCTGTGGTGTTTGTGTGTTGTTTTTGAGCAGGCATCTGTTCAGGTTTCCCTGTGCGTGTGTTCTGTTTGTGGTTACACCCAGGGTGTGTGTTTGTTTGTGTGTATATGTGCTGGGAAGTATTGGCAGCCTACAGTGTGTGAGGCACTGGTGTTGTGTGTGCCTTGTCAGCCACCCCTGTAGTGGCTGTCTCCCTAGTTGTTTGTTGTGTAGTGCAGGGTGTGTATTGTGCTTGCTTGTTGCTGTGCTGTTGATTGTTGGTGTGCATGGGTGTGCACAGGAAGGGCACCTGGCCTGTGACTTGATGAGGTATGTGGATGTGTGGTTGGGGGTGGTGTGTCCCTGTGGTCTTTGTGCCCTGCCCATGCCTTGGAGTGTCCCTGCCTTCTGCATTGTGTGTATGTGTTGACTGAGGCGGTGACGTGACCCGGAACGGGACGTTGCTGCTAGTTCGCTGTCAATGTGTATCCCGGATGCAGAGGGGTGACTTGGTGGCAGGTGGGTCATGTGTTGTAACTCCCCGCAGGGTGTCTGTTATGGTTTTGGACCCTGTGTCAGCCCGTGTGTTGTATTTGTGTATTTGCGTACCTGCGGCGTCATCCGTGGCGGCCCATTAGATGATAGTGCTGTAGCAGGTACATCACAGGATACATATGTAGGGCTGGGTCCATGGTGTTCATGACCGGGTGGAGAGGACCAGGTCTCTGCTCTCGCGCTCCGCTGTCAAGTTTCCGCCATCTCTGGTTGGGCGGTGTCTTAGCTAAGTGCGTCTGCTTGTTTGGGCCATCCTAATTTGTGGAGCGGGGGGGACATCATTCCGCACAGCGGTGAGTCTCCATTGGCTCCCACCGCTGCGGTGGCAGGCGCACTTTGATGGCGGTGCGCGTCGCTCTGGGGCGGACGGGAAATGACCTATGTTTTGCTATAATAATATGGCGGACGTGAGTACCGGTGCTCGCGGGCGGAAAAAGGCGTCTTTCCGCCCCGCCAGTGCCACCGCCCGACATCCTAATGGACCACATAGTGTCCACTAGCCAACATTATGTTAATCAATTGCATGTCATGCAAATATATATTACACATACATACACCCAGGGGGGGTTTACCCTGCATGCTTCATCAATTAGTGTATGTCATTCATCATGCACATACTACTTGTACTCAATACAGGATACAGCCGGTGATAGTGGCCCAGCTCGCTGATTAATGACAGCATTCTGCTTGTTCAAAAAGCACCACACCAAAAGTAGTTGCCTTCACTGCTAGGAACTGAATGGTAATGCAGGTTTTTTTTCGCCCAAAAGATACGGCTTTAAAAAAATAATGACAGAAGAAGCATCAACAAAGCCTGCAGACTTGAAGTTGTCACCTGACCTAATGGATTTGCCATTGCTTGTTTTCATAAGTTGTTGGGGGCTTCGCAGATCCCATAAAAATAAAGTTTTACAAAAAACGATGGCAAAATAAAATAAGCGTTGGCCAAGCGAAAAAGCTGACAGTCAAAGCGAGACCTATTGTCTTTGGTAATAGTTGTGGTCAGGAGATTAACTAAAAAAAAGTTTATGCTTAGAGCTGCAATTTAAGTATATTGTATTGTTTTGGCATTTAGGCAGCACCGAGCTGGTCGCCCTGTCACAAAAAGCATCCCATCCAAGAATCTGTGTTTGACCTCCTGGTCACATGCTCAAATCCCCACTCAGCCTCTAACCCTTGCTGGGTCAGTGAAATGAGTACCATTGAGTTGGGTAACAATAAACACCAGTTATTGAGGAATTGAGGACTGGATGCCCAGGAGGTGAACAGGAGCTGTATGAATACATGTGCTGTGATACTTTCTGCCTCCTGGTGAGGCAGTAAACAAGTTTAGTGTGGTAGTGCCGCAGGATACTTACAACATTAGAGACCTTTAACATGCATATATTAAGTTAGAATTTTTCATGCTGTACATAATTCTGATGTCATTGCAATCCAGCAACAGTATGGAGCTTTGTGGGGGGTGGGGGGGTGAGGGGGGGGGGGATTTCTTCACCACTCACACTCAGTGGTAGAAGTGGGGGGGATCGGAAGGGCACGGCGTGCCCCTACTTAAAAAAAATATTTGAGTCCGTTCCCCTACTTCTGTCTTTCAAAAAAGCATCCCGGTACGGTAAGAATAGTTCTACTTTAACCCCTCTGCGTTAATTCCACCGCGGCGCTAGGAGGGAAGGGGGGCTGCGCGGTGCCGCCATGCTCATGACGGAACCACTCCGTCACGAGCCGCGGTGGCGCTGTGCTTGTGACGGAATGGTTCCGTTACGGCCCCGCCCGCTCAATGGAACGCTCAGCGCAGGCGCAAAATCAGCGCTGCGCAGGCGCCGCGGCCGGCCCGTGATCGAAACATTCCGTCACAAGCACAGCACCACCGCGGCTCGTGACAGAATGGTTCCGTCACGAGCATGCAAGGGGTTAAAACAATAACTTTTTCATTCAGCTTCCTGGGGCGGCTCGCACTTGTCTTGAACTCCAGAGGCTGCAGCAGCCCCTCCCTGAGCTTGCACAGGCTGTGTGATGGCCCATTGTCATTCCGATTGAGGCTGATTACCCCCTTTCGAATGACAATGCCCCCGCCGCCTGCTTTTAGCATATCATGTGCAAGTGAGATCGTAGTTAATGATTTCAGAGAAGCTTTCCCTATATTCCATTTTTTGGGAGGAGGTCAGGATATTGTAGGGTCTGCTTTTCTATGGTCACCCCACTTTTTGCTTTTTGCTTCACTGGTTTTCGACTTAATGTGGCTATGGGCCTGCTAATCAGACCCACAGCCCTGTTGTTCTCTCTCTAAATTCACAACCATATACTTTAGGTACATTACTAATTGGGTATTGGGTCACCTTATCAGCCCCTGTACCGTGTACTATAGGTACCCATGGCATAGGTGCATCAAAGGCCTACCAGGGGCTGCAGCATATCTTTTGCCACCCCTGGCTGGCCATCCAAACTGACACAACTGGCTGATCACTCAGCTGGGGCAAGGTGGTGTAATCACCCCTTGCTTAGATATAGTATACCTATGTCTAAACCTATATCTGGACACATATGCACAAGTCACTCCTATGGCAGGCCTTAACAATCCTGGAGGCAGAGTGCTTGGTTTTATGTGAGATGGTGCTCTAGCATGAGCTGAGCCTGTCTGCAGCTTTCAGAACCATATCCTTATAGCTGTTCTGGGATATTGCCATACCATATACTCTTAAGTGCATTATGAACCTTGAGGTTCAATGCTAACATTGGTTTGGCTTTATCAAAACATATTGTGTAAGGTGTCACACGCTTTGGAATACTACCCCCTCGCCAGTCCTGGCGACGGGGGTAGCATTCCACCCTTCTAGAGGGAGAAGACATGTTACTTTCCTTAAACGCGGTTAAATCTAACCAGAGCCTAAGCATCACAAAATGGATGCTGCTGCCACAGACACAAGTCTGGCCTCCTGATGCTGACCGAAACTCCGGCAGGGGAGGCCTGGACAAAAGGTTTCCTGTCACAGGGAGGTGCTAGCACCACCCAGACAGGAGATAGTGGATAGGGGCAGGGAGGGCTGAATGAAACTAGACACTGCCTGGGGCACACAAGGTGTCCCATGAAAATTCCAGTTCAAACCGGTGCTGGGGCACTCCAGCCCCAGCTCTGGTGTGAAACTGGACAAAGGGAAAGGGTGTAACCACCCCCTTCCTGGGTCCCACCCATAGGAGGGACCTAGGAGGTGATCCAGCCCCTTGATTTGGAATAAAGGTAGGAGCTGTGCCCATAGACATTAGATCATCCTGACTGAAACTTTGATACGAAACTCTGGACCCTTCGACATCCTACTCAAAGTAGAAGACTGAAGAATCTTCCTTGTGGTCAAGGAGTGACCACACTGCACAAGCAGGCACCATCAGCACTCAAAGGTTTTCTTTGTTGTTGCTCCTGCCGGAGCTCGAACGACAGAGACCGACAAGACCTGGACTCCCAGACTTCCAACAGCCCGATCCACAGTTCAAGCAAAGCTGAGACCCGTGGAGGTGACGAAAGACGTGGGACCGGCCATCTTGGAAAGCCAGCAAGTGCTTCCTGTGCAGCTCCCGAGGCACCCTCGAAGCTGTACATTGGGGATTGAGAAGCCCCAGCCCCAAGCAGCCTTTGCACTGAAGATCACCTCTCCACACTCACCGAATGCTGCGTGGGACCCTTTTGCAATTTTCCTGCTTGACGCGTTGTCCGGTCACTTGCCCGTTGGCCAGTGGCCTCTGTGACGACGAACCTTCGAATTTTCACTGCTGGTCTGGTTGTTCCAGACGGGCTCTTGCTCCCCTGAAAAGGAGCAGCCCATCAGACCGTGCCGGTCTGATCCAGAAGCCATCTTCGATTCCTGCGTGGGTTGCATTTGCCAAGGCCTGTTGACTCCGATTCGAGAACGGACACCGCCGACAGCGAGAGCCTTCGTGGGACAGTCCGTGTCTACATCCTGGTCGTCGTAGATACCTCCTGGTCCACGTGGCAGCGGAGACAAGCTTCACGACATCACCTGATCGCAACCCGACATCGCCTGGTTCCTTCCTGGTTCCTTCCTGGTTCCATCCTGGTCACTGGCTAGTGACCGAGACTCTGTCCCCTATGTTTTCAGGTACTCTACATCTTCGATCCACCCTTGGATCCAACCGGACTCTTCTCTCCTGGTCGCCTGCAGCATCTTTTCCTCCAGGCTCCATAGAACTCCACGACGAAACCCGACGCACTTTGACACCTATGCACCCGCTTCCTGTGGGTGAGGTAACGAGAATACTCCAGTGCTCCTGTAGTGGTTTACTCCTCTATTGTCCTAGTTTTAAGTGGTTAAGCTCTAGTCCAGTCGGAAGACTCCCAAATCAGTAACTTTCTACCTTTTACGCACCATTGATTTGTATTGGTAAACACGTGTGCCTACAGACACTGCACCCGCATCCTTTGGGCCTCCCCCGACCTAACCTTCGTTAGTCCAGTGTAGCCCCAGTGATTCTCAAGGCCCTAGGCCTTACCAATGTTCATGACGTAGTTCTTATACCACTATTTTAGTATATGGTTTGAGTGGCCACCACGGCCTATCCATATTTGTGCAACTTTTGTATGTTATATGAAGTTCTTTGTTTAACGCTTGTGCTTCTGTCCTCATAAAGAGTACAGGGGATTATTCTAGTAATAAATACATATATTTTATAATATATAACTTGTGTGGTGTCCTTTCATTTGATGTTAAAAGGATTGCATATGGTAAAATAGCGGGCTTCACATGCCCTCTTGACTTTAGCCTAAGACTGCTTTGTCAATGCTACCCCTAGGATAGCTGGTCTATAAGGTTGACTTACAACCAATCACCATAACGGTCATTTGGACTGGTGCAAGGTGCTCACTAGAATAGTGATCATCATATACCAGGCCAACTTCTCACATTGGTGTGCAGCCGTTGGGATTTGAGCTTGCTGTTTGTTTTACCAATTCTAATCTTTGTCAATATCACTTGAAAGATCACATCAAGTACCATAGGTACATATAAACAAAGCTTTAAATACTTAAGTTCTACTGAACATAGTGGTTGTAGACCAAAGGGCTTAGCACACCCTGACTACAACTCTTAGAGAGGTTCAAGTAGGTAGACACTTAGTGTAGGTAGGTGCACACACCCACACCTCACTAGCCCCCTTGCACCTCAAGGGGGCTGAAAAAGGGTCATAACCCTACCATCCCAATCCTGATACATATCCTGGCCTGGAGACAGCTGATATCGAGAAGGCTTCTGAAGTCCCCTCAGGTAATGCAGGAGCAGGGACCCCCATAGATGATTAAACCATCACTCCAGAGGTTGAGGAGGTAGATGGGGATGAGTCAGCTGATCAGGGGGATAGTCGGGTTCAGGTCAGAAGGCTTAGCCAGGCTAACCTAAGCTTACATGGGAATGGAGAAGGGTTTCACCCCTCCAGACCTAATAGTAGGCTTCACCCAGGCAATAGAAGGGACAGATCTCCTTCCAGGGAATCTAACCACTCTAATGCCTCAAGGGGTTCCCAAAGGGGAATGACTTCCCCCCCAGGGAAGAGAGCATGAGGCTAGGATGAGAGCTGTCCAACTTCAGATAGAGAAAGAGGAAACAGCCCTGGCCCAAGCTAAACTTGCTTTAGCAAGGGAACAAAGATTAAGTGGATTGGATTCCACTGGTGGCAGCAGTATCCCTAAGGATAAAGACAGGTGCTATGATCGTAGAAACCTGAGTAAGATTGTGCCCTCCTACAGAGATGGGGATGACATCCACAAATGGATGACTGCTCTGGAGAGAGCCTGCATGGTACAGCAGGTTCCCCAAGATCAGTGGGCAGCAATCTTGTGGCTCTCCTTCTCAGAGAGAGGAAGAGACAAGTTCCTCACTGTTAGACCTGAGGATGCTAAAAACTACACTGTCCTGAAGAGTGCTCTTATTGGGGGGTTTGGCCTAACCACTGAGCAATACATGTTGCTGTTCAGAGATACACAAAAAGCTCAGACTCAGGACTGGACTGATTTTGTTGATTGTGCCACTAAGGCTCTGGAAGGTTGGTTGCTTGGTAGTAAAGTTAAGGACTATACAGGATTGTATAATTTGATCATGAGAGAGCAAATCCTTAATAACTGTCAGAACCAGTTGTTGCACCAACACCTGATTGACTCAGATCTGACCTCTCCCCAAGAATTGGGAAAGAAGGCAGACAAATGGGTCAGAACCAGGGTTAAGCAGAAATCCCAGAACCATGGAGGTGATCAGAAAAAGGCAGACCAGAAAGGTGGAGATCAGAAACAAAAAGACCAGAAGTCTTCTTCAGGCCCCCAAAATACTATTAATGAGGGGGGGTCCCGAACTGGAAAGAAAAAGAAGAATGATGGCCCAAAGAAACCTTGATGTAATTACTGTAAGTCAGTTTCTCACTGGTTTAGTGAGTGCACTAAGAAAGGTACAGCCCCTGCCACTGCAGCCCCTAAGTACAGTCAGCAGTGGCAGCCCCCAAACTAAAGCTATAGTGGGGTTAACCATGGGTACTGAGATGGAGTCTGTCTTAGTCAGAATTCCTACTCAGGCAGTCTTGATCTGTGATGTGGACATAGCTATGCCAACTACTAAGAGTCCCAATACTTTGGGCAAGTACAGGCAGACGCCTTTGATTAATGATAAAGTGGCTCAGGCCTACAGGGACACATGTGCCAGTGTCAATATGGTGACACCTAACTTTGTGGACCCTGGACAAATTGTACTGGGTAATAATTACCTAGTGACCAATGCTAGCAATGTCACTACTCCCCATAGTGTGGCAATTGTTAATTTCTCCTGGGGAGGGGTAACTGGCATCAAAAGAGTTGTGGTAAGTGCAGACCTCCCAATTGAATGTCTTTTGGGCAATGATCTTGAGGACTCAGTATGGTCAGAAGTGGAGTACAGGACTCATGCAGAGATGCTAGGTATTTCATCACATGTCCTTGCTGTGACCAGGCCACAGGTCAAAAAGTGCTTACCTGAACCTGTGCTGGATCTTGAAACTATAGACCGGACACAACCCAAGAGAAAGAGCAAGAAGGTTAAGGCAGTGCCTTCCACCGTGCCCCAGGTTGAGGATCAGCCCTCTCAGGAGGATGGTTCTGTGATCCAAGAGGAGACTGTCCTGGAAGAGCTTGAACCTGATCAGGTTGAGTTTCTCGGGACAGGGGGACCCTCAAGGGCAGATCTGGGGCAAGCTCAGTTAACTTGTCCTTCTCTTGAACCCCTCAGACAGCAGGCTGCTGCTGAGGCTGCTGGGAATGCCCAAGGTACCCATAAAGTGTATTGGGATGAAGGGCTCCTTTATTCAGATGCTAGAGACCCCAAGCCTGGTGCTTCCAGGAGGTTGGCCATACCTCTGCAATTTAGGGGCTTCCTTCTAACCATGGCCCATGATATTCCTCTAGCAGGACACTTAGGCCAGAACAAGTCTTGGGACAGGCTTGTCCCTCACTTTCAATGGCCCCATATGTCAGAAGACACAAAGGAGTTTTGTCACTCCTGTGCTACCTGCCAAGCCAGTGGCAAATCAGGTGGCACCACAAAGGCACCCCTCATACCACTACCTGTGGTGGGGGTACCCTTTGAGATAGTGGGATAGACATTGTTGGACCAATGGACCCCCAAACAGCATCTGGGCACAGATTTATACTGGTGGTAGTGGATCATACCACCAGGTATCCAGAAGCGATTGACAAAACAAAAACCCTGTCACTAGTCTGTTTGAACAATATGGGTGAAGAGAAAGCACAAGACTCAATGTCTACCTATAAAGTGTGTACGGCAAAAAGAAGAAAATTAATCCCATCAGCCCACCCAAATGGCAGAGCATCATCATCTGGGATAACTCCATAGAAGATGGTCCGGCTAAGGAGCCACACACCTGTTGGTATTGTGTGCTTCTCCAAACTAAAGGAACCACCAGTGATGGATCTGTACCAAAGAGAAAATGTGTTCGTAATGGTGTAGGATATCAATTGCAGTGAACACAATATGTGAAAATCAAATCAACACTACAATCTAAAATTGGCTACCATGACCTGAAGGAAAACTTTATTGGGGAAATATCATGGTGTCAATATTAAAAGTAAGTGTATGACGGTTTGAAATTATAACTGTCAGCTAAAGATGGTACTCGGCTCGGGATCAGTCAAGGGGTACCGACGGACAGAGCCGGGCCTCCATCCCTGAGCAGTGGCCAGGAGAGGTGAGGCTTTCTCCCAAGATTGTTTGGGAAAGAATCCTTTATTAATTTGAAACAGACATCCTCAGTATATGAATTTCAACGTACGGTAGGACGTTTGCTATCACTGTTATGTTTATAATAACATTTTCCTTTTTGCAGTAGTGTTCTATAGGTCCTGATGAAAGCCGAGTAGGTTAATATTTCCTATAATGGCTGAAACATGTTGACCAAGTGCCATCTTTAGCTGACAGTTATAATTTCAAACTGTCATACACTTACTTTTAATATTGACACCATGATATTTCCCCAATAAAGTTTTCCTTCAGGTCATGTAGCTAATTTTAGATTGCACTGTTGATTTGATTTTCACGTATTTTGTTCACTGTAATTGATATCCCACACTGTTACGGACACATTTTCTCTATGGTACAGATTCATCACTGGTGGTTCCTTTGGTTTGGAGAAGCACACAATACCAACAGGTGTGTGGCTCCTTAGCCGGACCATCTTCTTTGGAGTTATCCCAGATGATGATGCTCTGCCATTTGGGTGGGCTGATGGGATTCATTTTCTTCTTTTTGCCGTACACACTTTATAGGTAGACACTGAGTCTTGTGCTTTCTCTTCGCCCATATCGTTCAAACAGACTAGTGACAGGGTTTTTGTTTTGTCATATTTCGAATAGGGGTTTATCCTGATTCGCTGTTCTTTAACCCCTTCGCTGCTCATGACGAGCTCAGCTCGTCATGAGGCACGGTTGAGCTGTGCTCACGTCGAGCTCAGCTCGCCATGAACAATGGGAAAATATCATTTTCAGCACAGGAGGAAAATATCACTAGCAGCCAAGGTGTTAAATATTTTTCTCCCCATCACCAACTATTTATTACACCCAGAGGCTATTCCCCTGAGGACCACAAGAGATCCTGTTGTGACAAGGGCCCTACTTGGAGTTTTCTCCAAAGTGGGCTTTCCAAAGGAGGTACTTTCAGACAGAGGTACCAACTTCATGTCTGGATATCTAAAAGCAATGTGGAAAGAGTGTGGTGTTAACTATAAGTTCACTACACCCTACCATCCACAGTGCAATGGGCTTGTTGAAAGATTCAACAAGACTCTAAAAGGGATGCTAAAAGGGTTACCCGAAAAGCTTAGGCGAAGATGGGACATCCTTTTACCCTGCCTTCTGTTTGCTTACAGAGAGGTCCCACAAAAGGGGGTTGGCTACAGCCCTTTTGAGCTTTTGTTTGGGCATCCTGTAAGAGGGCCCCTGTGCCTTGTGAAGGAAGGATGGGAGTTACCTCTCAAAAAGCCTAAACTTGACATAGTGGACAATGTACTTGGTCTCCGCTCCAGGATGGCTGAATACATGGAGAAGGCTTCCAAAAACCTTGACGCCAGCCAAGAACTCTAAAAAGCTTGGCATGACCAAAAGGCTGTGCTGACTGAGTACCAGCCAGGGCAGAAGGTGTGGGTGTTGGAGCCAGTGGCCCCAGCAGCCCTCCAAGACAAATGGTCTGGACCCCACACCATAATTGAGAAAAGGAGAGAGGTCACCTACTTGGTGGACCTTGGCACCCCTAGGAGCCCCCACAGGGTGCTCCATTTCAACAGATTGAAGGCATATGTGGACAGGCCAGACATGGGCTTGCACATGACTACAGATGGGGAGCAGGAGGAAGAGACTGACCCTCTCCCAGACCGGTTATCCCACAACCCTGATGATGGCTCAGTTGATGGTGTGGCCTTAGCTGGCAGCCTCACTGACCAACAGCATCAGGACTGCAGACAGGTTCTACAGCCTTTTAGACATATGTTTTCATTGACACCTAGTCAGACTAACTGGTGCACCCATGAGGTGGACACTGGTGACAGTCTGCCTGTGAAGAGTAAGATCTACAGGCAACCTGACCATGTCAGGGACTGTATAAAGACTGAGGTGCAGAAAATGATTGAGCTTGGAGTAATTGAGCCATAAGAGAGCCCCTGGGCCAGCCCAGTAGTCCTTGTATCAAAACCTCACACCCAAGATGGTAAGAGAGAGGTGAGGTTCTGTGTGGACTATAGAGGTCTCAATGCTGTCACTAGGACAGATGCTCACCCCATTCCAAGAGCAGATGAGCTCATTGATAGATTGGCTTCTGACAAGTTTCTGAGCACATTTGATTTGACAGCTGGTTATTGGCAAATCAGGTTAGCTGAGGAGTCCAAGGCCAAAACAGCTTTCTCAACCACTGGAGGTCTTTATCAATTTGTGGTGATGCCCTTTGGTTTGAAGAATGTACCTGCCACTTTCCAAAGGTTGGAGATCCAAGTCCTTTCTGGGTAGGATGACTTTTGCACAGCTTATCTGGATGATATTGCTGTCTTCAGCTCCACCTGGGAGGATCACCTGTTCCACCTGAAGAGGGTTTTGGAGGCCCTGCAGAAGGCAGGCCTAACTATCAAGGCAACAAAGTGCCTGATAGGGCAGAGTAAGGTTGTGTACCTGGGCCACCTTGTAGGTGGGGGTCAGGTTCAACCACTGGAGAGTAAGATCCAGACCATTCAGGACTGGGCTCCTCCAACCACCCAGACACAGGTCAGAGCTTTCTTGGGCCTGTCTGGGTACTACAGAAAATTTGTCAAGAAGTATGGTCCATTGTGACACCACTCAATGATCTGACATCCAAGAAGATGCCAAAAAGGGTTCAGTGGACAGTTCGCTGTCAAAAGGCATTTGATGACCTGAAGAAGGTCATGTGCTCTGCACCTATCTTAAAGAGTCCTGACTACTCCAAAGAGTTTATTGTCCAAACAGATGTTTCTGAGTTGGGGTGGGAGCTGTGCTTTCACAACTTAATGTAGATGGTCAAGAGCAGCCCATTGCTTTTATTAGCAGAAGGCTGACCCCTAGAGAGAAACGTTGGTCAGCTATTGAGAGGGAGGCCTTTGCTGTGGTTTGGGCCCTGAAGAAGTTGAGACCATACTTGTTTGGCACTCACTTCAAGATTCAGACAGACCATAAGCCCATCTTGTGGCTAAATCAGATAAAGGGTGAAAATCCCAAACTGCTCAGGTGGTCCATTTCCCTACAGGGGATGGACTTTACAGTAGAGCACAGACCAGGGACTGACCATGGCAATGCAGATGGTCTCTCCAGGTATTTCCACTTAGAACATGAAGACTTATCTGGTCAAGGTTAGGTTTAATGTCCCTGCGTTTGGGGGGGGGGGGGGTTATGTAGGAGAGTAGGGTCTGCTTTCCTATGGTCACCCCACTTTTTGCTTTTTGCTTCACTGGTTTTCGACTTAATGTGGCTGTGGGCCTGTTAATCAGACCCACAGCCCTGCTGTTATTATTATTATTATTACATTTCTTATATAGCGCCAGAATCGACCCCCGAAGGGGTATCTCCGCGCTTGCCTTGGGAACCCGTCCTGGTTTTTCCCTGTGAGATAGCCCCTACAGGGCATCCCCAAGGTGAAAGCCAGGCATCCCGCCGCGGGGGGCCGTTGTGGAGATTAAGCAAGCTTAATGCCCAGAGTTGCAGAGTGTGAACCCATGATTAGGTCAGGCACCGAAGCGAGAATTATCGAGTCCGTGGACATTTGAGCTCAACACCCTGCCGCGTCGGGAATCGAACCCTGGTCCCGGGTCTGACCTCTGCTTCAGGGTCTGCCTGCTCTAACCAGTGAGCCACACTTCTCCACTAAATTCTGTTCTCTCTCTAAATTCACAACCATGTACGTTAGGTACATTACCAATTGGGTATTGGGTCACCTTATCAGCCCCTGTACAGTGTACTATAGGTACCCAGGGCATAGGTGCATCCAAGGCCTACCAGGGGCTGCAGCATATCTTTTGCCACCCCTGGCTGGCAATCCAAACTGACACAACTGGCTGATCACTCAGCTTGGGCAAGGTGGTGTAATCACCCCTTGCTTAGATATAGTATACCTATGTCTAAACCTATATCTGGACACATATGCACCTATAAGTCACTCCTATGGCAGGCCTTAACAATCCTGGAGGCAGAGTGCTTGGTTTTATGTGAGATGGTGCTCTAGCATGAGCTGAGCCTGTCTGCAGCTTTCGGAACCATGTCCTTATAGCTGTTCTGGGATATTGCCATACCATATACTCTTAAGTGCACAATGAACCTCGCGGTTCAATGCTAACTTTGGTTTGGCTTTATCAAAACATATCGTGTAAGGTGTCATAAGCTTTGGAATACTACCCCCTCGCCAGTCCTGGCAATGGGGGTAGCATTCCACCCTTCTAGAGGGAGAAGACATGTTACTTTCCTTAAATGCGGGTAAATCTAACCAGAACCTTAGCATCACAAAATGGATGCTGCTGCCACAGACACAAGTCTGGCCTCCTGCTGCTGACTGAAACTCCGGCAGGGGAGGCCTGGACAAAAGGTTTCCTGTCACAGGGAGTTGCTAGCACCACCCAGACAGGAGATAGTGGATTGGGGCAGGGAGGGCTGAATGAAACTAGACACTGCCTGGGGCACACAAGATGTCCCATTCAAAGTCCAGTTCAAACCGGTGCTGGGGCACTCCAGCCCCAGCTCTGGCGCGAAACTGGACAAAGGGAAAGGGGTGTAACCACCCCCTTCCTGTGTTCCACCCATAGGAGGGACCTAGCAGATTATCTAGCCCCTTGATTTGGAATAAAGGTAGGAGCTGTGCCCATAAACATTAGATCATCCTGACTGAAACTTTGATACGAAACTCTGGACCCTTCGAAATCCTACTCGACGTAGAAGACTGAAGAATCTCCCTTGTGGTCAAGGAGTGACCACCCTGCACAAGCAGGCACCATCAGCGCTCAAAGGTTTTCTTTGTTTTTGCTCCCGCCGGCGCTCAAACGACAGAGACCGACAAGACCTGGACTCCCAGACTTCCAACAGCCCGATCCACAGTCCCAGCAAAGCTGAGACCCGTGGAGGGGACGAGAGACGTGGGACCGGCCATCTTGGAAAGCCAGCAAAGTGCTTCCTGTGCAGCTCCCGAGGCACCCCCGAAGCTGTGCATTGGGGATTTAGAAGCCCCAGCCCCGAGCAGCCTTTGCACCGAAGATCACTTCTTAACACTCTCCGAGTGTTGCGTGGAGCCCTTTTGCAATTTTCCTGCTCGACGCGTTGTCCGGTCACTTGCCCGTTGGCCAGTGGCCTCTGTGACGATGAACCTTCAAATTTTCACTGCTAGTCTGGTTGTTCCAGACTGGCCCTTGCTCCCCTGAAAAGGAGCAGCCCATCAGACCATGCCGGTCTGATCCAGAAGCCATCTTTGATTCCTGCGTGGGTTGCATTTGCCAAGGCCTGTTGACTCCGATTCGAGTACCGACACCGCTGACAGTGAGAGCCTTCGTGGGACAGTCCGTGTCTACATCCTGGTTGTCGTTGATACATCCTGGTCCACGTGGCAGCGGAGACAAGCTTCACAACATCACCTGATCGCAACCCGACATCGCCTGGTTCCTTCCTGGTTCCATCCTGGTCACTGGCGAGTGACCCAGACTCTGTCCCCTCTGCTTTCAGGTACTTTACATCTTCGATCCACCCTTGGATACAACTGGACTCTTCTCTCCTGGTCGCCTGCAGCATCTTTTCCTCCAGGCTCTATAGAACTCCACGACGAAACCCAATGCACTTTGACACCTATGCACCCGCTTCCTGTGGGTGAGGTAACAAGAGTACTCCGGTGCTCCTGTAGTTGTTTACACCTCTAGTGTCCTAGTTTTAAGTGGTTTAGTTCTAGTCCAGTCGGAAGACTCCCAAATCAGTAACTTTCTAACTTTTACGCACCATTGACTTGTATTGGTAAACGTGTGTGCCTATAGACACTGCCCCCGCATCCTGTGGGCCTTTCCCGACCTAACCTTCGTTAGTCCAGTGTAGCCCCAGCGATTCTCAAGGCCCTAGGCCTTACCATTGTTTGTGACGTGGTTCTTATACCACTAGTTTAGTATATGGTTTGAGTGGCCACCAGGGCCTATCCATATTTGTGCAACTTTTGTATGTCATATGAAGTTCTTTGTTTAACACTTGTGCTTCTGTCCTCATAAAGAGTACAGGGGATTATACTAGTAATAAATACATATATTTTATAATATATAACTTGTGTGGTGTCCTATCATTTGATGTTAAAAAGATTGCATATGGTAAAACAGCTGGCTTCACATGCCCTCTTGAGTTTAGCCTAAGACTGCTTTTGTCCATGCTACCCCTAGGATAGCTGGTCCATAAGGTTGACTTACAACCAATTGCCATAAGGGTCGTTTGGACTGGTGCAGGGTGCTCACTAGAATAGTGATCATCATATTCCAGGCCAACTTCTCACAGCAACAAATCCAGTTTTAGTAAAAAACGAAATTAATCCCCCCCCCCCCCCCCCCCCCCCCCAATAAAACATTAGAAAACAAAAGCCTCTGTGTGTCCCCGGTTTAAATAAAAAAGCAGCGGCAGGTGAAAAGGAGTGAGTTTCCAGGATCTGAATTTGGGGACAAGGGCTTCGAGTCCAAGTCTCCTGGCTCGACCGTCTGCAGCGTGGGCAGATTAACAACTTTATAAGCCTTTTCAACAAGTTGAATTGCTGCCTCTTCCTGCATTAACAATACTACTTTACACAGCACAAATAACTCTTGTTCACGATATTACTTAAGAAATATCTCTGTACCTGCGAGCCGCTTGCCTCAAAATGAGGTTTAAGAGGTGATCCGATTAAGTTTCACGGGGAACTCAACTCTTTTTTGGAGGGTGATAGGGGTTTGAAAAGTTGGGGATGGCATTAATGTTTACAGAGGCCCCTTTGCTTGCCAAGTGGATGAACATAATTAAAAAGCGGGTGAGTTGACAGGTGCATGGTCCCTCTCGTGGCCCTCACATTTCTCGAATGGAAAAGTGTAAATAATAAAAACACGTAATGTTAGACGAGTGGGCAGAGGGTGACAGACAGAGGGAGACAGGTAGAGGGAGATAGACAGATGGAGGGAATGAGAGGGAGACAGAGAGTGGGAGGGAGACGGAGAGTAGGAGGGAGACAGAGAGAGGGAGGGAGACAGAGAGAGGGAGGGAGAGAGAGAGAGGGAGGAGGGGACAGACAGAGGGAGGAGGGAGACAGACAGAGGGAGGAGGGAGACAGACAGAGGGAGGAGGGAGACAGACAGAGGGAGGAGGGAGACAGACAGAGGGAGGAGGGGGACAGACTGAGGGAGCAGGGAGCCAAAGAGAGGGAGAGGGGGAGACAGAGGAAGGGGGGAGACAGAGGAAGGGAAGGGGAGACAGAGGAAGGGAAGGGGAAACAGAGGAAGGGAAGGGGAGACAAAGGAAGGGAGGGAGAGACAGAGAGAGGGAGACAGAGAGAGGGAGACAGAGGAAGGGAGACAGAGGAAGGGAGTCAGAGGGAGTCAGGGGGCGCGGAGGAAGAGAGGGGGAGACAGAGGAAGGGAGAAGGAGAGAGAGTGAGAGGGACGGAGACAGAGAAAGGGAGATGGAGAGGGAGTGAGACAGTCAGTGTGAGTGAGACAAAGGGAGATAGAGAGGGAGTGAGACAGGGAGGGAGGCAGGGAGAGAGAGAGAGAGCTAGAGAGCGGGAGGGAGACAGAGAGAGAGATAGAGATAGAGAAAGAGAGAGAGATGTGTGTCTGGTGGCTCAGTGGACGAAGGTTTCCGCTGCAGGGACCTGTGATCAACCTCATGGTCACATTTTTTTTTGTTGCTCTAGCCCCGCCCCCTCCCCCGCCCTCACCGGTGTGGCCCTCGGACACAAACCACACTGTAAATTCGGCCCGAGAGAAAGTTTGTGAGTACCCATGCCCTAACCAGAGTACTGAGGGGACCTTGCCCCCTTGTGTAATTTGTCAATGGGGTACACAGAGTGAACAGGGCAGGAGCAGTGACAGGACAAAAGAGGCGACAGGAAAGGAGAGGTGATGGGGCAGGAAAGGTGACCGGGCAGGAGAAGTAACAGGCAGGAGAAGTGACGGGGCAGGAGAAGTGATAGGGCAGGAGAGGTGATGGTCAGGAGCAGTGACAGGACAGGAGAGGCGACAGGGCAGGAGAAGTGATGGGGCAGGAGAAGTGACTGGCCAGGAAGGGTGATCGTGCAGGAGTGTTGACCAAATGGTATCAGTGAACGGGCGGACGCTGTGAACAGGCAGGAGCTGTGAATGGGCAGAAGCGGTGATGGGGCAGGAAAAGTGATGGGGCAGGGGCAAGAGCAGTGACGGGGCAGGAGAGGCAACAGGAAAGGAGAGGTGACTGGGCAGGAGAGGTGACTGGGCAGGAAGGGCAGGAGAGGTGACCGGGCAGGAGAGGGGACCGGGCAGGTGAAGTGATGGCCAGGAGAAGTGATGGGGCAGGAGAAGTGATGGGGCAGGAGAAGTGCGGGGCAGGAGAAGTGACGAGGCAGGAGAAGTGACAGGGCAGGAGAAGTGACGGGGCAGGAGAAGTGACGGGGCAGGAGAAGTGACGGGGCAGGAGAAGTGACGGGCAGGAGAAGTGACGGGCAGGAGAAGTGACGGGCAGGAGAGGTGACGGGCAGGAGAAGTGACGGGGCAGAAGCAGTGACTAGGCAGGATCAGTAACCGGGCAGGAGCGGTGGAAAGACAGGAGCAGTGAACAGACAGGAGCGGTGAACGGACAGGAGAGGTGAACGGACAGGAGAGGTGAACAAAAAAACGATGGATTTAGGGCCAGATCTCGGTACTGGGGTGATTGTATGACATTGTTTTGCATTCTGTCTTTTGCATTCTGTCCATCAGTTTTTCTTTTTGCTTTTGCCACCCCGAGTGGGACGCGTATGCCCAGACGTGGGTCCCGTGCTCTGCCTGCCACCTAAATCAAGCTATCCTGGCTGATGAAGGGTGAAACCCCATAACCGGTCCTAGGATGCTTGTTTCCAGTCCAGGGAGGACCTGACTTGGCAGTTCGGGCTGGAATGTTCCCATTGGGCACAGAATCAAGACTGATTTGCATATGGCTGGGTACAAACTGGAATGACATGGTGAGCAAAAAAACGATTGATTTAGGCCCAGATATCTGTACTGGGATGAATGTATGACATTGTTCTGCATTCTGTCCACCAGTTATTCTTTTTGCTATATTATGATTGAGCAGCTAGTTGGCTGACATGAATATGAAGGAGCCTTTGTGGGTTTCCGTGAGTCTAGATTCTCCTGAAGTGTCCCTTTCTCTTCTGAGCCCTGCTTAACACATGTGTACAGGATCATGTACTCAATGTTTGAGACAAAAAATACTCATGGTTTTCTGAACAATGAGAGTAAAAGCATTAAGGTAACATGTTGTTCTTGCTTATATTTTGCACACTTTACATAAACCTGTATTCCCTATGAGTGTTGGCTTTTTTCTGAATTAAACCTCAAATAAACATGTTTATCCATTGTTTGAATTAAATAACGTTATAAGCTGTAACTGGTCAGTGAAATGCTAAAAATACTAAAAATTGGTATGTTTTGCTATTGCTAGCCACGCCCCTGACTCCGCCCACTGATCCAATCTTCGGTTATTCCCCACCCCCCCCCCCCCCCCCCGATTCTCCACCGACAGTTCCCCTACTTTTTTTCCCCACTTCGACCACTGCTCACACTCCCTATTCCTGTTCCTTGCAAGTCATAGAACCTTGCACCTGGGATGCTCTCAGGGGACAGCGCACGTGCCTCAAGAGCAGGTGGCCACTGCTCAGCCACCCTTCTTGGTTCCTTTCTTTTATCACGCTGCATGCCTGCTGCATCCGGTTGGTTAGCCTTCTGCTGCAATCAGGCCCCCTTATCGGCCTATAGACACACGCAAGGCCGGCGGGGCCCGCCTCCCAGCTCCCGCTGCCTACCCTCAGCACAGCTGGGGCAGAGACCTCATGACTGATGCTCATCAGTGGCTTCGACCCCTCCTTACCTCACACGGGCGATCTGCCTTTACACCAGTAGTTATCAGACTATGGGCTGCGCCCCCCCCCCCCCCCCCCCCCCACCTCCCGAAGGAATGTCAAGGAAGGCGCGAGGATGTGAAACGGGGATGAATGACCTCCATCACATGCACTGAAAACCACATGGTATTTTGCTAATGTATTGACAACATATGCTTTTATGAAAAGGTAAATAAAGTTCGACCTACAATTTAAATATGCTAAAGACACTATATAAAAATATTTTGACTCTTGGACGCCTCCTAATGTCCGTTTGATTTTCATGACCATTTATCTGGTTTCTAGGCGCTAACAGTTGTTCACTATTTCCTATATTTCCGGGTGCATGTGCAAATTTAGCTTACTGGCAATATTTACCTTTTGACATACTAATTGAGAGAAAATATCATTTTTGTGGTGTCCTGGTTAAATTATTTTATGTGGCGGCTGCTCAGCATGAAAACGTGTTGTTTTAAACTTGTAATGCACACATTATAAGATAGGTGGCTACAAAGTCGTTTAAGATTTTTTTTAAAGTGCTTCAAAGAGGTTTTAGTAATACCCAAAATGTACGCAGTACATTTTTTTTAATAACTGTCCTTTAAAAGCACACACTTCAGAGTTGAGTCTTGAAATACCACTCAAATAGTTTAAATCTGTGGATCAGGAAGCTTTAAGGGATTCCATCAACTACAGCCAATACCGGCTTCCAAGCACCCTTTACATTTTCAGACTGACCAGTTGTGCACATTTACATTTCTTTGAGGGAAGCAGACACCCTGGCAAAAAGGCTTGTGTAGCTGCCTGCACCACCCTCAGCATCAAAGCACAGGAAACTCCCTAGCTTCAGCGGAAGCATTTTAAATGTCGGAATTAACCGTCCGGGACGGTCATCTTTTTACACAAAGCAGGGGAACAGCTTTTCTCAAATGAATAGTATCGGAACGTCGTGCCCCCAGACCCCGTCCACTTTGACCACTAACTGCACTCAATGTCCTTTTTTTGTTTTTTTACTCCAAAGAAGACCTAGGTTCTGTGACGTTACAACAAGAGTAGCAGTGCTTCATCAGCAAATAGAGAGTTTTTATGAAGGTGTGGACCAATATGTCCGTATCATTTTTAATTTGGATGGCAAATGACTCTATGCTTTAGGCAAACAGGAGGGAAGGCAACCTGGTTACGGTTACAATATGAGAAATGGATCAGAGAAGCTACAGTGTTGGTTTATTTTAGACGCCTGCCTACTTTAGATATTTACCTACATGCAAAGAGGGTCTCAAAGACAAATTTATCATACTAGAAAGACTAAAGAAACAAAAGAACTCCAAATGGTGGGAAGGCACCATCCTAAAGCAATATCTAAGACTTAATAGAATTCTCAGAAGGCTTAGAGCCCAAATCTTTCCCACGTATGATGATTTGGATGAAGATCTTTTAGAGAAATGGGAGGAGGCACTAACATGTAATTCCAACACATTAATGAACATTCTCATCAAGAGTGCAGAAAGGGGTGGACAAGTGTGGCTCACTGGTTAGAGCGGCAGACTCTGAAGCAGAGATCAGGCCTGGGACCAGGGTTCAAGTCCCGACGCGGCAGGGTCTTGGGCTCAATGTCCGCAGACTTGATAATTCTCGTCTCAGCGTCTACTCTAATCATGGGCCCCACGCTGCAACTCTGGGCAATAGCTTGCTTAATCTCCACAACGGCCCCAACAACACTGGGATGCCTGGCTTCACCTTGGGGGTGCCCAGGAGGGGCATCTCACAGGGAGAGCCAGGAAGGGTTCCACAGCGTTATACAGCGCCAGGACGCCCCGTTGCTGGGGCAGCTGTGCGCTTCAATCACAAAAGATTCCCTTTGGGCACCTTATTTTAGAGACACCAAGTATTTCAAACACATAGACAAATATTTATAGAACACAAAGGCCTACCAATTGAAGCAATGCAAAAAATAACAATAAAAACTAATAAAATCAGCCTGCACAGTTTATTCATATACATTGAAACATAATTAAAATTGGAACATAATTAAAATTGGGAACACAGACAATATGAAAGAAGAAACAGATTACATACAGAAAATCATAAAACACTTCCTATTACTCAAAAAAGAGAAGATACAAAACAAAGAGGTAATTCCGCAACAGTCAGAATTATCCTTGATAAGTGTATATTGTACTTCTCCCTTTGCTTCAACGCGTTTCGGCGGACACTTAAGATATAGCCGCCTTTATCAGGAATATATTAACTGTCTTCCCAAAATCTTCTGAAATTTAAACAGAATTTATTTTAAAACCCAGAAATCATCCAATAAAAAAAACATGCACATAAACAGCTGAAACCTATATAATAAAATCTACATTGCTTCTCCGGTAGACACATCAACACATTGAAACTTCTCATATACCAACATTTAAACATACACTTTTTTGGCACAAATATTGCAGATGGTCAAAGCAAAAGAGGCCATATCACAATTAATCACTCTAAGCATAATGATCATAGGGAACACCATTTTAGTTTCAACCTTTAACACATTTCATTAGTCATGGTTACACTGATCTAATATCATATGTAGATGCTAGCCTTAGCGTTTTAGCATGGTTCATACTGGCTAATGGTCAGTTTTAGCGAGGGAGTGAATTGATCCCACTCAAAGTACTATAACATGTGTCAGACACATACCTTTAAAGCAAAACTGCCTTTTAACTCGGGGTATCAAGCCTCCTTCTTTAATCTAGAAGTTCACGTCCAGCGAAACTACAGGTTTCTGATTGAAAGGCACAGAAATATCTGTAATATACAACACAGATACTTCTGTGCTGTTCAATCAGAAAACCTGTAGTTTCGCTGGACGTGAACTTCTATATATGAGAAGTTCCAATGTGTTGACGTGTCCAATTATGTAATGTGTCTACCGGAGAAGCAATGTAGATTGTATTATATAGGTTTCAGCTGTTTATGTGCATGGTTTTTTAATTGGATGATTTCAGGGTTTTAAAATAAATTCTGTTTAAATTTCAGAAGATTTTGGGAAGATAGTTAATATATTCCTGATGAAGGCGGCTATATCTTAAGTGTCCGCCAAAACGCGTTGAAGCAAAGGGAGAAGTACAATATACACTTATCAAGGATAATTCTGACTGTTGCGGAATTAACTCTTTGTTTTGTACCTCCTCTTTTTTGAGTAATAGGAAGTGTTTTATGATTTTCTGTATGTAATCTGTTTCTTCTTTCATATTGTCTGTGTTCCCAATTTTAAATATGTTCCATTTTTAATTATGTTTCAATGTATATGAATAAACTGTGCAGGCTGATTTTATTAGTTTGTATTGTTATTTTTTGCATTGCTTCAATTGGTAGGCCTTTGTGTTCTATAAATATTTGTCTATGTGTTTGAAAGACTTGGTGTCTCTAAAATAAGGTGCCCAAAGGGAATCTTTTGTGACGGAAGTCAGTTTTGGTACCATATCCCTTTGGCTTTGGGGTCCCGCTCTCTTTTATTAGAGCAGCTGTGCACTTTACAAGTATACTACATTTACATTTACTACAAAGTGAACACATTTCAAACAGAGATTGCTCAAGTAGAGAGGAAAATTAGAGAATTTATAATCCCAGAGGCAACAGAAAAAATAACTCCATTCTAGAAGATATTTTGCTTGAACATCAGAATGATATCAAAAGTAGGAAGGCTAGTCAATTAAAAAGGGATGAAATCTATTATAAGGAAGGAAGAGTATTTACATATGCCAGGAAATATGACTCATTCATTCACAAGGGCCAACTAAGTGATAGGCTCACCAAACCTGGGACCGCTTCCGTTTCATCTAGTTCGACTTTGCTAAGCACTCCATGCACTAATGAAAGCGAGGCTGAAAATGCAGACAATACTGGATGCAACAAATCTTTTTTACGGGAGGTCCAGAGAATCAGAAAAGGGAACAGACCTCCTTTGGTACTAGAAAAACCAACCGTAAAACTCGTAGGGGTAGGAGAGCAGGATCAGAAAGACTACAGAAGAAAGCTGAGATCAGGGGATGTGAGGAACAAGTAACTGACCAAAATAGAGAGGTACAGGTCATAAACCTATCCTCCAAACCTCTAACTACAGATGTGGTTTCTCTTCTGAGTTAGGGTTTGAGTTTCAATCCACACACATCGGGTGATATTTGTAAACTCAAATTAGATTTGTTCAAATTTATAAGGGGTCTGAAACTAAAGAAACATTTTTCTCTAAACAATCTGCTAATAAAAATGTTTAAAAAATCCGACTGACTGTGGATTTGA
This sequence comes from Lissotriton vulgaris, assembly GCF_964263255.1. NCBI lineage: Eukaryota > Metazoa > Chordata > Amphibia > Caudata > Salamandridae > Lissotriton > Lissotriton vulgaris. The sequence continues at coordinate 514,089 of NW_028245804.1, read as the reverse complement.
TGTATTAACTAATAATAACATTAAAGCAACACAGCTTCTGCTTTCACTAACAGATATAGAACAACCTCCCTATGATATGGAGGTACTCCTGGAAGAACTGAATATAGAATCCGATTACAGCATAGACAGTGGTCTCAAGTCGAGATCCAGATGGATTCCTACTTTACCTGGAGGTAACTCAATTATCAACTTTTACAAACAGGTACTAGAAGACATTGATAATTACAACAATAAAAGCTCTAGAAAATCTAGAAATTCATTTAAATACAAAGACAATCTTGAGAAGGGAGAGCGCCTAGCTCTAAAAACACTATGCATGGATCATGATATCCTTATCAGAGAAGCTGATAAGGGAGGAAATGTGGTGATCATGAACCATGAAGACTACAACCAAGAGATCATATCCCAACTGAATGATACTTCTTGTTACGAACTATTGACATATAACCCCATAGGACCACTTACAATTGAGATTAATAAACAATTTACCAATTGGCACACTATGGGTCTACTCAATGAGGACAAATATCTTTATTTAAAGGTCTTCAGACCTACATACCCTTGGCTATACACTCTTCCCAAGGTTCACAAGCACCTTCCATTTCCCCCGGGAAGACCCATTATATCAGGGATGGGAGGCCCCAATGAGAAGTTAGCAGAATATGTTTATCTATTTCTTTATCCAATGGTGCGCAACCTACCCTCGTACATCCAAGACACAAAGCATATTTTGAGCTTGCTATCAGACTTATCATGGCAGCCGGGAACCATACTGACCTCATTAGACGTAGTATCCCTGTATACTAGCATACAACCTGAATTAGGATCACACTCTGTGATAAGACTCTTGGAAAATAGACCTGCAACCCAGTGGCAACACACAACCATGCTGGTCTCAATGATGGAGCTAATTTTGAATAATAACTTTTTTCTATTTGACAAACACTGGTACAGACAAAACAGGGGAGTGGCAATGGGATCTACATTCTCACCATCCTTTACTAATTTATTCATGGGCACACTAGAGGCAGACTGGATCTGGGGCACCAACGGTGCGCAATGGATTGATTCCATCATATTCTGGGGTCGCTACATAGATGACTGTCTCCTTTTATGGTCAGGCACACAGGACAAGCTGAATGAATTCTATGTACACTTGAATAACAACACCTTTAGGGATAAAAATTCACCATGGAATCCAGCACCTCTAAAGTCACATTTTTAGACATGGAGCTATATACAAACGATGATTAACTACATAGCAGACTGTTTCGAAAAGAAACCTTGTGTAACACAATCTTCATGCAGACAGTTCCCACCCCTCTCATCAAATCAGAGCCATTCCATAAGGGGAGTTTTTGAGGGCAAGGAGGAACTGTAGTGAGGAAAGTGAGTTCCAGGCATGCTTTACTGACATGAAATGAAGATTTGCTAAGAGAGGTTACAAACCTCATATCATCAGGAGAGCTGAGAACAGAATAGCAAATGTGAACAGATTAGATACACTCTGTACTGGTACTCCTACTCATGCTCCACAACCGGTGAGAATAATCACAGATTTTAACGATCTGCACCAAGTAATCAGGAGAAGTTTCACCAGACACTGGGGCATTTTACAGGCTGACAAATCACTCTCTGGCCATATTACCAACTACCCTCAAATCACATTCAGGAAGGGTCTAACTCTAAGAAACAGTCTTAGTCCCACCGTACCTAGACTTGCCAAAGATTCCACATGGCTTAGACCACACGCAATGGGTTTCTATAAATGTGGGTGTTGTAGAGTATGTCGGTGGGCTAAACATGGTACAAAAAATGTCACAAATTTTTACAAGAAAAGACGAGATATCAAGCACAACATAAACTGTAACACTAAGTTTGTGGCATGCGTCATTGAATGCTTGTGTGGCAAATTCTATGTGGGTAGCACCATTATACCTCTAAGAGACCAAATTACTGAGCGACCTTTGACCCTGCCCTCAGGCAGGTCGCTCCCCACCCTGCTGTATGGTTTTGGTTGTACTTGACTTGTTTTGCATTGCCTAATTTCCTTTTTTCTCCCTCCTGCTATTTTTCTGTGCCCTGTTTTGCCTTCTGTTCCCCCTGCCGTCCTTCACCCATTTTTTCCCGCCGCTGCGTCCCTGCCCCCCTGCTCGCCCATTCCCCGCCCAGCTCCTCCCTCCCACCTCCCCTTATATGGTGGCCGTGCAGCAATGAAAGGAGCGACCTTTGAACCTGCCCTCAGGCAGGTCGCTCCCCACGCTGCTGTATTGCTTTTGGATGTACTTGTCTTCTTTGCATTGCTGCTGTATTGCTTTTGGTTGTACTATCTTGTTTTGCATTGCCTAATTTCCCTTTTTCTCTCTCCTGCTATTTTTATGTGCCCTGTTTTGCCTTCTGTTCCCACAAGTTCACCCTCAAGGTCTCAACCAGCACCGACGACACCCTCAGCACTGTCGAACACCTGCACTTCCAGATCCACACTGATCCCAACACCACCCTCAGTGGAACTCTGATCTACAGATCCCCCGGACCCCGAGCTCAGTTCAGTGTCTACATCGCCGACTTCGTCAGCACGCACGCCCTCACCTCCACGGACTACATCCTCCTGAACTTCCACCTCGTGAACAACAACGACACCAACTCCACCACCCTGATCGACAACCTCGGACTACGACAGCTCGTCTCAACGCCCACCCACTCCGCCGGCCACACGCTTGACCCCATCTTCTCCGCAAGCTCCCACGTCTCCTTCAGCCACACCACCGAACTCCACTGGACGGACCATCACTGCATCCACTTCACCTTCCAGAAACCCACCGTGCACCACCACACCAAACAGGTCCCCCACCGCTGCTGGAGCAAAGTCACCGAAACCAGCTAAACACCGCCCTCGCCCGAAGCCAACCCCACCGACCCAGACACCGCCGCCAGCAACATCAAGCACTGGATCAATGACTGCACCAATACTCTCGCCCCCATCAGGAAACCCTCCAACAGACACACCAACAAGAACGCCAATGCCAGTTGGTTCTCCGCGGACCTCCAGACCTCCAAACAAACCTGCCGAAGACTAGAGAAGAAATGGCACCGTAAACAGACACCAGAGAACCACACAGCTCACAAGAACGCCATGCGCCAACACCACCACCTCATCAGATCCACCAAAAGGACCTCCTGCAAGGACCGCCTCGACAACAACACACACAACAGCAAGGAGCTCTTCAACATCGTGAGGGAACTCCACCACCCTGATCGACAACCCCAGCTCCAACACCAAAGACATTCCACCATCGCAAGAACTGTGCAACTCCCTGGCCGCCTTCTTCCATCGCAAGATCGCAGACATCCTTGACAGCTTTGACGACCAGACCACCACGCCAGCCAACGAGACCTTTGATCCCACGACCACCACCTACAACGACCACCTGCTCACCTGGACGAACATCAACGACGACGACACTATCAAAATCATGAACACCATCGACTCTGGCTCCCCGTCAGACCCGTGCCCACACCACATCTTCTACAAAGCCAACGCCACCATTGCACCCCATCTCTGCAAGGCCAACAACATCTCCTTCGAGACTGCGACCTTCCCAGAGAGCTGGAAGCACGCCGAGATCAAAGCCCTGCTCAAGAAACCCAAGGCAGATCCGAGGGACCTCAAAAACTTCCGGCCCATCTCCCTGCTCCCGTTCCCGGCAAAGGTAATCGAGAAAACCGTCAACAAACAGCTGACCCGCTACCTCAAGGAGAACAACATCCTGGACCCATCCCAGTCCAGAACCGCCCTCATCAACACCACCTATGACATCAGGGCCCTGCTAGACAATGGCGAAACCGCGGCCCTCATCCTCCTGGACCTTTCAGACGCCTTCAAAATTGTCTGCTACCACACCCTAGGCACACACCTCCAACACGCAGGAATCTGAGACAAGGCCCTGGAATAGGCCACCTCCTTCCTCGCCCGCAGAACCCAGATCGTCCACCTCCCCCCTTTCCGTTCCGAAGTCTAAAAGATAATCTGCGGCGTACCCCAAGGATCATCTCTCAGCCCAACATTGTTCAACATCTACATGGCCCAGCTCACCCACGTCGCCAGACTGCACGACCTCAACATCCTCTCCTACGCCGACGACACACAGCTGATCCTCTCCCTCACTAAGGGCCCCCTCACCACCAAGACCAACCTCCATGAAGGAATGAAAGCCATCGCCGAATGGATGAAGAGCAGCTGCCTGAAGCTGAACTCGGACAAGACGAAGGTCCTCATCCTCGGCAGCACCCCCTCAGCCTGGGGCGACTCCTGGTGGCCAACCGCCCTGGGAAGAGCACCAACGCCTACCGACCACGCACGCAACCTAGGGTTTGTCCTCAACCTCAAAGTGATTTCCTTTCTGTTTAAAGGACCGATCTAGCCATTTTCTTCATGTAAAGGAAAGACTTTTCTTTTAAAAATCTTTTTGATTTTAGATATACCGTAAACGAAATGTCACACTGTTTTGACTCACGTAGACACTGCTTAGAATGTCACTGTTGATGGTCTGTGCCTTTTTGATGAAATACACCCAAAAACCAAAATCTCAAATCTTCAAGTGAAACTTCATGTAGTTCCCCGGTGTTTATGGTTCCACTGGCACCTTAATATCATATCCGCTCATCTTGTGTTGTAATTTTGGTGAGCAAGATATGTCATACATACCCTTTGAATCTTTCCCAGCGCTCAGGAGTCGTGGAATTAACTTCCATACACGACAAAACAAGTGTTGGCTGGTTTCTGTTTGACCACATGAAAATCGAATAAAAAGACCAAAAGAACACAGCATTTACATGATTATGAATCAATGCTTTGTATATTTTTTTGAATGTATTGAACTCTACAAAAAAGTTTGAATTACCTTTATGTGTGCTTAGGTTTAGACACTAATTTCGTAAATTGTGAGGGAATTTCCCATACAACACTGAGGGGTTATAGGGCTTATCCCTCTCCTAGTAGTACCATATGACTTTGTTTTCATTTTGACATTTGAGTGGCACAGCAGTGTGCCTATAAATCCCTGGCTACTAAAAACCCTCCTTTAGAAATCTATCAAACATGACTAATCCACTGGAATTACTTGGTAAGCAGTTCACCTGACCGTAGCCCTACTGGATGGCCCTCAAAACCAACATGCTGCTGCCACCTTCTTTTGGACACTCTTGATCAGGTGGACCACACGTCCGCCACAATGATAGGTCTGACAACGCTTTATGAAGGCTGTACTGTATTCATTCTATTTTCTTTGCTGAGAAATGCAAGTTAAGACTTAATTGCAACACTTTAAAACTGAACTATGTTTTATTAAAATTAAACATGTCAAGTATTACTGTGAAAAGCAACACTTCAAATGTTTTACTCCTATAGGTAGACTACAAATAATTTACACTCATCCACACCTCTTAAATTAAACAGATTTCAAATTGTGACACTTAAGAAATGTAACCACTGGGGTTAAAATTATACCTCTATACCCGTAGCCCTCAACCCTTTACCCCAAATCCTTAATCTTATACCCAAAACCTTAACTCAGTGGTGGCCGGTAGGGTCGGACTGTGACAGAAAATAGTCCTGGGGACCAACATAAAAGCGGGCTCTCATTAGTGAATTTGAAAACTAAAAAGTGCCCATGTTGCAAATGATGACAGTTTTGAACATGTACAGACACACTGAATAAGGGTTTTTCAAGGTATGAAAGACTGCATGGATCAGAGATTAACGCAGGCAATGTTTGTTTTATTATCAGGGAAATCAAAAGTAACAACCACCCTAGCAGATCGTAAAACAGGACTACAAATAGCCAGAAAACCATCCTACACACTAACGACCTGTCAGACCAGCCCCATAGGCACTGCCTGATTGCCCGACAGGTCAGTCCGACCGTAGCGGCTGATGGTTTTTCAAAGTGATGAGGTGTAACACTTGTCCAAAATCCAGCGAGAGAGCCAGACCTCTAGCACAGTTTATTGGGGTTCTCCTCCAGGGAATTTGGAACAAAATGGAGTCAAGCATTGCCTTTTGTAGCACAATTTTCCCATACATTTGCTAAATAACCATAGGCTCTTAATGGAGCCCAAGGATACATTGCAGTAATTTTGTGGTGTGTCAAGCAATGAAGTCTGAGGCTCTTGAAGAGTTGGCCCGGTTTTGATGGCTCACCTACCAGACAGCGCATGCGTGGTCTTCTGCAACACCTATTGTGGGATTACCAAGAACACACAGTGGTTTAGAGAATGCTCATTGCTTATCACTGATTGGCTTTCCTGTCACTCTCATTTAGGTGCTTCTCATTCATGTTCCAGCTTGTCAATCTTGTGTTTGTCCCACCAATGGAGCACTGCTTCTTTATGGTCACCTTTGATTGGCTGGCTTCTAAGGTTACACTGCTTGGTTTTCAAGCACTACTTTGTTGTTTTTGATAAGCCCACCATGTGAGTGTATGATTTTCCCAACTGTTTCCCCGGTGTAATTCTCTCCCTTCTCTCTCTGTCACTTAGTGTTGCTCTCTGTATTTCATGTGCTTTATCCCACCCCACTAAGTTTAAAATATGTTCCCTTTGGGATTACTTAAAAGCATACAGTAATATTCAAACACCACATTCAATCAAAGCAATCAATCACCAACAGAGTGTAGCAGTAGCCCAAAAAAGTGTGAAAGTAGGAGAAGCAGCAAAGGTCAAGAGAGCTGTGAACAGATGAGGGAAGCACCAAGGAGCAGGTGGGGAGGAGAAGCACCAGGCACAAGTGCACTAATAGGAATTGAATAGGACAACCCGGCACAGAGCTATTTTTATAGTCTGGAGCAGTTATATGAGATATGCCCTTGTGGAGATTGAATGAGGATGAGCCGTTGGGAACTATCCTTGGGTGAATGGAAGTGTGTGACCTGTGGTACTGTAGAGAACATCAGATCAGAGCCAAGAGTCTAATATGGGTATGTTTTTTCAAATTCATGCATTTAATGAAATGTTTTGTATAATACATACTGCGTGTTATATGATTATTCTCTGACAATATGTTTTTTTAAATATTTGATTGTTTTATGTATTTTTTTTATTTTTTATATATAACCTAAAGTGCTGGGAGCCAGTTCTTAAATAAGCCTGAAGAAGGTGGTTGGACCTGTTTATACCACTGAAACGCGTCGCTTCTTGCCCTTTTAAAAATACTGAACCATAAGGGTTCTTCTGGATGTAATAATTTTACCAATTGCTGAACCATTCACAATAGTGGGTTTAGTAGTTGTATTAAGTGATTTTTTTGTACCGTAATTTCTTCACACATGGTGTTTTATATTGTGTTTAACAAGATGAAATCTTTGTTAAACTGATGATTTCATACTTAATGTGATTTTTGAAATAATTGTAATAATTGTGTATAACATTCTTTTTAAATTAAATGTATAGATGTATCTAATAAACATTTCCATATTGGGGTTTTGGCTACTGCTACACTCTGTTGGTGATTGATTGCTTTGATTGAATGTGGTGTTTGAATATTACTGTATGCTTTTAAGGAATCCCAAAGGTTGATGCCTTTTACTCCTGGTGTCCCAGTGTCTGACCTACTGTGGATCCTGAGCAACTGTTCTAAATAGCCCTTCAGCCCTTGACCTTCTGTGGAAGCATGGGCCGAGCATTCCAAGGCTTCTTGGGTCAAGGGTTTAATTAACACAGTGGGGTCAACACAGGCTCACAATCTACAATACACTCAGCAGCAATAAATGATTGTCCAGTCAAATACTTGCTTTTGTAAAAAAAAAATCCCAAGCCACTATTATCATCTAAGGAATTCTCCTCCTTTTTCGCTGGGAAGATTACATCTTTAGGAAACTAACTCAGATCCACTACTTACTCTCAATCCCTTCCAGATCTGCCTCCTCCTTCGGTGCCGCCTCCTCAGGCTTCACCCAAAAACTAAGCTCACTGGACCGACTTCAAAATCTACAACAAACACTCCGTCTCGAAAATCCTTTCCACCTTAAACCCGAAAAACCACTTTAATGACCCACTCCCCTCTAACTGCCTAGCTGCCACCTCCAAATCTATCATTCCTAGCTGGACTGCAATAATTAACGCCTCCTTTCTTCAGCGATCCATACCTGACTCTCTGAAAGCTGGCCAAGTCCTCCTCATTTAAAAAAAACGTCGCTGGATCCTGCCTTCCCTGACAACTTCAGACCTATTTCTAGCTTCCCACTCCTAGCTAAAGTTCTGGAGAAATGTGTGCAACAGCAGCTGAGTCAACACATCTCCAAATTCCATCTACTAGATGACTTCCAATCCGGTTTCAGGTCTGGGCACAGCACGGAAACCGCCATTCTCCACATCGTGGAGGAGTCCTCCAAGCCCTCGACCAAGGCAAAACCTACCTCCTAATCCTCCTAGATCTGTCCTCTGCCTTTGACACGGTCAACCATGAGAAACTACTTGAATGCCTCGAAGTCAGGATGGGAATGGATGGCTCAGTTTTTGAATGGTTCAGGTTCTTCCTCCACAACCGATAACAGAAATTCCTAATTAATGGTATCCTGTCTGCTCCCTCTACGGTCACGGTTGGAGTCCCCCAAGGATCAACCTTGTCCCCCACCCTCTCCAACTTTTATCTAGAACCGCTTGCCAAAGTACTACACACTGCAAATATCTCATACCACATGTACGCTGACGACACCCAGATCTACATCAAGTTCTCATCTCTCGAGGAGATTCTTTCCCTGAATGAAGTCTTGAAATCGACTGTCCAATATCTCTCCTCCAATCAACTCAAACGCAACCAAAGAAGACAGAATTTCTGCTAATTTCCCCACCCAAAACCAACCCTGAGACTCAGGTATGGATTAAGGCCATCACAGCCTTAAACTGCCCTCCGACCATCGTGGACTCGGCCAAATCCCTTTGAATAACCCTGGACTGTAACTTGAACATGCGGACCAAATCAACTCGATGGCCAAATCAGCCAGGTTCCGCCTGAACTATCTAAGGAAACTGAAACCCTTCCTTGATACTCCTGACCTAAAAATGGCAGTCCAGGCACTAGTCCTCTCTAGACTGGAATATGGCTGCTCTACCCTCTCGGGTTTACCCAAGATTTCCCTGGCACCTTTAAAAGCCTGCCTCAACGCTGCCGCAAAGCTGCCGCAAAGCTATTAACAGGCTCAAGGAATTTCAACCACATATCACCTCATCTGAAAGCTCTTAACTGGCTTCCTCTGCAGGCCAGAATCCAACTCAAAATGGCATGTATCAAGCACAGGACACTATACTCAAATTCCCCTGCATATCTCACCCAGAAACTCGTGATATCCGGAGGAACCAGAAACCCATGGTCCTCCAAAGACCTCCTGCTCCAACCTGCACGTTTTCGGAAAAAGAAAACCTACAATCGGGCCTTTTCTGGGGCCGCACCAAGAATATGGAACTCACTCCCGCCTGCCATCAGAAGAATCCCTTCTCTGGCTTGCTTCAAAAAGGATGCCAAAACCTTCCTAATGGGCAAATTCCTCGCCTAAACTTTGCCTCTATCTCATACAGAGACCTTGCTATATCTCCGTTCTAAAGCATTCCCTGGAGCTCACTGACACTCTCGTCCCGGCTACTCCGGGCATCCCTACTTGGACCTGGGGACATTTGTTTCTCCTTAAATGTGAATGTAATTGTGTTTTGACCCTTTTATCCCTTATATCCAGCCCCCGCCCATGTCTTGTGTATATTTGTTTCTCCTTAAATGTGAATGTAATTGTATTTTGACCCTTTTATCCCTTATATCCAGCCCCCCGCCCATGTCTTGTGTATATTTCTGCTTGACTCCTGTACAGCACTCTGATACCCTAATGGGTCAAGTTCGTGCTCTATAAAACAAAAAAATAAAATAAATAATAATAAAAAAGAAGAAATATTTATATACAAATGCAAATTAAAATACAAAATTCACAAACAATCCACACAGCGCTCAGAGATCAGGGCTCTAGTGTTTAGTCTCTCTCACTAGTGGTAGTGGTTACTTCCCATTTTCTATAGGCAACATACAGGTTAAGTCCCACTAGTAGTCAGAGTATAAGGAGTCCTACTCTGGCTCTTTATGAAAGTCAAAAGTGTTCCAGTGCTGAAGCACTATCTGGCAGGCAAGTTCCCTGGGGCCATCTGGCCCATACATCAGTCTTACCCGCACCAGCAGGATCTGAGTGACTGGAGTCTTTGAGGATGTTTTCTTTGTGGGCACTGAAGCTGCATCAGCTGCCTCAGGTAAAACTTTAACAAGCAGTCCAGGAGGGCTGCATTCAGATGGCCTCGAGTTCCACACCCTTGGTCCTGCAGTGGCTGGGGGAGTTCAACAGTCCTCTGATGCTAGGAAGGTCCTTAGGATCCTCCCCATAGATCTGTGTGTGTGTGGAGGGGGGGGGGGGGGGGGGGCGACACTACTGATGCTGGACCTCAGTTGGGGCTTGGGTCCGCCTGGGTCAGGGTGCTTGCCTCCTTTCTGCGATGATTGTCTTGACCACACCACGTTCCTTGCCTTGTCCTGGTGCCCTACCACCCCGGCACACAGGGTCACTGTTTTTGTTCTGTACATTGGCTATGGCCTGATTGGCACAGCAGCAATCTTCACGGAGCCCCACCTGGCAAATGGGAACCAACTTACTTTTCCCTGCAGACGGGCAAAAACCCGATCTATGCAGCAGCTGTCTCCTCACACGCTAGAGGAATTAAATTGCCAGGATCCCCCACTAGACCTTGTTCCCTCCAATGCACTCTTCTGCCTCAGAGGGCATGCTGGTCTGGGCAAGCAGGCCAGCACTGGTGCTCCATGCTCAAGGAGCAAGTGGTCTTGAAGTCCCTAGGTATGTCCCCTGAAGCAGCTGGGAGACCGGAAGGCATTAGTGCCAAGTCCTGGTCACAGGTAGAAATCTTGCAAAGCTTCTGATCCATGCACAGCCTGACTGGCTGCTTGACAGCTGACAATTTTGGGGGCCTTGAACTTCCCTTCTTGTAGTCCACTTTCAGACACCAAAAGTGATTTAGCCGGTGTCTTTGAAGTTTATTTTGGGGGTCTGCTTCCTCTTGATCTGCCCTCTCCTCTGACATACCTTTCTTCCAGAAAGGAGTCAGTCACAGCAGGAGCTACTCCAAATCTGACAACCCCACAACACAGACCATGGGAGTGACTAGAGGTTCACACCGAAGGTCAGCCACAGCAGTATGTGTATAAAAAGTTTACCCCAGGGCTTCAGCTCAACCATTTATGATTTTCATATCAGCCTCCTCTCCTTCCTGAGATATGTCAAAGTCCCTTCCCAATGACTTCTCTGTGAATTTAAGAGCACCCTTTAAAGTGTACTGAACAGCCTGGCTCCCCCTTCCTTCAGTATGTCCCAATTAGCTTACAGGACTGCAGCAATCCACAGATCTTTTTGGGGGTATTCCTTTACCTTCTCTCCTCATGTTCCTACAGTCAGCCCTAAGTTCCCAAAACGGAACCAAGAATCTTCCATGTATTGCACTATTCACAGGCACACATAACTCTGCCATGGCCAGTCAAAAGCCCAGCTGCAAAAGGAGGAGGGTTAGGCGTGGTGCTAGCTACCTCACCAAGTAATTAAAAAAACAAGCTTCAGAAACATAAACCAAAAGACCAAAGACATCCCAGCCTTAGGGAGAGAGGAATCTCATTCACGGAGAGCTCTGGAAGGCAAAAAGCTGATCGATCCACCTGTTTTCTACCAAAACCATCATTGTCAGGAAATGTAATGTGAGGAACCTATACAAGATCGGCAAGACAGCCCAAGTGGCAGTGTAGATGAAAAAATCAACCTTGTCCTGTTTCGCATCAGCAAGACCAGTTGGACACACTCCAGAAAGAAAAGATTAGCTCCAGGAAGAATGCTGTTGTATTCTGGATACGAGGAAGAGAACACCCCAGATACTAAAGGAGGAGCACTGATGCCAACGGCAGCAACCAACAGAGCTCTGATTGGATGGGAAGCTTACAGTCCCAGAATCATCATAGCGACCTTCAGTACAAAGTAAAAAAGATCAACATTAATGTTAGTCAGTGCTATGCACCTAAAAATTATAGCGATATCGAAGAAGAGGAAAAAGAACAGTTTTACAACCGACTCCAGTCCATCCTGGAGAAATGCCCTGAGATAGACATCAGCATAATGATGGGGGACCTTAATGCCAAGAATGGAAGCAACAACACTGGGTACAAAGAAGTCATGGGCAACCATGGCAGTGGCAATATAAATGAGAATGGTGAAAGGCTTGCAGGTCTCTGCGCCATGAACAGTCTGCTGATAGCCGGCAGTGTATTACCACATGCAATAATACACAAGGCCATGTAAGTGTCACCAGCCCATTCAACAGAGGATGAGATCCACCAAGTCTGCATTGCCAAGAGGTTCCGGAAGTCCCTGCAGTATGTGAGTGAGGAGAGGAGTGCATGTGGCTTCAGGCCACCACCTTGTCCTGACCAGGTGAGGGCTAAAGCTGAAAAAAGCATAAAACCGACAAGCCAATGTCAGCAATAAAACACCACCTTCCTCACAGATTTACAGAAATGGAGTGACTCCTCAGTCACCCTAAGTAACACGTTTTAAATCCCGCAAGAACTAGAGGATGACAGAGACCCAGTAGAGAGTCAGTGGGAGATCAAAGAAACCGTGACATCAACCTGCCAGGAGGTACTGGGTCACAAGACACATCAGCATAAAGAATGGATCGCCAAAGAGACTATCCGCAAAATCCAAGAGAGAAAGAAAAAGAATGCTGCAGTCAACACCAGCTGAACAAGAGCAGAACAAGTGAAAGTTCAGGGGAATACACCATTACCAACAAAGAAGCAAAGAGAAGTTTAAGAGCAGCAACAGAAGATTCATTAATGGTTCTACCACAATAGCTAAGCAAGCAGCAAGCCTTGGAAACTTGAAATAACTTTACAACATAACAAGGAAACTCTCTGGCAGATACAGGAAGTCAGAAATACTTGTTAAAGAAAAAGCTGGGAATACAAGTATGAGTAACGAAAGCCAACAACGAAGATGGGTGAAGCCCTTTTGTAGAACTGCTGAACAAGTCTGTGCCACACTCTCCACCACACATGCAGCCAGCTAACAAGGACTTGCCACTCGATTGCAGTAGTCCAACCAAGGAAGAAATGAGGCAAGTCATCAAACATCTGAGAAATGGGAAGGCAGCAGGACCTGACAACACTCTTGCTGATGCATTGAAGGTGGACACTCAAACATCAGTAGAAATGCTCTATGCCATGTTTGGAAGGATCTGGGTGGAAGAAAATGGGCCAGACTAGAAGGAGGGATATCTCATCAACATTGCCAAGAAAGGTGACCTGAGTAACTGCACAAGCTACAGAGAGATAACTCTTCTAGCTCCCCCGGACGAAGTGTTCAACAGAGTCATACTGAACAGAATGAGGGACAAGTCGACGCTAAATCAACCCAAATTAATGGGAAAAGGATCTAGCAAAGGGGTAGGGTTGGCTATCCTAATCACATTTCTTGGGAAAAAGCCTAAAGGAAAGAAAAATGTCTTTCTAGAGTCCCCTCACTCACCAGGGTTTCCCCACGGTGACATGCTTCATCATTGGGGCCATCCCAGCCCTCTACGGGCTGAGGCGTGCTAAGACTTGCGAAAATACGAAGGAGCACTTATTGGAAGACTATGTGTAGTGCAGAGATGTGGTGGAATGCATTTAAGTGAATTTAAAAATACCTTTCTAGTGGGCGTGATTTTTTTTTTATTGTTGCTCCTAGATTGGTATAGCTAAAAATGGGGTAGTACCAGGGATACTAACTATAATGGGCAAGTGATTCTGGGTATGTGTCAACTAGTTTCGAGCGTTCCCCAAGCTCTTCCTTAGGACCACACAGGGACCAGCCCTGTGTTTGCCACTCCTAATAAACCATAATTTGGTGCAATTAACAAGAAAAATAGTGGTGATAAACGCTGCAACTAATAAAGCCTGCGTTAGTTTTATACATATGATCCAGCTTGTCACGTAGTATCTGTTGTAAATGGAAAAAAATAAAGAGTTAAAAAAAAACCTCCCTCTGATAGAGGCAGTGGGTGTGCATTCATTCTGTATATGTGTCTTCCATTATTGGTGAAAACAGTCCTCCTGAACAGTGTGTGTACACATTCAGCTCTGCGTGTGGTTTTAACTTAAGTATGAAAAAAGCATGCTGAAATAAAGTGTGGCTATATCGCTTGCATTATGGTTCAAGCAAAAAACACATAGATAACGTGACTACATGACATACATGATACAGAACATAAAATGGAAGTAGATTACTCCAGTACATACTTAGATTCTAGCACAATTGTGCCCCAAGGACCGTGGGGGCAAATGACTCCTGAACCTGTGTCTGGAGAAAAGGCAGATACACGGAGTAAATTGCGGGAAAACTCTGATTAGAAAGCAGAAAGGAACCCGACTTGTCTCCGTGTCTCGTTTGTCTGAGCATGTGGTCAATGCCTGTTGGAAAAAAAGGCTTGGTCACTTACTCGTAATTAAATTGCTTCGCGAGGTAAATACCTAGATTCGTCTCCCCACCGGACCGCATCTTGCTGTGTCGGGGAGAGGGAACACATTAAGTAGTATCCGTGTCCGGGCTGAGTCATTCTCTTTTTTTACATGATATGAAATGAATTTTAAGAAAAACATTGCTCTATTTTTATGAAATTTTTAATCTAATTCATACTTACTGTAATTGACTGTATATTTTTAATTCAAATTTGTTGCAATTGTTTGTATGTTTACATGACTGTGTTTTTGTCTTTATATGATATTAATTTATCGAAAATAAAGGAAATTGACTGACTGACTGACTGGACAGAGTGGAGTAAGTAAAGATGGCCGCTGGTTTTTGGCAAGGTTGTCGGCCATTTTACATGTATTACGTATCGCGAAACATTGCAGTGTGTTTGACAGAGCATTGTTTGGAAATGTTAAACACATAAAGGTCAGTGTTCCGGATTACTAGTAATAAAACTGCCTAAATGAAGGGAGGTGTGTATTGGCACTCCATATTTCCAGCATTATATACTATCCGTGCAGAATGGCAAGACTACGTGGAGAGATAGATAAAAGTTACTTCCGTTTCCGTCACAGGTGTCGGCCATTTTTGGGTGAAATATTAAATGGGACATACCTCATTGATTATATTGGAAAGGTAGCTATCAGTATCATTGACATGTAACCACTGTTTTGATGAGATGTGTGTGGAGGCGTTAATGGCGCTCCATGTTTGTTTGTTTGGGTTAAAAAGTGATTGCCCACCCAATAGTGATTAAGGACAAGGTTGGAACTAGAGGAGCCAAGTGATTATGGCTTCATTACACTGTGCGTGGTTTTGACTCGATCGATCTTAGGTAGTCTCACAGAGTATGGGGTGTTTGGTATCCTGTACTTTGGGGACTTTCCAAACTCTGCCGCCACCGCCGAGAGTCACTTGTTGGCAGCCAGGAAGGAGCGGGGACACCCACAGAGCGCGTCATAGAGCCACAGGCCACAGCATCGCCGCAGCTGCGATGGGACTACATTTCCCAGCAGTCCTAGCGGCGCGGCGCAACGGACTGACGCCACAAGATCGTGCCAGGAGGTGCACTTAACCGGGGCAGCCCGCCAAGGAGCGGGGACTTTCCAAACTCTGCCGCCACCGCCGAGAGTCACTTGTTGGCAGCCAGGAAGGAGCAGGGACACCCACAGAGCGCGTAATAGCGCCACAGGCCACAGCATCGCCGCAGCTGCGCTGGGACTACATTTTTCAGCAGTCCTAGCGGCGCAGCGCAACGGACTGACGCCACAAGATCGCGCCAGGAGGCGCACTTAACCGGGGCAGCCCGCTAAAGGAGCGGGGACTTTCCAAACTCTGCTGCCACTGCCGAGAGTCACTTGTTGGCAGCCAGGAAGGAGCGGGGACACCCACAGAGCGCGTCATAGCGCCACAGGCCACAGCATCGCCGCAGCCACACTGGGACTACATTTCCCAGCAGTCCTAGCGGCGCAGCGCAACGGACTAACGCCACAAGATCGCGCCAGGAGGCGCACTTAACCGGGGCAACCCCCCGCGTCGCGGGACGCCGGGCAAAGCCCAGGCCAAGGGCGGGCCCGTTTGAGCCCGTTAAGAGACCGGACCGGGCCCCCTCTCTTGGTTTTTGGTTCCGTACCCGCTTTGGAGACTTGACGTTTGAACGTTTCATTCTACATATAAGGTACCAGTTGATAAAATGTCCACAAGGGGAAGCAGAAGTAAAACCGCGGCGGGAGGAGGACAGATAATTGGGCCATTGGATGATTTTATAGCAAGGGCGAATGAAGCTATAGATCAGGGCATCATTCTCCTTGAACGCAGAGTATCCCAAGACTTACAAATAGCTAAGCCTTCATCCTTGGGACTCCTCGCACTAGCAAGAACCCCAGCACAAACCCAGGATTCAGGTGCCATGAATGATGTTAGGATAGAAACACTCCGTTTGCCAAATATAGTCGACTTGTCTGCATCCCAACTCTTATCAGATTCCCAACTAAGTCTGGCTTATGAAAAATCACCTGATTTACTAATTAACCACACGCCAGATGAAGTAAGGAATAGACAGTCACAGGGTAAGAGGGAGGGTGCCATACCAAAGCAAAAGAAACAAGCTAAAGCGGCATTGGCCAAAGAGAAAAATGCACCAACGAAAAAACCTAGCAAAGTAAAAAATCATCAAATAAAAAATGGGAGTAGTAGATTAATCCCTGGCGAAACTACAGAGGGTTTGGAACTAGGAAGTATAGAAACCCTTGTAGTAGGGGGGGGATACGCATAACTGTTGCGAAGCAACCAGCAGCCTGCTAGTAAAAATTGAGGAACTTTTTAGATCTTATTTTACCCCAATAGAGACTAGACTCTCAACTATTGAGAAACAACTAGCTTGGCTGCATGCTTCATCCAAAATTATCCCTAAGACTGTCACAAACACATCTAACCCTGGGCCCTCTCTAACAGGTGGGACTAAAACTAAAACTGGAAACAACAATACTGTAGCCCCAGGGCCCAAGAAGACCATAGCACAAGTGTTGAGTACTACCGTAACAACAAAGACATCAGTAGCCCAAGTAAATAAAAACCCAGCGAAACCGATAAATGATTCTGTATCTCCCCAACCCACTAATCAAGCAAAAAGCCAACTCCTGTGCTCCCGGATAAGGACCAGAAGAAGGGAGAAAAAGAGCATAGACGTACGGTTCACCTCCCTCCAGAGGCTAGCTCATTGGTAGTAGTCATGACGGGGGTTCCAGAGGTAGCTGATCACATCACTGAAACCAGTTGGTCTCTAAAAAATAAAGTACAACATTGGCTTAATGTCAACCAACCACTACCTTTACACTACACTAGTAGGATTCTAACAGTCCGCAGAGTACCCTGGATAGGAAAAGAGCGCAAGACTACCCAGTGTGACTGTGTTATAATTAACTTTGAGGATCCTCGTACTGTAGACTACATATGCTCTTGGAGCACACAAGGCTCTTATAAACACATAGAAACAAAAAGACTCTCTTTTTTCTATCCTCCCAGGAGTCGTGTCTGGCCAGGCCATGATAGGAATTGGAGCATACCGGGCTACCAAGATTGGGGTGAAGAATGGGGAAGTTGGGGAGGGAACATGGGTAACTGGGGAGGAAACATGGGAAGAGATGTAGGCCCCATGGACAATTTCATGGGGCTTCCGACCTACAACAGATATAGCTGCTTAGGGATGGTCGACTGACTGATACCAACCATCAACCCACATAAAGAACAGGGTGGTCACAGCAAGTACAATAGTAGAAATAATCAACAACTCAATGTTAATCAGACTCCCAACCCCTCACCCATAAGGATAAATAATGACAAACAGAAAATAGCAACACCGACAACAAGTAGCAGCGAGGGTATAGATAGCTTGCTATCCGCAAGGAAAACCCTGCCAGAAAGGATTGTAATCGCTGAAAGCACAATAGATGTCAGCACTAACATACTTAACATACCAACTAAGTCTAATTCTGATCTATCGATCCTTAGTTGGAATGTGGCTGGCCTGGAGCCAAGATTGTCTGACCTAAATTGGTTAGAGACTTTTTCCAACATAGACATAATTATGTTCCAGGAAACATGGGCCACCACTAACCTGCACATTGAGGGCTTTCACTGTAACAGTGTAATTGCGGGCAAACCTGATTTTGGTAGACCGATGGGCGGATTGTTAATTGGCATCAGGGTTACTGCAGGTGGGAATATTAAGGTAATACCAACCAAATGCCCTAATATTCAGATTATTGAATAAAAAAGAAAGGTCCCCTTTTATATTATCAATTTTTATAAATAGATTCCCATTCAATCCCAAATACTGATTTCATTGAACTATCCAAAATTTTGAGCAGCATAACTGAACCCCTAGAAAATACTACAAGTAAAGGGATTATTCTAGCTGGGGATTTTAACGCTAACATTTCTAATCTAGATCGACCAGGGGCAAATATCTGTAACAACCGAGCAGACAAAAGGGGGCAAGAATTGGACTTGCTTATCCGTTATCATATATTAACTAACATCATGGATGAAAGCCCAACTCCTAACAATAACTATGTCCCCACATTTAGAGGTAGAGATCATTCCTCAATTATAGATTATATTTTCATGTCACCCGAACTTATTGACAGTCTTACGATGGCCAAGGTCATTGAGACTGCATTCGGGGATCATAACGCATTGGTTGCGAATATTAGACGAGGGCCCCCGCCAGTATTTAAAACTACTATGGGGGCAAGAGATATAACCCCCGCTACAAATAATTTAAGATTGAAATGGAAGAAGGTGGATAGTGGTAGTATAACTAACCAACTCACTACCAAACATCAAAATTTAATAGATTCGTGTACAACAGCCGATGGGAATCACCAAAGGGTAATCTCAGATTTTACTAATCTGTGCTTAGTTATAAAAACAATTTTAACTGTCCCTAATCGCAAAACCAATACGGACCCTAAGTGGTTCGACAACAACTGCTCAGTCGCAAATAGGGCCCTACGTAATGCACTGAATGCTAAGCCTAGATGTCAAATTAAGGTCAGGGAGGCAAGAAAGAGATATAAATCTGAAATAGGGAAATGCAAGGCAATCATTTTGTCAGAACGCTGGGAGGAGCTATCTGGGAAAAAAGGCACAATTTTCTGGGCCGCTGTACAAAACCTGCGCAATATGGGTACACAAATGTCAGCAATAAGCTGTACCATTTCCAGCCATCAATGGGAAAACCATTTCTCTAAAGTGTATGCAACACCACCAAATGTTAATAATAATTTTGTATTAGGTGACTTGCGTCCCTTAGAGATTAGCCTGGGAGAGGTTATCGCCGGTATTAAACAAAGCCTCGGCAATAAAGCCCCAGGGCCAGATGGCCTCCCAATTGACATCATTAAATGGAAACCAGAACTTTGGGCACCCATCCTGACAAATGTATTTAACCTTTAGTGCCTATACCCGACACATGGTCTACAAGCATAATAGTGCCTATATATAAAAAAGGAGAGAGAACAGACCCAACAAACTATAGACCCATCTCGCTCCTAGATAATACTCTCAAAATTTTGGGAAGAGTATTATATAATAGAATTAATGAGTGGGTAGATGAAACAGGGATTTTAGACTCCTGCCAAATGGGGTTTAGGAGTGGGGTTGGAACAACCGAGCAGTGCCTAAATTTAAATCTAGTAATCAGTAAATATACTATTGCTCGGTCTGCACCAATCTATCTAGCCTTTATGGATTTATCGTCCGCATTTGACCTAGTAAATAGGTCTAAATTGTGGGCGATTCTTTTAGAATATGGTCTGGATGAATCGCTTGGTTATTTTCTTGAGTATTTGCACACTGACACAAGGGCACAAGTAAGAATCGGGATGGGGGGGGGGGGAAGTGTCAGAGCCCATAAAAGTAGAAAGAAACAAATCCCTAAAATTGATAACCACAGATGTCCTGAAAATAAGGGGGAGACTGCTACAGACTCTGCTCTACGCAGAGGACGCGGTGCTTATGGGTCTAACCCCAAACGCCCTGCGCAGTTTGGAAAAAAAGACTTTGTGCAATATATGGAAAAACTTGATCTTAAAGTAAATTTAAAAAAATCTTTTATTATGTCCTGTGGCCCGGGTAGGAGACAATTAAGTGCTATCTCAGTGGGTGTTGATAAACTTTATTCTACCAACACCTTTCCCTATTTAGGAATGGTTTTTGCTACGAGAAGCTCGTGGAGTGGACATTTAGCCCACGCCACTAACAAGTTCTCAAAATCCATTAACTCTCTTCTTAGCCTCCCACGGCCTAGGAAAGTAGATGCTACAAAAGCCATTGTATTTTTTTTTAAATCACAATGTGTAGCAGTAGCTACTTATGGGGCAGAGATCTGGGGTCTGGGAAAAATACCAAGCATTCAGACAGAGGAAAACCGCTTCTGCAGAAAAATCCTCGGAGCACCCATTTCCTCCTCGGAATACATTTGCCACTGCGAACTGAATTTGCATTATATATCAGATTTTATTGCCTCCAGACCGGCAATGTTCTGGCTTGCTATTTGGAAGAATAACATGGCTGGCCTAACCCAGGACATTATAAGAGACTGCCTTTATTGTGATAAAGGGATGTTAATCCCTTGGCTCTCTGGAGTGTTCAAAAAATTGAGTAGCGTAGGCAAAGGACACCTTTTTCTTGACCCTAGTAAAATCAACCCCAAAGATAAAAATGATTTAAAATATGCACTGTACGCACTTTATAGAGAAGAAAGATCGGCAAGGGAATTAATTAAACCTACAATCCAGGCTTATGTGAACAAAGATCTGTATATACAACCAATCCCTTTGTACCTTACGCTTCCAATGACAAAGTGGGAAAGATCTTTGCTTTTCCGCCTCAGGGCAGGGACTGTGAGATTCCTATTATGTTTTCCACTAGATTATACCTTTTTAAAATCTGGAAATAATCTGTGCCCATGTGATGACACGAGCCCGCAAACTGATTTACATTTCTTTTTCTTTTGTAAATTTTATCAAAAATATTTTAATGGTTTTTAGTACCGTATTTTAAAAAACACAGACCACTTTCTTTGAAGGAATCAAATTTGATGTTGTTGACTTTGAATAATGAAGAGTTGATATTCCGCACTAGCACTTTTCTAAGAGTTATTACCGATGTTCGCAAAACATCGAGACCTACATTCATAATTGTTTTTAATATTGCTGTTTTTTTAACTACTGTAAATATGTTATTTGATCTGGGATTGTCTGTATTGCTTTTATGAATTTGCAAAAATTTGAATAAAGATTTTGAATTGAATTGATTGGTATCCTGTAGAATGATGTTAAAATGTTTAGAAAAGGAGCCTATCTAATCTGGTGACATCTCTTCAGTTTTTGTTAGTAGGCTTAATCCTATTGCAGTGACTTGCATTGCTTGACGAACGATCAAGGAACATATCAGACAGTAAAAAGGCTGATGTGCGTTTTACAGGGTGATTAGCTGAATTGTTCTCAAGCGATATCATCATTCAAACCCTGTGTGTCAGAGTGCAGTTTGAAAACCCAACGCTGTTCTCTCTCATGTAGTTTCTTTTCCAAATGGTCTTTGTCATTGATGTGTTCAAGGACTACCCAAAGCATGTCATTCGGGGTGTGTGATTTGTCAAGGGAGTGTATGCTCATTCTTGTGGTTGCACGCTTACAAGGTATATTGCTGCGGTGTTCCACTATCCGGGTGCTTACTTTCCTGGTAGTCATACCTACATAGTGGAGATTGCATGTACAGGTAATGAGGTATACCACACCTGTGGTGTTGCAATTTGTAAAACTTCTTAGTTCCCAGGTTGCCTGATTTTCAAATTTGACCTCTTTTGTGGCTACTGTCAAATGGCACACACTGCAATTACTGCATGGGTAGTGACCTTGTGGGAGGGGGTGTAGTCTGCGTACACTGCCTGTGTTTTCTGTACTGTTAGGATGTGTGTGCACTAAAGTTTTTCAAATTTCTGCCCCTTCTGTGGCTGAACATGGATGTTGGATATTCAGGCCTCCACTGTTTAATGTATGCCAATGTTTTTTGACTATCTTAGTCACTCTGTCTGAGACTCCACTAAACGTTGTGCTGCATATTGGTCTCTTGTTCTCAGTGTTGGATTCTTTTGATTATTCTTCCAAAAGGGCTTCTCTATGGTTATTGGAAGCCCTCTTTTTCTCTTGGGATATCAATTGTTTAGGGTATTTTCGCCACATCAGTTTTGTGGACAGGTCTTTTGCTTGCGGTTGTAATCTGCTAGGTCAGTGCAATTCCTTCTCAGGCGCAAAAATTGCCCGAACGGGAGGTTGTCTTTTAGGTGTCTTGGATGGAAATTATCATAGATCAATAAGCAGTTTCTTGCAGTGGGTTTAAAATGAGTTGTGGTAGCTAAAAACCCATTTCTAGCCAGGATATTGAGGTCAAGGAACAGCAAATGTGTTCGGCTCATGGTGCATGTGAATTTTAGGAACGGTTCTTGGTGGTTCAACCATTCTAAGAAATCATTTGCGTCGGTTTCGCTGCCTTCCCAGATTAGTAGCACACCGTCTATGTACCTCTTCCACATGTGTATCCCTTTTATGTGTGGGTTTTCGCTATTCAAGATCGTATGTTTTTCAAGGTAATGCACATAGAGGCAGGTTACGCTCGGCGCAAATGTGCTCCCCATGCTCCTACCATGTTTCTGGCGGTATAGCGTGTCCTCAAACCTGAAGAAATTCTCAGTGAGTGCTAATCTACAGCACTCTAAAACCACGTGTCTTGGTGTGTCGTAGACACATTATTTTCACATTCAGGGCCCAAGAGTCGCGTTTGCGACTCCTGGGCCCTGGGAAGAGGGAGGATCGTCTATGTATGGGTGGAGAAGGCGGGGATTCCTCAGGGTAGTTTATTCCTCGTTACTCCCGGTGTCGGTTCTCCCTCCCCTCCACACGCCATAGGACCTGGGTGATCCCCCACAACCCTTCCGAAACTCTACACAAACTTTGTGCCTGAAACTAAAGGTCTCTTTCTTTTGTTTCTATTCCCACCGCCTGGACCGGAGACGACGAAGGACAAAGGGGTCGCTGTGATCCTTTACGTCAGTCGCTACATCCCGCAGGGAACCGGGGTTAGGAGAAACAAGTTCCTGGATCCCCTCACCAACAAGAGACTTTGTGTGGTTCAGATCTCCGTAGGACTGTGAAGTAACAGACCGGACAGAATCTCCATTGCAATTAAAATAAAAATAACCTTGCAATTCACGGTCTACGTCCTCCTCCTTGCCCTGTGACAGTAATACATGTAAAATGGCCGACAACCTTGCCAAAAACCAGCGGCCATCTTTACTTACTCCGCGCGGTCTAGTCATTTTGAGAATGACTCAGCCCGGACACGGATACTACTTAATGTGTTCCCTCTCACCGACACAGCAAGATGCGGTCCGGTGGGGAGACGAATCTAGGCATTTACATCGCGAAGCACTTCAATTACGAGTAAGTGACTGTAGCGATGTCATGGTGGAGAAGCACACCGACTGGTGGTTACCTGACCCTAATTCCACTTGTTCCCTGCAGACTAACAAACCAAGGGCGGAGTGGGACAGCGTATCAGAACCGGAGGAAGACAGAGACCGCGGCGCCTTTAATTGGACCTTCGTGGAGCAGGACGCGACTCCACCCCTTGCCGACGTCAGAGGACCCGGACTGGACAAAGAGCAGGATATCCTGTATGGTGGGTGTGTTTACACCTCGGAGGACGGAAGCGGAGAAGGCGAGCAAGCGTGGAAGGACGGAGCGGAGAAGAAGGACGGAGCGGAGAAGACGGACGAGAGCACCGAGAGTGAGGGAGAGCCAGGAGGCCAACGACCCTGTGCATCGCCGTGCCACACTCCCGAGGGAGGAGTGTGGCTTTCCCAGGTACGGAGACGTTTTGCGGCTTGGGTGGGGAAGAAGAACGCCCCTGTGTAAATTTGTAAATTAGCCTTGTGCGTGCCTGCCCTGTGTGTGTGTGACCCGATTCCCGTCCACCCTCCCTACCCTTTGGTTCCCTCACATTCTTACCCCGCCACGGTGCACTATCACGACTAGGTAGCGAAAGACACGGGTGACTCCTCACTTCACTTGGGCCCCTGATCAGTCCGGAAGTATCCAAACTTTAAACTAACGGCTCCCTCTGTTGGTCTCCTTTTTCCCTCGGTATACCGGCCTGGAGACCCGATACAGAAGACAGCTACGCCGGTCAAGACAGCGTGGACTATCCACAAGCCGAAGACACCGCCACCACGAACAACCTGGAGTTCGCCAGGAAAGACTGACTTATAGGACAAAGAGAACCACAAAAATAAAGCCAAGTTTAAAACGTTATACCGGTGTACCGCCTCTACCTAACCCTGAAACCAGTACCAAACCCCCTCCCACGCCTACAGTGACCAACCCTTTTGTTCCAACAGGCATTGACCACATGCTCAGACAAATGAGACACGGAGCCAAGTCGGGTTCCTTTCTGCTTTCTAATCTGAGTTTTCCCGCATTTTACTCCATGTATCTGCCTTTTCCCCAGACACAGGTTCAGGAGTCATTTGCCCCCCACGGTCCTTGGGGCACAATTTTGCTTGAATCTAAGTAAGTACTGGAGCAATCTACTTCCATTTTATGTTCTGTGTCATGTATGTCATGTAGTCATGTTATCTATGTGTTTTTTACTTGAACCATAATGCAAGCGATATAGCCACACTTTATTTCAGCATGCTTTTTTCATACTTAGGTTAAAACTACACTCAGAGCTGAATGTGTGCACACACTGTTCAGGAGGACTGTTTTCACCAATAATGGAAGACACATATACTGAATAAAAGCACACCCACCGCCACTATCAGAGGGAGGGATTTTTAAACTCTTTATTGTTTTCCATTTACAACAGATACTACGTGACAAGCCTGGATCGTTTGTATTAAACTAACGCATGCTTTATTAGTTGCAGCGTTTATCACCACTATTTTTCCTGTTAATTGCACCAAATTATGGTTTATTAGGAGTGGCAAACACAGGGCTGGTCCCTGTGTGGTCCTGAGGAAGAGCTTGGGGAACGCTCAAAACGAGCCCATTATAGTTAGGATCCCTGGTACTACCCCATTTTTAGCTATACCAATCTAGTAGCAACAATAACAAAAATCACGCCCACTAGAAAGGTATTCTTACATTCACTTAAATCCACTCCACCAGATCTCTACACTACACACAGTCTTCCAATAAGTGCTCCTACGTATTTTCGCAAGTCGCAGCACGCCTCAGCCCGTAGAGGGCTGGGATGGCCCCAATGATGAAGCATGTCACCGTGGGGAAACCCTGGTGAGTGATGGGACTCTAGAAAGAAATGTTTCTTTCCTGTAGGTTTTTCCCCATCAAATGTGATTAGGATAGCCAACCCTACCCCTTTGCTAGATCCCTTTCCCATTAATTTGGGTTGATTTACAGTTGATGATTGGAGGGTGGATCTAGCTCTCAAACCCTCTCTGCTCCCCCCCTTGTTTTTCTTTGGGAACAAGTTGACGCTCAGTTGCAAGACCAGAAATCTGGCATCCGCAAAGATAGATCATGAACATACCAGATTGCAACACTTTGCATCATCGAGCAGTCAGTGGAATTGAACTCCACACTCTATACCAACTTCATCACCTTTGAGTTGACGCTGACAGCGTGGACAGAGACCCTTTGGTAACTTCTCTGCCACTACAGTGCGCCAGATAAGCTCAAAAGAATCATCAGGAACTCTTATGCGGGAATGACCTGCAAGATAGTCCAAGGAGGACAACTAGCGGAACCCTATAGACCAGAGTCCACCAGTGTTGTTTACTCTCACCTATGCTCTTCCTGTTGGCCATAGACTGGATTATAAAGACATCCACAGAAAAGAGAAAAAATGTGATTCGGTGGACACCTTGGACGCAACTTGATGACCTGGACTTTGCATATGACCTGAATCTACTCTCCCATACCTATCTGCAAATGCAAGAGAAGACAGTCAATGTGACAGTCACATCTGCACAACTTGGCCTCAATATCGCAGGGGAAAAAACCAAGATGCAGAAGGCTAAAACGGCCAACACAACTGCTCTCTTGCATGCGATGCACTGGAAGAGGTAGAGGCCTCTGCCTACCCTAGTACTGTCATAGACAAGCAGGGGGGCACACACACTGACGTCAAATCAAGAATCGGCAAAGCAAGGGCTGCCTTTATTCAGCTAAAGAAGATGTGGTGCTCCAAGCACCTTATACTTCAAACCAATATCAGGCTTTTGAACACCAACGTAAAATAGATCCTGTGTCTGGAGCAGAAACTTGGAGGACAACAGTGACCATCACCAATAAACTCCAGACCTTTATCAACACCTGTCTGAGGAAAATCCTCCAAATCCGCTGGCCAAACAGCATCAGCAACAATGACCTATAGCAGCAGACATTTCAACTCAGTGCTCAGTTAGAATTCATGAAAAGACCCTGTGACAGAATAGGTTACACCGTCCGCAAGCCTGCATTAAGCATCACCAGGCAAGCCACGACTTGGAGTCCTCAAGGGAAAAGGAAAAGAGGAAGGCCAGTAAACACTTGGCGCCAAGGACTCAAGGATGACTGCAAGGAGATGGGTTACACCTCAAGTTAGAATGAAAGAAAAGCCCAGGACAGAGATGGCTGGAGATTACTGGCTGATTGCCTATACCCCAAAAGGGGTAGTAGACATAAGTAAGTACAGGCACTCATATGCCCAGCACATTCATATAGCATTCTCGCACTGCACAGCACTACATCCTTCATATTTTGTTCAATTCACAGGCACATGTGTGTAATCTACATGCACTGCATTATCCTTGTACCATTAACAAGCATACATACAATCTGGACATCTTAAGGATTTGGGGGATCAGCTTTGAATTTATGATCCAGTTTCAGCTCGCGTCTGTCCTCTTTTGCCAGATCACAAACAGTCCACAGACAAACTGGTTCAAATTCAAAATGTGTTCATAGTTAATACTCAGAGATAGTGATGTATGTTTTCAATATTGTAACAGTAGAAGCTCACGAGTACTACTGCAAACAATCACTGTGACATTCTCCCATTTCTCATATGTGAGATCCTGTATGGATCTAAAAGAATTTTTTTTATGGATTTTACATGAAAACAAAAACACTAGATTTATCTGCAAAATGTCTGTAATAGATTCTCACACATTTCCCAAATTAAAAATAAATTAAAGGAAAACACTATTTGCAACAGTCTGTTTAAGAATTGTTCAAGGTAATCAAGGCAAGATTCTGCAGAATAGAACTGGCTTTAAGAGGGGTCCCCCCAAAAGGTGGGGGCCCTAGGCCAGAGCCCACTTTCCCATGCCTTAAAACATCTATGCATCCCCCCAGCACATATATACCACTCACGCACTGTGCAGCACTACACACCAAATCGATGTAGGCCAAGGGTAAATTAAGCACACAGCAGTGTAACTTTATATGAGTGAGCCTGTAGACCTCACTCCAGTGACACAGGTAAAATGACCTATTCACTCCTACTGATCCTTACAGGGTATGCGGTCACCACTGCACTCATGCTGGTTAACTACTGGCAAAGGCAGCAGTTTTTCACCACTATGAGGGTAGCGCTGTGGGCGCCCTTCCTGGGCAAAAAAGATCTAATTCTGTGAGACATCCTTAACCATTACCCATATGGATCACTGAAATAATATCGAGGGACAAAATATCGACTTGCAAAAATATCGTGGACAAAATATCGACAGTCAAAATATCGAGTTTGTATCTACAAACAGGTAAGTACAAAAATATCGAGTACACAATATCGTTTACAATAATATAGTTGTAAAAAATATTGACTTTATTAAAAACAGTGTTAAATTAAATTAATATTAAAATTTAATTACTAAAATATACTTAAAAATACTTAAATTAACTTTTAATAATTAAATAATAAATGAAAATAATAAAAATTATTTTTTATAATCTTATTTGTTAAAACATATATATATAGTAACATACTATAATTAAATAAGATACTATTATATTACCATACGATACCAGAAGTGTAAAAAATACTATTCCCACTCCAAAGAGTGCAAGCATAGGGAAAGCGTTGGATAGCGTAAGGGTTAAAATTACTATTCCCACTCCAGTGGGTGCAACAGTAGGGAAAACTGACCCTGAACCCTAAAAATACCCCTTTACCCAAAAACCCAAAACTGACCCTGAACCCTAAAAATACCCCTTTACCCAAAAACTGAAAACTGACCCTGAACCCAAAAAATACCCCTTTACCCAAAAACTGAAAACTGACCCTGAACCCTAAAAATACCCCTTTACCCAAAAACTGAAAACTGACCCTGAACCCAAAAAATACCCCTTTACCCAAGAACTGAAAACTGACCCTGAACCCTAAAAATACCCCTTTACCCAAAAACTGAAAACTGACCCTGAACCCTAAAAATACCCTTTACCCAAGAACTGAAAACTGACCCTGAACCCTAAAAATACCCCTTTACCCAAAAACTGAAAACTGACCCTGAACCCTAAAAATACCCCTTTACCCAAAAACTGAAAACTGACCCAGAACCCTAAAAATACCCCTTTACCCAAAAACTGAAAACTGACCCTGAACCCTAAAAATACTCCTTTACCCAAAATTAATTAATATTATTTAATTAGCAATTCATTATTAATTAACAATAACAATAAAGTAAATATATTAGCACATTAGCTGTAATTAATTTAATAATTAATATTATTTTTTCACAATTAATTAATTAACAATAACTTAAAATGATATATATAAATAATTTACTATAATTAATGTAATTAACTAATTAATATTATTTAATTACCAATTAATTACTAATTAAAAATATGTACAAAATTATATTAATTAATTAACTGATTAATATTAATTAATTACCAATTAATTATTAATTAAAAATATTCACAAACATATATTAATTAATTAATTATTATTAAATTACTCCCCACCCTTATCCCCTATTAACCCAACATCCCGCTCCTAAACATTAACTACAATTTATATTACTATTAATAAAAAAATTTTTTAACCTTTTTTCTGAATATTATCAAAATTTTTTACTTTGACTATTTATATATATTTTGTCTTGTCAATTTTTTGAGTCGATATTTTTGTACTCAATATTTTTTTATCATTATTTTAATCGATATTTTGACCAACAATATTTTTGTTATCGATATTTTATTATTGTCGATATTTTTAACTCAATATTTTGTCCATTCGATATTTTGGAGTCGATATTTTGTCTGTGCACCACCCATATCCGTGCCCTCTGTTTCCCTACACTCTATGCCTCAAACCCTTAACCATAGCCCCAAACCATTAACTCTATGCACTAAACTCTTAACTTTCTAGACTTATAACTTTGTCCTTAACCCATTCACATAAGGTAATCACATACCTCTACCCAACTTTTAACCCCATATCTCAAATCCTGTAATCTTAACCGTGTACCCAAAACCCTTAATGCTGTTCACCAAACCCATAACCTTAGATCCTAATCCCCTAATCCTAAACACCATACCCATAACCCTATACTGGTCACCCCTAAAATATAACTCTTATTCCTTGGCCCCTATACCCTTAACTTCTATGCCCCAAACCCTTAACTTTATACCTTGACCATTAACTCTACATGCACAACCCTATACCCTTAATCTTTAATTCATGACCTTCAACCCCTTTCTCCTTAATGCCTATACCTCAAATCCTTAATACAATACTACAAACCCTTAGCCCCTATCCCCACATCCTGGATGCCTGCGCGCAACAACCTAAATCTTAAACCCAAAATTTTAACCCCTATACACTGTCAACTTTTTCTTCAATATATTTTGGGGACAATCACTTTGGAGAGTGTTCGTTGTTTGAAGTATTTATTTTTAGATGTAATAATGAGAAGCATTGCTTAAGAATGAGGATGGATTTATTGGGGAGGGTGACAGCTGGTAGCAGGGAGTCCAGGCCACTATATTTGTAAATAATTATGCAACAGTGTTCGTGAGTTGATAGGCTTGTAAGACTGACATGATTCTGGGTCCTTCCAAAGTTTCAATATTAAAGATATACTAGTCTTACTCTTAATAGTCTTCAGTTTCCCACCCCTGCAATGTAATTATAAACTGTTGTTAGTTTTTGGTTCAAATGCTTAAAAAATGTATTATAAAAATAGTCCCAAAAGGTATGTGGCCCTATTGCTTTTCTAACTTTAGGGGCTTTTATGACAGCTTCTTCTTCAGTTGCCAATATGAGGGTTTTGAGAGAATTTTTTAAAAACAATTTTTATAAGCTTTTTCATACTGCTTTACATGAATGCAGATATAACAATTGCCTGAGCGATACAATTGTACATTACATTTCCACTGACCTTTCAAGGGTGAGGAAATATATTGAAGTAACAGGTTTGGCTATTGAACACCCAGTTGCGGTCGTGCAGTATTGTAGTGGGCCTCAATGCATTTTCGGTAAGGAGCTATTCTTTTGACAAAGCGTCCGGTCTCTTCAACTACCGGTGTGCGTGGCGAACTGGGGATTGGAACTTGGATTGAAAGGGCCTGGACGGACTTGAACCACTCCCGTGGGCGTCTAAAAATGGGAGCGATTATGTTGTTAAATACCTTTATGAGGGTGGAGGGGGCCAGGGGAGTGAGGTTCTTCAGGAGCGTGGCTCAAACGAGTTTGGGCACTTTACGGAGGGCTCTATGCTTGCGGGGGTGCTACGAGGTAATTGATCTTGACAGAGTCTGGAAGTGACTGTGTCCGCATAAGTGTTTGGGGGGGTACTCGGGTTGTGTATCACGACTTGGGGTTTCTGGTGCATTCGGTAGTGATGGTGGTTGTGGAGTGCTGACAGTGTGGTTGCGGAATTGGTGTAGTAGTGTAGCCCATTCTGTAGAGATGTGTTTCCTGAGCACACTCTATGCCACTGGAGAAGCTGGGATTCTTTTCTCGATTGTCTTACCAATTTCCAGAAATCCAGATAAGGCCGACCAAACCTTTTTCCCTGTCATAGAAGCGTGGAAGGAAGATCTTTTGTTACAACTTTAAACAATTTAACCAGCCAAATTCGATTTGTACTCAAGAACCACTGACTACCAAAGAAATTTTAAAGATTTATTACATAACCAAAAATACCTCAGCAAAAGATTCAAGAAGTAAACGGGAACTAATACATTCATAATCCTACGCAAGAGTCTCAGACGACTCAGAATAAAAAGCAAGCTCAATTCAAGAATCATCAAGCAAAGGATGAAACTCCCAACATGAGTCTGGGATTGCATTACAGAAAGGAAAGGAATCTGGTTAGTCTGTCCCTACAATGTCTCTGGAGTGACATCCCTACTTAGCATTTCACCAAGGCAAGAATAAAGGTGTCAGCAATGATAAATTCCTAAGAAGTACACCCACTTTCCCCTAAGTTTTCTCCGCTAGAGAACTCTCCCTCAGGTCCTTCTTCCTACACCCTACTCTACCTTGAGTACACAATCTCCCCACATCTTTGCCTTTCCCAAAATCACTCTCTGCCTCTACATCTACTCTCTCCTGAAGCCCACTAAAATCTGACCTCCACCCTCGGGTGCTGTCCCTAATACAAAACCCCAAAACAGTTCACACGCCTTTGGGCCCACCTTAAGAACGCCCCAGGCACACCCCTCTGGCAGGTATGGGTCTTCATATTTTTCCAGGATGGCTCCTCTCCACCAAGCGTCCGTTAGAATGTCCTTGGGTCCCAGGCACCTTCTCCGCTAAATGTTGCACTCCCAAATTCTTTGGCATCTCCTCCGGGCTAGCTCCTACTATCCTAACTTCCAAACAATGGCTCCTTCTACCTAACGAGGCCCATGACCTTGCACCTGCGAGCTGGAATATGTGAGATGAACCCTTTGCAACATTCGAAGTTACAATTCAATATTCGCTGCGAACACAACATGAGCATACATTTCATCGGTTAAACTTTGTTTCTATTTTCAATAAAAGCTACGCTTATTCAAATTAAAACCTATGTTAAATCACTCATTAATAAGCATTTTTATTCTTCACTAAGGCACTTCATTGTTAACACGACATTTCACATGAGATTACATTTTTTACGTTTAGGCAAACATTTAGCATGATTAAAGCATTATTTTGTCTATGATTAATAAACACTCCACTACATATTGCACTGAACCCCGGCCCAAACGTTAAATTTCCTAAACTACATTAGTAAAATCCTCTAAATATGTGGGTGCTGACTACGGGTGAGTATAATGCACCCCTACAATTTTCAGAATAACACGATGCTCTCTCACCTCCTCCCGCCTGAATGTGTCTTCCTCTGCCGATCCCCACTTTCCAACTACTCCCACCCAGGCGGCCAATGGGCGTCCCTCCGGAGGTCTCCAATACAATGTAATCACTCTCTTCGCCAGAAGAAGGGCCAGGGAAACGAAACGTGTTTGGGCCTTGAGGGTTTTACGTCTGCGGAAGATCCCTATCCCGCTGGCTTCCTAAGTGTTAATGTCAGTAAGCCCTGTTAGTTCCTGCAAGCAGAAACAATTCCCAACAGGTATCATGTATAGGCAATTTAAATAATGTATGCAATTTGCATTACAAAAAGGGAGAAACAAGGAGTCACTGGAATTTTTTTGAAAAAGGCAGTATTATTCACCAATGAACAAAGGGAAAGGCTTTCACATGGCAATACAGTTAAACAGCACTGTACAGAGCAGATCATGTGACAACCCAGTGGCACTTGGTGCAAGGTGCTATATACAATTGGTGATAGTGAAAGTGCAAGTGCTAAAGTGAACAGCGTGATCGACGCATAAACTCAAGTATTTACATCAAATAATAGCTCCACAAAAACAAGTTGTAATCACTTAAAACAAGATTGTTAAAATTTGAACAGGAGCACAAAGCGTGATATGCGTCATATGATTTATGCTGTGAAGTCGACGGCGTTTCGATCCCCTTTAGTCGGGATCGTCATCAGGACAGGGTTGTCGATGGAATCAGTGAGTAATACCCAGGCAGGGGAGCGTGGGTAGCTGAGGTCCATGCGGTCGCTCAAGAGTCGAAAGCTGATCGTTGATTGTATCTGATCAGCGGGCGGGACGTGCAACGCCTGAATGAATCAGGGCGGCGGAAGGCAGTTGGGGCTCTACTAGTGGCGGGCTGCTAGCAGTTAATGCTGGGCCCCAGTCGATCAGCTTTCGACTCTTGAGCGACCGCATAGACCTCAGCTACCCACGCTCCCCTGCCTGGGTAATACTCAGCGACAACCCTGTCCTGATGACGATCCCGAGTGCAAAGGAAAAAGCCTGGCAGCAAACTTCCTGGAGAAATATGCACTGCTCCAACCTCCAAAAACGCTGAAAAACTTACAGTCAATACTAGGTTTTCTAAATTTTGGAAGATCTTATGTTCTAAAGTACGCAGAAAGGGTTAAACCTCTCTACGAACTAATCAAACCTGATTTCAAAAACAACCAAATTGGACTCAAAAACATACAGAAATTTTGCGTTCAGTACAAACAGACATGCTAACTAAAACAAAATTAGATACACGCAATAATGTGCGCAATCTCGTGATCTGGGTCATCCCAGGGAGATGCGGATTCACATACCTGACCTTTAACGAGGGTGAAAAGATACCAACAGCAAACAAATCACACTTGTACACACAAGCAGAAATGAAGTTCACTTCAACAGAAAAAATTCTGACAGCAGTTCAAACTGCAGTAGCAAAAGAAAGAACTCTGGCGCAGGGTAAACGCATGATCGTTACACCTGTACCTGCCTTAGAGGCAGTAACAAAGGCGAGCATTCCTAATGCTAAGGCTTTACATCCGAGATGGATATAATGGGTTAATTCTCTTGCTGCTACAGACGTTGAATATGTCTTTGACCCTAATTTAAAGACACAAGAATTCCTATAATACGAATACGAATGTCCTGTGCCAACCGAAATTCTGCCTCTAGAACATTACGGATGTATAATATATACAGACGGATCAGCACAGCCCGCAATTGGGGGTAAACAAGCCTATAGTGCTGAGTGCGCGATCGTTAAAGGTCGTTGGCGCGAAGGTAAATTCAGACCTATGGTCACTAAAACTCAATCACTTGGAGACTGTACAGCTCAGCGAGCTGAACTACAGGCTTTCGAGATGGCGCTTGAGAATACCGATCGCGACTTCCCCACACTAATAGTGTGCGATTCGTATTTCTGCGTTGAATCTTACAAAGAAAATATGCATAACTGGGTTAAAAACAGGTTCAAAAATTCAAAAAGTGGCACAATCAAGCATAAAACGCTTTGGGACGAAGTAGTTCTTTTACAGAAAGAACTACAAAAGACTCACGTGATTCATACACTGAGTCATCAGCGTGATGGCATTCACGTTGCAGGGAATTCATTGGCTGATGAAGCCGCGAAGGCAGCTGTGCAAACGGCTTCCGTAGCTACAATAAAAAGGTCAAAAAAAGTAATAGATGGTGAAACGCTATTAGCAGTAAAAGCTTCAATGGAAGGAAATCATGCAGCGTTACCTCTAAACTATCCACTGGGTAATACATACATAATTGATGCAAACTCCGTTCCTTTTGCTCAAATCCCTGGAATGGGGGACAGAGTAATTCCAAACAGGAAACAGAGGGCTTACTTGGTTCAAGAAGCACATATGGGAGAGGGTTTGAGACATGAAGGGATCTTGAAATCTCTAATAGAATTAGAAAAGATGTACTGGTGGCCAGAATAGGCGTTGACGTGTACAATTTTGCAATTTATGGCCCTAACTGCAACAGAGATCGCAGCAACGAAAGCCACCAGATACCTGACTACAGAGTAGACAGCCCAGTCAAGATACCATTGTTAGACAGCATTAGACTGTCTACACGCAAACTTTATATTGAACGGATGCGACCCCACAACTACTAGTACAAGATTTATTTGGATGTGGCCCCAGCGCTCGGCTGACGCCAGAACTGTAATAAAGGATTTGAGTGTCTTTATCGGCACATACGCAATTGGCACGCTACATTCTGACCAGGGACCTGCTTTTAGCTCTCAAGCTTACAAGGAGGCCATGGTTAGCTTGGGCGTTGCATTGCGATATTCTAGTCCCTTCCATCCTGAGGGTAATGCGGTAGTGGAAAGAAAAAAACATTACATAAAGCAATCCATAACAGCTAAGGTATTAGGTTCGGGAGATGGGTGGGTCAAACATCTAACAAGTGTCCAACGTAGTCTTAATAATCTGCCAAGAAATTCTCTGGGTGGAGTCACTCAGTATGAATTAATGTTTGGTACTAGAATGATAATCGAAGACCTTGATAGTCAGACTTCAGTGGTGAAACAAAAACCCTTTGATGTCAAAGATCGTTCGACTGTTTTACAGGACTTAAATGAAACAAGAAGAAGTCTGAGTAATACCAAACAGAAACAAACGTCCACTGAAGAAAAACCACCTGTCCCAGCAAGGCCTGTCTCGATTCCAAAAATTGGGGATCTGGTCAGGGAAAAAATTGCGGTGAAGAAGGAATTTGGGCCTTCTTACAGAAAAGCAGTACCGGTCTTGGCCGTCCAAGGAACAAGATTAGTAGTACTACCGCCCCTTGCTGGTAAAAGGGAGAACAGAGTTGTATCTATCGACTTGGTCAAACCACAATCATGTGGCCAATAATAAGTAGTAGGCCCAGTGGCCCAGTGGTCTCCCGAGAAGTAGCAGACGACCAAACCTTGCTACAATCCAAGAGGTTCAAACTGAAAGACTTATCACCTTTGATAAACCAACAGTAAAAAAAAGGACTATGCAACAAAGCCATGGAACTTGTACCTCTGGAAACCCAAATAACAGTTTGTCAAGAAATACCTGTCTACAATGATGTACCGTCTGAGAAATATGACAAAGAAAGAGACAGCTCCATTCACTTCAAATAATCCTAATGCAATCCCAACAATTGACAGAGCTGCTTCTGGCTACTTTATCAACTTCAATAACTTTTCTGAGGATCCCAGTGAACCTGAAGAAGAGCCTGCAAACAAAACTATCAAGGAAAAAGTAACAGAACTCCTTCATCTACTAGGAAAAACATATCTGGTTTCACCATGGGTGGAATTTTGGGTTGGATTGGGTGTACTTTTCCTCCCGCTCTGGCTCGTGCTAGTATTGAGCTTGGGAAGGATGATTGATTGCAAATACAGTAATATGGACACAGCAAGTAAGAAAATCAACTTAGTCCTGAAACCTTACAAATCATCTCATCGTGAAAAAAGAGGACTGTCAGCAGTGAACATCACAGCTGTTCCTAAACCTGGTGGTATAGCATGGGACAGAACTGATTATGACATCTATGGTCCGGTTGAGCTTCGGAAGCTTCCACAGCAATTTAAGGTTTCTTTGAGTGACTTTGTCGCACCCAGTGAATTTTATGATGATTGGGACTTTGAGATTATTAAAAACATGATGAAAAATTTGGAAATATCAGCTAAATTTACAGAACATGACTACTTAGAAGGGTCATCAGATTATGAAAAAATTTATTGTTTTAATCATTAAGGTTATCATTATTTGCATAGATCTGCAAGCCCTAGAGATGTTTTTTATTACAATCAATGGGAACATTGGCCAACACCGCCAAAAGGCAGTTTGAAAAAATTCTTGGGAAAATGTCCATGATTCAAAGGGTTTAATGTTACAAATCCAGAAATGTTTTATTTTAAATATAAATAACACAGGTATGAAAACAATGTTGACCAATACTAAACAAATTTATTCTGCAAACTTTTATGCTCAACTGTCTACTTTAGGATTTGACTACTGGGAAGACAACATAGAGACAAAAACTGTCTGGGGCACGAAAGATTGGCAGGTACAAGGTTTAGAAGCACTATTCAGAGCCTGCATTATACCAGAACAAATTTTGTTTTTGAAGGACACTGTTCGACAATCCTCTTGTCTTGGCTTAGCTAAGATAAAAGATTTTTATAAACCGTCTTTACCAAAACCTACACCTGACAGTAATAACGATTCGGATGAGGAGGTAGACGTAACTTATATATTAAAACAGAACAGAACTTATCCTAACTGGAAAAAGTGGGTAATCTGGCAAACAGACACTAATAACTGTCATGAAAGATTCCTGAACAAATCACAAGGATTCAGATGGAATAGGCCAGATCCAAGATATTCCCAGAGACAACATCCAGGGAAGGTAACTACTTACAGTGTAGGGAAGCTTTGCCTTGAATGGCTTCTGAAATCTACACTTCCAGAAATAAAACAACACTTGTATTTACTTACAGGAAGCAATATTTTGCGAGATTTCTTAATGGGACCCCGCAAGCCAAGGTAAAAACATTTCATATACGCCGGTATATATGTGGCTTACAACGAAGCTTGGAAAGTGACGCAAATAGAAACTGCAGAAAAAATACGTGAAATTGATCATATTAATTTGGAGAAAGCACTTTCAGTAGTGGACAATGGGTTAACGACTCTGTCCTCCAGAATATATTCTATGGACAGCATTGTGCCATCTGCTATAGACATCATAGAACAAGACTTACTGAAGTTACAACATGGTCAGTCTCAATTGCGTTCTATCATGCTGTTAGGCTGGACATTGCAAAATCTGCGTTCTGGCTATGTGCCATGGCATCTAATCAATACAACGTCATTGTTTGCTGTATTTAACCTTACAGATAAACAAATCTCTTTGGCACAAAGAGGAGCAGACTATACGGTGCTGAGCATTGAAAAATCTGAAAGATTACAATGAACTGTTTCTGAGAGGCCTGTGATTGAGTGGATAATTCATGGCTCCATTTCAATTCCAGTTTCAGTATTGTCTAGAGCATGAACCAGCAGGCCTGTATGAAAGGTTGGGTAAAGAATACATTAAGTCGACCTGGGTTTTACCATATACACACAAGTGTTGGAATGGGGGAAATGAAGTATTCCTTAGTGGCAATAATTGCAAAAAGTCACTAAGCGGTACACTTCTGTGCAATGAAGTTAATTTACACGGGGCCTGTGACGGTTCTGCAAATAATCTTTCATGCCACCTACACGCTTCGCCCTCTCCTATGATAATACCGGTTTTCAGGCAGCTATCCAATTACCGTTACGTTATGTTGAATGATCACAGCTGTTGTGGCATGTTGCCAGGAAAAAGTTATCTCGTAACTGCGTCGTCCACGGTCACTTGTTGTATGCAAGTATTCTATCCAAAAAAACAGAGACAGAAAGGGAGACGGCTATATGGCCTTCACTGAATATCTCTTCTATACGAATTGATACTTTAAGCAGAATGAAAGCCATTCTTTTACAAAAAAATGTGCCACTGACCTCGTCTAGAGAAACGTATGATCTGC
The DNA here is from genome assembly GCF_964263255.1 of Lissotriton vulgaris. Classification (NCBI taxonomy): domain Eukaryota; kingdom Metazoa; phylum Chordata; class Amphibia; order Caudata; family Salamandridae; genus Lissotriton; species Lissotriton vulgaris. The sequence continues at coordinate 475,555 of NW_028245804.1, read as the reverse complement.
AAGTAGCAAGGTCTTCTGCAGAGATACATGCATTATTATTAACAAACTGCCCAGTGCATTTTGCAGAAATGTTAAGCCAAATCTTAAACATGTCTGATACCAACGGCATCACACATGTATTTAAGACAGTTTTTTGGGGACTGTTAACACCATTTGAAGCAGTCCTCTGCATTTTTCCTAATTTCGTGCACTCTGTGTTCGGAGGCCTGCCTCTCATCTTGGGACTAGTAGCAGGAATCCTATTTTTATTCCTTCTACTCCGATATGTGAAGTCCGGTCACCAGCAACACCGAAACTACCATGGAACAGTGCCTCCTTGCAATGAGATATCCTGAAAGGATTTCACAGATTCTTGGCTTGGATCGTTTAAGAGACATGAACACGACCTGGTTTCTTTCGTTCAGACCAATCTGGCAAGATTGCATCTTGCCTGTTCTTCGATGCCTGCTTTGCGGACAGGAATGCGTGTTGGACATTTGTCTTACACTTCCATCAGTACTGCCATCGGATGTCGACACTTTGATAAGTCCAGTAACGGCTCATGCATCATGTTGCCCCCAACGGCTGCCACTTCTGACGACGGAATTCATTGAGTTCTCACCGGAAAGTCTAACTGAGGGTGAGATACGAGAAACTACAGGCATACAGGTACCATCTACTACGGACATTGCTAATGCATCAAACGCTGACGGCGATGATCCACACTTCTGCACAATTGATCTGCTGACTGAAGTGGTTCCACTTTCACCTACCACGGTAGACGGTTTCTTTGCGAGCCTAGATGATCTGATGTTTTCTCCTGACACTCCTGAGAATAACTTTTGATTATTTCACACAGCGTTCCCTGAACTCTGCAATTCGGCCTTCATTTTTCAAAACAATCCACTAATTTGAACTTTTTTCCAAAATAGAACTTTTGGCACAGAGTAATCTGCTTAAAGTAGAACTATTCTTAGAGAACAAGATTTCATGTTTGTACTTCCTAATTAACAATATTTGTCTTCAACTTCGATTACACAGATAGTTAGACAATTATGCTATGGGATTGATCTCAGGTATCGATTACTGTACTTTCATTTTATGTAATGTGAAGATATATGCTCATAGTTTATATTTTGATTTCATGCCTATGATTTTTACGTGATGTATACTCCCTTCATATAAACAAGCCTATTCGCAAATACATTTTTGTATTTTGGGGTGGGATTATAAACACTTTGCTTTGAAATATGTTCAGTGCTTATGTATTATTGAACTTAACATTCGTGGAGTGGGTGTTATGTGGGAATCTAGGACCCTAGTGTAATTCTCCCGATTCATGCCCATATATGGGTATAAACCATCAAGTCCTTATATAGGCATAAAGAATCATTGCCTTATTTAGTTATAGCCGGCGCAGCCCTAATACGGCATGGCTACTTCCACTAAACTCCGGGAATCCACATTGATTTCGTAGTATATATAATTCCTTTATTCGATTTGACACATTGGCAAACCATAAAAGCACATTTTTTTTTAAAATACAGTCTAAAAAATATAAAATCTACATGTTCATACAAATATTTGATTCAGAATAGGTCAATAAGTTTTAAAAGACTAGAGAAGATTAATTCATTATAGTTTCTAGGGCCACAATCAAGCTATGTTATTTAAAGATATTTCCTATGCCTTATGATACATTTAAAAAAATTCACGACATGGTAACAGGCAGATTCAGATTCCAACATTTGTAGGCGGAACATTGCGGGACGGCATTGCCTCAAACCCCATTGTCTCAGCAGTGGCAGTAACCATATTTTCCGATGTGAGGTTTAAAATTTACAGAACAAAATGGTGTGTAAGTTAGTCTGTTTTGAAATCTCGTCACACGGACATACTGGAAGAGTTTGTTCCCACCTTTTTTCTGCATAAAAGGCTACCAGCCTGAAAAAAAGATCTAGCCTAAATCTTGTTAGCAGCATTTTTTCATAAGAACTAATTTCTAATGTTAAGTAAGGCTGGATGCTTTCTGTGGCCTGAACCATGTTAGCATGGAGGACCGAGGGTTTTTGGGATTCAGCGGCCAGCCTTAGTGACTCTAGATAGCTTAGTGCCAGTTGTTTTAATGTTTTCTTCGGTATGTCAATGATATTTTCAGGTTGGAGATAATAAATCTCCTTTCCTAGATCTTTAAGGAAATTTCTGACATACCGGAGCCATGGAATGTTGTCTGCTCTATCAAGAGTAATCAACTCTGCTAAAATTGACTGTGTGAATAGGTTTTTTTCGGAGTTCCATATACGCCTCCACAACAGTAGTGGCTGGATCTTTTTTTTTTTTTTTTAAACTTTCTTTTTGGTGCAGACAATGATAGCATATAACAGTTGCGTCAACAGCCACAGGAAATCAACAACATTATGTCATAGAACATTTTTCTGTATACACGGCCCATCAGCCCACAACCCGAGGGCCGGGCGGCGGTAGCTGGTAGCATAGAAGCCAGGTCCTGAACCTAGCCCTGTGACTGCACGGCAGGATATTCTGTTCTGCTTTTCTTTCGAGTTTCTTTTATACAGGTTACCCCCCAACTCCCCAAAGGAACCCCTTCCCCCCAACACTTCGGCATTCATGACTAAAACATGTGTACACAGGTCGTTCACCTCATTATGGCACTCCTATTGGCAGGCATAGCAGTGGTCGGCACGTACATTAGGAATGACGCCTTGAGATACAAAACACAATACTTCCCAGTTGTAACCTACATGTGCGTGTGCGGTCAGACACTCCCCCAACTCACCGGTCTCCCCCACCCTCTCCACCGTCCTCACCGTCCTCATCCTCAGACTCTGTATCCCCAGGGGTGAACAACTCCGCACTCGTACCATCCGAATCTTCGGCTGCCTCACCCAGCACTCGCATCATTCTCCACGCAAGCAGGTCGTCCTGCAGTTTTACATCTCTACGCACAGTCTGCATAAAGGTTTCCTCCGCCAGGGACCATTCCCCCACATCCCTAAGCCAATGTGACATCTCCGGGGCCCTCTGTCCCATCCACGTGATGGCCACCCTCCTCCTCGCTAGTACTAGAAGTAGCTGTAACATCTTGTAGGGCAGAGTACACTTCCTGGGCTTGGGGACTAAGGCTAACAAGCAGTGAAGGGGGGTCAGTTCCATCCGGAGTGCAGTAACTCTGCAAATGTGCGCCACCACCGACTGCCAGAAGGCGTAAACCAGTGGGCAGTCCCATGCTAGATGAAGAAAGGAGGCCCCCAGCGTGCCACATCTAGGGCAGTTATCGCGCTTGTCCGGGGCAATACGCTTCAAAGCAACCGGAGTCACATACGTTTGGTGTAAGAAGTTAAAGTGTGTCAATTTGAACCGTGCGTTGCACGACACCTTCCGGGTGAGTGTACCAATGCGTTTGCGCTGTGTTGGGTCTAAGGCAACCCCCAGGTCAGCCTCCCAGGCCGCCCATGTCGGAGGAACCGGTGGCGTGGAGTCCTGCCGCATGGCTGAGTACAATAGTGTTACCAGCCTCCTGCCCCTACCACAGGATAGGATAATATTGAGGGTATGGGACACAGGGGGCGCATCAGGGAATTGCGGCCAAGTGTCTCGTGCCATTGCATGGAGGCCCCTGTAGTGTAGGAACTGTCCGTCCCCGAGTCCGAACGTCTCTGTCGCCCGTTCGAAAGATAGGAACGTATCGTCTGGGTAGAGATCTGCCAACAGCACGCACCCACCCGCTCTCCAGTCATGGAAAGGCATGTGTACCTCCATGTCCGCCACCGGGGCCATGATCCATATCGGCAGCTCTCTGTGAAAGGGGGCCCTCCGTAGGATTTTTTCCACAACACGCTGCCAAATGGCTGCGGTGTGGCGCACTATATATGGCAGCGTCGCATCCGCGCCCCTGCCGCGCATCAGGGCCATCTGTACCGCTCTTTCATCTGCACTACCCGCAAGGAGCCGAAGTTCCCAGGTGTCCGCATCCGCGAACCACCTGGCAGCTGGCAACAGCTGAGCTGCAAAGTAGTAGAGGTCGAATCTCGGTGCCTCCAACCCCCCCTCCTCCCAGCTGCGGACCACCGTGTGCAAGGCAACTCTACTACGCCTGCCCGCCCAGAGTAAAGACGTAAGGAGAGTATTAAGAGTGCGGAACATCCGCGGGGGAAGTGGGCACAGCGAATTCTGTAACACATACAGTACCCGCGGCAGCATCACCATTTTCGCCACTGCCAGACGTCCCATCAGGGAGAGAGGCAACGTGTTCCAGAATGCCACTGATTGTTGTAGGGAGTGCACTACCCTGTCCGCATTGCGGGCCAGCAATTGTTCATCCGACAACGCCACCTGTATCCCCAAATAGCGGAAGGCCTCCAGTTCCCACCGCAGACCCAGGTGTGGCAAGTCCCCGCGCGCGTCCACATTGCAACCCGCTAGGGGGAAGATCAGGGACTTCCCTGCATTGATACGCAGGCCCGAAGCTGCGCCAAAACGGTCCAGCAGCTGTAGCAAAGCTGGTAACGCGTCCTGCGGAGATGTTAAATAAAACAGAGCGTCGTCCGCATACAAGGACACCGTGTGAATGTTACTCCCCACTTTGATCCCCCATTGGTCCATTGTGGTGCGGACCTCCACCGCCAATGGCTCAATCGCCAAGGCGAACAGGAGCGGCGAGAGGGGGCATCCCTGACGGGTGCCTCTCTCCAACGCCCAGTCCTCCGAGCGTGCGGCCCCAAGTCTGACTCTAGCCCGAGGCGCCCGATACAGTATCTGGATCCATTTGCGAAACACGGGCCCCAATCCCACCTGCTGAAGGACCTCTGACAGGTATCCCCAGCTAACCGTGTCAAATGCCTTGGCCAAATCTATCGAAACCAGGACCTGGGGATCTTCTCTGCCGCGTACCTCATGCATAATATCGGTTAATCGTCGCAGATTCATCGCGGTGTTGCGTCCGGGGATAAACCCACACTGGTCCTGGTGGACCAACTGGGCCATGTGCGGTGCCAACCGAGCGGCTAAGAGTTTGGTTAGGATCTTGACATCCGTATTAATCATTGTGATAGGGCGGTATGCCGCGGGGTCACAACCATCACCGCCCGGCTTTAGGATCATGCAGATCTCGCCCTGGTACATCGTGGGCGGGAGAGCTCCATCCTCCAGCGCTGTAAGAAAGACCTGGAGGAGGAGGGGGCCGAGGACATCTCCGAATGCGTGGTAGAACTCGGAAGGAAACCCGTCTCCTCCTGGGGATTTCGCCGTTGGTAGGCTGGCCATAGCCACCTGTACTTCGTGGAGGGTCAAAGCCCCATCTAATTCTTCCGCTGCTTCGCTCGGGAGGGCCGGAAGGGCCACTCCACGGAGGTAAGACTGATAGGATGCTTCCGTGACCAGCGGATCTGCCGTATACACCTGCTGCAGGTGGGATTTGAGAATCCCCAATATACCGGACTCCGAATGCACCATGTTCCCGTCAGGGCCCCTCAGGGCCAGTATCCGAACCGGTGCCGATTCTTTCCTCAATATCCAGGCCAACAATCGGCCGGATTTGTCCCCTTCCCTGTGGAGTCGCTGTCTGAATTGACCCAGCGTGTATCTGTCGAGGCGCGTAAGGATATCGTGGACTTGCTCCTGGGCTTCCCGCTCCAGGGCCAGTTCCGGTTCCCCAGGATCTGGTGAGGCCTGGCGAGTCCGCAGGGTGTCTTCAGCCTCCCTCAGTTCGCGGGTCAGCTGTCGGCGGACCCCATAAGTAAGAGCCATGCATTCCCCTCGCACCACCGCCTTCAGTGCGTCCCACCTCGTTGACAGAGGCACGTCGTCCCCCTCCCAGTTGAGGTCTACGTAGTTAGTGAGTGTAGTCTGCACATGATCTCTACCCAATGGGTCCTGCAGTAAGTCCGCAGGCATCCGCCATGTACGGGGGCGGCAGGGCTGGTCGATGTCCTGCGTAGCGCACAACACCGGGGAGTGATCAGACAGGAAGCGGGCCAGATGGGTGACCTTTAGGGAATACGACGCGTCTATATTCGCGGCGAGGACCCTATCTAGTCTGCTATGGGTGTCGTGTGTAGGAGTGTAGCAGGTGTACAGTTTCTGCGACGGGTGACTCTGACGCCACACATCTACCGCTCCCAAGTTCGCCATGACCTCGCGCAGTCTTGCCGTCATGCGAGGTTTCGTCCCCGCACGGGGAGGGTGTCTGTCTAGGACCGGGTCCAAGACACAATTAAAGTCCCCGAACCACAGGAGAGGGCTGTCCACGTGCGACACTAAGACGTCTTGCATTTGTGGGTAGAAGGTCGCATCGTCTACGTTGGGTGCGTAAGTATTAAGGAGTGTAAGATCCCTGCCATTCAACTTCACTCTCAGCAGCAGGTATCTGCCCTCGATGTCCACCTCTGCATACTGTACTGCAAGGGGGACCCCGGGTGCCACCCAAATCAACACCCCACGCGCATATGTCGAAAAGGAAGAGTGAAAGACCTGACCCCGCCATTTTTTAGCCAGCTTTTGCGCCCCTTCCTCATTCAGGTGTGTTTCTTGTAAACACGCAATCGAGATGGCATGCCTCCGGAGGAAGGACAGGACCCTATAACGTTTGGTACAAGTGCCCAACCCACGCAAGAATTTGTATCCCATTTTTTCAGTAAGTGCCCCGCCGGGCCATGTAGTCTGCCGCCAAAATACCGCCTCCTAGGGGCCTGAACAGTGATACACATGATGCCTATACCAACATTTTTAAACAGTACCCCCCCATCCACCCCCCCCTCAACGTTGCAACATTTGCAGAACACTTCCCCCTCCCCCCACCCACGAGCAGGATAATGATAACAACCCAACCTGTCAACCCACCCTTCCCGCGCTGGCGCCAGGACATGCACAGCCTCCCCACACACCCCTCACAACCCATCACACACCCACACAACAACAAACTGCATACACCCCCCTCCCCCCAGCTCCCCGCAAGACCCAATGCTCACATGATGTACGCCCGGCTCCGGCCCAGCCGTAGTCGACCATGCAGGACCAGGTCCGACAATAGCGCCCCCGCCTCCCAAAAAGCAATCAGTACCCACATTGCAAATCTTCTGGCCTCCGTTTCTCCCCATTATGTAAAGTCTGGTGGCTCCGGGTACAGTGTCTCACCAGTGTCCACCTATACCCCTCTCCACCCCGAGAGCCGCCGCAGCCATCCAATGACAAAGTACATAGGGCTTCTACATCACCTCAGGGTGGGCCATTCACCTCCAGGGCCCCAGCTCCCCCTGAATCACCAGGTCCGACGGTGCCATGTCCCTCACCGCAGCTGGTATCGTGTCCAGGACCAGGAGTTCCGCAGGTTCCAGCGGATTTTGAGACTCCGCCTCGGCCCCCTGCAGCAGGGGTTCCAGGAGCATTCCGCCATCAGGCCCCACCGTGATTCTAGGTTCCTCCGTGTGCTCCGACGTGGAGCGTCGTCTCCGTCCGCCTCGGGGCTTCCGCTGCCGCTGGGGACGGCTCCCCCAAGTCTCCTTGGATCCACCACAGGCCCCCGGTGGAACCCCGTCTCCCCTAACCTCCAGCCATTCCCAAACTTCCTCAGGCGATTCAAAGAAGTGCGCCTTACCCTGAGCCAGCACCTTAAGTTTGGCGGGACATAGCAACATATATTGTAACTGCATCGCCCGGAGCTTCTGCTTAACCCCCAGAAAGGATTTCCTCATCTCCTGAACCTGGTGGGTATAGTCTGGGTATATTGAAATCCGGCTATTTTCAATGGCCATGTCCGGGTTCTCCCTTGCTGCTCGCAGAATGCAGTCTCGATCCCGATAATTCAATATCTTGGCAATCAGAGCTCGCGGCGGGGCCCCCGGTTGTGGCGGGGGAACCAGGGCTCGATGAGCTCTCTCGATAACAAACACTTCTGAGAGACCCTGTGGGCACAACTTCGCCCTAATCCATGCTTCCAGGAAGCGTTCAGGGTCTCCAGCCTCCAGCCTCTCCGGGACTCCCAGGACTCTAATGTTGCTGCGACGCGCCCTCCCTTCTGCGTCCTCAGCTCTCCGTTCCAGGGCACCAGTCGTCGCCGTAAGTTGTGTGACCGTCTTCCGGAGAGAGGCCACCTCCCCCTGTAGCTGCTCGATGTTAGCCTCCGCATCTGTGACTTTGTCCGCCACCTTACGGAGGTCCGTTCGCTGGAGATTGACGTCGATGGAGACTGTTTCAATTTGCCTCCCCAGCGCTGAGTGGGAGCCCTGAATAGCCTTTAGGAGTTCCGCACGGGAGGGCTCACCGGAGTCCCCGGGCTCCTCATCCTGGCCCGATTGGCGTGTAATCCTCTGGGGCGGCAGCCTTTGCGTGGTGTACTGGGTGATCGTATTGGCCTGCGACGAGCGGGACGCCCTGTCTTTACGCATCCTCAGGATGATCCTAGTGCGGGGATGGCCCGCCTGTAGAGTAGCAACAAGTCCACCTCCCCCTCCACCCAGCCGGTGGCAAATTCCGCAGGGAGTCGCGCTCGAGCTCTCACCCTTGTGTAGTCAGCTGGGCGACCCCACTCTCCCAACACTCCCGTCACAGGCAGGTCGCAGGGACCGCGGGTACCGTCAGGAAGCTTCTTGCACCGGCAAGGGGGTTCCCGGCAACTACACCCCACCAGCGGGGCGGCGCGATCTCGTCGTGGGCCCCTGTGGCCTCCAGCGGGGGCGGCTCCGCGTCCCTTCGTCCAGTCGAGCCCCACAGGAAGCAGGCCCCTCTATGCTCCGCACCCGGCCCGTGCGGTGGGCTTAGTTCTTATGCCCCGATCACCCAGCCAGTGGTCAGGTAGGAGGGGGGCCCCTCAAGGCGCTCTGCTCCGGCGCTGCAATCAGGAGTCCAGCCTGCACCCCTCAATCGATATGACCTCCAGTGGCCCGGGGCCTCCTCCAAGAGTCAATGGGGGCCCTCGCACCCTCCTCCCCGCACTTCAGGAGGCAGGAAGTCCCGGAGGAACCAGGACGGCCCCACACAGACTGTCAGGGGCTTAATGTTGGTGCCTGCCCCGTCTGCGCCGCTCGCCTGTGCTCTCCTGGGCACCCAGCCTGCTCCTACCCCCCTGGCACACAGTTTCTGCCGGGACCTCGATCAGCAGGCTCCGCCGGTCACTCACCGCCTCCCCAGCCCGACGGCCGACCTCAAGATGGCGGCCCGGTGGGGGGAGGGGCACGCACTGGTCCTCGGCTCTCTCGTCGCTCCTCCGGTCCAGGAGAACCGACCGTCCCCCAGGTAGGCAGCGGCACAGCCGGGCAAGCGCACTTCGGGGCTCCCACACGGGTCCGGGGCCCCCTGACCTGTACTTGGGAGCCGCGGTCTGTTTCTCCGGGGCTGAGTCTCCTCCCGGGGCGTCCCTCGGTCCAGCGCCGCTCAACACGCCCTCGCACACGGCGTCGTCCCCCGGGTCAAGGTCCAGACCCGGGACAAGCTCAGTGACCGCTCTGCAGGCCCTCCGCAGTACGTCAGGATACGGCCTCCCCCAGCCGACCAGGCCCCGACCGCGGCCTCGCGTAGGCTCGGCGGCCGCGTCGGATCACACGGTCACACCGCCACTCTCGCCGGCCGAAAATCGGCAGGGGTGTTCCCAGCAGCTTCAGGGATTCCTCCGGACTGTCAGGGCTATTCACCGGAGCCTGGGCAGGATCACATACAGGATTTTACGGGTCCGCAGGACGGGAGCTGGCAGAGCTCACGTCCTGTCGGCCATGCTGCTTGGCCACGCCCCCCCGGCTGGATCTTTATAAGGTCTTCTAGATAAGAAACACCAAGTTCCACGTGGATTGCGTATATGGAAGTTGAACTTGGTATTGCTAGGAGAAATCTAAAGAAAGAATTTTCTGCAACCTGCAGGGTAGTTATGTCAGCATAGCCCCAGAGACCGGCCCCATATAGTGCAATTGACTTACATTTTGCGCTATAGATTTTTAATAGCTCTACTGGAGCCCTTTTCCCTAATCTCTGTGAAAAACTAATCAGCGCCGCTGTGGCTCTTTTGAATAGGTGACACCTTGCATCCACTGCTGCGCGCCAGTTCTGTTTCCTGTCGATCATAATGCCCAAGTACGGATATTTATCAGCTATCTCAAGTTTTTGATTACTAAGGTGAATGCTCCTAACTTGTTTTTTCTTGCTCCCTGCAATCATAACAAATGTTTTTTTTACATTCACGTGCAAATCCAGTTTTGTCATGTAGTCCGTATATCTGGTCAGGGATTTCTGCAGTTCACGCGGGGTGCGTGCCAAAATGACGGCGTCGTCTGCGTAGACCAGAGCGGGAATCAGGCGCTTTTTTACCTGTGGGAGGTCCTGTGCCCCCCTCAGCATTTCCTCCTCGAGACCGTTAGTATACAAAGAGAATAGGAAGGGGGCCAGGACACAACCCTGTCTGACTCCACGCTCCACCCCGAACGACTCCGTCAGCTCCCCCTTTAGGCCAAAACGCACTCTCGCAGTCGCTGTTGAGTATAGTTCTCTCACAAAGTCTAGGAGAGTAGCATCCACTCCCATTTCCCACAAAACTGTCTAAATTTTTGCGTGGGAAACGCAGTCAAATGCTGCGGACAGGTCCACGTTTACCATGTAGACCATGCCCTTTTTTGCTTGGATGTACTTGCTAATTAGAAGGCTAAGGTTAAGGGCTTGCTCCACAGTACCGAAGCCTTCTCGGAATCCGAACTGAACATCGGAAATTATGCCTTTCGCCTCGGCCCACTGCTGGAGTCTCTGAAGGATTACCCTACCAACAACTTTACCCAGAGAGTCCAGCAGTGAGATGGGGCGATAGCATGTGGGATCCTGGCGGTCCCCTTTCTTGAAGATTGGGACCATGATAGATCTCGACCAGGATCCTATCAGGCCCACTTTTGCTGCTGCACCACATACTCTGGTGAGGATAGGGGCCCAAAGATCTAAATTATATTTAAAAAGGTCCACCGGAACCCCGTCTGGGCCCGGTGCCTTCCCATTCTTACTGGCGCCCAATGCAACTATTAGCTCAGCGATGTCAAACTGTAGGGAAATTGGGTATTCAACCTTTGTAAGTGTATTTTCAGTCCTCCCTGGTGTTGTTGGGTTTTTAAAAATGTTTGAGAAGTGAGCCACCCATATGTCTTCCTCTATCGCCACTTCTATTTTAGGACTTTTATCGTCTACAAGGTAGGGTGATCTAACGGTACGCCAAAATTTCTCACTATTTCTGGAGAGAGCACTGATATGGAGATCATTCCAAAGTTTTTGCTTAAGTTCTTCTATTCTCATTTTACGTGCCCTATTGTATTGTTTTCTATAGTGTTGGATCTGAGTCTGATCTCTGGGAGTAGTTTTTAGGGCTAGTTTTAGGTTAGTAAGGGCCACTGTACAGCTGTGGTTAAACCATCCTCTAACAGTCGTTTTTGGGGTTTTAGAGTTGGAGGTAAGGAGACACTTTGTTTTCTCCGGTATTTGGATGAAATTACTTAGAACGGTCTCATCTGTTTCTTGTAAGTTTAAGCATTTAATTATATTTGGGTATGCCATTTTTACCAGCTTACTGGTAATTTCTGTTGGATTTACCTTTTCCCATTTTAATGTACATCCATTTTGTTTTCCCAGCTCCAACCGGTTTTGGGCAAGCGTTTTTTCTATATTTGTAGTTGTCGTTTTGGCCTGATTTATCTGTGTTAGACGGACCTGGAGGGTCGGCCGAGGACAAGGGGAGAGGTCTCCGGGGAGAGCCGTCTCCAGCGATTGTACAGACGAGTAACTTCCCCCCCACAGATGTACACCACACAAAGATAAGGTTTAACGTTCTTTATAAGCAATCTTGAAGTACGATAGAATGGTACAAGGAGGTCAGGACTCAGGGGTCCCCTCGATTCTAGTCTCTTGGATGGGAAAGGGGGTAGCGGGACAGTCTTGTTACCAATCTGGTAGATGCGATGATATGATGGATAGCTCCCAATCCTCGAGCTCGGCGTTCTAGGTGGACGGGCCGCGGCAGAGCCGGCAGGTCCCGAGATGATCGTAGGTAGCGACGGTCCGCGGCAGCGCCAGCAGGTCCCGGTGAAGGTGGTAATTACAACGGTCCGCGGCAGCGCCAGCAGGTCCTGACGAGGATGAAGGATGCAGAAGGTTGCGGCAGCGCCAGCAGGCAGGACGATAGTTCACAAGGCAGGGCTACGGCAGCGCCAGTAGTCCGTCAAGGATGAGTTCTTCACGGTGTCTCTCGACTCCAGGATACAACTGCCTTCCTGCTCTGGAGCTGCCCCAGTTATAGGTCTGGCGCCCTTTGATGTCCGGACCCTCGCACTTGGAGGTCGGGAGGTCCGGGATGAGGGAGTCCAGACACCCAGCAGGGGGGGGGAGCCAGCGCCCGGGGAGGCTGGGGCGATCGGCACCTGGCGGGGGAGAGCCATCGACACTTCTTTCTCCCATTGACCTGCCAAGTGGTCCGTTCACCTCCTGGGTGGATGGTGGTGCCGGGATGTCGGGGCCTGGCCAGGCCCAGGGTTAGGGTCGAGCTGAGGCCATGCGGCCTCGTGGTGCAGAGTCCAAGATGGCGGCTGGGCCCGGGCAATGGTGCTGACGGTGGCCCGGGCCAGGGATGCAGAGATGTTCGGGGGCAGGCGTCCCGTGGGGGACGGGTTGCGGGTTGCTTCTGGGGGTAGCACCTGGAGAGCCGATGTTCGGGCTCTGTCATGCGGGGGGGAGCGAGCCCTCCATGTGGCCTGTCCAACATGCGTCCCCCCCAGCTGAAGGCGGGGAGAGTCACCCATCCTCTTGGGGACTCTCCTCGTCGAGGTGGAAAAAGTGTGACAGGCCATCCGCGTTGGCGTGGTCTTGGCCAGGTCGGTGTTCCACAGTGAAGTCCATCCCCTGCAGGGAGATGGACCAACGCAATAGTTTGGGATTTTCCCCCCGCATCTGCATTAGCCACTGCAGGGGCCGATGATCTGTTTGCACCCGGAAGTGGGTACCGAAGAGATAGGGCCGGAGCTTCTTGAGGGCCCACACTACTGCGAAGGCCTCCCTCTCGATGGTGCTCCAGCGCTGTTCTCGGGCCAGTAGGCGTCTGCTGATGAATGCCACCGGTTGGTCAAGTCCTTCGGGGTTCAACTGGGAGAGGACCGCCCCGATGCCATGGTCGGAGGCATCTGTTTGCACGATGAATTCCCGGCTGTAGTCGGGGGCCTGGAGCACAGGGGCAGTGCACATGGCGGCCTTCAGTTTCTCGAAGGCCGCTTGACAGTCTGGAGTCCAGTTGACCTCCTTCGGGTGGTTTTTGGATGTGAGTTCTGTGAGGGGCCCCACAATGCTGCCATAGTCCCTCACAAACCGCCGGTAGTAGCCGGTGAGCCCCAAGAAGGCTCGGACCTCGGTTTGCGTGACTGGAGGCTGCCAGGACTGGATGGCAGCGATCTTGAGTTGAAGAGGGGCCACCAGACCGCTTCCTACTTGGTGTCCGAGATAGGTCACGGACCCCTGACCAATTTGGCACTTGCTGGCCTTGATTGTGAGGCCGGCCTGTTGGAGGGCCTGCAGGACCTCTCGGAGGTGGCGGAGGTGGTCTGACCAGTGGCAGCTGTACACAGCGATATCGTCCAGGTAGGCGGCGCTGAACTCCTCGAGTCCCGCCAATACCTGGTTCACCAGTCGCTGAAAAGTAGCTGGAGCGTTCTTCATGCCGAATGGCATGACTTTGAAGTGGTAGTGGCCATCGGGGGTGGAAAAGGCGGATCGTTCTTGGGCCCGGGGTGTGAGACCGATCTGCCAGTAACCCGCTGTCAGGTCGAAGATGCTGAGGTAGCGGGCAGCCCCCATGCGGTCGATCAGTTCATCTGCTCGGGGGATGGGATGAGCGTCGGTTCTGGTGACAGCGTTCAGGCCCCGATAGTCGACGCAGAATCGGAGCTCAGGAGTGGTGCCGGGGGCAGCAGCTTTGGGGACCAGCACGACCGGGCTGGCCCAGGGGCTGTCCGAGGGCTCGATGACCCCGAGCGTGAGCATCTTTGGCACTTCTTCTTGGATGCAGGCACGTACCCGATCTGGTACGCGGTACGCCCGATGTCTGATAGGGGGACTGTCCCCAGTGTCCACGTCGTGCAAGCACCAGGGGGTGACCCCGGGGGTGAGGGAAAACAGGGTCGCAAATTGCAGCAGGAGGTCCCGGCAGTCTCGGCGCTGTTCCGGGGTGAGGACATCTGAGAGGCGGACCCCGTCTACGGATCCATCTTTCTCACGGGTCTTTAGGAGATCAGGGAGAGGCTCGGAGTCTTCTTCCGCTCCACTGTCCGTAGCCATCAGGAGGCTGAGCTCCGAGCGCACAAAGTGGGGTTTGAGTCTGTTGGCGTGGAGGACCCGGAGGGGGTTCCGGGGAGATTCCATATCGATGAGATAGGTGACGGGGCTCTTGCGCTCGACCACTTTGAAGGGCCCCGTCCACTTGTCCTGCAAGGCACATGGTTCGGTGGGGGACATCACCCACACTTGTTGGCCAGGTTCGAATTCGATGGAGGAGGCATTTTGATCGTACCATCGCTTCATGTCCTCCTGACTGGCCTCAAGATTTGCTTTCGCCATTTCTCTGAATCGTCTGGTCTGATTGCGTAGGGTCAGGAGGTACTTGAAGACATCTGGAGGGGTTTTCAGGGGGGCCATCTCCCAACCTTCTTTGACTAGGCTGAGGGGCCCTCGAACAGGGTGTCCGTACAAGAGTTCGAAAGGACTGAAGCCGAGGGACTTCTGGGGGACTTCTCGATAGGCGAAGAGGAGGCACGGGAGTAGCACATCCCACTGGCGACGGAGGGGCTCTTCCAACCCCCCGATCATTCCCTTGAGCGTGCGGTTGAACCGCTCGACTAGTCCGTTTCCTTGAGGGTGATAGGGGGTCGTGAATCGGTAGGTGACCCCGCACTGTTGCCAGAGGGATTTCATATATTTTGAAATAAAGTTTGTGCCTCTGTCGCTGACGAATTCTCGGGGGAAGCCCACCCGGGAGAAGATCCCCATTAAGGCCCGGCCGACCACTGGGGCTGTTACAGTTCGCAGGGGAACAGCCTCGGGGTAGCGGGTGGCGTGGTCCACCAGTACCAGGATGAACCGATGTCCTTGTGCTGTTCGGGGATCCAGGGGCCCCACAATGTCTATTCCCACACTCTCGAACGGGGTGGTGACAACTGGGAACGGTTGCAGAGGTGCTTTGAGTTTGCGGCCGCTCTTCCCGCTGGCCTGGCACGTGGGGCAGGACCGGCAGTGGTTGAGGACGTCGTTTCTCATCTTTGGCCAGAAAAAGTGGGTCACCAGGCGACTGTAGGTTTTGTCCTGTCCCAGGTGTCCAGCCAGAGGGACATCGTGGGCCAAATTCAACAAGAAGTCTCTAAAACGGAGGGGCACCACCAACACTCGACTGGCCCCTAACTCCGCGATTCTTTGTTCACTATACAACAGGTCGTTGTCCCAATAGATCCAATGGGCTCCGGCGGTGTCTCCCGCGCTCTGGGCGAGGGCTTGCTGTCGCAGTCCCTTGAGGGAGGGACAGGTCTTCTGCTCTTGACGGAACTGTTCCTGGGTGGGTCCCCCTTCTTGACGCCACTGAGCCAGGTCGGGAAGGTCCTGGAGCTGAGCGAGCCCTTCGGGGGTTTGCTCAGGGGGGTTGGTGAGGTCGGTGTCCTCCACGGGAGCGACGGGGGGAGGAGGTGCTGGCCATTCTGGTTCTTCAGGTCGGGAGATGGCCCGAGCGGCCATGGACCGAGTGGTTACGCATGCCCAGTCCGGGAGGCCCAGCATCCCCAGGTGCTCTCTTCTTTCCACGGCGGCCCACGGGGAACTCTCAAGATCATTCCCCAGGAGACAGTCCACTGGGGCATCATCTCGGACCGTCACCTTCAACATGCCGGAGACTCCTCCCCATTCGAAGGGGACGCAGGCCATCCGACACAGACTCTCGGAATTGTCGGCTGAACGGACGGGGCAGAGGATGTTCGGCAGGATCTGTTCCGGGGTCACCAGGTGACAGCGGACGGCCGTCACACTGGCCCCCGTGTCACGTAGTGCTTCGGCCCTGAGCCCATTAATGTTCACCCACTGACTGTATTTTCTGGTGTTGGCGGGTAGGGGAGCCCGCGGGACCATGTCTCTTCCCCCTAGGCACGCTAGCACCATGGCGGCCGGTTCCCACTCGTGTTGTTCTTGTTCGCATTCTTCCTGTTCTTCGGAGATTTGCTCTCCCCCCAGGGCGGCGGCAGCTACCTGGCGGGGCCTCGGAGTCTGGTTCTGTGGACAGTTCGGGTCATTGGCGTAGTGGCCGACTCGCTGGCATCGGTGACACGTGACATTGGCTCGGAACCCCGGGCGCATCGGGGGGTTGCCCCGGCCGGCCGGGGGCGGGGTGCTGGTAGCGGGAGCGGCCGGGGCGGTGTCTCTTCCCCGTCCCTGGCCTCCTCCTCCTCCTCGGGGACGGTGCTGACCTTGGTTGTTCCTGTTCTGTTCGTGCGGCCCACTCCGGCCTACTCGGGTGCTCTCCCATCGGTCAGCCTCGGCGGCGAGCTGCCGTGGATCAGTCAATTTACTGTCGAGGAGGTGCTGCCTGAGCTCGACGAAGCAGTTGTTGGAGAGGTGCTCCCACACCATGAGATTAAAAAGTTGCTCGTAGGTCGTTACGTGGCTCCCCTTGATCCAACCCTCGAAGGCTCGGCTGAAATAGTTTACATATTCCACCCAAGTTGTACCCGGGATCCGGGTGCAATCTCGGAACCTCTGGCGGTACATTTCGGGTGTGAGCCCATATCGAGTGAGGAGGGCAACCTTCATGTGGTCATAGGATGTCATCAGATGGTCGGGGAGCTGTAACAGGGCATCGCGGCCTTCATTGACGAACCTCCCCCATAGACTGGCTCCCCAGTCACTTCGGTCGATCCGGTGGGAGGTCATGGCGATCTCGTAGGCCTTGAACCACTGTTGGATGTCGTCGTCTCGGAAATATTCTCGTACGAGATCCTTGGGGATGTGGACCTTTTTTTCTGTCGCTCCTGGGGCGTGTGGTTGCTCGGGCACCCCCAGATCTTTGTTTTGCTTCCGTAGGTCTAATTCTGCCAGTTTGCGCTCGTGTTCGTACGCTAGTCTCTTTTCTTCGAGTTCTCTTTGCCTCTGTTTTTCTTCCCTTTCTTCTCGGAGCCGCAGATGTTCTAGGTTCAGTTTTTGTTCGGCTAATTTTAGTTCACCGTCCATTTTGAGCCGTGCCATTTCTAACTCATGTAGTCTGCTTCTTTCTCTCTCTTGGATCTCTTCCTGCGAGAGACCCGTGCTTCGCTCCTCGGGAGCCGTGGTGTTCCTTTCTGATGCTGCAATGTTTTGGTCCGGGGGTCTGACGGCCCCGGTTTCTGTCCAAGACTCAATGGCGTGCTTGAAATCGTCTTTAGTGCTCAGACCGGTGGTAGCAATGCCTAGTTCAATGCAAAATTGTTTCAACTCACGATGGCTGTACTCTTCCAATTTCTCTATCTGGAATTTCTCGGTGGATCCGCTCTCTTTGGTTGTCATTGTGGTTTAGTCGTGGGGTGAGCTACTCTCTGTACGATTACGCGTTGATTCGGATCGCGCCGCTGGCCACCAATGTTAGACGGACCTGGAGGGTCGGCCGAGGACAAGGGGAGAGGTCTCCGGGGAGAGCCGTCTCCAGCGATCGTACAGACGAGTAACTTCCCCCCCACAGATGTACACCACACAAAGATAAGGTTTAACGTTCTTTATAAGCAATCTTGAAGTACGATAGAATGGTACAAGGAGGTCAGGACTCAGGGGTCCCCTCGATTCTAGTCTCTTGGATGGGAAAGGGGGTAGCGGGACAGTCTTGTTACCAATCTGGTGGATGCGATGATATGATGGATAGCTCACAATCCTCGAGTTCTGCGTTCTAGGTGGACGGGCCGCGGCAGCGCCGGCAGGTCCCGAGATGATCGTAGGTAGCGACGGTCCGCGGCAGCGCCAGCAGGTCCCGGTGAAGGTGGTAGTTACAACGGTCCGCGGCAGCGCCAGCAGGTCCCGACGAGGATGAAGGATGCAGAAGGTTGCGGCAGCGCCAGCAGGCAGGACGATAGTTCACAAGGCAGGGCTACGGCAGTGCCAGTAGTCCGGCAAGGATGAGTTCTTCACGGTGTCTCTCGACTCCAGGATACAACTGCCTTCCTGCTCTGGAGCTGCCCCAGTTATAGGTCTGGCGCCCTTTGATGTCCGGACCCTCGCACTTGGAGGTCGGGAGGTCCGGGATGAGGGAGTCCAGACACCCAGCAGGGGGGTGGAGCCAGCGCCCGGGGAGGCTGGGGCGATCGGCACCTGGCGGGGGAGAGCCATCGACACTTCTTTCTCCCATTGACCTGCCAAGTGGTCCGTTCACCTCCTGGGTGGATGGTGGTGCCGGGATGTCGGGGCCTGGCCAGGCCCAGGGTTAGGGTCGAGCTGAGGCCATGCGGCCTCGTGGTGCAGTGTCCAAGATGGCGGCTGGGCCCGGGCAATGGTGCTGACGGTGGCCCGGGCCAGGGATACAGAGATGTTCGGGGGCAGGCGTCCCGTGGGGGACGGGTTGCGGGTTGCTTCTGGTGGTAGCACCTGGAGAGCCGATGTCCGGGCTCTGTCATGCGGGGGGGGGAGCGAGCCCTCCATGTGGCCTGTCCAACAATCTGGAAATCCGTTTTCAAGGCAGAATGATCACTTAATGTGTTATGTCTGACCTCAAAAGTTTTAAGTCTACATGCCAGTCCGGGAGAAAGGAGGATATAATCAACTGTTCGAAATCCTCTGCCAAGATAAGTTGGCTGCGGATAATCTGTGTCTGCAGTTATGGTGTTGGCTATTTCTAAATCTAGCTCTGATAAAATATTGTTCATGGCATCCCCTATTTTGGTATGTTCAAAGTGGATCAAAGGGGAGTCTAACTCATCTGTTATACCACATTGGATGGACTTTCCTCGTGGGCATGGGTGTATGTTGAAATCCCCTCCCCAAAGGAGGTGGATTGCCCCTTTGCCTATCCTAGTTTGGTAAGACTGGGTTATTTTTTCATAAATATTTGCAAGAAGGGTCAAAAATTGTCCATCTTCCAAGTTATTATAGAGATTAATTAGGAGGATTGAATCCTTATTCTTAAAGGTAAGACGTAGTATTTGGTAATTTGGGTCAGAATCAACTGACGTTACTTTTAAGTTCAGAGTATTAGCTACATATGTGGTAATCCCTCCCTTTGGTCTGCCCGCGTTACAAGTAAGGGCTGGGATGAAATACGTTTTATAGCCTGGGAGATGAAGTTCCACTGTGGACCACGTCTCCTGTAGGCAGACTATTTTACCCTGCTCCAGGAAGTACAGGGCCGTCCCATCATCTATTTTTGGGCGGAGACCCGCCACATTCCAAAAGAAAATGGAGAGAGGAGGTGTGTCTAAATTTTCTTCTACTAACCCTTGTTCTGGGGAGGGTAAAAAGTTTGATACTTTGGGTGAGATAGGATTATTTTGTCCAGTCGCCTCTAATGGTCAATCGACCATTTCAAGGCCACTAAATCTGTTCCTAGTTGGAATATTGTATCAAGTGTCCCATTTCGTAGTAAAACCAGCCCTCAGCAGTCAGGAACCTCCCCCTGCTTGAATACTGATTTATCCAAGAAATCCAGGAGTTTTCAAGGAACTAAGGCACTAGTGACGATATTATGTCCAATCTTACGTCAGACTCGGCACCTTCAGGGGTATAAATATGCCTACATTTGCCCAGTCAAACACACAGTGGTTCCGGAGCAGATCGACTAACTACTTGCCCGACGCCCTGCTGATGCAAGTGCTGAAGGAAGCCGACCCTCCAACTGACGCACTGAAAAGACGCTGTCTTTTCTCCTGCCGAGAAATCCAGCTCCAGTGTTTCCAGGCTACCCTTGCAGGTTGCTGGGAGTTCGAGTCCCGAGAGAGAGATACAAGACCTCTATCATTCTAAAACCAAGGTACGGAGCGGTTTAGATCCCTAGAGAATTCTTGAACAGATTTGTGGCAGAGAAATACTAAAACTTAAACTACTCCTCACTTACTCCTCCCTCGTACTAGGCTTAGGTTAGGTACACTGGGACAGGAGTACGTTAGAAGCACCAGTTGAGTACTTTTAGCCATCATTTTATCACTGTATGTATTTTATGCATTTTATGTATTCTATGTTTATGGCTTAGAAACGATATCATGCTTTTACAGTACTATTTTATAATACTATCCGTATTATATGCCTCGTACTTCTTAACTAGCATTTCAATTGTAGCAGTGCATTTCTTATTCTTAAGAAATAAGACTGTTCAATAAATACTTTTATTGAAAACGCCTGTCTCTCTATTTCTAAAGCAACTCTGGTGACACTAAGCATGTACGATTGACTGAGTGAAATAGCCATCTATTGTTTCCGCGACTCTAGAGATACGTTTCATTCTGGGGAAACAAAGTTGTCATGTTATATGGTTGTCAGAGACTAATCCCTTCTTGTTTATTCGAGAAAGTTTCTAGTGACCTCTGAGCTAGCTGGCACTCACAATTAAGTCTAATATATTCGGCAGAGACCTAGTCGACTTCAGTCCTACGTCTAAGCTGCAGGGTATATTATTCCAATGCGCAGAGCCTATTGGGAAAATAGGAACTACACTACAGCGTTATCACTCTGAATGTGAAAGGGCTGAATAACCGCATTAAGCTGAGGGCGGTCCTATCATACTTAGAAAATTCAGGCGCCGCTATATGTTTACTTCAAGAAACTCATTTACTCACCAAAGACTGGCACACAATGAGGTCCCGCGCATTCCCTCAGCAATTCTTCTACTCCACCGCCGACAAAAAGGCAGGAGTGGCGATACTATTTGCCAAATATTTTCACGGTCAAATTGGGGACAAGGTCGGGGAGATTAAGGGCAGACTTCTCGCCTATAGCATTAAGGTAGGTGACATGTCCTTGATAGTGGGATCCCTGTACGCCCCTAACACGAGTCAGGAGCCCTTTCTTAAAAATGCCCTGTCGGAGTCTCTACGTTCCTCAGAACACTTCCTACTCATAGGGGGGGGGGCTCAACCTGGTTATGGACAGGGAGAGAGATAGGTCTGGCCGCCAATTCGGCAGCACAGGCGCACTTTCACTGGGCGGGAGGGACTGGTTGGTAAAGAGGGGGCTGGTGGACATGTGGCGGGCTAAGCACCCCGGGATCTCGCACTACACATTCTATTCTCACGTGCACCACACGTATGCCAGACTAGACCACTTCATAGGTTCCTCAGAGCTGCTGGCTAAGATGGAGGAGGTGGACATCATCCAAGTCGCCATTTCAGATCACGACGCCATGGAAATCTCGATTAGGGTCCCACGCACTTAGGTACCACCAGGTCGGTGGAGGTTGAGGGAAGCCCTCTTGCAACACGGGGAGGTAATCCAGCAACTCCGCAAATGCATCACTGACTACATTGAGTTTAATGTCCGGCCGAACACGCCTGTGTCGGCCGTTTTGGGGGGCCCTAAAGGCGGCGTTGAAAGGAGAATTGACTGCCATTTCAGCTGCAGAAATCAAAGAACGCAAAGACAAACAAGAATCGTTAGCTGCCAAAGTGGTTGAACTTGAAAGGGTACACAGTCGCACAGGAACTCCGAAAATCTGGAAACAGCTGAAAGCTGCAAGGGCCCAGATGGCAGGTCTAGACATAGACAGGGCCGAATACGCCGCACTCAGGCTCCGGCACACGTATTATGTGGGTGGGAATAGAAATGGACGACTACTGGCGAGTGCGCTTCAGGCCAAAGTCCAGTGGTGAAAAATCTCAACCCTACACGATAAGCACGGGGAGAAGATACATGACGAGGCGCGGATTGCGGAAGAGTTCAGGGAATATTATGCTTCCCTTTATAGTGCAGACCCCCTCCTTGAAAAGAACGCAGAGGCCTACTTACAAGACGCAGCCACCACTGCTCTCAACGCGGAAGGTGCAATGTCGCTGGACGCACTAATCAGAATCACCTGGCTCGGACGGCTTCTCGTCAGGTTTTTACAAAGTTTTTTGCCCCTTAATCGCACCGATTCTTACAAAACTATTTAATTTGTTTTAAGGTCCCGGCTCCATCCCGCCTGACATGCTGGAAGCTGACATCATAGTGCTGCCTAAACCAGGCAAAGACACAACCCATTGCGCTGCCTTCAGGCCGATCTCCCTACTTAACCTCGACCTCAAACTCTTCACGGGGTGCTCGCTCTAGGTTTGGACCACGTCTTCCAGGTATTATAGAACCAGATCAATCAGGCTTCATCCCTGGTAGACAATGTAGCAATAACACTAAACGCATTCTCCATTTAATAGATAAAACCCACTACCAACAGTCAGACTCCGTGTTCCTATCCATAGACACTGAGAAAGCATTCAATAGAGTGGATTGGGGCTTTCTCGAGAAGATCCTGGTCCACTTTGGTATTGGGAACGCTTCAGAGCGTGAGTTGCAAGCTGCTGTCATTGACCACAGGCACGGATCCGAATCAACGGGCTGGGCTCAAGCCCTTCCGCGATCCAACACGGCACCAGGCAAGGGTGTCCGCTCTCGCCCCTCTTCTTCGCGCTCTATATAGAACTGTTAGCGCAAAGGGTGCGAGACAACCCGAATATTCGCGGCACAACCTTTGGCGGAGAACCGTACTCCATTAGCCTATATGCTGATGACATCCTGGCAGCGCTCGACAACACTGAGCAGTCAGTGCCAGCCTTCCTAGATGAGGTGGAGGCTTTCGGAAGGGTGTCAGGCCTCAGGATGAATAAGGGGAAGTCGATGTTATTGCCACTCGGCAGCAATTCCCACGCCACCCACGAGTCATCCCTGCACAATGGGGGATTATTGGTCCAAATGCAACTCCCTTACTTAGGAATTGTTCCCACCCCGTCGATTGACCAAAAGGTTGCCCTAAACTACTCTAAAGTTACATCACAGATCCAAGGGGATCTCCAGAGATGGCAGAAACAACCATTATCCCTACTAGGGCGTATCGCAGCGGTAAAAATGTCTGCGCTTCCCAAAATACTATACATTTTTCAAACTATCCCAGTGTTACCCCCAGCAGGGACCATCAAGACGTTGCAGGAGGCGTTACATCACTTTGTCTGGGCAGGGAAGAGACCGCGAATGCATAGAAACCTGGCCTTTCGAGGGCCGGATGAGGGTGGCCTGTGGATCCCCAACCTGCAGCAATTTTTCGAAGTGGCACAATTGAGGTATCTGGTGGAATGGTATAGGCCTGAGTCGGAGAAGAGATGGCTCTCCCAAGACAGGGCAATGGCCCAGACCTCACTATGGAAAATACCATTCCTCCGCCGAGCGCACAGACCTAAATATCTTCAAAAATCACCCATTACTCGCACGGTGTTACACGTATGAGACTCGATTTCATCTAAAAGGGGGCTCACGATGTTCCGGTTGCCGCTAACTCCTTTGCTTGACAATCCTGACTTCGCCCCAGGTATAACACTCACATGTTCCAACAATGGTGTGGATCTAGTTGCAGATCGGCGGGTCATCTTTTTGACCTAGAGGGATTCATACCACTTTCAACACTGCCACAGCTCTATGACATTGTTGCTCCGCAGCGTCTTCAATACTTTCAATTTTAGCACTGGTTAACACAGGGGAACATCCATTACGACTTAGTGTTTACACCGCACTACCATTACAACGCTGGTTTTACAACGAAAGTCGTTACCACGACTTGCGCTGGAGGGCGCTCTAGGCTAAGGAATAGTAGATTTACTGTTCCAACACCTTCCCTACTGTACGTAGGCTGGTGTTGGAATAGTAAATTTTACTATTCCTAAGTCCAGCACCCTACAGCGCAAGTCGTGGTAACGACTTGCGTTGTAAAACCAGCTTTGTAATGGAAGTGCGGTGTAAACACCGCGTTGTATTGACATACAACCGTTAACACATCCTGAGGTTAGTCCCTTAGTTGGTAGGAAAATGACAGGATTTGAAAAATGGCTAGTTACCAAAGATTCAGATCGCAACTTAATCACAGATCTCTATAAGATGCTCACCCCCACCTCCTGAGACACATCGTTTGGCCGGCCAGCGGCATTGGGAGGAGGAGCTGGGAAGAACGCTCATGACCCGGGAATGGCATTCAATATATTACAGGGCCAATCACACAGCCAGGAACACGGCAGGCAGAAA
This sequence comes from Lissotriton vulgaris, assembly GCF_964263255.1. Classification (NCBI taxonomy): domain Eukaryota; kingdom Metazoa; phylum Chordata; class Amphibia; order Caudata; family Salamandridae; genus Lissotriton; species Lissotriton vulgaris. The sequence continues at coordinate 451,378 of NW_028245804.1, read as the reverse complement.
GACAGCTGTGAAACACGCAACTTACTGGTATCTGACCCCAGTTAGGTTGCACAGAGGCAACCCATCCCGCAGCTCGACCTGTTGGAGAGGGTGCGGTGAGAAAGGTACCCTGACACATGTTCTCTGGGACTGCAAAGAGGTCACGGCCTACTGGACGTCTGTTCTCAACGACGTAGACAAACACTTTGACACCGACATGCCACGATTTCCAACATACACTATTTTTGTACACCTGAATATGCTTACATTTCCACTGAAATCCCCCAGGGGACGACAGATGGGTCTGGCACTACAGGCAGCCTTGCAGCACATCCTATCCCTTTGGGGAACAAACACACAGCCCACACACACGGGTTGGCTACACAAAGTCTGGCATACGCTGGGTATGGAGCGCATCCAAGCCACACTTACACAAACCTCAGCCTCTATCCACACAGTCTGGCAGCCGTTGTTATCACTCTTATCAGTGGACTTCAACGAAATAACATGCCTCAAATACCTTCGCCTACTACGTCTTACTGAGGCGCAACGCGCTAACACCGAGTCCAGGCCAGAGCACCATGAGTCTATCATACACACGCCACACCTAGTTATGCATCTCGGAACACTGGTTGGGGTGGGGGGTGTTCTTGGGAAGGGGGAGGGTTTTGTTTTCTTTACTTTTCCTCGTTTGTTCTCAAGAGTCCTTTATGTTCAGGTACACGAGACGACATAGAGGCGATATTCAATGACATTTGTCGCACCAGAGGGTTCCTGAATACAATGTTCAGATCAATGTAATGTGCATATTACAGTCAGCCCTTAACGTAACCTTGTAGACTTACAACAGAATTGCAATGTATTTGTTCTTTTCTAAAATCAATAAAACAAACTTGAACAAAAAGAAAAGACACTTTGTCACATATGCCATTATTACTGAAGCAAGTAAGCCAATTAAATACAAGGCCAGAGATTGGTTCTAGTGCCAGTACTACTCTATTGGTTTAGATGTTTTTAGTTTAGTATATTGAAAGTTCATAGATACATAAGTTGAGCAAAGGTAACAACACGCTAATAGGTTATTTAAGATAAACCATCATCCAAACACGTGTTAATATAATATCTTCCTTTTGTGCTGAAAGTCATTTATAGTGCTTCATAAATTAAAGATAAGCCAACAAGTGTTTCGCTCCCTTAACTTTTAAACAGCTATTGTTTGTTTGCTTCCAACTCAGCTCAATTCCTTGATACCAGTCATCCAAGTACTCTTTCTTCTTTTCCTTTTCCCAAAGCAAGGAATCGAGCGGGAGCTGAGTTGGAAGTGAGAGTGCACCATGAACTGTTCCATTAACGAGGGATGCGTTTTAATGATGTGCATTAGGACACCTCAGACTGAGAATCCAATTGATCAGGCTGGCCCATTAAAACCACCAGGGGATAGTCCAAGCAAAGTCGAGCCTCAGGGAAAAGGCACGGTACCCCCAATATGGACACTGTCATGGAACGGACTGTCCATAAATGAGGTTGGACCTGGCTACTCGGAACAGTGATCATCCTGCATTCAATATAAAGAAGAAGGGTGTACTACACCATAGCTCAAGGGCAACACAGAATTCTGCATGCTACCAGATGGGAAATATCTCCTAGAATGCATAAAGACATGCTCCAAGTTCCCTGTGGCAGAAATCATACCATAGACAGTGATTGATGTAAAAAGAACAACTGATGGACAGATTGCTGAACACTCACCCCCAGTCGATGAATCCCGACCTAAATCCATCATTTTTGCTCCCCGCGCCAACACAGTTTGGAACCAGCGATATGCAAATCAGTACGTCACCTAGGAGGAAAATTCAGGGCACACTTCAAAAGTGATCCGTGGGCAGTGCATCATTAGTAGACATCAAGGGCACAATGGTCACAGCAAAGCACAGAGGAGAGAAGTTGACCTGCAAGGAATCTCTGTTTAACAAACTAAAAGACCATCGTTCTCCAAGGAACTTATCATTGATGACCAATGAACATCAAGACTCACTGGACGACCCACTCGATGTGGAGGTCTGTGTTGATCACTCATTGAAGAATGTGACACACCAACCTCCAATGGAGCAGGACCACTTCACTTGAGAGAGTCAATAACCAACGGGACAGCCAATTGTAACGACAGGAAATATTAATGTATATGCTATGGCCGAACCCACAGCCATCCCAAAAACGAAAGGACAATGAGTGGTAAACATAACACAGCAAGAAGAACTGTTTAGAATGAGATATCAACGTGTTTGGTTTAGAATCCACGCTAGGGAGGGATATATGTGTACCTCCGACAATGGTGCAATACAGCAAAACGCATCCCTTTACAGTGAACACCATGGGTGGTGTCAGCCATAAAGAAAGCTAGGCAGAGAGCTCAAGCTCTGTAGTTAACCCCCAGGTTCAGCAATAAATACAAACTGTCCATTGTTTCATGCGTGTAACATCACACCGGATTAGGAAAAAACCTAGATGTTTGATAATTATCAGGACTGATAATTATTGCCCATCACAAGATTTATGGGAATAACTTGCAGAATTTGGTGCTTTAACCCACCAGTATCATTATGTTCTGGTATATAGTATTAATCTATCCCTGGCAAATAATCAGCAGGTTTTGACCAGCTGAAACATATCCGGGAGATTAGTTTTTTTTTTAACATAAAACTCATAAGTGTGATATCTGAGGTAAAATACATTTTCAGCTGATTCGTCATAAGTGTATAAGTCTTCTTGGGGATTATGCACAAACACACAGTTTACCATTGCCACTCTACCAGGGGTTGGCGCCCCAAAGAAGAGCATCTGCTCGCACCGGCACTAGAGCCACGATACTCCCACAAACATTTTAAAGGTACAGTTCTAGAGCTAAGAGGCGATGTATCTATGTGCCAGTTCCCTGACTTAGCCACGCACAGGTTACAGGCTGTTGATCTATGTGTTAGACCTGAGTGCATCCACTTTTAGAAGTAACCACTCTAAGTAATGCAGCCCTGAAGGCATAGCTATCAGTAAACAAAGTGTGGCATAAGAGTGCCTTTCAGCCAGTCTTGTGCTTTTAGGACTGGGGATTGACAGCATAGCGGTCAATCAAACCTATTGCTAACAATATATATAGATTGGGCTATGAGCCCGACCCTTTTAAGTTTTGACTTCCCCCAACCAGTCTCTTCAGCTGTTGGCTTAAGACTGTCAATCATATCTCGGATCAGTCCAGTGGAGGATTGTATGTAACATTTGTAAAATTGCTTATTAAAACTCTGTGGGGTTCTGAAGCGCTTGCCTACATGGGTACCAAGCTGCTCCATATAGGATATGCAGTCGGATAAGTGTTGTCTTTATTTTGATCCTTTGCTGGAAGTGTTTACACGACATGCATGATGACCACTGAGGTGCAGTTATTGTATTACATGACACAGCTCATAGTAGTGTGATGAGTGGAGAAATGTAAGAGGTTAGACAAGCAGTTTCTGGTTTTCAGTAAGGTGGCAGCTTTGATCAGCTCTGCTGGTTCGTTTATGGTATTTATTATTATCATAGTACAACAAGCTGGTTACCGAACAGGGTTATTTATTCATTACGTGGTCAAAAAATCTGCTGGGATTATGGTGTTTGTTGCAGTCATCCCTTATATAATTTTCAATGTGCCACGTCAAGAAGTGGTCATAGTTTTTCGTTAGTTGAGACCTGCACTGGTGGACTAAATTAGAGCCCTATGGAGATGAGTGGTATGTGACAGATCTTTTCATTTATTCTATGCCTGTTCAGTTGGGGGATCTGTGGTGTGTTGCTGTGGAATGGTACAGCGCTTGATGTTAGACTTCACTTGTAATGTTCCAGCGTATGTGAGTGTAAGATGGCCAAGCAGTGTGAAGGAATGGTTATGCAGCATGTTTGAACTATGACTGGCTGCATAACCATGGAGCGTTATAGTTTTACTTTTACTGCTGGCCGGGTAGAGTTAGGTAGGAAGTAACATTACTATATACTACCCCGGTTAGACGCAGTTCAGCCCTTAGTAACTTACTGGGCATAACAGGTTTTTAAATGCTTGTCAGCATGAGGAGAGTGTCCTGGTCAGGTTGTTCATTATATGTGGGCTGTAGAGTGTACATAAAGGGGTGCTTACTGCTCCATGACCTCCTTCAGAGACTTTGGCTGGTATAGTTAAGGGTTGGTGCAACCAGGGTTTTGCCTCTATTCTGCATTTAAAATTATTATGGATTCTTAGAATATTGGCTGGCGGTGAGTTCAGAGCTAGATGTCTTGGACTGAAAAAGCAGTGCCTCCTATTATGGATTCTTACCAGGCACGCAACACCAATAGGACTCAAAGGGCTTCAGCCCCCCTCGTTGTGTGGGTCAGCCCGGACTGAGACAGCTTCCTGGGCACACACACAGACCGATTTATAGCTTATTGTAGCCACACCCGAGCACCTCACAGGTCTTTAAAAGACCATTTACGTATTAACGGGGCTTTGTTGTTTTTTTCACCCCTTCATCTCCACTCTACCTATTGCTGGAAGAATTGGCCTCCCCAAACCCCCCCGCCCCATCACTTTTAGTAGCCCCTCTGAAATTTAGCTCTCTGATTCTTTCAGTAAGGCGGAATGATGATACAAGTCTGGACCGCAGTGCCTTGTTTTGTTTTCATCTCTCACCTAATGCTATGTGCATGTATCCTACTGCATCTACTGGAGTGTTTCCATTTAACTGAATAAAGGGCTACTTTACAACTATAGCCCTCTCTGCCATTTCCTGCTCCTTCTCTCCCATGTGCCTCGCACTAATGAGCTAAAGCTGCAGGTGCTGGAACATCAGACTCAGACCTATTGGCTTTTCCAGTGCTTGTTACTTAACGGCACTGCTCAGGATCATAAACTACAAATAAAATATCAGGCCGGGCAACATATTGCAGTAACCAGCTAAGTAGACTATGATCATAAGAAACACGATAAAGGGGCTCAAAGCTGCCAGCCTACTGAAAACTACAAACTGCGCATCTGTCACTCACACCTCATCTCACACCTCATCATCCACCGCACTGCTAAAACACTCCATCCTATAACAGGAGAACCGCACCTTGCATGACATGGAAGCACATTCCACACAGGCTCAAAACAAAGACCGCACCCTGCCAGCTGCGCTTCAGTGTCCCACATTAGGGTAGTAAGCACAATATAAATGATGCAATAGAATAAAATACAATACTAAGCATGCTGCGATTTGTATTTTGCACTAATCTGCAATTGCTTGTATATAATGCATTGAATCTCATTTGGTGCAGGGGAGCACCTTGCTACCTACCTACATTTTAGACAATGAGTGAGACCTCATCGAGAGGGAGCGCTGATGGACCTACAAGGCCCAAGGTCCTCAGAAGCTCGAGGTGCCAATCCCTGGAGCCCACCCAGCCCTGAAGGTGAAAAGCCGTGTAAACTTTGCTAAACTCCCAACAACAAGCATTACTTTGATCCTGATGCGTCTGGCTTTTCATTAAACACTCCTGCCTGCCTCCACCCGACCCCAGACACCTGCAGCTGATGGGCGAGCACGCCCTGAAGGGCAGCGGCAGGGGGGAGGGTGTATCCTCTACTGAAGCACAGCCCGTGGCATCCCCTTTGTTCAATCTTTTGGCAGCATCTTATGTAACTTTTTTTGATGTTGTTAAATCACTCACACACTCACACACACACGTACACACACAACAAAGTGTCCTCTCCGCTGGCTGAGACCATGTGAAACACCGCCAAGGTCAGCCTGCTAGGGCCAGAGAGATAAAGAGGGTTCCCAGGCGGTGCGGACACACGCCCACCGCAGGACAGATGGAGGGAGCTGGGGATTGAACAATCCCACATTGCGTCGTGCGAGACCCCCAAAGCGGATTCTCTCGTCAGGAAGGCCCCACCAAATCAACTCTGTCCGTTCTCCTAGCGCGAGTTAAGTACCCTTTGGCCTCTTTCCTTCGGGAGGACCTCCTGACAGACCTGGCCGGCGCACTCTCCCGTCGCAGAGAGTCCTGCAACCAATCTTTCGCACTCACCCGCAGTGAGGACCTACGACTGCAGGAAGGCCCCTACCCACGGAGGCCCATATATTGTCATCGACGGCCCAGCTCTTCCGGTCACCTCTGTCTGGACCGGCCAATGCAGTCCTTGCTTGTCGCCGGCCTCCTGGGCTGCCTGGTTCTACAGGCCCTGGGAGCACCAGCCCCCTCCACGCCACCTCCCGCGGAGGCAGGGGCGACAGTGGGGTCAGAAGGCAGCATCTTATACCTCAACACCAGGTAAGTCCGCTGCCGGGGTGCGTGGAAATGTTCTTTAAAGGGGCAGGTAGAGCCCGGCTTTAAATGTGTGTTTGATCGTGTTATTTAACAGATCGCCTGCTGCAAGCGCCAAGAAGCAACCCGGCTTGTAATGTTCGCTATGAAGAGGCATTTAATAAATACTATCTGACAGTGAACGGCCACACTTTCTCGTTCTTATTCTAGCACTCTCGGGTCATCTTTGGGGTTCATTTTTCTACTTTGGATTGTGAAAATAGTGCGCCTGTGCTACAACTGCAATAAATGTAAGGTTGCTACATTCCCACTGTCATCAATTTAACCCCTAGGTAGACTACAGTGCAGTTCACTTCAGTTGGGAGCAGCATACAAGGTTGTTTGTCTTTCCTGGCACAAAGTTGCTACTTTCTCATTCAATTCTTCTAATAAAATATCCATTTCTGTAAGGAAACTAAATAAGACTCCAAGGCCTTCCTCCCTGAGAGTTCTTCTCGCTTCCGGACTGGTCACCTCTGGGTCTCGAGAGGCGCCTCCAGTAACATCCTGCTCTCTGGCCTCTCGCCTGAGTCATTAGGTACAGCCTCTCCATACGTCTGCCACCCCTGGCCTTCCTGCAGCCACACCACTGCCACCCCTGGCCTCTTTGCGTCCACACCAGTCCACTGCCACCCCTGGCCTCTCTGCGTCCACACCAGTCCACTGCCACCCCTGGCTTCTCTGCGTCCACACCAGTCCACTGCCACCCCTGGCCTCTCTGCGTCCACACCAGTCCAATGCCACCCCTGGCCTCTCTGCAGCCACAACACTGCCACCCCTGGCCTCTCTGCGTCCACACCAGTCCACTGCCACCCCTGGCCTCTCTGCGTCCACACCAGTCCAATGCCACCCCTGGCCTCTCTGCAGCCACAACACTGCCACCCCTGGCCTCTCTGCGTCCACACCAGTCCACTGAAACCCCTGGCCTCTCTGCGTCCACACCAGTCCACTGCCACCCCTGGACTCTCTGCAGCCACACCATTGCCACCCCTGGCCTCTCTGCAGCCAAAAGTGGTGGAACAGATCGACAACTGATGGGAAAATTCTCGCCTTGGGTATGTGTCGCACGTGCATTTGTTTGTATGGAATCACGTGTTATCTTAGTTTAATTTAAACCACATTTAGTTCACAATCCCTCTTTTTGTCATGCCAACGGTTGTCTGTGATTAGAGTGTGTTTTTGACTCCTGGGTACTTGTTGTGTGAATTGGGTTATTGTGAGGGGCGTGTATCCAGTACGGAGTCATTAAATGAGCCCTTGGACCTTCTTCTAAGTAGTGTGGGTTATAGTACTCTCTGCAGCCACACCAGTCCACTGCCACCCCTGGTCTGTCTGCGTCCACACCACTGCCACCCTTGGCCTCTTTGCATCCATACCACTGCCACCCCTGGCCTCTCTGCGTCCACACCAGTCCTCTGCCACCCCTGGCCTCTCTGCGTCCACACCGCTGCCACCCCTGGCCTCTCTGCATCCACACCACTGTCATCCCTGGCCTCTCTACGTCAACACCACTGCCACCGTTGGCCTCTCTGCGTCAACACCACTGCCACCGTTGGCCTCTGCGTCCACACCACTGTCATCCCTGGCCTCTCTGCGTCCAGACCACTGCCACCCCTGGCCTCTCTGCTGCCACACCACTGCCACCCCTGGCCTCTCTGCGTCCAGACCACTGCCACCCCTGGCCTCTCTGTGTCCACACAAGTCCACTGCAACCCGTGGCCTCTCTGCGTACACACCACTGTCCTTCCTGCGTCCACACCACTGCCACCCCTGGCCTCTCCGCGGCCACACCACTGCCACCCCTGGCATCTGCGTCCACATCACTGCCACTCCTGGCCTCTCTGCGATGGTCAAGGTGGGTCTAGAACACAAGCACACATACATCCTTACATTGAATGGCAAGAAAGAAAGCACATAGAGGCAACCCAGAAGTAGAAAAGCACAAATGCTCGACAAAACACATCGGTACTTAGCTTTTGTGATTCAGGGAAATATTGTAAAAAAACTTGACAAAGGTCACTGAAAAGTCCGGAAAGATCTTGTTTTGTCGAGCATTTGTGGTTTTCTATTTCTGAGTTGCCTCTCTGTGCTTTCTTTTTTGTATTACAGTAGGGAGGTGCATTGGCAGTGGACCTTGGAGGTGGGCAACAGCAAATCTGTGTTTCTTAAAAAATAGTGTACAGCTGGTTAGTGCAGCGTTAATTATCCCTTGCTGCCATTTTTCTCTTTTGTTCATTACATTGAAAGGCGCCTGGTTCCCAGGAGTAACGTGTTTATATTGGAGTACTGAATAGCGGACTTCTGCAGGTACTGAGAGGGCGGTACAGTGTACCGCAGGTCTAGCACGTGAATCAATGACCCCAGGGTAAAGAATGTGGTGGGGGCCACCTGACCCGTTTTGCTCGCTGTGCGTGCAGGGTACCATAATTGTACGTTTATTTTGTATCCTTAACTCTTGCCACAGCTTCGCATGTACACTGTAGGCTGCTCCATCCACGTGCCTCTATACAGATTTGCTGTACGGTTCCTTTTCAAGACTAGTGTCATTGACATGCCTATGTCAGCCCAGCCTAAGTCTTTGTGGCTCTGTAGGACCCCTTCTTGTTCTAGAACTCGGGCCCACACACCTCTCTGCCCTGCACCTCATTCTTAACACGCATTATCCGGCTATTATTGGGGCGAAACAGCTTCACCCCCCCTCGTCCTCTAAAGCCAGGGCTAGAAACTGGCTGCAACTTCTCTTTGAATGCACGGATTTGACCTCAATTTGGTCGCCGCGCAAGAAGTGGGGAGATGGTGGGTCCAACAGGGGAATATAACTATAAAAAAGGATGGTCAAGGTGGAGGATTCTGGGTAGCAGTTCCTGTTCCCAGAATTCCTGCTGTCGCTGGGGCCCAGCATTCATGGTCTTCAATACACATCTCCGGCACCGGGCACCATGTAATAGGACAGTGATGCCTGCAAGACTAGTAAAGAAAACGAGCACCCCTATTTCGGCTGACCACCAGGAGACCACTAACCAGTTGAGCAACTGAAGTCTGCGACCTGACGGGAGGGGCTGGAAGTCTGACCTGCCGCGCCGCTTCTTTTCAGAAGAAGCTGGTCGGCCCACTGCAGAGAATAACATTATCTAAAGGGGAGCGCGGGCCTAAAAGTGTCTCCACTGAGCCAGAGAAATTGAATGAAGAGGTGAGGAGTGGGAACAGGGTGGGTAGGGGAAGTGAGTGCATTTGGGGGACCAGCAGTGCCAGGAGGCCCTCTGAGGGTCAGATGGAGCCCTTTGTGCGCTGTGAGGCACCAGAGAGGGAGCTGGAGGTCCTGGGCGAGTGGGGCGCAATAGTTCTAAGTTTAAGCAGATGGATGTGTTACCCTCCATAGTTCAGGCTCGCTTCTTTGTCCAGGATAAAATAGTTAGCTAGACCGGCCAGGACCGGATGTAAACATAACCAGCAGGCTACATGCTAATCATCGAAGCAGTTAGTACATTAATCAACTGTGCTATTTGGGGAACTAAAGTGTTCTCCTGCAGGGGTTTAAATCACGTGGCATCTTATTATATTGTATATCGGACATCACTGCACAAGATTCCTAAACTTGGCAACAAAACCACCTGTCTGTAATGTAAAATACGGACGTCTCCAAATACCAGGCCAACGGGTGGGTGGAGGGTAAAGGGAGAAGCAGAAGACAGAGGAGCGGTGTGGCCCAGAGGGCATGGAACGGTTAGAGACAAGGACAGGGTGAAGGAACTGAAAGGGTGGCGAGGCATGGGATGGGTGGAGGCAAGAGAGGGGAAGGGCAAGGGAAGGTTGGGGGACTGGATAAATGACAGAGGGCCAGGGACTGCATGGAGAGTGGAGAAACTAGCGTTAAGGAATGGGTGGCCGGATATGCTAAATATATGGGCGGAAAAACAAAGCCAAAGCCAAAGCATGGGTTGAAGGAGGACGGGAGGGGTGCGAGTCATGACTTGCCATGTGTAGCGAGACAGGGATTCCTGGATAGCAGATGCACTGGTGTTGAGAGCAAGACAAAGGGATACTTTCAGAGACAAGATCAAGGTATGGATGCAGAGAAAGGCCAAAGGTGGAGAGCGAGGGCCAAAGGGAAGGTGGAGAGGCAAGGACATAGGGATGAATGGTTGACAAGGTGAATGGATGAACGGGCAGGCAAGAACAAGGGATGGGTGGACAGGCGAGAATCGGGTGGAGAGACAAGGGATAGGCAAAGATGCAATGACAAGGGTGGGTAGCTAGTGGGGCAGTAGAAGCAAGATGCACAGTCAAGAGATGGGTGGTGAGACTGATCTAATGGACTGAAAGAGGAAGACTGCTAGGGGTGGAGATTTACAAGGCCAAAATCAATACATAAAATAAACAGTATCACACATAGAATGTGAAAAGAATGTTAGATTTTTTGTCAATCACATTCTTGTTTTAAAAAAAAAGGCTAATTGTAATTAGGAATGGCTCAGAATATCAACAAATGGGCAGTGACGTGACAAAACTTGCCAGGCACCCCTGCTAAGTTCATGGAGGAGGCCCCTACACTGTCAACCCAGTCAGGAGCTCTCAGGCCAGGGGCCTGCCGCCCATGCTCAGTGCCAGGGGCGGTGGGGGCGTCTGGAGCTCGGGGCCCTTCGCACCATGGGGGCTATTGTTACACCACTGCAAATGGGTCCTACTTGTTAGATGCATGGGCAGCATAGTGACAGTTTTGTGACACGCAGCCCAATCTATGGAAATGAAACTGTGTGAAAAATTGTGATTGGTGGACAAACAAGGACAAAGTGGATAATATTGGATATAGGTAGAAACAAGTGCAAAGTAACTGGATGGGACAGTCAGTCAGCTGGGTGCATTTAAGAGAACAGCAGCGTCATGAGGGGAACATAAACTTTGGAGTTGAAGACTGAAAGGACAGCAATCTGCAGGTTGCAGAGGGCCTAAGACTCTGAGCAAGTCAGGCATCATGATAAGAAGACAGAGGGCGGTGGAAGCACTTTGTCAAATAGCACAAAAGAGAGAGGACAGCAGCACTCTGATAGAGTCACACCTCGAGTAACAATGCGCAGAGAACTGTCCCTAGGATGGAGAAGCACAGTGAGAGCGAGTTGCTTCCAGAGAGGTGTTTCACAGGAAGGGGGTAGCACCCCGAGGGAAGGCAGCAAACAGAAGAAGTTAGAACAGTACCCTGAGGGGTTTCAGAGAGGGGAACACTCCCAAACTACTCCTGAATACCAAGAAAAAGCCATGAACACCCTGAGTATACTAATGGGGATAGGTGAATTGTTATTGCACTGTGTTGAAGGCTGTACAGTGGTATTTTGTTATAAGGAATCTCACAGATTACTTAAGTATAAAAGGGTTTTGATATTGTTTTCCCCCATGAATTATCCATTGTGGTAGAAGATTTGCACTGTAATAGTCATTATTATTCCTTCCTAAGAGGAGTTTTGCCAACATTCATTTTTTAGGGATTTGTGATTTTGCTGACTCTTTGCTTGATGGCTGCCTTGTGAGAAGGCCAATGATAAATATATAATTAGCAGTATAGGTGTATAGGCTTTATTGGTCCTTTAAGAAAAAGTAATGCCCAATGCCATAGTTCAGTCAACTGATGCAATATGTCTGACTTATTGTGAGAATCATACGTAAAACCAATAGACCTTTAAGGGTAGATTGTTATTACACTGCATTAAAGATGGTACACAGGCTTTTTGTTACATAGAATCCCCAGATTGCTATAATAGACAAGTATTTTTGTGTTTGGCAGCTCCCCAGGCAGTCTTATAGGGCTGCTCACTTAACGTACATTCTTTTAATTTATTCTGCCTTTGCTTGTTGAGTTTGTGTCTGTTATATAGCAGAGAAGTAAGTAAGTAAGTGGATGAATGCAAGAATAACTTAGTGGTAGCTGAATGTATACATTCTCCCTCCTTATCAGAATGGCAATGTGGGTGGCCCCTAACCATTGCTTCGCATGTTAGCCCGTCCCATCCCTTGGTATGATAGCCTCACCCTACTGCTTGGTGCGTCAGCCCCACCCTCCCCCAGTTCAGCTCTAGTTACGCCACCTGATCCCTAAGCCAAGGGTACATGTCCTAAAAAAAGAAGCTGGGGACTAACCAAGACAAGCAGTATAGTATGCAACTGACATCATGGCACATGCCATCACGGCGTGTGACATCACAGGAAGTGGCATCACAACCAATGGTCAAAGTGGAGGGGATCGGAAGAGCATGACGTGCCCATGCATTTTTAATTTTAGAAAAACTGCTCCCCTACTTTATGTGGAAAAAAGAACCGACCCAGGATAGTTAATTTAGACGACTGAAATGCTTCAGCTGAAGTGGACGGCAGGGAGTCTCTCTTGTGCAGTGACACCGAGGTAAGCGCAGACAGGTAACAAGCCTTCACACCTGCTTCCCTGAAAGAAATATAAATGTGCACAACTGGTCAATTTGCAAATGTAATGGAAGCTGGTATTGGCTTTAATCAATGGAATCACTTGAAGCTTACTTTGAAAGGTGTCACAGAGCTACCAGCTAAGCTGTGAGCTGTGTGCTTTTAAAAGACCGTAGTAAAAAAACAACAGCACTACATTCAGTCTGGGCATCACTAAAATGTATATTTTAGAAGCACTTCAAAAAAATCTTTTGATCAAATTTAGTAGGAGGCTTTCGCATACTGTGTGTAATGCAAGTTTAAAATAATGACTTACATGCTCATAGTGCTCTCTGTCACAGACTGGGCCCTTGTAGCACTAAACATGCACAATTCACTATTCTACACTGCACCGATCAGGATTCAATTCTGGGGCTCTCTGGTGCAGTGCATTAACTAATAGACGTTTCATAATGTACGAAAGTGCATTTCCCACTGATTAACATCACTAGCATCACTGTGCGTTATTTTATATCTAGTTACCTGAAGGTGAAAGATCAGAAAAGTTACAGAAAATTTTGATTTTTAACTACGCCTTTGACCACGCTCAATCACCCCACCCCCACTGCACAGAATATCACAGTTCTTATACTTTTTATGCACTTTGAGCACTGATCACAACCTATGACCTGACAGGAAGCAATATCACAAGAAGTGACATCAGATGTCAACACCTCAGAGATATATCTAGCAGTTTTATCATGAGTATATTTGAATACATTGCAAGATTTAACAATTGAGATTATGTGTCAGGGTTGTGGCAAAAAAAGTGATACAACCCCCAAAACAAAATCTGGACCTCAATTTATACATTCATTTTTTTAAACTCTGCCACAGAGAAATTGGCAGCAAGGAGAAATGTGGCAATAAATCCGTTCTACACAATCGGTTGAAAAGTCTGAAATTGGAATTATCTTATGGGGTTAAGGAGCCTACTGCAGAGATCTTTGCGTGCCCAGTAAATCTAACGGAATAATAACAATGGTAACATAACTCTGGAGGTTAACGCATTTGCTGGAGAGATCTGTGTTTTTTTTCTAGTCTCAGTTTTGAATTAAAGTAGCATGTCTCCTACAAAGCACATCCTGCAACATGCAGAGTGCATTTTTAATTTATGTATCTAGGTAAGTGGGTTACTGCTTTTAACAAAGATACTTTTGTTACTTGCGTGTTCATAAATTGTAATCCTTCTAATATAGCACAGTGAAAGACAGGTGACTCCTACACCCTGTAACCCTCACTGTCTTATGTAACACATCCTGTACATTGATTTACATACATATGATTTATTGTCAATGTATAATGTTTACGTGTGATGTAAAGCACTCTGCTACTATGCATTGAGATGAGTAGCGCTATAAAAGAAATAAAACAAAATAGTGATATTTAAAATATTATTTGTGTAAATACTGGGGCAGACCAACCAACACATCTGACATTCTTTCAGTGGGTGTTTAACTCTTATATACAGAGATTGAACAAAGTCAAAAGCATGCCTCTCTTGAGTACCTGTGAAGCGAAAAGTTGTGTGCCTTAGTTTCTCCTCCATTGCATTTAGGTGTCAGGATCCCAATAGCCCCTAGTCAGGATACTCGAACAAAAGAGGTCTGATGGCTCCTAAACTTCGAGCTTTGTTTTGGGCCACCTGGAATTTAAAATAAGAAACCCCCCGCCCTGCTGCAGGGTGCTGCTCAGAACAAAAGCAGACAAGGCGCATGCGCTGCTGAAAGTGTCTTGGAGTCTGAAACCTACACCAGGGCGAATTTAGCACATATTAGTGGGTCTTATCTTCTTGACAGTTGTCCACACTGTACAAATAGTGGGTGTAGTATAACTCTACATAGGACAGGCGACGAGTACATTATTTATGAATGGGATACCGACTCAAGTTTATCAGACCTAACACATTTGACTTCAGCCATGCAATGGCTTAAGTGGCTGTATGGGCCACTGGTTTCCCTAAGGCCAGAGTGAATTTCTTAGACAGTCCTGCGGTGTTTGCTGCCACCTACCGCAAATTTAAGGAAACAATTCAGACCCCACCTGATCGGTCTGCAGTGTCTTCTTTCTACCCTGGGTAGGGCAGAAGTCACTTACACTTTCTGTCTTATAAAATTCCATACAAATACACCAAAGTATGATGTATTAAACAAGAAAACCTGCAGGTTTAACACAGTTTGTTATTTCAATACAGAGGCTGTTAATGGCACCAGAGCACCTGTTCAAATAAGAGACATTTTCAAAGCAGTAATATGATTTAATTATTTACGTACAAAGTACAAGGAAATGCTGCCTAGTACAGCCGAGGGAGTAGCCAAAAATCACGAATTACTCCCTCTTTTAACCATAGCACAAATCGCACGGAGTGGGTGCGGCAAGCGATCACGGAGACTCCTTGGTCTTGCTCCCCTGAGTAAATTTTGAAAACATGTCGCAAAATGTTGCGTTTTACACATGAAGTGTCAAACAATTTAGACAAAAACACGTAGAGGCAATCTCTATGGGCAGTCAAGAAGTAAGCAACTTGTCTACTACAGCAAAACTTCATCAGAGATGCTGAAGGGGTCACGTCTTCCAAAGAAACATTTTAAATAATGGGCTCATATTGATCAATCTTCAAATGAATGGACTATAAATATAGGTTTTGCAGGCTGGCATGAAAGGGCATTTATGTGCAAGACACGTTTTCCCACTTCAGGGCTACTGGAGTTTTAAACAAATCTATTTTTCGTTCTTTCCCTGATGTGATGCAAACACTTTTTCCCCTTTCGGTTAGGCAAATTCTGAGCATACATCAATCGTTGTAAATAGGGACAGCTTTAGTGTTACTGGTGTTCGATATCTCATTGTTGCGAGCGCCCCACAACAAAACACTTTTGTTTATATTAAGCTACCCTGGTAAACGCTGTGCTGATGTCGTGTTTATCATGTGGACTCCGAGGTTTGCATCTCTGAGTTCAAATCCTGGACTCGTGCATTAACCTCATTGTGTGATCCTGGGCACATGTTTTATCTTCTTGTGCTTCCTTTATCTATAAAAACTTGTAAGTACTGAGCTGACGACTAAATAAATAATTATATATAACTTGTCATTCCCATCAATAATCGCAGCTGGCCCGGGACTTCAGCGGAATAAGGCATTTGTCATAATCAGAAGGTAGCTGTCATTTAATGTCAATCGTTTCTGCCCTCTACTTTAGTTGTTTATGTAGACCCTGCTGAAGCCACTGAAGTGCTCCAATACAAGCCGCAGTGCCTCGCCATCACACACTTCCGCACAAGTGTCTAGGATGCTGCTTTCCTTGCCTGGGGTGGGCACACGTCCGGCCAAGCCTGGACTGGCCCTACTGGGCTCCGGGCGTTTTCCAGGCGCGCTGGCTGGGTGGGGGCTAATTTTAGCACTGGCTGAGGCAATTTTTGTGGCTGGGCCAGCTTTCTTTCGTGCCTGCAGCACTTTGCCGGTTTCCAAATCAGCAGTGAGAGAAAATGGTTTTAAAATGAGCAGGTCAGACCTTACTCCTTTAAAACTATTTGTTTTTCCATTTGGTAGGTTCCAGTCTCTCCTACAAGGTCTTCAAGGGCTGCGAGCAGCGCTGACCTCAAGGTTTCAGTTTCAGTTTCACAATAGCTTTATTCGGTTAAAAATTTTAATACCATCAAAGCACACACAGTAAATTCCTTTCTTAATTAATCATATTTTTGGATCATGATAACACAACTAAATAAATTACAATGTGCAGAAATAAAATAGTTGGTGAATGCCGAGACACAATAAAAAGTTTGTCACCAAATTGAAAGTTAATAGTTTCTAAAAATTCCAATTTCCATAATATACAATAATCTTTACATTTAAAACTATCAAGATAGTACGGACACAAAAAGGCAGCGATTAAGGTAGCAGCATTTTCTTTCGGCATCTCACTGCCCCTGTAATGTAGCTCGCCACCCCAAAACATATCACAGCGGGCTTTTAGGGAAAGTGGTGAGGGTTATGCTGCTGTTTGGCTTAAAAGAATTTTCAAAATTTTAAAGTGTATTTCTTCGCCCTGTGAACATTGCAACGTCTTTTAGTTTAGTATATTAAAGACGCTATTGCATTGAGTTGCAATTTTTAGAAGTGATGTTAATCATGAACCTAGAAACCAGGGGCACCCCACTGCCTTTCAGCACTACAAAAAAGGAAAAATAAAATGATAATAACTCAAGGTTACTAAGATTTTATTTGTGCATGCTCAGGCAGTTTGCGGGGTGTGCTAGGCTGGGCCGCGCAGGGAGGAGGCTTGGTGGCATTCTCCAAGTGCCCATGACTGTTCAGATGGCCGTCTTGGGCCGGCTAAACAATCGTGCGCACTTTGCATGTTCTCCACCCAGGCTGTATTATAGCCATACAGCCTGGGTGGAGAACATACCCAGTCTCTCATTCCCTCGCTGAGCACTGAACCACGGTGCTCAGACCTATCACAACGCCGCATTGCAGCGTTGTGATTGGCTTAGGGGAGCATAGGTGCCTGCTCTTCGCACAGAGGCCAGGGAGAGGACGGAAGAGAGGTGGTGGCAGGTGGCTAGTAAGTGATTTTTTTTATCACCCCTTCCCTCTTCCCCACCCTACTATTCCTCCCAGGAGCAGCTGCCACTGCTAGAAACATTCATGTCTCTCAGTCACTGCACTGACCACACTGCTATTAGTGAAAGGAGAAAAAATATGTTGTCTTTTGATAACTTTTTTCCATTTAGTTAAGACTTTTCATAGTCATACACTCTTGAATTAATTGAGCCACCCACTCCTCACCCATCCAGCTATTTATTTACTGAGCCATGCAACCACACCTCCAATTTCCATCCATCCACTCAATGAGGAACAAGCGTCTATTAAGAAAACATTTTGCAAAATGCATCATATTTTGATTTTCTTCCAAAAATTTCTTGGTGGGAAACCTCCTACCAAATCTCCAATGCAGTGGTCAGGCTTGCTCGCTACATTCAGTATGAGTGCTGGTCTGACAATTTGCCAGAGCTGCTTTTGGTTCCAAGTCCGACAGAAGAGGGCTGGGTGGGCCAACCAGAGGAGCTGGACTCTCCTCTGCTCGGCATATTTCAAGTGAGAAACAGAGGTGGAAGTGAGCAGGATCTATTTAGAATTATGCTTCAAGCATTTTACATTTTACAAAAACAATTCCCAAACTTTATTAAAAAGCAATAATGACAACTATGAGGTGTGTTGGCGAAAATGTAAGGGACGGGTCTCCTTTACTGTGAAGACAAGGGATGGGCAGATACTGAAAGAAGAAGCTAGCGTTCCCACAAGACCGCCTGCTCTCCTGAAAGAAATGTAAATTGTGCATCTGGTTAAAGTCACCAAATGTATACGCTTCCAGGGAGTTAGTAGAGGCTTTAATTGATATAGTCACTTGATGCTCAATGAAGACTGTAGGAAATCTTCCTTTTCTATGTGATTATCCCTGATTTTTCTCCTTCTGCTGGAACGTATATATTTTCTGGCTTTAAATCTCTGTATACACATTACCTCTGATACCCAATAATAAAATACCTGCTCTCCCCATTTTCACTTGGTCAAATCGGAAACCCCCCAGTTGGTATATTTAACTTGCCTGTAAGCCCCTAGTATATTGTACAAAAGGTGGCCATTGTCTGGAAGTTAAATGCCACTAGTGGAATGCAGCACCCATGTGACATCCTCTACAGTGGCAGTGCAAACAACTTCAGGCCTACCATTGTAGCCTGAATTTAACAGTATACAAAACATGCATCTGTAAAATCCTACCTTTTAATTATTAATGTCACCCTATGTAAGCCTTGTAGCCACACAGCGGGTGCACTGTAATTAAAAGTTTGGCATGTAGAAAATAATAAAGTTAGCATGTCCTAACAGAGACTAACCTCCAAAATCTATTTTACTGTAGGGAGGCCAACTGACCCACAGAGAACACTATGAAGCAATATTAAATATTAATAATGTATCCTGGGAAAGGGACCAGATAGAATGATAAGTAAACCACGATTTGTATTATTTATTACAAATCCAATTCAATGGTGAGATTGTTTTTTTAATAAATATTAGCGAAAAGTAAGTTTTAAAAAGTAACCCTTTACCAGTCAGAACTACCAGAAAGGTAATTAGCATAAGTCTCTACTAGCGCTCAGCCTATGCTTAGGCTTGAATAGGTGTGAGAAAGGGGGGAGATGCCTACCAGAAGCAAACAATAGTCTGACCTGAATAAGCAGAGAGGACTCTTCTGCCCTCCACAGAATATGCAGGGTGGGAGCTCCGGGCCTTCTTTTATCAGCACATTGTCAAACCCTGCTTGACAGGTCTGCTGAGCCACATGCAACACCCGGAGAACACATAAAAGGGAGAGAACAGAATGCTAAGATAATTCTTGTGTATCCACTGTCTGGTTGCTGGCGGACTCTGCTTTTGTCATACCAGACTTCGGTCTCTGGGTTCCGTTGTGGATAGAGTACCTGCCTCAAGCTGGAATTTAGTGTTAGATGCAAGAGGACACTAGGATTATCATAACACACTCCCCACACACCCTCAGATCGCAGAGACTTTAGTGCAGTCAAAGATTTTCATCATCTTGAAAATGCAAGAATCATGGAATTTAAGGCCTGTTTGCAGTAAGGCAAACAGGAACTGCTGAAAAATTACACTGCACTACTTTGAAAAGTTGTAATATTATACTATCAACAGCTAAAGTAAGGAAGCTACAATCATATTTTCCGATAATCTCCTAACATCGCATTAAAAGAATTATGTTTTTATTGAGAGCAGACAGATTACAAAATATGGCAGTAGTAGTAGCTTGGAGTGTTGTCTTCCCTACCACTCATTTGGGTATATCCACTTTGTGATAAAAGAATACATGCTTTGATCCATATTCTACTTACATGTACTGATCTTGATCAGTATCGTGCAAAATATTTAGATCCTTGAGTTCGGCATTGTAATGTGTCATAACTTGTGACATCCTATCCTTGGCTCTGTCTCTGACAAATAGACATTATGTTACTGTGACTTGAACTTGTAACATTGTTTTTTTAAAAGTAGGAATTATTTTTTTTATATTTGCACAAAAATCAGTTTTACTGGATATTCATATATTGTTGCCTCCGGATGGGGCATAACAATAAAATAAAGGTGTCGTTATTTAAAGATTTAAATACTCATATCTCAGATTCCGTTTATTGGATTTTAGTCATTTTCTTACTTCATTTTAGTCTATTTTTCCAATTTGGTTTTAGATTTCTAAGGTTTTGTTTTGCATTTTGACCTTATTGTTTTAATATCGCTTAAATACTTTACATATTGCACTCATTTAAGTCTTTCTGCTCTACCTCATAGCTACCCAGAGGTTGAGATTGGGTTAATTCAGTGAATATGAGGAGTCACCATGATAAGGGCTGTGATTATTTCTTAAGGTGGGTAGTCACCCACCCCAAATAATAATCAGATTTCTTACACAAAGATTTATTTTTTATTTTTTATATTTAATGTAATGGTGTTACCAGCTGAGTTCTGGGATCCGTCCTTTTGATGGAGTCTTGACTATTTCTGAAGAAAATATATTTTGAACGCACACGATTCTTCTCATCTTAATCGCTAAAGGCCACATGTACGACTCTTTTTTGCCGTCGCAAACTGGAAATCAGCCTGTTTGCAACTGAATAATAGGTCTTCCCTATGTACAAACCCTATTTTGCAAGTTGGTGACATATTACAGACTCGCAAAATAGGGTTTGCGACTCACTATTAGGAAGGGGCAGTTCAAAAAAGTGGTAAGCCACTCGCAAACAGGAAGGGGTCCTCAGTGGACTCCTTCCCCTTTGTGACTGGTAGCAACAATATTTTTTAGGAGCAGGCAGTGGTCCCAGAAACCACTGACTACTCTTAAAATGAAACAGAAATGTTACATTTTCGCTTTTGAAATGCACCCCATTTTCCTTTAAGGAAAACGGGCTACATTTGAAAAAAAAAAACTGATTTATTTAAAAAGCAGTCACAGACATGGTGGTCTGCTGATCCCAGCAGGCCACCATCCCTGTGAGTGTTGGCCATTCCCAATGGGGTCGCAAAATGCGACCTGCCTCATCAATATTAATGAGGCAGGTCATTTGCGACCCTATTGGGAATCGCAAATAGTGTCTGAGACACTGTTGTAAATTCCATTTTGTGTGTCGCACATTGCAAGTCACAAAACACCGCAATTTGCAAGTCGCAAAATGGAAGGGTCCTACATCGGGCCCTTAAGGCTTTATATAGAGTTTGACAGCCCGGATACTCTGCCAAAACATGGTGGATACCCCTCTATATTACTTAGTGCCATAGACTATAATACACTTATAATATTATGGGTGGGACGTCCGCCACATTTGTGACAAAGTATGATGTCCACCAAACTTAGTGTACTAAAGGAAAATGAAGGAGCCCCCATTCATAATGCGATGAAGGTACCCCCCAGTGTTCCGTAGAGGAGGTATCCTTACGTGCCTGTAAACCCTAAATAGTCACTGGATATTTTTGCACATTTTTGTTGCATATTTTCTTACACTCTGTGTTGTCCAATTTGAAATTAATGATATGCGTATTTATAGTGCTGTCAGAGGCTGGGACTTCATCGCACTTTAAATACGTCATTATATTCATAGTGCTGTCAGAGGCTGGTACTACGCAGAACTTGAAATGCATATATTTATTCTCCAATACATCAAGAGTTCAATTATGTGTCAATGATGTTACACACACCTGCAGTTATCACATTAAACAACTAAGCTTCCACAACCTAACCCAGTGCATTTTCCACAATCTAGTTTAACTTGCATTTATGTTCTTAACTTTATGTGTGTATATTTTATTGTATCTGCAGTTACCTGTAGGTACAAAAGTAGCAAAACAGTAAAAAAATATTTTGTTTTTAGCCACGTCGCTGACCCCATTCCCGTTGAACCTGGGATACAATTCACATTCTCTCTTATGAACCACAGGTGAAAAAAAACAGTTTGGGCTACGCTTTGCTTTATGAGGCTTTGTAAATCCCCTCTGGCATCTTCTCTCCCCACTCACACCCGTTGTGAGTTCCCTATAGACGGCATCCTTCACACTGGGTTTAGCAGCCTGCGAGGAAAAGGAACCGGATTTAAAGACTCTGAACTAAGGAGGTTTATATATTTAAGGAAATGCAACATCAGCAGTGTGGGCCTTCTGGTGTCGCCTTCCCTTACGTATACACTAGTGTATTATTCTCCTGATATATAGACTGTTACGCTCAACTTTTAGTAACCCCACTGCTTAGGAACCACACTCAATTTAAACATTAGTACAACAAGCATTGGCATAGCCAATAGGTCTCGCCTTTGGGACCTTATAAGTATTTAGTTATGCAGCACAATATCCTTGGTGCAACAACATCAAGTGTTGCATGGCTAAACACTTATAAGGACCCAAAGGCGAGACCTTATGGCTATGCAAATGCTTGCTGTTACAGGAGGCCGATGTGTGTGATTGTGGGTGTGGTTGTGGGTGTGGTTGTTTTTGGTTGTGGTTAAGTGTGGTTGTGTGTGTGTGGTTGTGTGTGTGTGTGGTTGTGTGTGGGGGTGTGGTTGTGTGTGTGTAGTTGGGTGTGGTTGTGTGTGTGTGTGTGTGTGCGGTTCTGGTTGTGTGTGTGGTTGTGTGTGTGTGGTTGCGGTTCAGTGTGTGGTTGTGTGTGTGGTTTTGGTTGTGTATGTGGGTGTGTGTGTGGTTGTGGGTGTGGTTGCGTGTGTGGGTGCGGTTGTGTGTGTGGTCGTGGTTGTGTGTGTGGTTGTGTGTTATGGGTGTGGTTGTGTGTGTGTGATTGTGTGTGTGTGTGTGTGGTTGAGTGTGGTTGTGTAAGGTTGTGGGTGTGTGTGGTTGTGGGGGTGTGTGTAAATAAAGATCAGTGTTTGTTCTCCGAAAGCTCTAGCACACCAAGACAATGAACAGTGTCAGGATCAGACTCTAGCCTCGGTGTAAGATACACTATTGTGCCCTCCATTCGGTTTTCTGGCTAATTAGTGCTGTAGGCAGTCATAATTCAGATACTTGCTTATATTGCTGCAACAAGCCATGGGCATCCCAGTACACTGTTAAACAAGCTGCGAAAATAAGGAAAAAATAAATAAATTCATCTTTGGCCCAGTAAAGCAAGCCACAAATGTACTCGTGCAGCAATGTATATTCAAACTTAGCAATGTCTACACTCTCCGTAACCAGCGGCTTCAGCCGACAGAGGCTAGAATAAATAATACTGCAGACATTTAGGAGGACCTCTACGTAATATTCTAGTGTAAAACAAAAATGCAAGATAAAATCAACATTAGTGCTACTTGGGAGAGACCTTCAATAGTAAGTTGTGTAGGACTAGTATGGCTGAATACGAGGCAAAAGCAGCGGAGTGGGTCTTTTTAATGTTCTGTAATTGAGTGTGGGCGATGTGCACGTGATTAATGTCTAGTGAAAGCCTGCAATGCAAAGACAGTCATAACGGGGCAGAGCACCTGTTTAACAAACTGGATAAATATGGATAACCCATTCTGGAAATACCACTTAGCGACAGAGAAAAGCATATCAATATCGTTATACAGTTTAATACAGAATGAAAACTGCACGTCAATCACGTTTGATTTTATAAATGGATTAACTAAATTGTTCATATATTTAATGCTGGAGTAAAAAAACAATTAAAACTGAATCTTGAACCTACTGGACACAGGTAAACAAGCATGCCGTGCCGCCGTGAAAGCGACGCCGTAAAACGCGCTCTGTGGTAGGGGAGGGCCAGTTGTGAGAACACAGCACTGACGGCAGCACGTAAGCAGTGGCCGCACGGCCGGGCCGCGAATTAAAAGAATTTTGTTTTAAAACGCAAGTTGTGCGCACGCACGCTTGTGACGAAAAAAGTGCGGTGCACGTCGAGCGTGTACTTGTGCGTGTGCAGGTAAGCTGGCTGCCGGTTTCCCCGCTTTTGAAGCACTTCCAAAAGCGGCTTACTAAATGTCTCGCTGACAGCGAATGCACCCTGGATCAGCAAGACCTAATAACTTAACAAGCATTTACAATGCAATGGTCTCGGCATTATTAAAGGTAGAGCTATTGGCATTGCTCATGACAATTTTTTTTTTTAAATCATAAATATATGGCATTGTCATTTACATTGCCAATAGCTTAATCGTTTGCATATGCGAGACCTATTGCATTAGCACCCACACACAGGGGGCAGGAGAGCAAGCACAACGAACGAGGGGGCAGGGTAGCAAGCACAGCGAAGGGGTAGGGGAGCAGGCATAGCGAGGGGGCAGTGGCAGGAGAGCAAGCCCAAGCAACGAGGGGCAGGAGAGCAAGCACAAGCAACTAGGGGGCAGAAATGCAATCACAGCCAGGGGGCAGGAGAGCAAGCACAACCAGGGGGCAGGGGAGCAAGCACAGCAATTGGGCAGGGAAGCAAGCACAGCCAGGGGGCAGGGAAGCAAGCACAGCCAGGGGGCAGGGGAGCAAGCACAGCGATTGGACAGGGGAGCAAGCACAGCCAGGGGGCAGGGGAGCAAGCACAGCCAGGGGGCAGGGGAGCAAGCACAGCCAGGGGGCAGGGGAGCTAGCACAGCCAGGGGAGCAAGCACAGCCAGGGGAGCAAGCACAGCCAGGGGGCAGGGGAGCAAGCACAGCCAGGGGAGCAAGCACAGCCAGGGGGCAGGGGAGCAAGCACAGCCAGGGGGCAGCAGGGGAGCAAGCACAGCCAGGGGACAGCAGGGGAGCAAGCACAGCCAGGGGGCAGCAGGGGAGCAAGCACAGCCAGGGGGCAGCAGGGGAGCAAGCACAGCTAGGGGGCAGGGGAGCAAGCACAGCCAGGGGGCAGGAGAAGAGGGGCGGGTTCAAGCCCCCTAACTTCAAAACATTAAATCTTCGGACCGAACTGCACAAGCGCAGCCTACGGTCCGACCTAATAAACGATCACAGCCCCATGATAAAGGAAAAAAGATATGACAAAGGGGTCTGAAACACAGACTGGCATCCTTAACCTTTACACCCTCAGCACTAGGCATTAGGACACCTGCAGTTTAGCTTTGGAGCTCAATGCGTGATTTAGAAAATTTCAGCTTGAGAAATGCTGCTGATTTAAAAGCCGGGACTGACCGATGTTGTTATTCATAGCATGGCGTCATTCAAGACATATAGTCACTTGGCAGGAAGAACTAACTTTCTTGGTTACAGTAACAAAGTACATTTGAAATTTGGGACATATGTGGCTTAAAGGCCAGTACTGCCGACGTTGGAACTGGGAAGCAGATTCAATCCCGACGTACGGTCAACGTCTTGTGTTTCTGGGCAAATCACAATCTCCCCGTGCTTAAAAAATGAATCTGGACTAGTGTCATATAATCGGGTGCTTGTGTAAAGTACTGAACGACCTTGGGACAAGTGCGAGGTATAAAAAACCTCAAAAACAAGTCGCAAACCTGAGTGAAGAACACATTATTACAAGTAACAGCGTGCAGGGGCTTACACCCGATAGTTATTCAATGAACCCGAGTGAAGAATACATTATTACAAGTAACAGCGTGCAGGGGCTTACACCCAATAGTTATTCAATGTCATTTTGACACCTTCGTGGGCTACAGGATTGTCCTTGCAGCAGACAGGACTTTATGTGCTGGGATTTTAAATCCAGTGCTTAGAATGTTTAAAAGCTGAACAGCATTGTCCAGAAGGAAAAGTCAAGTAAGTCAATAGGCCTGAATTTGCTTAATGTTTAACAGAGGAATTATTGGCAACCAGGATTTAGGTTCCAAAACCAAATATAAACGAGCAGAATACGTGACAAATTACAAATAAAACCAAAGACAATGCTGTACAGTAGGGGACTATGGTTGAAGGAACAATCCCTGCAGCATGCACAACACGACGTGACATGACCACGCGAAAGTGGAACTAAAACCTATTTGACAGCAGGTGAGACGCACAAGTCATCCAAGCGCCCTTTTCCTGACCCCTCTTCCGCCTGTCACATCACAGACAGGAGCAGATCTGCTGGCCAGATCCCGCCCCTCCCACTCACACCCCCTCCGCAACCGGTTAAGCCTCGCACACCCTAAATCTACTCTCCCTCCTCCACACCGCATCCTCCTCCCGGCTCCGGTTCCACTGCACATACAGGAAGCGGAAGCACCACCTGGCAGGAAGTACCACCTCCAGGCCTTACTGTTGCTTGGTTACGACGCCGCACAGTCCCTGTTCTCCAATCGGCTCCTTCGTGCCCTGCTCCGTCCCCGGTTGCACTGACAGATCGGCGCTGTTGCTCCTGGACACATATTTTAACCTGCCCCAACCTCTGTGTTCATCCTGCGGTCACGTGACTCTCCCCGAGCTCCCGGACTCTAATTATATCCCTGGATCACCAAGGAGACCCGTGGAGGGCGGGGATGGATGAGAAGGGGGTACTGGGCTTGATAAACTGTTACTGGGATTGTGCGAGTGACCACAGGGGTGATGGATGGGAGATAGTGATCTGTGGTCCTCAGGCAAGCCGGAAGCGCATCAGTTAACAAAGGCCTGCAGCAGAGGGCACAGCTACCTCGGGAGAGGGATCGTGAAAGAGCCCCGTCCTTTTCAGACTGGGGGGCGTGTTTTTTCATGATGACGTCACACCGAGAAAGAAACAAAAAAAAACACGCCCCCCCCAATCTGAAAAAGACGGGGCTTAAACGGAGCGACGCCCCTCTCCTCCAATGGCTGGCCAGCATTTACGAGGCCAGCCAATGGAGAAGAGGGGCGGGTTCAAGCCCCCTAACTAAGAAACATTAAATCTCTGAGCTCCGCCCACACTGCTACGCAGAGCGATGTAGTACTTTACCTAAAAAAGGGGTTTGGAAGAATCAGAAGGAGAGTGCAGCAACATGGTAAGTATGGGGGTAAAGGTAGATGCGATTGGTGGTGGAAGCCGTACACAAGGGAGAAAAGAAAATTAACGCATGCACTGCTATGGAAGGTTATAAGAAAAAAGTTGCTGAATGATAGTGGAATAATACAAACCATTCAATCAAAAAAGGATGGCAAATTTAGAGGGGCCAAACACTGTAGCATGAAGGAAATCCCTGTGTATGAAGCAAGCATTAGAGATTCACAAGAAAGATCGCCATTATTAGGCAATGGGCTGACTCATGACCCACTCTTAAGTATCAGTATTGTACAAAATAGGTCTTTCAACAAACAGTTAAACATGTACACAGATGAGACCTAAAAAAACAACTTCCACATGAATAACTTTAGCTGAAGCCTCCCCCTTACCCTAAAAGCATATCTCTAGCACAACTGATTGCAATTATGTAACTGGTTCCTTGGTGACCAACATCAAACCATCCTCAAAACTTATTTTTATCTGGGCAGGTATGTAACAGCTGGTTTATAGACCTGTTCTCCGTAATAATACTGTACGTTTTAGAAAAGTAATGACATTCGGGGGTGTCACACACAATACTGATGGGAGTATTTGAAACCCAAAGCCTATATCGGCAAGTTTCAAACATTTCAAACCCTTTACCTTCAAATCAAGTGACATCACAAAGTAATGTAGTCCACAAATAAGACATTAACTCAGGGCAAAATCCTACATGGATACTGAAGAATGCACTAAGAAATAACAAAAGTGTGTGATTACTGAACAATCCAACCACGAGCATGCATGTCACTGACGCCACCATTTTAGGGATCATGGATTAAGATTGTGGTTACCACTTTATGGAACTCTTTTGCATTGGAAACAACCAAAAATCACTAGTTTACACGATGTTTTGTTTATAAAATGATAGTTTATCTATAAAAATGTAAAAAATGTAATATACAAAAAAAGGCTTGGCTTACAAATTGGACAGTGATGTGCTTTCAGGGGTATAGAATTCCCATGGCCTGATTCCCAGGACAGTTTGGGCCCAAGGCCAACAGGTTTTCATATTTGTTTGTATAAATTGTTCATTAATACAAAATATCTCAGTGTAACAACACTATGGAAAATAAGTACTTTAAACCCAGCTTGCATTACTGACAGTTTGTAGTGTAAACACGAGAACAATCCACTGCAGAGGCCCCACCAATCTTGCCCTCACCATAACTTCAACCTATGAGGAACTATGATTGACTCCCACCTCCCCACCATGATCAACATCTTCATCCAGAGTGGAACCTTGCCAGACACCTGGAAACATATAGAAATTACAGCTCTCCTGAAAAGTGTAAAAAAAAAATAAATTTTTTTTTTTAAATGGGAGACTTAAAAGAATCATCAACTACAGACTCATCTCACTCCTACCCTGCCTATCCATAGATATGGAAAAAGCGATCAACAAACTACTCTCCAACCATCTCCAACACCCCCACCTACTAGACATCTTGCAGACTGGGTTCCGCAATTACCACAACATGAAGTCACTCATCACAACAGACAACATCCAGAGCATCATGGACAAAAGAAAAACCGCTGCACTAGTACTACTCGACCGCTCTGCAGCCTTTAATACAGTCTCCCAAAGCACCCTCATTACAAGACTCCTCAACTTCAGAATACATGGACCCGCCCTGACCTGGCTGGCCTCATTTCTCTCCAACAGGATCCAGCAAATCAGGCTCCTGCCCTCCATCACGAAACCAAGAAACTCATATGAAAGTCCCTCAAGGAACATCACTGAGTCATACCTACCTTCTTCAACGTCTACATGGCGTTGCTCGCCCAGGTTATAAGATCTCATGGAATCAACAGTGTTTGATACACAGACGAAACCTAGCTCATACTCTCCCTCACAGACAACAACCATGCCACCATGACCAACTTCAACACCTGCAGCAAACTGGATGAAACAGAACTGCCGGAAGCTCAACACAGATAAAACTGAAGTCCTGATCTGCAGAAATAAGAGCTCCTCCTCCTGATGACCACCTCCCATGCCAAATACTTTTGTGTCATCTTTGACGACAGACTAATGATCGTCAAACAAGTGAAGACCGTCACATCCTTTTGCTTCTACAGCCTACCTATACTCCTCAAAATATTTAATTGGCTTTCCACGGACACCAGGCGCACAGTCACCCAGGCCCTCATCACCAACTGACTAGACTACGGCAACAAACTATGCCGGCATCACAAATCAACTCATACAAAGACTCTAGATCACCCAGAACGTCGCTGAACTCATCCTCCGTATCCCCTGCAATGTACACATCACATCCCACCTCAGAGAGCTACATTGTCTACCAATTCAGAAGCAGTGTGAATTCAAACTGCTCACCCACTGAAGCAAAGCCCTCCACAACATTCGACCTGCCAACCCCAACTTCCACGGATTGCCCTATTCTTTTGCTCCAGACCCTGGCTACCACTCAGGTAATATTCACACTCAACAAATCCTTAAAGCATAACAAGATGTATACACGTTTGCAAAACGTAATAATTTTAGGCTACTTACAATGCTCCCCGATTGTATGCAAAAACATGCACAAGCCTGAAAGCAAGACACTTGATTGCTTACTTTCAAAATAAAATGTGCATAAAAAGAAACTGCTAAACTATTGTGAAACTTTAGATACGGTTTCTTCGAGGAATCATATAATAAAAACATGTTAGATGCATAATAATACATATAGGAATGAAAATCAGCATAACACATTGTGGGCAACATAAAAACACACAGGGGACCCAAATCCTATAGGTCACAAAAATGCCTGCGAGTTATAGGTCCTTAAATTGCTGCAGATTCAGGAATTTCAGGAATTCGCACGCTTTTACAGAAGAAATAGGCCTCAAGAACGTGCTTTGAGCAAAAGTCAGTATTCTCCGCCCTAGGAAAAATGTTTACTCCTGCTTTGGACAGGCAACAACAGGTTTTTTTCATCTATGCACCCAAGATAAGAAACAACATCCCTTTATCCATCAGGACTGACCCAACGCTGCTCCAATTTAGGAAAGAGTTCAAGACACCTCTATAAAGAACTCTACATCCTTATGCAATAACTATCTAAAACTCAGCTAGCTCTCCCTTTTGCTTCCAGAATTTAAACGTGCCTTGGACCATTAAGCACCTAACAGAGGGCCAAGTGAGAGATACAAGTCCTTCATCAAATCAACTCCTTTTCAGACTGCTGTTGCTTTTCGACCAATTCATATAGTCATATGGGTCTCAGTGAATGCCGGACCAAAATAAGCGCACCTCTTAATTCATTAATCTCCCACACCAAAACTATCCAATAAGCAGTTTATGTGTACTAAGCATTGCAAGAACAAAAACAAATTACATGTTGGACTAGGAAGAAAGATCTGGGTCAGTGAGGCACACTTGGAATAGGGTCTCCAGGGGGAAGAGGGCAGTATGCTTACTTCCAAATTATGACTAGTCTTTGAGCTGGAATGGAGCTGGCATCAAATTCACGATTACATAGTGACACATGTTTGGTAAAATATACAACTATAAGTTCCCTATATTCATTTACAACATCTCATAAATGGAATGACAGAAGAACTGATGTTGAATTGGCTTGCAGAACGCAGTAAAAATAGTTTCTTGTATAACATTTGCAAAGCTACATTATTCTTTCAAGTCTACAACATAAACTTACTGTGTTAATAAAGGAACAATCACAGCCTCCATCCAAAGTATGAATGACAGAAAACCAGTTAGCCAAGACTTAAAATGAAGTAATCTCAGAAAACCTCATACAAGGTACAGTACAGCTTTAAATGTAAGATTGAATAAGACCCAGCTCATCTGCCTCCAACATTACAAGGCACAGACCTCTATAAATGTTATGTCACTACAACTCAATACTAATTACATTGAGTTACTTTGGTGCCTACACCTGCAAGACATCTTTAAAACATACACAATATGTAACTTCTCACTTTCAAAGTACCACTCAGGGAATGTAGTAAAAGAAATGAAACCAGAGCTTCTAAGACACTGCATAGGCAATAAAGCATTGGAAATTTGTAAGAAGGCTTCAGGCTTTCTGCTCGATTACCTGATAAATCGTGATGAATAAGGTCAGCAAAATTCGGGTCTTCGCCCCACCAAAATATCCACAGCTCTCGACGGCCAGGTCTCTGATCCCTGCGCCAAACACTCAGCACGTCTGCCTTGAGACATCTACTGAAGCTGCGAAGGATGGGATCTTCCTCGGTTACTGGAAAGAGAATGGGCACTGATGTTGGACCTTGCCATAAGTACCGTTTCCATTTAATCCCCGATAAATCCGCCTGCCAGAGAAAACAAAGCAAGGTTACTGTTTAAAGTCCATCAAGAAATAAAGTGACTTGAAATTAACGATTTAATTTACAGTTACGGGTGAAAGGTGTGTACAAAACATCCCATCACAATGCATTTTAAAAAAGTCACTTTAACTTTACTCTGCATTCAGCAAAACAAATGCCTATGCAATCTCAAATGCAACATACAACAAAAAAACATTACCCACTATAGTGTTTAGAGGACCAACAATATAAAACCGAGCAGTGCACACCAACGTAAAAAGTAAAACAGTGGCTTTATCTGAAGAATTTAGAGTCACTGATAAGTATTAAACACTCATGTACACAAAATAGATGAATAACCAATTGCCTACTATAGACAATCATCGCAGGAAAAACAAGCCTTGAGCGTACACTCTCCCGTACTTCCGGTGTCGGGATGTGCACGCTCACGGCTGTCTTGGGGCGGGACTTCCGTCTTATGCGCCCACTGAGTGGATGGCCGGCCCAGAGGAGCGGTGGCAGCAGAAGTCAGGATGGCGGCTGAGGCTGCTGATGCGGTAAGTGGGGCTTAGTCGTGGGGGGCTGTATGTGTGTCTGTGTGTCTGCGTGTCTGTGTGACTGCGTGTCTGTGTGACTGCGTGTGTGTGTGTGTGTGTCTGCGCGTCTGGCTCTGTGTGTGTGCGTGCCTTCGGCCGGCCTGCTAAGCGCGTCCAGAAAGCCTGGTCGGCTCGTGCACCACTCTGTGTCCCTTGAGAGCGAACTCGGCAGCAATAGGTCTCGATGCCGAGACCTAAAAAGGAGCATACAATGTAACATAAGTATCATTCAATGAAAGCACTGGAAAAGTTCCAAGTATTACAATATCCATAAATATCTACTAGTCAGTTCGATTGAATTCAGTTCTTCAGGAGTCTTGCATTTAAGTTCCAATCCAACTTTATTGATTTTTTATCAAACAAAAGTCAATCATCCCAGCCAATACCTTTCATCCCGTAGGACTTCATCAGGGTTGGACAATCCATCAGTCAATTATTCCAACATGATACAAGATGTTTTCCAATTTACAATGTCTTCATAGAAAAAAGTCTTAAATCTGTGTGGTATGGTACCCCCTATCCTATCTTCACAGCCCATAACAAGGCACCCAAAAAGCAGGAAATCAGCCTTTTCTAGTGCTCTAATTGAGTGATACTTATGTTACACTGTATGCTCCTTTTACAGCTTTTGTACTAAGATTTGTATACATATTGAACAATCTAGGTAGAAACAGAAGGCAAATATGTCAATGTAGAGAAGAAACAAGAACTACAGCAGCTGGCCAAAGTGTAGAGCCTGCCTGAAGGGATAATTGTCGGGCGCAGCTGCATCCAAAAATCTCTTGCACACGGGCAAATAGAACCACCTGAACTTGGTGGTTAGTATAGCGGCTCCAGTTGTACCGACCTAAAGCCGACACCAATTGTAAACATCAGTACAAATTTCACAACAGCAGATTTGCAGCATGTTGTCTAGAGGCCCCAGAGTTCCACTCATTACAGCCTGTGGCATTCTTTTGCCTTTCCACTTCAAACCTGAGCTGCTTACTCTGTTATATGCCTCACACCAAGGTCAATTTTGGTTTTTATTTTAAATATTTGTTTTCTTCTCAGATTTTTCACTTTTTGTTTATATACTTGTGCAGTTGTTGATTAAACTCTTTATAACAAAAGATAATTTTCGGCAAAGAAAAAAATGATTAAAATAGCCCTAAATTATATTATAGGCAAACAAAACCAACAAATGGATGAATGTTCTTTCCTGCCAAGTGCAGGGATAACTGGATTTCTTTGATGACATGCATGGTTGTTTGTAACATTATTGTTATAAACCTTGTTGGGGTTAGTGTGTTATGTATAGTGTTAATGGGAGCTGTTGGACTTGGCCCTTCTGGCAGGTTCACCCTTGAACTTTTTGCCTTTTAATGTTACATCATTATAGTGATTTCTGGTCTTTGCGCACTTTAGCACTGTGGTGCAGTGTAAAGTGCGTGCGCACTCTGAGTGCATGTTGTGAGATAGGCCTGCCCTACCATAGGAATGCATGGGGAATGTACGTGTCCATGGTAATTCCTGATGTGTGGGGAGTGCAAGGTTGAGTTTGGTATGTGCGAACTCATGAGATTGAATGCTGCACGATGAGGTGTGTGGCGTTCATGTGTCTAGTGTGGAAGTGCCACTTCTAGAAGACCATTGTTGTTTAATACCGATTGATACCCAGCCCCAGTACCTTTTGGGTTACCCCATTACTTTAATGGTTACTTCTAGAAGTTGGCCTGTCTGTGCAGTGACTGTCTGGCTTCTGATTGGCTGTGGCTTCTGATTGGCTGGAGATGGCTGGTGTGCCTGGCTCCAGAAGTCAGGATGGGTCTGCCCCGGTGGTGAATGGGGAGATCTGCATGTTGATGGCAGGGAGGGCTGCACCTGGGACCTGAATAGGGCTGGGCTTTCCTTCCACAATGCTGACTCCGCCCCATGTGGTGCGACTGATGACCCTAGCCAGGCCAGTGAATGGGGAGAGGGGCTGAGCAACAGAGTGCTCCAAAACCAGCTGCGTCTGGTTTTTCCCCCGCCCTGCACCCTAGAGACAAAGGGATTTTGTGTATAAAAAGAGACTGTGACCTCATGTTATATCTTCTTGTTGTTCTTGACTTGAATCTACCAGGGGTGTGCTGCTGCTGGGGCCCAGGGTAAGGCTTGCCTCCCTGGGCCCTGCCCAGCCCCTGGATGCCCTGGATGCCCTGGATGCTGGAGGATTTCTTTGGGACCCTTCTGCCTTGCACTTTATGCCTGGAAAGACTTCTGGGACCTTTTGCTGTATTTTCCTTGCCCCCAGGACTTTTGCGCTGTCTTTTACTTTAGGGCTAAGTGCCAGTACCCTTTAGAGCCTGGGGTGCTTCTTCGCCATTTTTGCCACTTATTTCGACATTTTGATTGGCAGAAGCCTACCCTGTATTGTGCCCAGTGCGCAGGTGCCCACCCTGTGTCTTTATTTTTAATTTATTCTTATTTACTGGTGCCCACCCCGTTTATGTGCTCCTTAGCAGGTGCCCACCCCGCTTCTACGTTTATTTTAGTACCGAGGGTGCCCACCCCTCCTTTCTGCCCGAAAATCACCACCGCGGCCCTCAGGCCGAAAACAGGAAGTCAGGCACCGCAGTGCCTGACGCTGGGCGGGACTTCTGGTAGTGAAAGGAAGTCCCGCCCGCCACCGCGCTCTAATTGGCCGGCGCCTGGCCGGAAGAAGGGACTACTGCACCGGAGCCACGGAGGCTCCACATCAAGTCCTGGTCCCGAGATTGGGGACCGGGTGAAGAGCGGGCGAAGCAGGCGCATTGAGAAGGCGGGGCTCCCATGAGGAGAGAGAGCTCCGCCGAGCGCTACCGCCGCCCAAGGAAGAAGCCTTCCCCCGCCGAGAGCCGGTAAGCTGGGACGGCTGGAGCAGGGGGGAGGCCACGTGTGCACCGCGGGCCCGCAGTGGCGGGCCGGCCCTAGCAATGGGCGAATCCAAGTGAAGGGGCCCCAGTGGGGGTCCCTCAGGCACCCGAGTGGTGCCCCTTGCCCTTTTCAGAGCGGCCCCGGATGTCAGCAGGCCGCTCCTACGTTTAGGGGGCATTGTTATAAAGAGCCTAGAGAATCCTGGGGGCATTTTTTTATTTAGAGCCCAAGAGGCTCCTACCTACACCCACATATTTGAGGGGTTTTCTGAGGGTAGAGCGGCCCCGGTTGGCAGCGGGCCGCTCCCCCAGTGGGCACACAGTTATTTCGAGCCCACAAGGCTGCAGAGGGCATCTTGTTTCTCGAGCCAGAGGGCTCCAATGTTGCGCAATTTATTCACGGGGCTACTGAGAGCCCAGGCCACATTCCTATCCCCAGCTGCCCAGCACTTATTGGGCAGCTGCTCCGTTTAGGCCTGTTCCTTTGCTCATTTCTTCTTTCGCTGCGTGCGCAGCCTGCCCTGACATTCTGGACATTGGGCCTGTAAGCCCCTGAGAGGCCAAGTTGGCCTGGGGGACAGTTCCATGTGTTGGGCCCTTGCGTGGGGTACATGTTTTTGCCCCATGTAATCTTTGCGCAATTTGTGATTACCTGCCTAATGTGATTCATGCATCATGTGTAAAGCTTCTGGCCTATACCGCTGAATGTGTCTTCATGCATCATGTGTAAAGCTTCTTGCCTATACCTCTGAATGTGTTTTCATGCATCAGGTGTAAAGCTTCTGGCCTATACCTCTGAATGTGTTTTCATGCTTAGGAGGTTGTTTTTCCTAGTATAGGTTATGCTAGTGAGTTTATGATTCCCTGCGTGATATTTGCCTAAGGTGTTTAGGATTGCGTAGGTGGT
The DNA here is from genome assembly GCF_964263255.1 of Lissotriton vulgaris. Taxonomy (NCBI): domain Eukaryota; kingdom Metazoa; phylum Chordata; class Amphibia; order Caudata; family Salamandridae; genus Lissotriton; species Lissotriton vulgaris. The sequence goes on along the minus strand of NW_028245804.1, from coordinate 415,959 downwards.
ACTTACCTTTTACCAGTGGTTACTGGTTGTGTGCTACATTTGCTATTTGGTGCTACAGTTATGATATGTTCTAAGCGTTTTTCCTACAAAGTGCTAATTCTACCAAGTGCTAATTCTAAAGGTGTTTATTCCTGAGAGTGGTCCATGTGGTCCTGTCCCGTGTACATAATCCCCTGTAAATTCTGCCCGTGCCAGTGGCACATTGTAAAGTTTGTGTTTATTATCTAATGTGTTTGGTATAATACAAAGGCTATTTTTATATATAACCTTGTGTGGAGTTTCCTTTGTGGTGGGCCTTGGGTGTTGTTGATGGGTGCGCGCACAAACGCTTTACACATCACCTCTGAGATAAGCCTGACTGCTCGTGCCAAGCTACCAAGAGGTTTGAGCAGGGGTTATCTTGGCGGGTGACTTCCTTGCCCTGACGTAGAATGGTGGTTTCTGCCTGGCTTTGGCACAAGTCTTAGCCAACCGGAAATCGCCATTTCTAACAGGAGATATCTATGGGGCCCCAGAGAGTCCACAGCAAGATGGTCGCACTCTAGTGCTGCTCTGCTGGCTGGGAACTAAAATCCACTAATAATCATGTCATCAGGCGCACCTATACACTGATTCGCCAACTTTATGGTGCACACTGACATACTGGTGTGCAGAGAATCCTAAAATACAGAATTGAGTGTAAAAGCACACAAACTACTCAAAGGCCTACTGCATGTTGGCTGAGCGGAGCATGGCAGCTGCAGGATGAGAGGACCATCTGATAAATTGTGCCCGGACCGAGTAACGACTGACGATTCTTCACCGTGTCACAGTCCTACTGTGCTTCACTGAGTGGGGAGTTGGGGGCAGTGGTGAGCAACTAGGGCGGTGAGCGAGAGCTGGCCTCCTGGGCACATCTTGTGAGAGGTGAAACTGTGGCGGGCATGCCACGAGTGAGACCGGGAGGCTGCAGTGCCGCCTTTATTGACAAAGCAGAGTCAGGGGAGTGGACCCCCTGAAACGCAAGGTGCTTGACACAGATCAGACAGAGCTGTGGTGTTCTTGGCTAACTATCACTAATAACGTGGAATGTACGGTCCCTGAATAACCCTAGGAAAATGCAACAGGCACTGGTTTACTCAGAAAGGCATCATATACAGATTGCCCTACCACAGGAGACGCATCTAACCAAACACTCAGAGGGTGGTATAGGGAAGAGATGGGCTAGCACCGGAATAGCCTCATCCGAGTCTTCATACTCCCGCAGGTCCTACTCCAGGTGAGTAAAAGAGTAAATTTCACGTGTGCCCACTCTGAAATGGATGACCAGGGCCGCTATGTGATAGTACAAGTCTACCTCTGCGGCATACGGATCACACTAGTGACAAACTATGGGCCCAATATAGATGATCCTAAATTTTAAACGCAGCTATACATCCGCTTACACACACACGCCCAACTTCTGCCAATCTATGGGGAGGGGATCTAAATACGTATCTGGATTGAGTGCTTGAAAGGTCGGCAGTTGGGGAGTGGCAAGTCCAAATTCGTCTCAGGTGGTGCGGGAGGGCATGGAAATTAATAGCTTGATCAATGTGTGGAGACAGAAAAATCCAGAGGGACAGGAAGGCACACTCACATCATCAGTGTATGGCACATGGTCATGAATCGACTATTGGTTGGTGACCCAGGAGGTCAGCACATGAGTGGCATAGGTGCAACACATGGCACGAACACTCAGACCACGAGCCAGGAAAACTGGTGGTAGAGGTGCCCACGCATAGCCCATCACCATTTATTTGGAAGTTCTGGCCTAAGACCCATTATTCAGGAAGTGCCTCTGCACTACTATCCTTGAATACATTGCGAAAAATTGGGGCTCTGTGATGGGAGCAGACACTCTCCGAGAGAACTTTAAGGTCACCAGGATGGACGTATGTATAGATATACAGTTGGGCGTACTAAGGGATATGCACAAGCAATTAAGGGCTATAGAACAAGAGTTCAGATGCCTGGAAACAGAATATCAGTCTGCACCCAGTCCCCACACATTAGCTGTCATTAAGTATAAGCTGACGCAATATAAAGAAATAGCGGACGAAGAGGTACAACATCGATCTAGACTACATGTGAAAAGAGCCTATGGTGAGGAAGGGTGACCAGGTAGGAGCATAGCAGCCAAGCTGAAGAAGCCGTGGGCGCAAACACACATCACAAACATAACCTCCCCTGATGGAGTAACATGCCATGACACTCTGACCATCCTGTCATCCTTTAAAGATTTCTATACCCACCTTTATGGCTTGCACACTGCAGCCCCGGAAACAGACGTTGTGGCCTACTTAGAGGATGTGGCCCTGCCGTGGCTCTCCTCAGGCCAGCGAGAATACCTGGTACAGCCAATCACGGTATATAGGGTGAAGGAAGCTATTTGTACCCTGCTTAATGGCAAAGCCACAGGCATTGATAGGCTGACAAGCACATTTTATAAAAAGTTTGCATAGATACCAGCCACACAAATGCACACAGTTTACGAACAGGTTTACAGTAAGCAAATACTGCCCCTATCGCTTAGAGAAGCTCTAATTGTAGCCTTTGTAAACCGGACAAGCCCTCGGACAAATGTGAGTCATATAGGCCTCTCTCATTAATCGATATTGATGCTAACATTTTGGTCAAAATATTGCCCACTAGATTCCAACCACTTCTCACAAATATGGTGTTACTGGACCAACCAGGCTTCATACCAACCTCTGTACCCTTTTTTCACAGCTACACCAATTGGAGGTCTCACTACTGGCAGCAGCGGTATTACTGGTTGCTGCCGAAGACTTAAATTCCATGAAATGGCCATATATGTTTACAGTCCTACATCGTATGGGGATCTTGTATGCATTCCTTAGGGCTTAGGCGGATGTGCCTGTTATATATGGCTACCTGGCGCAAGTGCAAATCAGTGGTCACACATCAGAACCACTACATATCTATAGGGGTACGCAACAGGGATGGCCACTATGCCAGATTCTTTTTTGCGCTCCTCGCTTTATTACCCCTGGTGTGCGTTATCCAACGAAGACATGCCAACAGCTGCGCTGGGATTTTGCCAACGGCCGCTAGTGATATAGTTGTAAGCTGACGATATGCTGCTTTATATCCCACACACACTTGGCACCAGTGATATGCAAATATATCCAGTATGAGCGTCACTCTGGCCTAAGTATTAACTCATCAAAATCCACTATTTTTTCCCTGACACCGTCCACTCTGCCCTATCAATTGGACAATCACCTCTGGAGTAGAGCAGGGAACTGGTAAAATATTTAGGAGTCTGTGTACGGAGAGATCCAGAGATAGTTTTTGTATATAACTAGGTTAAGGCATTCTCTAAACTTGAGGAACAGATGACTAGGTGGTCGCACCCGCTGTCATTAGCTGACATACTGGTAATAATGAAAATGAAAATACTGCCTAGATTTAGCTACCTTTTCATTAATATACTCATTACAAGAACCTGCAATTTTTCAAAACACTCAGGTCGCATAGGATAATTCCCACATGGGCAGGTAAGAAGCCCAGACTCAGCCTAGACTCAACTGGGACAAGCTCATACTGTGATATGATCAGGGTGGCTTTGCCGCTCCGGATCTGCATCTTTACTATCCATGCGCACAGGTGCAAATTGCTCATTGTTGGTTCCACCCCTCTAAATTCTTACCATACCTAGCGATAGAAAGCCATGATGCCCATCCTATCCCGCTGGAAGCCTTGTTGCCATACAAAGAGCTAGTGATCTCGTACAGAAATTAACACCCTTACATTCACCACAGGAGTTGGAAGTGCCTTGGGTGTCAGAGCTGGTAAGCTTCCCTTTATACACCCCATCACTCCCATTGTTATATCACCCCCACATTTCGGTCACCTACGAGAAAGGAGCTCTGACGGCATTAAGGAAATGAGGGTAAATTACTATGGGGATTTGTTTCCTGAGGGGATGTTCCTAGAACAGATATGCTGGGGGCGCAGCCCCCAACACCACTACTGACATTAACATTTCACTGTCTCTGCACCTCCATGAGAGAACTATACCCTCAATTCCCGGCTGAACCTCTAGCTCTGAATGCGCTGCAGACACTATTGACTAGTCCCACATGTAGGAAGCTTGTCGCAAGGCTACAAAGTGCTTCACAACGGGAAAAGCGAGGGGCAATATCAGGAATCTTCGAGAAATGGAATGCTGATCTGGACACACTGACACTTAAGGCCAAACTTAGACTTCGTCTCATGGGGACTGGCATGGGCCACATCTGAAAATTGCCTATGAAATGAGGAATAACCAGCCTCATTGGAAAGGGACAGACTGAATCTGGCATGCTGCCCAGGACAGCTCCAGCAGGCATCCCTAAGAGACTTTGGATATTATTTATTTTACCTTGATGCTTTGAGTACTTGTGTCAATAAATTACTTTTTTTTTAATGAAGGTAAGTATTTTACTCGACAATCACCTTATTGTTTTTACTGCGTGTACTTTTGGATTGTTGTTCTTGAGTATGTCTCACACCTTCCCCCCTCGAAGAGCCTTAGACTGATCAGCCCCTGCTAACATAAAGAGTTAAGAGCTGTAAGGCACAGTACTCGGCTCAGTTTCTCTGGATCTACAGTGGGTCAGGCCCCAGGACAGTAGGAATAAAAGGCGACAACCCCCACAGTTGGGCCCAGTAACCCCTGCTTGCCTGTGGCCCTTTGAAAGGGTTCTGACAGTGGCCATATATAACAAAATTATAGATGGGTAAAAAATGAATTACGTGGATATTTTTCACCTCTGGGTTCCGAGTGACATCATAGACCACTGGACCTACGCTCTCGTTGTTTTTTTATATCACTCTGAACCCCTCGATGAAAACCATCCCCATAATACAATGTTACTCATCTATAATTCTATATGTTGAGTGACACTATTTCTATCTCAAGCACAGCAAGAACCTGGACTCTCACATGGTGGACTCGGGCCTACATAGATACAGCTCCTATACCGAATATTCATGATATATGTTTTCTGTGGAGGTAATGCTTGAAAAGTAGGTCATGGTCTTTGAGACATCGAAAGATAAAATTCAGTCTCAAGTTGTTCAGAATGAAAAACAAACATGCTAATTTTCTCCCACAAACTCTGACAGATCAACACTTTCCTCATTTATATTGCTTTTCTGGTGCCGAATGTCACTTAGCTGGAAGTCCATCGTTTAAATTTTTTGTAAAGAGTTCCAAATCTCTGCATTTATGTAAATACATGCAGATCGACATTTGTTTCTCCTTCTGTAAAGTGTACCGATAACTGACTAGGTAGAGTGTGAGCTATTAAAAAAGTGAAATAACATAATAAATTGTAAATACGATGAACACGTAACTGGATTTTACTATTCAAAAACCATTTAAGCCCAGTTCTTAGAAATATTGAAACTAATGGCAAACCCTCAGACATTAATAATATCATTAACAAAATAAATTGTGAATATTTTGAAAACCTCGCTGGATTTTACTATTCAAGAGCTTGTCAAACTAAGTCCTAGTGATAAGAAATATTGAAAGTTGAAGCAAGCTTCAGCGCTTTGAGGCAACCTTAGGGTGAAACAGATTCCTACGTGGCCAACCAACAAAATAATATATAGCGAATATGATTAATACAAGTATTACTGAGTGAAGAATTGATTTCCACTTTAGATAACAGGATCGTTTTAAAATAACTTATGTGTATCTTCTAGTTTGATCTGCCACACTCAACAGTTCTTAATTTCATTAAATATACCTACAAATTTGCTAACTGATTGCCGGGGCTGTTGTGAACTAGTAAAATGACTTCTGCATATTTGCAAATACAGGTTACATGAAAGTTTAACAGTACATTCTCATGAACGTGAATGCATTTCCTCGAGATCTATCTAATCTATCTAACTTTATATCAACAAGTGTTATAGTAGCAGGGCTGGAAGTGGGAAACAGTCAGAGCTTGATTTGTGCCGCCGCTTCGTGGTGCTCGGCCCTTGTGCTTATTTCTACACACCAACAGATTTTACGCACCACATGGTGGCGCGTTGTCTATTTTATAGCAGAATTAATCCGTGAAACATTGTATATTCTAATATGCTTTTGGCAGCAGTGGTGGGAGCTGTGGGCAGCGCCACCTGCACTATACTTCAGAGAAATACTTTGGACACTTATACTTTTTTTTTCTTTTACAAATTAGGCACTGGAAAAATTCACTATGGGAACTTATAAATTGAGGGTCAAGGTATGGGAGTGGAAAAGGTGTGGAATCACAAGGGGCGGAGTAATGAAAACCAGAGTCTGATAGTGAATGATAGTGAATGACCATTCTCCAATCAACATACTGAGAGAATCTTGATTTCATTAAAGACAACAGAGGCTAACATTATGCAACAACTTCTATTGCTGCCCACACATGCAGCCCTTTAAAGAACATGTTTCATCAAAAACTCAACATTCCACAGAACATAATAAAACGTTGTGGGAACCAGGTATTGTCTGTCCTCTTAGAGCTGCAATAAGGTATAGGATCTCTTTATTTGACGTCTTCCTCGCTAATTTCATTTGATAAGTGAGAAATTCTCTCAGAGACGAAGTCTCTGGAAGGAATAGAATGAAACCAGGTAATAATAATTGCTAAGGAATTAAAAAAAAATTAAACAATGTATAACTTTTAGTAATTACGTATATGTAGAACAATGTATACGCACATTTTTCTTTAAAATCCACCAGGGAGTGGTGGGTGAGTTAATGTTAGCCACCTTTGTCTTTAATGAAATCAAGATGCTCTCTGTATGTTAATTGGAGAACCATCATTTCATTACAAGACAGGAGGCTACCATTATCCATGTTTAAAGCTTTTTAATGCTACAATGCTTATGTGTTCCACAGGTTTACGGTACAATTTAACAAAGGTGGAAGTATTTGACCGGTCTTACTGCTTTTAGAATATCAGAAAGGGATCCCCCACGCCAAAACACTTTCTGGCCATTACTCCACAGGAGGAGTGTGCGCCAAACTTGGATAAGTTTATCCCTGCTTCTAACATGGCTGTTCTTACCACTCTCGAAATTGTAGCAGAAGATACTGCCTTATAGAGTTTTACAAAGGATATTAGTAACTGATTTTCTTTTTTTTTTTTTTTCTTTTTTTTTGGAAGACCTTTATTTATAGCAGATTGTACACAAAGCCCAACAAAACGCCTGAAGGCTCACAAATACAGTACATAGCAATATGGCAGTGCGCAAAGGATTAATTACAGAGGTACTGAGGTCTAATTTCAAATTTTAGTTCGTAAGGATAATCGGTGTCAGGATGTCTTAGGTCAGCACATTGGTTCCGGCGTTTAAGGATCAGGAGAGACAAGTACACAATTCACTAATATTACCAGAACCACGACTATCCACATTGAAGAAAAACGTCTAAATAGTCAATACTACACACCATTCAATCTGCAATAAACGGGGAGTCGATTTACTCTAAAGCCCATAAGAAAAAAGGAAAGAAAAAAGAATAGAAGGCCCATAGAATAAAAAAGAAAAAACGAAAGCCCCGTTCCACCCCCCACCCTGCACCCCTGCAGCTGGCTACGGCCTACCCCCCCATAGCAGTGTGCCTGTCGCCCCACAAAAAGGAGTCCCGAAATATAGAAAGTAAGAAAAAGGTCCTAATCTATAACTACAATGAAAGTAGTGGGAAACGGGGAGGAGCCCACCACCAGTCCCCCGGCATCACACCTCCTGTGGCTCCGATATTAGCACAAGGTGTAAAGTCCGATGATAAAAAAAAACATTACTAGCAGACAATTTACAAAGCACGAAATCGGCACATTGCGTAATCAGAGAAATCAGCACGCCGCACATCTATCTCGGTCAGCAACGAAGAAACTGCCAGTCTGTGGTAGGAAGCGTTCATCCCTGTCCCGTTTTAACTTTTCCGCCACTGCTTACCAAAGTGACCCAGGAGAGCGTGAACAGCAGTCCAAAAGTGTCAATCCGATTCAACCACTCAACCGTATCATTTACCCGCAGATCCAGTGATCCCAGGCCGGGCCAAAAGTACACCATCCTCATAATATAGAGCGGAGCCGAACCAGGGAGGAAAGTCTCAGTGTCCAACCACTTCTGGAGCGGCCCCCGGGTAACGGGGAGCATGGCTTGGGGAGAACACTCCCGTCGCGATTTCAATCCGAGGTTTTCACGTCGTCCCGGGCAAACATCATCTACAGCAAGAGTCGTCTCGGGGCTTGGAGTGTCAAAGCCGTCACTGTCGCATAGGGCAGCCATCTTGTCGTGGACGGACGTGGAGCGAAGAATGTCGCTATGGACCTGCGAGTCAGCCACTCTCGAACGTCCCAGTGCACACACAATATCATCCACCTTGCTGGTCAGGGTTCGAACAGAGTGCACCATATCGTGACGTAGGGAGACAACAGCCGCCAGAAGATCGCCATAACCCCAGTCACTTCCACGCTCCCCTCCGAACGTGTCCCCCTGCTCCACACGTCCGCGACCACATTGTAGCCCAGACTCCTCAAGGCTGCACTCCATTGTGCCCCCCTGTGGTCGTTGGTAGGGACACTCCGAGTTGGGCCAGGCTGCGCACAGTGGGGCATCAGATATCTGTATATTGAAGGAGCGGCAGACAGAACCGATATGTTGCCATAAACATTGTCCCGTAAAGAAGCCGCCCTGTTCGATGTTTAAGAGGCGGAAAATTCAGGAACCTCCCGCCGATAGCGGGACAATGCGCAAACAGTTTCTTGGCAGCCAAAAGCCAAGGCTCCTGCACTCGTGTGATTCCCCCAATCAAATCGCCAGGTACGCTTGGTTCCGTACCTGCAGTCCAGCGGGGCATAAGTTTCAAAATTCGGCCGTTTCTCGGTAAAAGTGATCCGACCAGCTCCCCACAGTCGCTGATGCCCGGTGTTGTTCGCTTTGCAACCGGCCTCGATATCCACTCGAGACCCCGGTCCCAGGGCTGCTGCGGGCCGCTGCGGGCCGCAAACTGCAGTCGGACGTTTCACCCACTTGCGAGGAAGCGCAAGCCTCAGGATTTCACCGTGGGTCGTCGGAACACATCAGCTTCCGCAATGTGCCGCCTCGGTGCAGGATCGCCGGCAGGATAATAGCAAAGGAGGAGATGGTCCTCGGAGCCGAGGGACTAGGCGTCCGACCCGGTCGCCATCTTGGCTCCTCCCCTCAGTAACTGATTTTCAGCGTTAGGTCTAACATCAACCATTTTTTCATAAACTTTCATGCAACTCAGCACTCATTGCTTTGGGTAATCAGTAAAATCAGGATAAAAAATATTTTCAGACATAGATTTTGTCCATTTCCATATTCAAATAAGTGATCCATCGGGGAATAAAACCTGTTACAGGTCTCAAACGCCTTAACATTTGTCACTCTTCTGAAGGATATTAAACAAAGTAATGTTGCTAATTTATTCGATGCTTGTTTTTGGGAAAGACAGAGTTATCAGCCCAAGAGGTGAAAAGGTTGAAGATAAGATTAACATTCCATAGTGAATCATATTTGGCCCTTGGATGGCGCCTACATCTTATTCCCTTCATTACTCTTCGTATTAAGGGGTCGGTACCAATAGAATAATCGTTTATTAGTGAGCGGCCTGCTGAAATTCCTGATCTGTAGCAGTGAACTGTTCTATAGCATGAACCTGATTTAAATACATCTGTTAGGTAGTTAGCTACGTCTACAACAGGGGGGCACCCAAGGGATCCAGATCCCGTTCCAGGCACCAACTACACCATTTCCTCCATACACCAATGTATCTTACCCTTGTTGCTAGTGCCCATGATTCATCCAGTAGTTTTTTAGCTTCTCCTGAAAGGCCTGAGTATCTTCTGGATCCCCTGAAATCCTCCAAGCAAGAAGGTTCATGTTTCCCTCTAGAAGAAGATGGTGTACCTCTCCTTCTTGACCCTGGAGAAGGTCTAAACTCCCTGGGATAAGGAATGAGACCTCCACTGCCAATTCCATCATGCCTCGGAACCAAACTTGAGTATTCCAAAAGAGTGTAACTAGAACGATGCTGTATCGCTATGTTCAAACTTTCAGTAGAACCTTCTGAATCAGTGCGAAGGGAGGGAAGGCATAGCTTTTCCGTTTGTTACAAGATTGGAACAGAGCATCCACTGCAGCGGCTTGGGGATCTGGCTTCCAACTGTAAAACTGATCTATCTGAAATTGTATCCTGCTGGCAAACAGGTCTACCTGGAAAGGGCCCCCTACGTCCTGAACTTTCTTGAAGATTATTGGATTCAGCTTCCAATCACTTGAATCTTTTAGAAACCTCCAATTCTAATCTACCCTTGTGTTTAGATGGCCAGAAATAAACTTTGCTTTTAGTACTATTTTTTTAGTCCAACAGAAGTACCAAATCTTCTTGGTGAGGTTTGCAAGTACCCTTGACCTTGCTCCTCGTAAGCGGTTGATATAGGAGACAGCTGTAAAGTTGTCTAGTTTGATCAAAACTAGGCTGTTTTTTTAGTACTGACTTGAAGCTCATTAAAGCATTCAAACTTGCCAATACTTCTAAGCAATTTATGTGGAGTGGGAGTTCCTCCTGGGACCATTTCCTCTCTGGTTCCATTTCTCCTAATCTTGCACCCCAACCCATATTGCGTGCATAGACTCGACAGTGTTCCCAAAAATTACTTTGCCATTTCAGCTGTCTAAATTGTTTTGCCACCATAGGAGGTCGTCTCGAGCCTCCAATGACAGGGGGATTCTGCCTGAGTACCAAGGGCCCTTCTTCATCCCGAAGATTTCAGTTTCTGTAAGGCCCTGTGGAGTGGCCCTGGGAAGATTGCCTATATGGAAGAGGAATGAAGAGACCAACTACACTTGCTAGTTCTCATTTAGCTCACTATACTTTTGGATAATACTTAAGTTACTTCCTTTTTTATTTTGGACAACTTCTTTAGTGGAAGTTGTAACTGGGCTGAATTGGTATTTACCTGGAATCCTAGGAATTCTAGGTTTTGGGTTGGGGTCATAATGGATTTCTCTATGTTGATAATAAATCCTTATCCTTCCAAAAGGTCCACAGACCATTTCATGTGTCTTAATAACTCTTTCTGACTTTGGGACATCAGTAGTGTGTCATCTAGATAAATTACTAGTCATATTCCTCTCCTCCTGAGGGAGGCAAGCTCTGGTCTCAGAATCTTGGTGAAACACCAAGGTGCTGAGGAGAGGCCGAAGAGGAGACAACAGAATTGGTAAGTCACTCCTTTCCAAATAAATCTTAGGTATTTCTGTGACTCTCTACCCATAGGGATTGTGAAATAAGCCTCCTTGAGGTCCAGCTTCACAACCCAGTCTTTTTCTTGTGGGATGCCACTTAGAAGAAGGATACCTTCCATCTTGAATTGCCTGTACACAAGGAAAGTATTTAGTTCCCTAAAATGTATCACCGGGGCGCCAGCCTTTGTCTTTTTTCTTTACTAGATATAGTGCTCACAAATCCCTGACCAGTGTTTGTTACCTTGTGTATAGCCCTGTTTTATAGCATCTGACTCACTTCTGTGTCTACCAGAGTTGATTGTTCCTGGTCTAGGGTAAGCTCTCTGGGTTGGCGTGTCTGGTCAGGTGTCATGATGAATTCTATTTTGAATCCCTTTACGGTAACTAGTAACCAACAGTCGTTTGTTAACAAAGACCAATGATAGTTGAAGAAGCGTAGCCTTCCCCCTACCTTTTGATGGGAAGAACCAGAGGGGTGAAGCCTTACCTTGTTGTCCTTGGCATCTGCCTCTACCACCACCTTGTACACAGGTGCTGCGGCCTCTTTGCAGAAAAAAGGAGTTGTTCCTTCCAGTCTCATCCTGTCAGCCCTTCCTAAAACTCTACCCCCGAACATGCGTTTCATGTTTGATTGGGCCTTGCTAAAGACAGAGAAAGTGGAAACGTACTTTCCTTATGGAGGAAGAGGTGTGGCGCCGCGGCTAGGGCGACTGACTTCAGAATCTGGGGATCACGGTTCGATCCCCGGCACCGGCGGCAGATTAGCCCAGCACCATGGGACTCTGGGCAATAGCTTGCTTAATCTTCCCCACGGCCCCCAGCGCCTAGAGACCCTTACGGGTGATTGTGCGCTTTACAAATGTGGATTATTATCATTATAACATTTTCCCTGAAGAGTAAGCTGTTCCGGTCACCCTGGATATCTTTGTTCGCCAGGTCTCCCAATTTGGGGTTCATCCGCATCAGTATATCCCTTCTCCTTTCTGAAGTTAGCCCTGCATTGGCATTACCAAGAAGGTATTGGGCACGTCGGCTCCATCCTTGGAGTAGCTTTACATCCACAGGAGTGTGTTTAATAGAGGCTTTCTCCGTAAAGTCTAGGATTCTGGTAAATGGTCCTAGTGTCTAGTAGTTTGTCTTGTCACTGTTTGAGGCAACTCTCAAGTTCCTTTCTAGGGTCTCTTCCAGTTTTGAACAGGAAGGTCATTATTTGGGGTCTAAGTTGGATGTCATCCCTGATTTATAATCCAAAAAGGGTCTAGGACATTCTGCCCTCATTAGATTCCGGGTGTCTTTTCCAAGGAGTTTTCGTATCCAAAATTTGATGAACTTTGCTACGTGGTCCAAAGGCCACCAATCAGAGCCCCACGGGTGAGTTATGCAAGTGGAGTTAAACATCTCCATTCCCACTGGGTCTTTAATGGAATTGGAACTAGTGGGTTTGTCTAGATTCTCATCAAGGAGGTCATTGTCAAGAGTCTCAAGAGGATCAAATATATATTCGTCTGTCATCATTGTCAGTTGGTGAACTGAGGTCTTTTGTGCCATGAAGGTCACCTGGACATCTTGTACTGCGAGGGACACCTACACTTATTGAGCAAAAATGGTTGCTCTTTCTCATTGTGCCGCCAGGGGCACCAGTATTATCTGTAGCGCACAGGCTACCTAGGGATAGTACTCGGTTCAAAATTTTTTCAAGGCCTTACATACTTTTTGGGGTACAGGGTTTTCCTCCTCAGAGAGGTCAGCTGAGTCTAGCTCAGCAACGTGGTCTCTTTTACTTTTGTTAAAAGCTGCCTCCACTGCCTCTTTCAATGAGGACCTAAGTTGTTTCTCAAAGAACCTCTGTAGTGCATTTTCAATAAGGGAAATTTCCTCATTAAACTGTGTTCTGTTTTCTGACACCCTAAGATCTAAAAGAGAGAGGTTCCTGTCTCAATCCTGGGAATTAACCTGTAGGATAAATTATCCTTTTTAATACATTTTACTCATAGATATTTTCCCCTTTTAAAATATTTGTATTTCTTTCTGATAGGCAGTGTTTTGGCAGTCTTACCTGCATCAGATAGTATTAAAGCAGCCGTTAGGGCCCGCGATGTGCTGTTGTTGAGCTCCGTGCTGAGCATAGCCATAGCACCGCACAGCGCGAGCCATGGCGGCCTCCCCTGCTTGCTCCTAATTTCCATCAGGGGAGTCCCAAAAGGGAGGCCCTCCTCGGGCGAAGCAGCGTGAGCCCTGCCCTCGCAACTCGCGCGTGACGGGAAGGCAAGCAGGGAGGAAGCAAGCTGGCCGGCATTGGTTGTGCCAGAAGGAGCGGACGGTCAGCCGAGACCAGGGCCTACAATATATGCCTCACCTTTCCAGATGGACCCTCATGCTGCGGGGGCAGCGGACAGCTTGACTCCGTGTTCCCACAGACCAGGCTGGCAGCGGAGTTGAGAGCAGCTGACTTTGGGCGATGCAGAGCGATCGCATTCAGGTCAGAGGCCTCAATTCTCTCTATCAACATTTTTTTAAGGGAAATCAAGAGTGATAACAAAACCCGATCATAAATTGGAAGGGTAAAAGAGGAAAAAAAGGTTACCTACCTTCTGTGTCGGTGTATATTTTTCTTTTTTTTGTATAAGAATTAAGGCATACAGAAAAGAGCACTAAAAGATTTAAGGCACACAGAAAAGAGCATTAATAAAAACCTTGCTTGATAGGCTTGAAATAGGCAATTTATGCACTTAATACTAAAACGTAATGGCAAAGGTATAGAGACAAATAAACATGTACCTAACTGTCCAGGAGCAGCGAATAAAAGAGGACGATGCGAGGTTACCAAAACGTTTTATTATGTTCTATAGCATCTTTATTTTATGATGTAACATGTTCTTTAAAGGGCTGCATGTGTGGGCAGCAATAAAAGATATTGCATAATGGTAGCCTCCGGTCTTGTAATGAAATGTATACACTTATATTTCTAAAAGCCGCCACAAATACACTGGCAACAAGGACAGATGTGACAGTAAATATGTTCTAGCTTATTTAATTGGTCAGAAAGAGGCTGGATTCTAAAATATCTTGAGGGGCTATGACACTTACTGCTGAGATTGTTGCATGCCCTGCAATTTTCAGGGATAATACTAATGGTAAGATAACTCTGGTGGTTAATGCCCTTACTGGAGAGATCTTCATTTTGTCTAGTCACAGTTTTCCCTCATAAAGGAGCACAGAGGTTTAATGGGCCTGCTGCAAAGCACATATTAAAACATGTAGATCACAGATTTGTATTTTATGTAAATACTCAAGTAGGTCACTACTTTTGATACAGATATTCTTTCCTTACTTGCATTTGATGACTTGCAATTCTTCTAATATAACACAGTGAGCTACGAACCAATAGTAAGGAGCTTGTAGAAACTGCAAGGCATGTGTTTGGAACCATATCATTTTTACTCAATCTGTCATTACTCAAACGTTGATAAAAACCGTTTTTTTGGGTAGTAATAAAGTCTTATTAGTACTTATACCCTCAACCATAGCATTGCATTTTAACCCCTCCCATGCTCATGACGAGCTCAGCTCCTCATGAGCCACGGTGGCCGTGTGCTCATGATGAGCTGAGTTTGTACTAAAGGCCGCAACTCTCGCACGCAGGGCTAATTCCCCTGCTGTGCTGAACGTTCTGAGGAAACGGGTTTGGCCGTGACGAGCTCAGCTCGTCATGAGCACAGCACCGTGCTGCGTGATGAGCTGAGCTCGTCCCGAGCACCGGGGCGCTGTGCGCGCCCCCGACCCCCAGCACAGCGGGGGAGTTAGCCCCGCAGGGAAGGGGTTAAATCTGGACTTCCTTTTTCTTTCGACCATGTATTCTGAACATATAATGCCTACCTGTATGGACTATATGAGACTGCTGCACCATGTAACCCTCGTCCTATGAAACATTCCCTGTACAGTGATTTATATACTTGTCTGATTTATTGCTTCTATATAATGGAGCACTATAAAAGATTAAATAAATAAGTCTATTAGTAAATGTTTTTTAAACCATTATTTTTCGAACAGCTTATACAGACAGATGGATCCGACTAATCAAAGTAAAACACCTGTGAAAGTCTGACAAGCCTTTTCTCTCCAGCATTACACTGGCATCTATGTGTTAAGTGAAAATAAGAAAGTCACCTCGTCACGTACATGTTGCTGCGTAGAATGGAAAGCGGACAATATACGGCCACTGTTGAATGCGTTCCACGGCCAGTAAACAACTCCGGGACAAATTCAATATATTTCAGTGGGACCTGACCAGGGCATGGATCTGGCTCAATAATGGCTACTAGAGCTGACTGCACCCCCCTCATTTCCTGCACTGGTTACAAGTGCTCAATTTGTAAAAAAGTATAAAGTGCAGGACCCAAAGTGTTTCTTAGAAGCCCACTACTGGCACTGCTGGATGACTGGGTGCTGAATACCAAGACTGCCTCGTCTTTCTTTCTACTCATCACTTTCATCATTTACTCTACATCTTCCTTCCCTTTATCTCTCATTTTTGGGTTATTTTTTATCCCTGCTTTCTCTCCTTGTCCTGCTTTTCTATCTTCAGGGCCAATAGAACTATGCGATTCTGCAGCTGAGAGTTTTCCGCAGAATTATGGATTTGCTGTATTTACAGCATATCCTACAGGTTTTAACAAAAAAATTGTTTTAACTTAAATGGATCAAAGTTACTAAAAACATGGCAACATGTTCCTGCGCACTTTCGCAAAGGCTGACTCGCCAACTTGTTAGTTGCTTATTGCTGTTTTTATGTGTTTAATTGATACTAAAAGGTAAAATCTTTTCCCAGACAGGCTTACCATGTGTAAAAATGACAAAATAATGACGTAATACTATTACAAAACGTGGCGCACAATTTATTTACATGCTTCATAATTTAGTCAACCAGTTGCATTACTCATATTACGGAACTTGCAGTGCGCACAGCTACCCCAAAGGGTTTCTAGGGCAGGGCGAGAGTAGGGGTGGAAAGGGGGAAGCAGTAGCACGTTAGAAAAGCCAGGTTTTTAGGTCCTTAGAGAAAGCAAGAAGGGATGCTAAATATTTCAAGGTAGCTGGCAGGGCGTTCAATAAAGTCGGCCCTAAGTAGGAAAAAGAACGACCTTTCATGCGAGGCAGTCCGGTGTTTAGGTACCACAAACCGTGTCTGCAGAACGGATCTCAGGGGGCAGTGAGGGATGGTAAAGATAGACTACATCCCTGACGTATTTTGGAGCAGATCCAGACTCAACTCTAAACATATAGCAGAGTACTTTGAACTTGATACGGTTTGACAGTCAGCCAGTGTAGGTCACAAAGAATGCTGGGGACAGAGGTGCACTTGGGAAGGCGATAAAGGAGCCTGGCAGCTGCATTTTGCATGAGTTGCAGTCTGTGAATAGTGGCTTTGCTGGCTCCCAAATACAGGACATTGCCATAAACTAGTCTAGAGATCACGAGGGCTTGGATCACCAACCTCCGAGTTGAGAAGGGATCAACCATAGGATCTTTTCTAGCCACTTGAGAAAAGCAAATAAGGTGGACATCACCTTGGCGACTTGTTGTTTCATGGATAGTGATTTGTCCACAATGAAACCCAGATTTCTAACACTACTAGAGGAATGGAAAGGGCAGCCAGTTCAACAGACCAATGCTGCGACCCCCAGAGATTGGGTCTTTTGCCTAGAATTATGACTTCGGTTTTGTCCCCGTTGAGTTTAAGTAAATTGTGCTGCATTCAATGAGAGATCTTACTCAACCCTAAACTAAAGTCAGAGGGCCCATGTCCATTTGTCGCAGAGAGGGAACACAGAATCTGGCTGTCGTCAGCATAGGAAAAAAGAGACAGCCCAGTTTTCAACCACCTCCTCTACAGGACGAATATATATGTTGAATAACAAAGGGCTCAGCGCTGAGCCCTGTGGAACTCCACAGGGAGAGGGGTGAGAATTAGACCTGGCTGAGGAGGAGGAGACTGGAAGGCTCGGTCCTTGAGAAAGGAGCGAAGCCATTCCAGGGCCACTCCCTCAAGACCCAGTGTCACGAGTTCCCCCAAAAGAATATGGTGAGACACCGTTATGAAGGAAATGTTGAGATCTAAAAGGATGAGTGCCACAGTTTCACCCTCATCCAAACAGTGCCTTAGCGTCTCTGTAACCCCCAAGGAAGTGGATTCAGTAGGGTAGCCTACTCCGAAACCAGACAGAGAGGGATGAAGCTAATTGGGTTTCCACAAAGGAAGACAATTGGTCGTTAACATCACATAATTTGGTACTCCTCTACTGCATAATTCCAATGGCTTTGCCTATATTTATCTTCCTTCTCCTATCTTCCTTTTCTGTCCCTTCCATCTGGGTGGTGAGAGTGCCAAATATCCTTGAGTTTGAGAAGACAGGTGGCGTCTTTTTTAATGTGCGCAAGCTGATTTTCATCCCTTGAGAAAAGTAGGGTTTGAGTGGCCATTCTGCCACTTTGGCGTCTTTTAATAGTCAGAAGGCTATGGAGCTGCTCTCAGGGCTGGATAGTCTGCCATGACCCTGCAATTCCCCATAGTCCCATTCTAATCATTGCCTCCTGCTGTGTGGGACTAGTTTAAAATGTTTTGCTAGGGCTAATTTTGATTGCCAGTCCAGCCCTTGAGATGGGGCATATGGTGAAGTTGGTGTACAGTCTAAAGGCAAGAGTCCTCATAACACAGATGGTGTTGGTTCGGATGTGCTACAAGAACAGTGGATTTATAAGGTCTTTCACTTTGACCCAACGTGCTGACTAATGAAATGGTGCGACCCCAGGAGCCAGGGTGGGCTTCCACAAGGGACACATTTCTGTAAGCACGCTGGTATTTTGCCTCCCAAAGGGTTTGTACATGAGACACAGGTGCTTCAGTTTCGATCCTATGCTCAGGATTGAGCAAAGTGTCTTCTGGACAGGTGTTTTGCAATGAATTTGCTTCAGGTGTATGCACAGTCTTACAGTCTAATTTTGGACTATTTATGATTTTTAAATATTTTTTTGATGAAGCCTGCATATCTACTATGGTTATTTGGGACAGTGCAAATTACCTGGTCTTTTAACTAACTTGCTATTTGACTCTAGGGACAAGGATTTGAGTCCTGGCTTTGGCACTTGACTAAAATTGTGTGTCTGGACAAGTCACTTATCTTTACTGTGCCTAAAAATGTAAATATGTGAACTGTAATTCAATTATGTAAATCCCCACTTGATGTACACAATCTTTTATTATCTCGGATTACTCTATAATGTACAGCACTCCAGTACTTCCAAGTTAGGTTTGAGCAATACAATTATCCATGTGTGTAGAGTGTTTGTATTTCAGGAGTGGTAGGCAGTCCTCCATCTCATCACTTGAAGAATCAGAGCACTAGATGACAGTTTGGTTTCAGGAAGGACAGTCCTAAGCGTGCAATGACTGTTTGGTTGGCCCTCCCGGGGAAGCATAACACAGTCATAAGCACTTCCCTGTTCTCCAAGCAGGCTGCAATACAGCCTGTATGTAGAAAATGCCCACCCCTCCAGCTCCTGGCTGGGCGCTGTGTCACAGAGCTCAGACCAATCACAAGGCTGCTTTGCACCATCGTGATTGGCTTAGGGGATGGAGCCTGGCTGCCTGTTCCCTGTTTCTGTCGGAGGCAGGAGAGCAGGAGCAGAGAAGACGCGGGACCCGGCCTAAAGATAAGTGTAAGGGTTTTTCCCCCTTCAACTGACCCCCCATCGACCCCACCCCCGCCCCCCATGCCGGTCGCCCTGGTCTATGGCACAGAACAGGCAGGTTTAACTTAGAGGCAATGTGTAAAGCATTCATGTAGTAAACAGTAATAAGGTTGAAATGTAAAACAATCAACATCCCTAAATAAATTAGAAAAATACAGTAAATGACAAAAATACAACAATGGGAACCGGAAATATGAATTTGTAATGTTTTAGTAAAAATAGCAGCAAGAAGCACATAGTGGCAATGATTGCCAATGGTCATGGTAAAACAGGATCTAGGCGCAAATTGAAGCTTACCAAAATCCACAGCGGGTTCTTACTCTAACCAGGTTAGTCCTGTTCAAAGACTATATCTTATGACTTTAGTCCTTTAACCCCTTCGCTGCTCATGACGAGCTCAGCTCGTCATGCAGTACACTGGTCGTGTGCTTATGACGAGCTGAGCTCGTCATGAACAATGGGGATCCTGCATATGCAGCACAGGAGGGCAAAACCACTAGCAGCCAAGGTGTTCAGCATCAATCCACCACAGGAGTAACACTTCTAAAGCCGCCCTGGACCTCAGGGGTGGCACTTAAAGATACACATGGTGTCAGGCACAGAGGCCAACAGGAGGGTCCAGTCCAGGTCCAGTTTCCACTGGTCAGCTAGGTAGTTGCAGGAAAAGGCCTCTTGTAGATTGTTGTGTTCCTATAGCTTTAATAGGAAGTCAGCCGTATAACCTTTGGAGTCCACTTCTTTGTCCTGGGGAGAAGAGCACGATCAGGTACAGTTTTCTATGCTCCTCTCAAGACTCAGGCAGCATGTTCAGTCCTCTTCTGATCTTCCATAAGTGCAGGAGTGTTATGAAGTGGGTGCCTGAAAAAGCCACATTTATGCCTAGCACAAACCCACAAGCTAGTAGGTGGGAATGACCCCTGGGGATGCCAAGATCAATGGGGAAAAGGTTCCCAGAGGTAACCCTACCCACTCTGGGAATTTTCAAGATAGCCAAACAGTTCTTGACACGACAGAAGGATTGTACAGTGTGATGTCAACAAGAGACTCACTGTGATGGAGGCCAGTATGGCTTGGGGACAAAAGAAGAGGGCAGATCTGCTAAGTGTTTTTGAAGGTAATCAAGTCCTTGTGCAAAGCCCGTAGGCCATAATGTCATGGGCGCAAAAACACCTCCACACATCCAAAGAGCAAATTCACACTTCATTCACACCTTTTGAAAGCTAATTACTTGCTGGCAGAAATGGCAGAACAAAATGTAGATTCAGCTTCCAGGGACTCCAAGCAGGGCCCAGGTGACTTTCTAGAAGTCATCTTTCCAAAACATTGATTACAAATCTGACTTTAGAAGTGATTCGGGCTTGTTATAAATATTTTTAAAAGTCCACAAGATAAATTTGTTGAATTTTCCTAGGTGGAGATAATTTTGTTTAATCTTAATATTGTATTCTAAAGCTTTGCTCTGGGAAAGCCACCCCTGCCACAGTGAAACTAACTTTCAGGGTTTTTTCATTGTAAGGAAATGTTTAGCATTAACCTTTTGCAGGTCTTACTTTAAAAGATTATGCACCCTGCTATATGGTCAATAAGACCTGCCTTTCTTTCAATGTTTTAATTGTTTTATATTTTTAGACTTTGAAAAATGGAAGTGCAGTGTTACATTAATCACATCATTTAAAATGAGCAGCATAAAGTTCTCACAGTTGAGACAATACCCACAGGAGAAATGTCCAACTCTAGCTAAAAGAACATGTGCCAGAAAATTGAAGAAAAATAAACAGCGTCCCAGGCTCTTAATATACCCTAAAGTACCGCATGGCATTTCATCTAGAAATTGAGTCCACATCAAGCATGTATGTTTGTGAGTACACAGACATGTCTTGTGTTAGACGTATTTCCTCCTAAGGTTTCATATGCTAAATGGGCGTTTCAAATCAGACCAACCGGCTACTTAAACTCACTTCTCCTATCAGTGTTTAGTACTCTGGATTACATGTGGCTATTACAAATGGATTTTTATTGAATCCTAGACTTCACGATCATCCTGACCCTAGAAAGTGACCATGCTTACCAGAAAATATTAACTAACATGGATGAGACAGATCGCTCCCACAAATAGTAGGCATTCAGTCCGAACTAGAGCCAATCAGGAAAAATAAATAAAGCCCACCTGACAGGGGCCGAAAACTCCTTTGGCCACCTTGCTTAGTGGACCACCTTTATGGAAGGACCATTGAAGAACCTAACAAATACTACACCACAATTATCCTTTAGGGCAGGCGGCAATAAACGTATGCGACCGAAGAGCAAAGATCTACCCATCGTCAAAAAAATTCTCAACAAGTTAATAAGAAAAGGGGAAATAAATAAAAGAAGGTTCACATACAGCAAAAAATATTTGGGAAATCAGAAATGAAAATAAAGATTACGAAAGGAAAAGGCTCCAAGAGACTTAAGGACTCAATTAAATTTTGGACCTTAACCAGTAAGTCTTTAACACCTCATAAGCAATCTTTTGCATCCAATATCTCCCTTCAACCATGATTACCTATAGCAGAAGGTTATATGTGGACCAACAT
The DNA here is from genome assembly GCF_964263255.1 of Lissotriton vulgaris. NCBI lineage: Eukaryota > Metazoa > Chordata > Amphibia > Caudata > Salamandridae > Lissotriton > Lissotriton vulgaris. The sequence goes on along the minus strand of NW_028245804.1, from coordinate 394,342 downwards.
AGACTATAAACCATTCCACATACAACAATCTCAGGCCCTAGTTACTGCACCTAAACAAACCATTTACTCTATTCGAAGTTGAAAAGTAATTAAATCCACATTATGTAATGGTGCTTCTTGCCCCAGTGGTATCCCAGATTCCTTTACAAACAGGCACAACCACTAATGCCAATACTGCTCCCTTTTAAAGGCCCTGCTTCTGTACAGACGTCATCTCTGACAGTAGGTGGAGCTCACTATTAGTCCTGATCCACAAATAAGTATCCCAACCCCCCCCCCCAAAAAATATTGTTTAATAGGCTTTCTGGACATAGACGGAAATTGCTATGCCAAACTCTTGCAGAAAGACCTAGGGCAGTAGATCCATGAGAAGCATCTCATTCCATCCTTTCAAACAGGGTTTCAGAAAGGCTGTAGTGCCGAGGGCAACCTACTGGCACTGGCACACTGGTAGATCACACCACAACAGAAAAGGGCTGTTCACTACACTCTGCCTTTATAGACTTCACTGCTATCTCACCAACATCTGCAGAGGCAAATTATGGGCAAAACTAATAAAAGGGATTTTCCACCTCTCCGTCTAAGAGCAATTTTCAACCTTTACACTGATACCTCGTTAAATATTATGTTAATATCCAATGGGCAACCTTTGAAAAAAATCTATAGAAACAAAGGACTGAAACAAGAATGCGCATTAGCACCCTTGTTATTTAACGTCTACCTAGCTGATACTGAATGACCATTTTTATCTCCCAGAGCCTGACCCCTACCCCTCCCCAAGCTAGCCAGACACTGGGTGAATATTCTCCACTATGTAGATGACAAAACACTCTTCGTTTAAACAGGATTGGAGATTCAAAAGGCACTGGCACTGAATGAATGGGCAGCATACTGAAATGGAAAGGATGTCAAGATAAAAATGGCAAAAACAAAGATGGTTTCTTTTGGCAATGAAATAAAGAAAAGCATTAGAAAAGTCAATAGGTCTGGCATTGGCCGCCAGCATTTTGCAGTCCTCGAGAAAGCTACACATCCACTTGCTTTGGTGAATCAGATTTGATCAGGGCAAAGTATTTTTGGGACCTACTGGCCCATTCTGGCAAGCTGACATAGAACAGGTGTTCTGTTCACTCAGAAAGCAAATGAAAAATAAAATCTGCCTTTAAATCTAATTATGTATTGTTACATTTGCTCTGTATTCAAGGACAGAGGAAAAAATGTCAGTTTAGGTGTCTTTCCCATTTTCTGCTTATTTTACCCTGGAGGCTGTTGCCTACTTTTCTTTCTGACAGCAAAGTTAGAGGATTTTTTAAAGTGTGCTGTACAAAAGTGTGATATGAAAGGCTGTAGGATGTAAGGTTTTTATTTCCTTACAAACATTTAAATAGCTTGCAAATAGACGGTATAAATATTTCCAAATATATTTCAGAAGTTAAGAAAGCATATTGTTTGTAATTCTGTGTGATTGAATCAAACATTTTAATAGGGTGAAAACTAATCAGAACACTTTACTTGGTTATGTAAAACTGATAAATATTTTAGCTGAAACCTAATTTTCACAGATTATTGGTAATACGCTATTTACTTTTATCAATAACACTGTATGTTAGGGGAAATGTTTGTGGCAGTTTCAATGGAAAATGTGCTGTAAGTAAAAGACAGTATGCTACCACATAATGCATCAGTAATACTTTTATTAAAAATGTGGTTTTACACATGTACCAATAAACATCCTGCACCTGGTCTGATGGCAATTCTAGTGAACTATGAGCCACATGTACAAACGTTTGAAGTTTCACACATGAAATTGTTACTTCCTAATTGCGATTTGCATGGAATCAGAATTAGGAATTTGCAATTTCAGAGTTTCATTTGTGAGTCCCTGTGGGTCGCAAATACATATACATCATTAATATTCATGAGGTTGGTCGCAATTTGCGACCCATTGGGAATTGCTAAAAACACGTGGATGGTGGCCTACTGAGGACAGCAGAACACTATGTCTGTGATTGCTTTTTAAGTAAAACTTTTTTTTTAAATGCAGCCTATTTTCCTTAAAGTAAAATGGGATCCATTTAGAAGAGAATAATGAAAAAAAGTTTCCTTTTCCTTTTTTAAGACCAGGCAGCATGGGACCACTGCCTGGTCTTAAAAAATGTTGGTGCCCACATTCTCAAAGGGGAAGGGATCACTTGGGGAACCCTTCCCAGTTGCGAGTGGCTTACCATCTCTTTCACGGAGTCGGTACAGAATGAATGTTTTGCAACTGCATTTGAGTCGCAAAACATTCATACATGCCCCTGTGACACGCTACTTACTATTAGGAAGGGACGCTCTTGGCACGCCCTTCCTAATAGCGACTCGATAACCCTATTTTGCAAGTCTGTAATTTGTTACCTTCTTGCAAAATAGGGTTAGTGTATACCAGAAGTCATTTTAGCGGTCGCCAATGGCCTGATTCTCCGTTTGTGACAGCTAAAAATGGTCCTACATCTGGCCCTAAGAGCCAAATCAGGGGTCGTGTGTACCCTATATATGGTTTAGATTCTTATTGGACATGAACCAAAACTTAAGTCCATTTTAAGAAAACAAAATAGTTTTTCATATAGCAGAAATGCAGAGCTCATATATTTGAAAGTGCACTCATATGTGATAATGAAGAAAAAGGTGACTTTAAAAAACAACTCTGTAAAATAAAATATTTGCCTACGATCACACAATTTGAGACTAGTTTATGGGTCAGATACATTAGTTATTTTAAGTAGATTATTCAAGTTATAAGACCTGCAGGTCTGGTAACCTTTATATTATTTTTCAAGGCCTGTTTTGGCAATTCTCGTTTTCTCATGGTGCTTTGCAAAACGGTCTGGGAAGCTGCCAGGCCCTCAATATATAAAAAAAAAAGCATTGGTAAAAAAAAATGCTGTTTTGATCTTTTAACATAAAAAAAGCACTTTGCTATAGTAGTCCCTGGCACTGGAGGTAACTAGTTTGTGCATGTATGTGCTTCTTGTGAAACAGCAGCAGGCCATAACTCATTGTGAAGTCGGTCAATGGCTAAAGTGGGAAGACACATTGCCCCTTGCAGAATACTGGAGTGGGTGGAAGAAAAATTTAAATGACACAACCGCACACTAATGGATGAAGTCTGGCTGAAAACCCCTAAAAGTAACTATGTTATACAAATAATTTTAGTACAAGTAAAAGGACTAAGCTAACACAGACTTAAAATAGCCAATAGTTCCGGCACAGGCTGCCAACCTTTTAGACTTTAGATAATATTTATTCAGTATACAAAAGTATAACCATAAAAGAAACATTCGTATATATTTAAAATCAGATCAAATCCATGAGGAACTACATCAGAATATTAGTTATCATGTCACAGTACAGCATTTCATGCTCCAACATCATAAAAACTATAAAAAAAACATTATTGCAATATCCAATAACAGCACCATCCAAGATCATACACCAGAATTGTCAAGAGTGCAAAAGAACAAATATGCAAAATAATGCTTTGTGCATGTTAGATATGGGGGTCTCTAGTTGGCAGGGATTTGCAAACCTGTCCAAGTAGGGGCTCTTCTTCCAAGTCAGGGTAAGGGAGTTACACTCCTAAAATAACACCTGCTCACCCCCTTGGTAGCTTGGCACGAGCAGTCAGGCTTATCTTAGAGGCAGTGTGTACAGCATTTGCACATAACCAACAGTAATACAGTGAAAACACCACAAAAAGACACCACACAAGTTTTAGAAAAATATCCAATATTTTATATACTTAAAACAAGACCAAAATGATTAAAATCCACAATACGGTGCTTAAAAAGGTTTACATTGCAAGAATGCTCGAAAAACACAGTTTGTACGAGTCGGTAGCTCCGTCCGGGGCTACCGCAATGCTGAAAACAATAGAGTCTAACAGTTCCAACCAACCGCGTAGGTACCGGCCAGCTAATGCGTTGACACACCCAGTAACAGCACCTTTCTCGTTGCAGCTCACACGGTGGTGCGAGCCCGTCCTGGCAACCGTCGCGTTGCAAAATGGAAGCGGTGCAGGGAGCAGTGTCCTCTTGATGCGGTGCAGGTAGCGGCTCGGTGATGATCGTCCAGACGGCGTCTGTGAGACCAAGGCTTACATTGCAGGGCGAGATGGTGCTCAATGCGGTGCTGGCAGGTTGCGGTGCTGGCAGGTTGCGTTGCAGGCGACAGAGCCGGTTAGCAGGAGCTGGCATTGGTCGGCCCAGACAGCTGTGTGGGAGGAAGTAGTGCATTGTGAAACTTACGAGTGGTGCCCCCAGCCACAATGCGGTCAAGGGTGTCGAAGTCAGCAGCAGCGAGGGAGTCGGTGAGACCAGGATGGCAAAGTGAAGCAAGACGGTGCGGAGTGCAGTGCCCACGGGTCACGAGGCAAGCAGCGGCTCAGTGGCAGTGGTGGGAGTGGTTGTCGCCGGTGAGACAAGGGTTACAGTGGGAGATGCGACGGTGCAGTCTGCGGTGCTGTCAGGACACAGAGCCAGCAACGGAGTCAATTGCGTTTCCTTTATCTGTGGCAGTTGAAACAGCGGATCCAGAAGCTGTACGCTGAGGTTGATTAAGTCTTTGTAGTCCCTGAGATTTCAGAACAGGAGGCAAGCTCTATTTCAGGCCCTTGGAGATACTCAATAAAGAAGTTGCAGAAAGTCCAGTCCAGTCCTTTCACTGCCCAAGACAAAAGCAGCCACTGCAGGCCAACACAGCAAAACACTCAGCAAAGTGGTAGTTCCTCCTCTTCGTCTTGGCAGTCTTCTTGGTCCAAAAGAGTTCTAAAGTTCTGGGTTTTGTGCCCCAATATTTATACTACAAAAACGTTTGTTCTCTGGAGGCAGAGAGTGTCTCTGCCCAGCCAGAACCAGTTTGGTCCTCTCTGGTGCAGCTTTCTGGCAGGAGGAGGAGACAGCATTGTCAGAGGCAGACCAGGCCCATTCAGGTGAAAAGAAACCTCCTTCCCCTACTCTAAATGCATCCCAGGTCTATTCAGCCCAGCCAAGACACATACAGACTCTGGAGCAATTGCTCCTCCCCAGCCCCTGTCACCCCAAAGCCAAACACTCAATACACATCCCAGCAGAGGCACACTGGATGGCTAAGCAAGAAAATACCTTCTTTCTAAAAGTGTTTTTTCAGACACAGAATGAATAAACCACACTTGTTAAAAGATTCATGTTAACATTTTGAGTTCAAGCATACTAAACTTTATTTTCCTACCTTGTTTCCAGGGGTAGTTACGTTTATAAGATGTTATGAGCAAACTCCCCATTCAATCCTATGGGAACAGGTAGGCTTGCAATAGTGAAAAACTAAATTGGCAGTATTTCACTATCATGACATGCCACACTCACCAGGGCATGTCCTACCTTTCACATACACTACACCCTGCCCACAGGGGTACCTTGGACCTACTTTAGGGGTGACTAATATGTAAGAAAAGGGAAAGGTAGGGCCTGGCAAGTGGGTGTACTTGCCAAGTCGACTTGGCAGTACTAAACTGCACACAGATACTGCGGTGGCAGATCTGAGTTACCTTTTCAGAGCTACTCATAAGAGTGGCACAATCAGTGCTGCAGGCCCACTGGTAGCATTTGATTTACAGGCCCTGGCATTCAGTGCACTTTACTAGGGAATGACTAGTAAATCAAATATGCCAACCACGGAAACACCAATCCATAATAACAATTTACAACAGGAACACTTGCACTTTAATACTGAAGAGCAGTGAGAAAGTGCACAGAGACACTAAACCAGCAAAAACATGGTCAAAACCAGGAGGTCAAAAACCAAAACGACAGGGGAAGCATGCCAAAAGAAGCCAAGTCTAACAGTGCAGATTTAAACCACAGATAAAAATGCTTTTCGCATGACACAAGATGGACCCTACCCCGATTATACAGCGCTTCCCACAACAAGTGTGGAGGAAGATGTTTATTTTCCCCTAACTTTCAAAATCGGTTGGTAGTAGATAGAGTATGTATATTATATATATATATATATATATATATATATATATATATATATATATCTGATGGGTTCTTAATTTAGGTTTGCATAAGCTGTAGGTTACATAAAGCAGTATATAACTTACAGAAAAATAAAAAAATGTAACAGAGACTCGGCCGTTGTTGAATACCATGGGCAGAGGTCCAAAAGCAAATCATGATAAGGAGTAGTAGGATATGAAAACAGGTCGCGAGTTATGACGAATCTAAATCTAGTTAAATTGTGGGAAAGGGGAAACATCAAATATGGGTCCATGTTTCTAGTAGTAACAAGAGGGAGGAATTAGTTTACCTTCTTATTTTTTTTACTCTTTTCCTTGCCGTTGTTGGGCACATACAGCAAACAAATTGTATTTTAGGTGCTTTTTTGGGATGGTAGCTATTAAGAGTGGTTTGTGGTAACAGTTCTCCGTCCCCATTAAAGCAAAATGCTCCTTAATATATCGTAGCCATGTAAGATTCGGCGCTTTATCTAGAGACTTACAATCATTAATTTCAGCCTGGTTTTCTGTTTGACCCATATTGCTCGCCAAAGCATTAGCGGACCTAGTTTAACGTGGTCCTCTAGCAGGACAAGTCCCAAATCTGCATGACAAAGGTAAATGCGAAGGAGCTATGGAGGACCACGTCTCCGGATAGCCGTAAGTGACCGCTACCCCCCCTCCAACATGGGGATCGGCTGGTATCGTCAATTTGGCAGCTGACGTGCGGTATGGCATTTTTGAGAGCCCGGGAGAGCCCGAGAATCTGAGGGGTTGTGACGCAGCTTTTTTCTGCTTGGTAATTGCAGCTTGAGCGGAGCCTCGCCCTCAGGGGTCCGCGACCGAGAGTTTGCTGGTTTCCTGCACCGGTGTGCTCGAACTAGAGGAGCATTTTTTCAGCGGCGGCAAAAAACTAAAAAGAGAAGAGGAGAGACGGCGAGGGCAGTGCTCAGGAGGTTAGATGAGGAGGGGCTGTGTGACTTCCTGCTACGGCTAGAAAAAACGGAGTTTGAAGTACTGAGGAGGCATTGTTCTGGCTATTTCTTTTTGAGAGGAAGAAAAAAAAGAAAAAAGGGGATTTATAAGGACTTGAATAACAGTGACTAAGGTGAAGAAGAAGCAGAAAAGCTACCCTAATAAAGGCGAAGAAGCGAGAAGGCAACAAAAAAAAGAGGGGGAAGGGACAACAATGGGTAAACCCCAGAAAGATGCAGGCATTGTAAATAAATCTAGCAAAATAGATGCTGCGACTGCAGCCCGCCTCAAAACCAAAACACGCCAGGCCTTGGCAAAAAAAGCTGCGCTTTGGGTCAATAAGGAAAAAGATAAGGGAAACAATTCTAGTTCCCCTGCTCTCAATAGTACCCCGGAGATTTCTGAAGGTGTATCAACCTCCATCACTGCTTCCCCTCAATGCGAGGGGCTGCCTGATTTAACGCCGGAACAGGTTTACGCCTCACCGGAGAAAACTGAGGCTGCTGCTGCAACGTCTTCACAAGGCAGCCCGACGCAGGAAGGGGCAAGAAAAAGCGTAAAGGGTGTAAGGGATTTTCTGCTGTTTATGAAGAAATCCACCCTACAAATGTCACAATCCCCTTCACCAATTGCAACTTCAGTCTCCAAACCAACGAGTACTCCGCTGCCGGGGTCAGGCTCGGCTGTAAGAGCATCACAAGAAGATCTGACTCCCAAGGGTCAGGACACAAATACAACCCGACGAAACTCGGAATTGTATCTTACGGGAGTCCAGCATCCACAGCAAGATTTAACTTCAACACAAGTATTGGTAGTGCCTCCAATGTCTTTAAGCTCCATGAACACAGTGGGAAAAACTATGCTGAGATTAAGTCCCATCCAGGTTCAACTCCAGCCTCAACCTCAACTTCAATCGAGAGTTCAGGGGCAATCGCCCTCTGAAGCTGGGCCGGCCCTATTGGATTCAAGGGTGGGAGAAACGAGCATTGGAACGGATGACCAACTGAACAATCCCTGTCCGAATATGATGACTGGGCAGGTTCTTCAGCTAGATATTTAAGATATGCTGAATCTAATCTTGGAAGAAGTCCACAAAATTAAAAAAACACGAATGGAAATCGCTGCTCTGCATCAGAGACTGGGGATAAATCGAGGAAGTGATGCTAGGATTTCCTGTCAAACTGCAGGAAGCAGAATCCAGAATATCTGTACTGGAGGATCAAATGAACACGGCCATGGGAGAGGTAAAGGAGGCAGCCAAAAGGAAGAACTACCTGGAGAATAAACTGGAAGAACTTAAAAACCACTCGCGGAGGTCCAACCTCCGGATCGTTGGAGTTCCAGAGGGGATAGAAGGCTTCCAGACCCTCCCATGTGTTAACTCATTTATTAAACAACATGCCCTCCCTGAGTTTGAGGGTGATCTCACCATTACAAGAGCCCACCGAGTCCCAGCGCAACCTTTTCCGAGTTCTATGATGACTAGAACTATCTTACTGAACTTTAAGGATTTCGGAATAAAGGAGAGGATCTTGTCAAAGGCTATCCAGCAGAGACAGTTTTTCATAGATGAGACTAACAAGTGTCGTATAAGCAGGAGAAAAGAATTTGTAAAAATGTTGCACTTGTTCAAAGCTCATGGTGCGCAAGCGTCAATCGCTCAGCAGTCAAAACTCAGAGTTTTAGTTAAGGGAAAGTTCTTTATATTTTCAGACCTAGAAGAGGCTCAGGCTCTCTTAAGAGATTTCAGAAGGGTCTAGTGCTTGAATATTGAAATACAAGGGAAATTACCGGTAGTAATGATAATATTTAAGGTGCCCCCCCCCCAAAGATACAAGCCAGGCCGGATAGGGAAAAGATAATTGATCGGTAACTATCAATGAAAATTAAGAATTTTTATTGCCATTGATCTGTATTAAGATCAATATTTTCTATTGTTTATTTTGTAAAACACTGTAGGGGGTTCTGGGGCCAGCGGGGGTCACTCAGGGTGTAATTCCATGACACCCATGAGGGTAGTTGGGAGGGGTGAAATGTGGTTAGCGTGGTTGGAAGGGGTTCTTCCACATTTCGGGGTGGAGTTTGTTCTTTCTAGGGTGGGTAAGATGGGGGGGGCAGGGGCTATTGCAGAAAAAAAAAAGAGTAAGAGCAGAAGATACTGAGAATTTTCAATTGCAAATCTTGTTAGAAAAATGTAATAATGGAAACCAGTAAATGTCTGATCTTATCAGTGAATGTAAACGGAATTTTAAACAAAAAGAAGTATGGTGCTTTGATAAGATAGTTGACATCTTTTAATCCCCAAGTACTGTTCTTTCAGGATACACACTTAAAATCTAATTCTCCTAAATTATTTGTTCCCAGGGTCTTCTCTAATGTTTTTTTTTCGCATCTGCAGTTCTTGCCATGAAAGGAGTCGCAATTTATTTTTCTAAACAACTCCCCTGGGAATTCTTACAAATACATAGGGATATTCATGGCAGATAGATTTGGGTAGTAGTAAGGCTGTAAGGAAAATTTTTAAATTTTATAAACTACTATGGTCCTGTATCAGACGATATCTCAGCATTGGTCGAGATGAAAGAGCTTATGTTAGTGGCCCCTGGGCAGTTTATTTTTGGAGGGGATTTTAACTTCATACAGGACCTGAGAAAGAACACTTCTAATAAAAGTAAAAGAAAACTGAAACCCAACACCAAAAGATAGTGGAAGCCATTAAAACAGAATATCAATTAATAGATCCATGGCGGGAAATGAATGCCGATAAAGAATATTTTACTTGTTATTCGCATCGTTTTCGAACAGCATCACGGATTGATTTTTTTCTTATGTCTTGATCTCTTCAAGTCCAAGTTTTTAAGGTGGATATTGGGTGTAATCCTTTTTTAGATCACGCGTATGGTGGTTTGGAAATGGTGTTTAAGGGAGAACGTAGGGAGGGAACGAGGTGGCAGTTAGACCGACTCCTTTTGCAGGATCAGGACTAGGTGAAAGAATTCAGAAAGTGGATCTCTGAATACTTTGATATCAATGAGAACACAGCAGAGCCCTTTGCAGTTTGGGGTGGGTTCAAGGCAGCTGTCCGTGGTCAAATAATTGCTTTTACGGCCGCTCAAGCAAACACCCGGAGGTTAAAAATAGCCGAATTACAATGAAAGATGGAAAAAGAATATGCCCTCCAACTTCAGTTGCTTCTTAATCATCTAGAACCGGCAAGAATAGAACTGAGGGAATTTTTTGTTTTAAAGGAGATTTGTAGCTCACAAATCTTCCAACAAAGGGTGTATGAGAAAAGCCAGTTAATAGGTACATTTCTGGCAAACTCAACCAAAAAAAAACAAGAAGCTGTCATAATATCAAAAGTGCTTGATCCCCTGACAGGTCTGGATGTAGCCAATAGCAGCGAGATTCCCCAGATATTCCTGGAACATTTTCACCGTCTACTCTACTGAATATCTGGTGGTGGAGGAGAAGATCCAGGATTATTTTTTGAATATAGATATTCCCAAATTATCAGAGAATAGGACCAGATTAGTAGGATCAGACGTGGAATCAGATGAGATCTCGGCAGCCATTAAAGTAACAGCTGGGGCTAAAACATGTGGACAGGATGGATTCCCTATCGAATTCTATAAGGTTTTCTTAGGGGAACTGATCACTCCTTAAAAGAAATTATTTAACTATGTAAAAGGAGGCGGCCTAGTTCCAACAAGCTTTAACCCCTTCGAGGCTATTGACGAGCTGGGCTCGTCATCGCGCTTACCTGTCCTGCGCGGATGACAAGGCCAGCTCGTCACGTAACGCGGTATTTTCGAATTTGCCGCGCACAGCGGGAAAAGCCAGAGAAAGCATTCGACCTCGTGAACTGGAGTACCTTGTTTTTCGCCCTTGAGTGATTGGATTTTCCAGTTCAGGTGGTCAATATGCTCCGAAATATATATATATCAGGGAGTGGCCCCCAGGTAGTCATTAATTTGAAACAGGCGGGGGACCATAAAAATAAATCGTTGGACTAGGCAGGGCTGCCCGCTTTCGCCTTTGCTTTTTACTTTTTTTATCGAGCCACTCGCAATTAAAATACGTAATAATACGTCGATTAAACCTCCTATTTCTGACATGGCAAAGCTGAAACTCTTTGCAGACAATATCATTTTATATTTGACCCCAGACAAAGAGAATTTTGAAATGGTTCTAAGGGAATTTAAAAGGTTTGAGCTAGTTGGTGGCTATAAAATAAATGCAAATAAAACGGAAGTTCTTGCCCTCAATGCAGATTTAAATTCTTTTCCACCTTGCTTGAGGGTGCAAGCAACTAAACCGGACCCAATTAGACATCTGTGGATATATTTATTTCAGAAAAGGGGGTGGTGATGGACAGAGTATCTGAATTAAACAGAACACTCATACCCAGTCAACAGATCAGGGCTTGATCCATCACCGTTTTTTAGCTCACTGCACCATCCCAGCTCAGAACCTGGCTACATGCAAATTAGTCTGTCCCTGGCCCAGTGCATCATGGGAACAGGGCAGACCAAACTACCAAGCCAATTCTTATACTGGGAAGGAAACAAGCTTTATTCGGATTCTGTCGAGATGGAGCGATCTTATCGGAGGCTGAGAGAACTTTTCTATTCATTGCTTGTACTGTAGCTCGTTCACTAATTCTCCAGAATTGGAAATCCAGTGAAGTCCCCTCGCATCTGAAATGGTTTAACAAAATGAAAAGAACCCGAGAATTTGAGAAAGCTTACGCCAGACAAGTCGGGGCATCTAGGAAATTTGAAAAGAATTGGAAGTTTTTTTATTGATTTAGAAAAATTGAAGGAGGGATTGTAGTACTCATTTTACACATTGATGCTGTAGCTGTATTGTACTGCACTTTAGAAGCACTTGTACTTTATATTGTTACACTTTATTGGTATTTTAGGAGCATTTGCAAATTCACTGGTTATTTGTTTCTAGAAAAGTCTAAAGAGGGACTGCAGGATCTATTTTTCATATTAATGTTCTAAGTTGCTTCGTATTGCACATTTTATAAATACTTTGCACTTTACACTGTTGCACTTTATTTAAACTTGTACCTGCATTGGTTATTGCAATTTTAAAAAAATGATTTGCATAGGATCAATATTGGACGATGTTGATATTTGCTGCTACAGTTTATTGGCTATTGCAGTCTAGAAAAATGTAAAGAGGAACTGCAGTATTCACTTTTGATATCAATGCTCAGGCTAATAGTTTTTGCACTTTATACTGTTGCTCTTTACTGGTATTTCAGGAATATTTGTAAGTTCACTGGCTACTGTACTCTTGAAAAGTCTAAAGAGGGATTGCAGTATTTACTTTTTATATTAAGGTTCTAAGTCGCTTCATATTGTATTTTAGAAATATTCCACACTTTATATTGTTGCACTTTTTTTAAACAGGTCAGCGTATTGGTTAGTGCACTTTATTCTAAATGATTTGCACAAGATCAATACTAGACAATGATGATATTTGCTGCTACAATTGAATACTTCTCTCTTTTTTTGTTTCAAAAGTTTTTATCTTGAAAATGGAGGTTATCAAATTGATTTTGTATTACTAGTTTTTCCATCTTTTTCATCGATGTCTCTTAAATAGATCATCTATCTTTGAAGTTACATATCCAAAGCTCTGCTCAATAAAAAAAAAGGTAAATGACAAGGCTATTTGGGACAGACAAAAGTCTTCTTAAAAAATTATTTTCGGCAATGTGTAGATCACCAACATAACAGTAACCTCAAACCTCTGCTCCATGTGTCACCATGGGGAGACATAGTGTGGAGTAGATGGTAATCATAGCATTAAGATGTTTATTGCCCAGCTTCCCCGCAAATCTAGTAGATTGTTCAAACCTTTTTTTAATAAACTTTATTTATCAGTTTATGGCATTCGGATTACACACAACATTACAACAGTGCACTTTGCTTCAATATCCCTGACATCATCATTAAAGCCAAACCATATAAGTGGCAACGTAACATATGGTATTGCATTCACTAATCCCAGCATGCAGCGCACCTGGCAGAGCATATCAATTTCCTCCTCGAATGACACCAGTTAAGTGCCTATACCATAGCATATCCACCCGGCCCAGCCCTTTCCCCACACTTCCATGCCCATGTTCCCATAACGATCTATCAATATTGTACTCAGTGCTCACTAGCTGCTGGCATCATAAACAACGTTTCTCAAGTAATCTTTTTAAAAGTATCCAAATGTCTTTAGGTCTGGATGCAGTAGGTTGTAGGGCAGCAAACAGTTCACGATTAGTATCCCAATACATTAAACTGTGATGTGATGTGATGTGAAGCTGTGCTTGTATAGCGCACAACCACTCCATGGAGTATCTTGGCGCTTAGATTCCTTAAAGACAGAAAGGCTATGAGAGAGATGGAAAAAAAACTACCTGGCTACGCAGCGTATCCTAGGAGCCTCATGCATTCAGAGTTGGGCAGGGAGTAAATCCAGGTTTTTAAAAGCTTTCTGAATTTAGGTTCGGTAGTGACTTGACGCAGACAAGGAGGTGCCTTGTTCCAAGCTTTCGCTCCAATGACCGCAATGGATTTACCTCCTCTTGTTATCATTTTGAACCTGGGAACATGCAACAGGTTCGCAGTGGAGGACCTAAGAGATCGTAATGGATGGTATTGTCTAAAGTATTTGCGCAGATAGAGTGGGCCATGGTGGTAAAAGGCACTGTAGGTGATGGTAAGAACTTTGAACAGTATGCGCTTATGTATTGGAAGCCAATGCAGTGTGTTCAGGGCTGCAGAGGCTGAGGATTTCCTAGGCAATCTGAGGACCAGTCTGGCAGCTGCATGTTGGACCATTTGGAGCTTGTGCAGAGCAGATTTATTGAGTCCTGCATAGAGGCTGTTGCAATAGTCCAACCTTGATGTTATGAGAGCTACAGCTACCGTACGTCTAGCACTCAGAGGGAGAAAGTCAAAGAATTTTCTCAGGCTTCTAATAATACCGAAGCATGTTCCTGCTACTTCCTTGGTCTGCTGATTGAATGTGAGGGGACTGTTAAATTTTATGCCAAGATTTCGGGCTGCATCGATTCTGTTAGGGGGGGGTTCAGCTTTATCGGGCCACCAATCTTGGGGGGAAAAGGAATTATTGGGACCAAAGGGAATGATCTCAGTCTTAGATGAGTTACATTTTAGATGGTTAAGAGACACCCATTTGAAGGTTGCTGACAGACAGTCTTTGAGTACTTGCTCTGCGTTGGAATGATTTTTGTCGAGAGTCAGAACAAGCTGGGTGTCGTCAGCATAAGCGACAGTACTTATGTTGAAAGATGTGATTAATTTTAGTAGGGGGACCATGTAAAGATTAAACAGGGTAGGGCTTAAACTAGAGCCCTGAGGAACTCCTGTTTTAATCATTTTTTCTTCTGAAGAATATTCTCCCAGCCTGACGATCTGACGCCTGTGAGCAAGGTAATTTTTAAACACGGTTCCTGCTATGCCAGCATTGGTAAGGCGATGTAAAAGGATAGCATGGGATACCGTGTCGAATGCTGCAGAGAGGTCTAATAGGATCAGGACAGCCAGTTTGCCCTGATCCAAAGCAGCACGTATGGTTTCGGTAGATGATAAGAGTGCCGATTCAGTAGAGTGGTGAGTCCTGAAACCTGCTTGACAGGGATGGAGAATGTCGTTATTTTCAAGGAATGCCATCAGTTGTGTGTTGGCAAAAGTTTCCGTGATTTTGCAGATGGCAGGGAGAAGAGAGATGGGGCGTAGATTGGATAAGATGGTGGGGTCTTGTAGTGTCTTTTTCTGTAAAGGTTTCACTGTCGCTACCTTCCACTGGGAAGGGATCTCCCCCGATTGAAAAGAGGAATTAATGATAGCATGTGACGCCATTGTTCGCGTGTTGGTGTGCTTTTACGACCCCAATGGATGGCCATTTCCCTCTTGGCGATGAGTAGTACCATACCAACATACCTACGCAGCACTTTGGGGATGTCCGCAACGAAACCCAGTAGCACCAACAATGGAGATGGCCTAATTGGAAGACTTGTCATTTGCTGCAGCACCTCAAAAATTTGCACCCAGTATCCTGCCACCCTGCTGCATGTCCATGACATGTGAATATAGTCCGCCAATGGTGCCTGGCATTTAGGACAATTTGCAGTGCAGAACGGGTCTATACGTGCCATTTTAACAGGCGTCATGTACACCCTATGCAAATATTTATAATGTATCAGCTAATGCCTGTAATTACCTGAGACCCTGCGGGTGTTTATGTAACATTCTCTCCATATATCATCTGAGATGGGGTGTCCCAGATCCACCTCCCATGCGTCCCTGACCCTGCCATCATGCGCTGGCATATGTTCGCACAGTATAGTCTGAATACCAGTCTGCACCCTTCGGTATAAGATACGAGTAGCTTCAACGGTGTAAAGTTATCTGGTTCTAGGATATAGGTGGATATTCGGGTCCGCAGCACATTTTGGAGTCTGGTCAATACCACTGGTCCAATAGTGTGGCGCCTGCAAGGCGAGCAATTTTCGTACATGAATAAATGTGACCCCTGGGGAACACCTCCCCAAATGTGCACAGCCCATACCGTAGCAATGTGCTTTTTACTAATGGCTCTGACGTGACCCATGGGTTGTCTAATAGTGAGAGTTGGGAGGCATGCAGTTCTGCTCCTCCCGTTACCCGTAGCATTTTCCTCCAGGCCGAGCATGTGGTTGACACTGTTTGAATATCAAATTAATCAGGAGGCAGCCCTGCTGGTAGCAAGACTCGTAGTGGCACTAGGGCGGCTAAGGTCCACCCCGAGCTTTTGTATATGGCAGTCTTACTTCTGGGTGATACCAATGCCACAAGTAGCTGCACTGTGCCGCTAAGTAGAATAATTGCTTCTTATTTTGCCGACGGACAGCCGTGCTACCAGGCACTGTGGAGAATTGCTATATTTGAGGTACATTCTTATCATGGAGGTGTACCGCCACCGTTTACACCCACGTGGAAGTTTTACATAGATCGGGCCGTATAATATATTCTCATCCGAGGTTTTCCAATATTTATAGATTATTACTGGTGCGGCATTATACCGATTCATCTCCATACCCATGAACTAAATGATACTAATATTTTCATAGATGACATTTAACATCCATATTGACGGGTCTCTACGGCCACTCCACACCCAGTTTGATGCTCCTCTGATCGTCTTTGCGATTAGCAAGTATCGATGCTTGAAATACTCGATCGCCTTGAAAAAAGTCTGAGTACAGACGAAACACGTGTCGGCTAGATCATGTGCTGGGAATCCTTTTAAAATTAATAAAGACAAGAATCTGCAAAATTGTTTTGGTTTGGACTTTCTGTTGGTTATGAAGAACATTGATTGAATTGACTTTTTTCAGAATCATATGCACCAATAAGTACATTTTTTTTGCATTTTCAAATCAACTTATACCAATGTTGGACTGACGAATAGACATAAGGGTGTGCGGTTAAAGCTTATATGGGTCTTGAGTATATGCATGTTATTTGTTTAATGTGTTGATGACGTCTCTAGGTAGTAGATGTCGATAGCGGTTCCAGTACCCGACCTAATTCTTAGAATATTATGTTACATGCCAAGGACTTTCAGATATATATACACATTGTTACAATCTGATGTGCAGTTTTTCCTTTGTAAGGAACACTACTACCTACCTTATGTTTTGATAGAATAATTGCATGATCGGGACCCCATATCCTCCCCCTCTCAAATGGTAGCGTTAGTGTCCCATTGATGCATGGCTGCCGTCCTCCCCAAACCAGATGTGTCAAGCGTATGCGCAACTGAGCAAAGAAAGAGTTGGTGAGGGGTATGGGAATATTATGAAAGAGATACAGCAGATTACCATTTTAATTATAGCAATCCTCCGGGTCACTGAGAATGGTAGACCGATCCAGCAGTCAACTTGCGTTTGTAGACGCTCCAGCACTGGACCGTAATTAAGCAGCAGTATCTGTTGCTAGTGTAGAACAATTCCTAAATACTGGGTTTCTGTGTCGCACCATGTTTAGTGGGAACCCTTCACATATGCAGTCTTGTACGTCAGTCTGTGGAAATGCAACCGACTTTGTCTAGTTGATATGCAGTCTCTAGAGAACCCTCAAACGAGCGACCTCACAAAGTAATGGGGCTAAATTCTTGGCGGGGTGCCTGACATACAGAATGATATGATCCGCATACAACGTCACCATTACTGAGCCAGTTTTTAATTGCAGTCCCCTATGCAGATAGTTTTCTTGTAGGCGCCTCACTAGGGTGGTCCATGGCAACAATAAACAAAAGTGGCGACAAGGTCAACCCAGTCCGGTGCCCCGCGTTATCTCAAGGGAGTGTGTTATTGTGCCATTTATCCGTATCTGCACTGTCGGTCGAATATAAAGTAGGCTGATAAGCGATATGTACCCTGATGGGAACCCCATCTTGCACAACACAGCCTAAAGGAAGGTCCACAAGGTTTTTTGTGGGTCTAGCAGCGCTGCTATCGCCGCTACTGTGGGCGCTATTCTATGCAGAATAGAGAAGAACGTGCGCAGATATAGGGAAGTGGATCTGTGTGGGATAAACCCGGATGGTGCAGGTGATATTATTTGCCCCATTAGTAACGTCAGCCGGGTTGCAACCATTTTGGCAAGTATTTTCATAGTGAAATTTAATAGCAACAGTGGCCTATATGAGCTACAGTGTGATTGGTCTTTCCCCGGTTTGAGAAGCAGCACAATGACTGCCTTCCTTAGCAAACGGGGGAGAATGCCCTCCAGCACTATCTCGGCGTAGACTTCCAGGATCTGTGGTTCCAGAAACTCCTTAAAAGCCTTGTAGTAGGCGCCTGTATACCCATCCAACCCCTTGGGCTTTACTGCCAACCATGGCATGCTTAATCTCTTCAACGGAGAAGGGCTTACTTAGGAATTGCTGTTGGGCAGACATGAGTCAAACCATGGCTAAGCTATCCAGTGTGCCTGGCAGGGATATAAAACTATATAGGATCTTATCAGTTCACTTTTAATACCAGGAGTATCAGCAATACATTTGTTTTGCGGTCCATGCAAACTAGATTTGAACAATTTCCCGCATGAAGGCTGTAGCAGGTGAGCCAGGGTCCGCCCGGCCTTTCCCCCTCTCCTTACCTCCTCGCGATGGCATATTTACCCAGACAGTGGGATTCTATTACAGTCTCTTCCTGGCATTCCGCCAATAGCATTGCCCTTTTGGATAAGTATTACTGAGATGTACCGTCAGCCTGCGCCTGATCTAGTCGCACGAGCCCTCCCTCTATGTTGCTGAGCATATTACAGAGGTCTCTTAGTTTCCCAGCACCCTTGGAAGTGCAAACCCCCCTCATATATGCCTTGAATGCCTCCTATAGAGTGGCTTGCTGCGGCCCGACCGTGCGTGAATTTCAAAATAATCAATTATTGCCTTCCTGAGTTCGCTTCTAAAGGCTGTGTCCATCAGCGCCCTTTTTGGGAACCACCATTGTCTCTATGCACCCCTCCCCTGGAATGCGCATTTTCAGGATCACCAGTGAATGGTCAGCTAGCATGCGGGGCAGGTGCTCCACCTCACGCATCCCGGGGGTCAGGGTTCTGGACAGCAACCAATAGTCCAATAGCGTCCATATGTGGTATTGAGCTGCATAGTGCGTGTACGCCAGTCCAGTGGGGTTCTGCAGTCGGCAAGGAACATGTACCATGTAGTGCTCGCTGATGTCAGTCAATGCCATGCGGGCTCTTCGTTTAGTATGGGACGCCCTGGTCGTGCTATCAAGTTTGGGGTCTAAGACAATTTTCATATCCCCCCCATTAGGATATGGATGGCGTCTAGTAAAGAAAGTTGCCTCTGTAAGCCGTGAAAGAAAGTAGTATGCAGTGTTCCATCAAAACCCTCAGCACTAGCAGATAACGCCCCATAAGATGTTCCACCCAGTGTACATTTCTGAACCGCAAATTAATACGAATTAGGCTGGCGACCCCCAGTGTGTACAAACTGTAGCTAGAGAAGAACCTGTCTTCCCCCACATGGCTCCCAGAGTGGATGCCAGCGTGGGCGCTAGATGCGTTTCCTGCTAAAAACTCCACATCTACTGCGTGCCAGCACGCATATTATACTACCTGCCTGCATTTCAGTGGAGAAGTGTGGCTCAATGGTTAGAGGCGGCAGACCCGGAAGCTGAGATCAGCCAGGGACCAGGATTCGATTCCCAACGCGGCAGGGTCTTGGGTCAAAATGTCCGCAGGCCTGATAATTCTCGTCTCGGCCCCTACTCTAACCTTGGGTTTCACTCTGCAACTCTGGGCAATAGCTTGCTTAATCTTCACAACGGCCCCTTCAACGCCTGGGATGCCTGGTCTCACCTTGGGGGTGCCCAGAAGGGACCATCTCACAGGGAAAGCCAGGACGGGTTCCCCAGCGGTATACAGCGCCGGGACGCCCGCGGTGTGGGCAGCTGTGCGCTTTACAAGTATACAACATTTACATTTACATTTCCGCGAACTATTGAGCTCCCTGATGTTCCATGTCATGAATGCTATGTTAGCAAATGATTTAACGTTAGTCGCCGTCATCACACCTTTCGCACATTAAAAACATTTTAGCAGTAAATACTGTTGTACACTGCTGCTTCCCTGTCTGCCAAACAAACCCTCTCATATGGGTGGCGGTCTATCCCAACTCCCTCTCCCCCTTCACCCCACACAAGCCAAGCGGTTAACCACCCGGCAATAACCCAAATTTGTAAACATAACAATTGCTCAGCTCCCAAAAGCCAACTTAGGCTAAACATTTTTCGTTAATGTGAACTTCCCAGGAGGTGTTGCAACATTACACCAGCCCCCGCTTCCTGAAATGGGAATTTCAACTGTGTCTCTGGTCTGTGTGTGGAAGTACGCCAACTTGTACAACAGTCTCATCCATAGTAGGTCGAAGGCAAGAAAACAAATCCAAAAAAGACATACCAAACTTATCTGTAGATTTACTGGTCAGGCCCAACGATCCGAGAGGTCATCCCGTAGGGAATAAGTCCATGCTTGCACTCACGTGTATCTCCGGCTGTGACCCCCCCCCCCCCCAGGTGATCCACGATGATTGTTTTTCTGCATCTCCGAGAAGGCCTTGCAAAACTCCTGCACCGCAGTGTGGTTATCAAAAATGCATGCCTTCCCCTGCACATCAACCGGCTGCTGTGCCGGGTAGAGCATCCCATATCGCAGGACCAGGTTACGCAACGTGGCTCTGACTCCGTTGTACTTGCGTCCAGCCTCTTGCACCATGATGGTGAAGTCGGGGAATAGAGACAGAGCCGATCCCTGCCAAGTTAGAGGCCCTTTCTCTCTCGCCAGCCTAAGTGTGGTTATCGGTCCTTAAAATTCAGAAGCCTTACAATCATGGGGTGGGGTGGCAGGCCCGGGTTCACACGGGCCCCAACGACATGCGGGCAGGTTCTACTACAAATGTGGTAGTAAAGGATTCGGCTCTGAACAACTCCCACTGTTTGTTGATTCCGGTACCCCCAGTATGCGCAGGTTATTTCTTCTCCCTCTTGCTTCCAAATCCTTAGTCTTCATATGTAATGTCTTTATATGCCGTTCCAGCCTTTCTACCTACCTTTTGAGAAATTTGTGCAGCACCATCTTCTAAATCTGACACACTGCCTTCCACCACATCCAAAACTTCACTCATGACTCTCCAGGCCTTCCTGCATTTTATTAAGCCTTTAATCAAGAGCGTCAAACCTGCTATCCAGTGCCTTAAAGCCGGAATGCAGCACCCCCAAAAGCTTTTCTGCACTTGATCGTTCCGTGTCTTCCCCTGGCGCCATGTTGGAGTCCGCAGTTTCTTCTATATGAGAGGCGACTGCTTTGTCTTTTGTGGTGTCAAACAGCAGC
This sequence comes from Lissotriton vulgaris, assembly GCF_964263255.1. Classification (NCBI taxonomy): domain Eukaryota; kingdom Metazoa; phylum Chordata; class Amphibia; order Caudata; family Salamandridae; genus Lissotriton; species Lissotriton vulgaris. The sequence continues at coordinate 373,411 of NW_028245804.1, read as the reverse complement.
TTGCGTTGCTTGGGGTCTCTTTTAGCCATACTTATCCTTGGGGGGGGGGGGGGGGGGGAACAATCATAAGCGGCCACTTCCACTATGAAAATGTGTCTCCAGCCGTCCCACCATTTGCCTTCAGTGATCAGTAGCACCATCCAGTGAATGGCCCTCTTCACTCAATGTCAGCTCATGGGGGGCCCACACAGCATGGGGGGCCCACACAGCATGCAGCGCCCAGTGCTCAGCAGATAACTCCAGCCCTGGCACCTCACCGGAGGTCCCGGTGGTCAGCCCCGCAGGCAACAACACCCGCTCAGCAGAGCACCAGTTATCAAAAAAAAGGGGGGGGTCAGGTTGCCCCCGCGGCAACCCGAGGGCATCAATCCCCGTATCTCCCTAGCACAAGGCCGGACCCTGGGGGTCACCTCCCCTGCATATGTGAGCCATGTTACAATGGTTCATATCTGGGCCGGGCACTCCAAAGCAGCCAGCGCAGCCACGGCCCAGGCCCAGTAGCACCGTGTCCGAAAGTTGTCAGAACTCCTCTGAATACATACGTCTGCTATATTTGACTACCAAACAGCAGTCACAATTGGAGTTGCCCAGCAGTTAAAAGGGACTTGATTTGAATGGTGCAGCAGGTGCAGTGAATCTGGGGTCAAAGCTCTAGGGAGCCCTGTCAGTGAAAGAAGTCCTTCCCCTGACTTGGACAGATCATTTTTTAATTAAATTTAATCTTGCAACCCCTACAGCTCAGTCAGTTAAGACGACATAAAATCCCTCAACAACTTACATTGCATGGAGCAAAATAGATTTGGCTTTATTTCAATCCTTTTTGGTGGAAAATCGTCCTCAATTTAATCTGTGTGCAGATTCAAATGCAGTTAAATACACTGAATGGCTAAATGAAGCTATATAAACCTCAGCGCCTATTAGAAAAATCCCAGGGAACCGGGGTACTCCGTCGGCCCCCTGGTACTCGGAAGCTCTACGTAAGGAAAAACAATTGTGCCGTAGAACGGAAAGGAGCTGTAGAGCCCACTATGACAAAGCAGAAAAAGAGTTATATAAAACCATACTAAGCAACTATAAGAATTTACAAAAAATGCTAAGGATTACATCACTCAACAAATTGAGAAAGCCAAACACATCTCCATAGAGCTTTTCAAAATAGTTAATAATTTAGCTTAATGGCCAAAGACTGATGTGAAAAAAATGGGACCACATTTTTTGCGATTCTATTGCATCAGCTAATAAATCTAAAGTTATGAATATTTATAACGTTTTGTTAACCACACCTGACCATGATTCTATAGAGCCGACCATATATGAGGAATCTCAGAGAAATTATTTTTGGTTATTTGCCCCAATCCCTTCTGAGGTGGTAGCTAAACACATACTAGAGGCTAAATCCGGTTCGCCAACCGATCCATGTACTCTTGCTGGTCTTAAAAAGATAACAGAAGTGGTTAGCCCCATACTCACTCAGATGTTTAACACTATGTTCAATCTAGGCAATTTCCCTTTCATATGGAAAGATTGTTCCATTCTTCCTTTATTGAAGAAACCAAACCTGGACGAGACTAATCCAGCTAACTACCGACCCATTGCCCGTTTTCCTCTCCCGGTTAACATAGTTGAAAAAATTATGAACAAGCAAGTATCTCAGTTCATCTTGGATAACGATCGTCTCGACGACTCTCAGTATGGTTTCCGTAGGGAACAGAGTACTGAGACTGCATTGGTTAATGCCACTGAGGAAATCAGAACGGTGATGGATGGAGGAGGGTCAGCAGCCCTGATCCGCCTCGATCTATCAGCCGCTTTTGATACCGTATGAATCAATAGGGGTCTGGGGAACAGCACTGACTTTAATGTCCTCCTTCCAGAAAGAAAGGAGATTAACTGTCACTATGGACAGTTTCCAATCAAAATCTTATATTCTGCCCTGTAGAGTCCCCCAGGGATCATCCTTAAGTCCAAATTTTTTTAATACATATATGTTGCAGAACTTGCCCCTTTGATTCGGAAGTTTGGGTTCAATTTGACGTCCTACATGGGCGACACCCAGATAGTTGTGGTAGCATATAATAAACAAACTGCTCCCTCTCTACAGTTCCAGAACTGTATGAGAGAAGTCGACCGATGGATGGGATTGTACTGCCTGAAGCTTAACTCTGAAAAAAACGAGATTATTCTTTTTGGTGGGTTAAAACCTAGATGGGACAATCTTTGGTGGCCAGCAGAGATGGGCGAAGCACCTAACCCTGTGCTAAAGGGAAAAATCTTAGGTGTGTGATTCGAAAACAAGCTAGCACTAGCTCATCACACTAATGCTATTATCACAGCCTCCCATTTGATGGTAAAAAACGTAAGAAAATTGTGCCTTAAATCCATATCGACTCACGAAAGCTGGTGGCTATCGCTCTGGTCCAGACTAAATTGGACTATTGTAATAGTCTCTACTTGGGCATGCGCAAACATTTTCTTAAAAACACTTCAATCCATTCAAAATACAGCTGCTCCAATGCTGAGGAACATCTCCAAATATGATTCCATCTCCAAGGAAATTTGCCGACTCCATTGGCTCCCAGTGACCAAACAAGTTGAGTTTAAGGCCCTGTGTTTAGCATTCAAGGCTTTGAATAATACAGGACTCTATCGCTCAAAAAGCTATTTATTTGGTACCATCCTGCCAGACAGTTGCGGTACCCAGGCACAAGATTGATGAAGGTACTCAGAATACGCACCTCGGGTTGGGGCGGCCGGAGTCTCTCTTATGGTACCGCAAAGCTGTTGAACACGCTACCAGCCGAGCTGAAAGGAGCGGCCTACCTCACCATTTTTAGGAGAAAGTTAAAAACTTTTCCAGAACTGAGTAACTAGGAGGAATCACTGCAGTCAATAGCGCCAAGACACCCCCAGGTATTTCTGCGCTCAAAAAGTCTCCTTAACATTAACACAAACATTATTATTACAATGCCAATAGATTAAACTGTAGAAAATGGGAGACCTATTGCACTGTAATGCAATAGGTCTCGCATTTGCGGGATGTTGAGCCAACGCCAAGACTTGAACCTGCCTTACATTGCTGCTGTTGAAGTGGTACTGGCTAAAACTGGTGCAAGTATGCTCTTACTTTACTTTAGTTAAAAATCACTCAGCTTCTTTAATGGAAGTAGACAACAACCCCGCAATACATCTCCACGTACCTTTGGATAAGGGCTGTGTTTTTGGCCCCCTTTTTTGGGGGAGGGATTTAGGGGCATTGTTGAAAAAGTGTCCACTATAATAAAAGCGTGCCCTTATTACAAAATAAAATATTCTACATTATATGATTGTGACGTGTATATTATTTGCTTTAGTGCACCAAAAGCTTTTACGCTTATGCGAGGCGAGCTGGTACACGCGTGCTTCGAGGCTGTGGGGGAGGTTTGCTGAAGCAAAGAGAGGCACCCCGAGTGTCCATTATCCTTGGGCTAGGTGAAAACACTCAGCTTTATTTATAGAAGTAGACAACACCCCAGCAATACATCTCCACGTACCTTTGGACAACGGCTGTGTTTTTGGCCCCTTTTTGCAGTTTTATATAGCGCAAGCTGAAATGAAAAGAAATTTTATTGAGCGCGGCTGCTGCCCAGAGGCGTTCAGGCGCTGAGGATTAGGTTAGTGCCTCCCCAGGTAGTAACCTAGGGGCTAGTCTGCAGTATTAAACAAGAAGCTCAACCTGACTGTATTGCAGCACTTTATATAAGCACCAGTTACATTACCCAAGGACACATTCTTTACCTCTAGACCTGGCTCCTCCTTATATTATCTCAGCCCTCTCCCCGGCTCTCGCGGACTCGTTTACTGAAGTCTGCAATCTATCATTAGCCACTTTGACCTTCCCACAGAAATGGAAAATGTTGCAAATAAAACTTTTACTAAAAAAAAGCCTGGCCGACCCTTCGGATCTACAAAATTATAGGCCCATCTCTCTTCTCCCATTTTTTTCCAAAGTTATGGAAGCTTTGATCAACAAACATCTAACGGGGTACCTCGAACAGAACAACTTACTTGATCCGTTTCAGTCATGCTTCCGCGCGCTGTATAGCACTGAATCCGCGCTGACTGAAGTAATAGACATGATTAGGTTGGCCTTGGACAAAGGGACACCCACGATGCTGATTCGCCTTGATTTGTCAGCAGCGTTTGACACCATCTCTCATAGAATCTTATTGTACAGGTGTGACAAGGGCGACCTGATCGCAGAAGGAAAATGAGACTATAATACTGAATTTCCTAAAAACTCCTTCTCACCCTCTTCTCTCACTCAGGATGAGTGGATTGACCCAGGATTAACGCTCTTTTCCAAGGACAGCGATAAAGGGCACTGTTTCTTTAACTGGGGAGAGCCCCACCCTATCTGGTGGCGTCAAAGGAGCTGGGTCCTCAAATCCAGGAAGTCAGCTGAATGCGGTGTGTGAGTCCACCGGAGGAGACGGCATCGGGGAGAACGCGAGAAGCAGACGGACAGATCCAGAATATGACGGAGTAAAGAAATTGGACGACGTGCCGAAGCCAGGAGGCCAACGTCCCTACGAGTCGCCCAGCCACACTCTAGGAGGAAGAGCATGGCTTACCCAGGTACGTGAGCGCTTCACGGGCTAGGCGGGCCGAAGGGGAAGACCCCTGAGTTAACAAACCTATACCTAACCTCCCGGTATCCCCTCCCTGAGCACATTTCCTCACTTAGTTAGAGTTGTTGTGCACTGAGTGTCCCTGCACTGCCCTTCCCTCAACACTGCTTCAGTGTTTGAACGCTGTTCTCATACGAGGTCCTTTATGTTTTGATTGCTTTACATGCCTCCCCTACCTGGATCCTCGACCTGACAGCACTGCACTGGACTGTAAAAGGAGAGGACGGACCCCGCCGCGGGACAGGAACAAAGCGTAGAAGGCTTATGAGCCCCCTTTACCCTATTACAGACCCATTCCCTATAAAAAAGCGTGTCATTCGCCCAATAAAGCATCTGTTAACAACAAGCAAAGTCGCTGTACCTCCTACCGCCCTTCCACAACAGGCTACAAGAGATTGGTGTCAAAGGAATGGCTTTAAAATGGCTCGAAAGCTTTCTGGCCAATAGACCACAACGTGTCCAACTAGACACGTTTACATCGCCGACCACAGCTGTAGATAAAGGGGTCCCTCAGGGTTCCATCTGAAGCCCCACTTTATTCAACATCTATGTGTCCTGTCTGGCCACATTTATTAGATCTTGTGGGTTTGATACCATCTCGTACGCGGACGCCAATTGATAGTCACTATTGATACGGATCCTGCGTCGACCAGAGAAACTTTTTTAAATTGCATGTTAAAAATAGCTGTATGGATGACTGTGAATTTTCTACAGCTAAACACCAATAAAACTGAGATTCTGCTGTTCGGCAAAGCAGAGGAGCTCTGTGCTCCAGATTGGTGGCCATCGGAGCTTGGTGATCCCCTATGCCAAAAAAGTGGGTGAACAATCTGGGTGATATAATCGATGATAGACTCTCCATGGAAGAACATGTGAGAACCATCTTGGGTACATGCTTCAGCCTGATGCGAATGCTGAGGAAGGTCTTCGCTGTATCCCCCTCTCAGCTAGAAAGGCCCTACTAGTCTACTCCTAGTGAGTAGACTAGATAATGGAAATACCCTACTGGTAGGGATCAGGGAAGAGCTATTATCCAGGCTGCAGGTTGTACAGAACACAGCCACGCATTTAGCCCTCATTCAGCCTGTTTGAACCCCCTCTGAACCCCTTCTATGACAGCTGCACTGGCTGCCTGTCAGTAAAAGAGCAGAATTCAAACTGTTGTGCTTGGTGTTTAAAACACTCCAGGGTAAGGGACCAGCTTACCTAAGGAAGAAGCTAAAGCCATATGTCCCCTCTCTCCAAATGAGATCGAGCGACCTACAGCTGATTTGCCCCCTGAGAATTAACAGAGTCAGAATAGGCGGCTGCTCATTCTCGTATCTCGCCCCCTTTCACTAGAATAGACTGCCAGACAACATCCGTGCTTGTCACATTCTCATGCAGTTTAAGAAACTCCTCAAAACCTGGTTGGTCTGGTATTAACCAGCAATCTCTGCTCTGCTCTGTCTGTTATTGAGGCGCTGAGTGATCCCCCTGGGGATGATTCGTTTGCGCCCTATAAATAATAAAATTAATAATAATTTTGAGTAGACATGGGAGAGATTCAGTGATTTTCTCAAAATCACAGGATGTTCAACAAACGCCAAAACCGAACCTATGTTACATTGCTGCTGTTAAAGCGGAACTGGCTCATACTGGTGCAAGCATCTTTTTACTTTACTTTAGTTAAGAATCACACGTCTGTGATTGATAAAAAGTGTTTTAATGCTCAGTACTAATGTGCGCACCGATACACCCCGGCTTAAATTAAGCCCCCAGCAGGGACCTGTAAAGTGCTACCTAACAATATTATTAGTGAAATAACCGACACAAACACGCATACAGGTTCTAAAATAAAGACTGCGTCTTGAGAAGAGTGACAGTTATGAGACTGGTGGAGGCATGCCCACTCACATGACTTCACGTTTAATGATACGGCTAATCTGTCCCTTGGGCTCTGGTGAAAACAATCAGCTTTTTTTAAATAGAAGTAGACAACACCCCTGCGATACATGTCCACGTACCTTTGGACGACGGCTGTGTTTTTGGCCCCTTAATGCATTTTTATATAGCGCGATCTCAACCAGACTGCATTGCATCGCTTTACATAATATTATTAGTAAAATAACCGACACAAACACGCATACAGGTTCTAAAATAAAGACTGCGCCTTAAGAAGAGTGACAGTTATGAGACTGGTAGTGTCATGCCCACTCACATGACTTCATGTTTAATGGTAAAGTTAATCTGTCCCTTGGGCTCTGGTCAAAACACTCAGCTTTTTTAATAGAAGTAGACAACACCACCGCAACACGTCTCCACGTACCTTTGGATAACTGCTGTGTTTTTGGCCACTTTTTGCGCTTTTATATAGTGCAAGCTCAACCCGACAGCAGGAGCCTGTGAAGCGCTACATTCCCATTGTAAATTACAACGACCGGGGGGTATTTAGGGGCATTGTTAAAAAAGCGGCTACTATAATAAAAGCATGCACTGATTACAAAATAAAATATTCTACATTATATGTTTGTAACGTGTATATTATTTGCTTTAGTGCACCAGAAGCTTTTATGCTTATGCAAGGTGAGCTGGTACACACGGTCTTTGAGGCTGTGGGGGAGGTTTGCTGAAGCAAGGAGGAGAGGCACCCGAGTGGCCATTATCAGTATGTAAGCATCAACAAATAAATCGGCCAGCGTGCGTGTCTGGCCACCGATGTGGTTAACAAACTGTAACTTCGCTACTGGAACAACAACGAGCGCACCTCTGTCCAGCGTGCCTGTCTACCGATGTGGTTAATAAACTGTAACTTTGCTAATGGAACAACAACGAGCGCACCTCAGGCCAGCGTGCCTATCTGGCTGCCTATGTGGGAAGCAGTGCCACTGCTGAGCAGTGTGTGACTGAAACAAAATAGTGCTTACCGCCTACATATTGAGGACAGTGTAACGCGGCAAGCAAATAATCCAGTCCGGATGAGCCGTCTAAAAAGGTGACAGGGCGGTAACAAAGAAGCTTCATTTTCAATTGGAGGCCACCGTTTAGCATAAATTATTTCGCCAGACAATGAGAATGATGGGCGGGGCTTCAACTCCACTTATGACATCTCATCGATTACGAAAAGCCTCGCAGAGCGAGCAGCGCATGTGTGCTGCAACGCAAGTCTGCACGACCTAAAAAAGGGTTTAAGAGGAAGGCGTGACAGAAAGAAACATGGAAAGGAAGAAGCAAAGAAGAAAGAGAAGCCGAGTCAAACACAAGAAAAACAAAGACAAAGGCAAGAAAAAAAAGAAGGAAAGGGAAAGAAAGACATTAATGAAAGGAAAGAAAGAAAAGAATGAAGAAAGAAACAAAGAAGCAAAGACATAAAGAAGGAAATAACGAGAATGACTGACAGACATGTGAGTTTCTGGTACGGTTTGAAAAGCAGTGTCAGGTAAATAAATGCCACTTCATAAGAAATTTACAATAGTATTGGCAGGAGACACAAACTACGAAGCTGAGCTCCGCCCTGTACTCACATTTGGTTGAATGTGTCCTGCTCTCACACCAGGCTCTACAAAGACAACAGTAAAGTAATAATGAAGGAAAAATAAACAAAAATACTGGTACTGAATGGAAGAAATTTGTGTGAGGATGTGCGCCTTATGAACAGGCTAAATGTAGTTAATGAAAGTGAAGTTAGTCAGTGGCTGAAGTACGCTGACCCATTGCCCCATGATGTATGCCGTAGTGGTTGGAAATAAAGTGTGAATGCCACAATACCAGACCAATAGATGAAGAGAGGAGGCTGAAAGCCACTTTATGTAAGTACTAGCAGCCCGCCCCAGCGTTGCCTGGGGCAGAAAGGGGCTGGGGGCAGCATTTTAATCCTCTGTGCACCCCCCCAACATTGCCCAGTCCACATGCCTCCCGCCCCGACATTGGCCATACCGCCTCCCGCCTTTAGCCCGCCGCCCCCCGCCCCGCCCCGATATTGGGCATAGCACATAGCGCCTACCGCCTACCGCCTCCTGCCTCCCGCCTCGCGCCTCGTGCCTTGAGCCTCCCGCCCTGGCTTTGTAACCCCCCCCCCCCCCCAGGTACCGACTTACCTCATCCGCTGCTCCTCCCCGCGCTGCCACTGCTCCTCCGCTTCTCACCGCTCCTCCCGGCGCTCATGTTCTCCCCTCTTCCTGTTGCTGGTGAACTCCGCTCCTCCCCTCACGCAGACGCTCCTCCCGGCGCTCATGTCCTCGCTCTTCCTGTTCTCGTGAACGCCGCTACTCCCCTCACGCATACGTCGCGGCCGGCGCTACTTGCAAGGGACTACTTTATTTTTATTTGTAAATATTTTAAACAACGTTTATTTTTTATTTTTATGTAGCCTATGTCCTTCTGCTTGCCCTGAGGTTTTCTAAGATGTCTTGGGTGTTCAGATTGGTGGTGTAGTTTTCGAGTTTACCTGGCTCAAAGGTGCAAGTTCTCTCGTTATAATAGTAGTATAGATATGATGCATAACATTTTAGTAAAATCAAAAGGTCTTGGCTAACGCCAGCCCTAAAAAGAGGAAGCTAGCAAATCAATACTGGAAAAATATTAAAAGATTTCAGTTTATAAGTAGCATGGCATTTAAAAATATAAATATTTTGAAAGGGCATTCTGTTGCCTATAAACAAGAACTCAAAAACGCAACTCAGTTTCTGAATACAACATTCTCAAGGGTGCTAAAGAACCTAATCGTGCCAGATGTTGAAAGGCACAGAAAATTCATCTAATGCAAAATACCATGCAAGTTACTATATGGCAGGGCTTTAAGTGGGCTGAATTTTTTTGTTTTTTTTGGGGAGGTCTCTCAAAGGGAAGTGCCCGATATGAAAGGCATGGGTTAAAAACACATAAACAACAACTCTGTGATTAGCATAGTGTGCCGCCCGACTGGTATTTTGCTGTTTCTGTCACTGCATCCAGATATAACAAGTAAGATTACACCTACAACATGCCAGGACTACTGGCTTCGTCAATGGCTGTTAGTTGCATAGGATAAATAAGCAACAACTATGGCTTTGTTGTATATAATATTGAAAAAGCTTCAGTTCTGAAATTATGAGATTGTGAAAGAACTAGAACCAGTGTATTTGAAGTTACCTTAAAGGCAGTGAAGGGTGGCACTGCTGCAGAGTTAAGATTTTTTTTACTGTGAGGGTGAGGGAAAAAATGGAGAGCCTGATAGAGACCCGTCTCCGCACCTGCTTTTTAGAACTGCAGGTGCTAAGCACCAGCAGGACACGGTCCACTTAAAGCCCTGCTATATGGCATGATCAGTTTCATAAACAATATGGACAAATGGCTCGATAAAGTCCAGTGTGGTACTCCCCGACCAGTCTTTTGCCTCCCACATGCTACTGCGCAATCACAAGCATGTTTGGAATTTAACTTGAAGAATTGCCATTGGGGGCGTGGCCAAGACGGCGATGTGAACGGACGCACCCTGAGCGAGCTCCGTTGCCCCGCTGTTTTATAAGCTATCTTGAGCGAAGTTCGGGGGGCTTTCTGGGGGGCCCCACCTGCTAGGCGAGTCCTGCCTGCGAAGCGGCCTTCGGAGAGCCCACCCTGGTGCGGGAGACCCTGCTGTGAGCTGCTGGGGGCCTGGATACTCTGCTGCCGGACTCCGACCGCCATCTTGTCGCTGAGCCTGACGACAGGAGGCCTGGCTTCGTTGCACTTGTGGACGGCTTCCAGCATTGAGGAGGCGACAGGGGACGCGGGCGGACCGCCTGCGACGGACCCCCCCAGCGGCGAGCTGCTAGACGGGGGCTCGGCGGGCGAAGGGGACGAGGCTGTCGGCGCGGAGGTGACCCCCGTGCAGAGGCGCTGAGAGCACCCGACTACAGACTCTAGGAGAGGCCCCGGCTTCGGCGGAGACGAAGGGCCGCGCTTCCCGCGGAAAAGCCGCCGGCTGACCTGCTGTTGGGAGGCCCTGCTACGGAACCGCCAGCTGTCGCCGAGAAGCCCTGGTGAGCTGCCTTCCCTGCGTCTCCCCCCTCCGCCCACAGACGGATGCGCCTTGGTGACTGCGGGCCCGCCCTAGACTGCAGAGTTGTGACCGGGCCCGCTGGCGGTGCTGCCCGCCATCTTGCTCCCCCACCTGGTGTCCACGGGAGCGGGGCCGGGCGCTGTGGGGGTGGCCCTGTCAGCCCACGCTGTCGTCTGCTGTCACGGAGGCGCTGTCCGGGAGGCCGCAGGGGCGGCTGGAGCACTCTCCTCCTCACCCGTGGGGTGATCTAGACCCTGCCCGCCATTTCGTTTTTGCTGCTTTGCGCCTTCAGTCCGGCTGCACGTCGGGGCCCCGGTGAGTGGCGGACGCCTAACTGAGCGGAACCGGGTGCGAGAGGGTTGACCCGGCTGGATTCTGCTACCGACCCTGCCTCGCAGCCTGGCCTTGCTGTCCATGCCTGCGGACCTGCGCTGACCCTGCAGCACTACGCCCCCACTCCGGAGCGGACGACATTGCCTGGGGTGTTGCGGTGGCGGACTGTGTGCTCCCCCCCTCGCCGGCGAGTCGGGCTGGGATCGGCTGCCTGAGGGTGCTACGGGGGGACTGAGGTCCGGCTCCCCCTGGTTACAGAGAGCGCAGTCATCGGCTGGCTAGGCGAAACGCCATGCCCGACAGTGTCTGCGCCCCACGGCCTGGCTGACCGGCCCAGAGAAGGAGGGGGAAGACTACTGAAGAAGCGTGAGTACCCCTCCACTTGCTTGGGAGACCCTGGGTGACCAGTACGCGGCTTCTCTGCCATCTGGGAGGCACAGGACAATAGTGGCCGGTGAGCTGGGGGGCGCCTCGACTGCCCACGGGGGAGCCATTACAGCCTGCGGGGAGGAGCGGTGCAGCGCCCCCGACTAGAAGAGAGGCCTATCCCCCAAACCAGATCCTTCGTGCGCTGGGGTACCTTCAGGACTCCTGGGGACACAGGCCTGTCTTCCACCTGTCGGGCTGAGTGGGTCTCCACGCGAGAAGGTGCTCGGGAGGGAAGGAAGACACTGATGGTGAACTAATCATCCCCCACGCTGCTGTGGCGACGTAGAGGATCCGCGTCCACGGCGACGGGCGACGCACCAGGTGGCAAGACGTTGCGCTCTGGACTGACGATGACCGTGGCAGAGGGGGCAAGACGGACCCGGCGGCGGCGTCCAGGGGCACATCGGTGGCTACCATGTGGGGCAAAGCGGGCACACCAACGTCAACTGAAGGAGTGCCACAACCTACCGCCGACTCCCCTCCGGTGACCCAGGCCTTCATGTCCTCCTTCATGACAGACCTGAAATCGGAAATTGGGTCCCTGAGATCAGAAGTGCACTCGTGCGTCAAAGAGCTGCGAAAGGAGGTGACCGAACTGGGCGACAGGATTGATGGACTCGAGAAGGTCGTCGACACACACCCGGAAGATCTGGAGCAGCTGTGGCAGAGAGTGGCGGCCCTGGAGGAATAAAACATCCAGCTCCAGGTCAAGCAGGAGGACCTTGAAAATAGGGGGCGCCGCAACAACCTCCGTATACAGGGTGTGCCACTCGGGGAAGAGGGGACCGATGCCATGGCCTATGTAGCCCAACTCCTACACAAGGTGTTGGGTAACGAAGACGCCTCCCCACCGCTCTTGGACCGTGCTCACCGAGTCTTTGGGGCGGGAGGCAAGACGGGCCTCCTCCCAGATATCATAACCCGACTGCACTACTTTACAGAGAAGGAGGCCATACTGAATGCGGCGAGGGACAAGCCGGACCTGCGCTATGGAGGACACAAGATCCAAATCTTTCAAGATCTGGCCCCAACACGCTGCATAGAAGGAAAGTCTTCCGCCCGGTGACTGAGAGGCTGCGGGCTCTCAGTATTCCCTACCAGTGGGGGCACCCCTTTGCCCTCATCTTTCGATGGGAAGACAAGCGCAGAGTCATCCGGTCCTATCGCGAGGCGGCACAACTGCTTAAACTGTCGGAATCCCCGGAGCGCAGCCCCTCCCGCTCTAAGCCCCAAGAGAGACCCCCAGCCCGTCCGGACTGGACCACAGTACACCGGCGTCGCCGAACCCCCCCAGTGGATGACTGCTCCACGTCTCAGGCCAAGCAGGACATCATAGCACACATCCGTTCCCTTGAAGGCGATCGCGAAGAACAGGCCTCACGGCCTCACACTCCGGGGACTGAAGAAGAACAGCTCCTGACCTCAGACGGTCATTGACTGGCAAGGAAAACATTGCCATACTCCCTGACCAAAGACCTCCACATCCACTACTGAGAAGAACAAGGAGGCCGAGAACGTTGGCCCCCATACCGATGAGCCATGACACTCTCCCGCTCTCTAGAAGGAGATCGAGACCTGCACCCCCTGCAATACAGTAGAGAGACCCCTGCACTCCGGAGGCCCCTCCGGGACCACCTGCCCTGAGCGCATGGGAGGCGTACATCCCTGGAGTTGAGTCCGCCGCACCAGTGCCTGGAGCCGTCCGAACACTGGAGGCGGACTTGTCCAGTTAACAGAGATAAATGGGGCTGCAGTCAATCATCATGGGGCGCTGACAACCCCTTGAAAGTGACCGTGGGGGTCAGACTTGGTGCCCTTCCCCCTCAGTGATCGGACCCTCCCTACTGGGGGCTGACGTTTTTTGAACTTACGGATATGGCACATCTACCTTTGGGAGGTCCCAGACCTCGCCGCCCCCGAACCTGCCCGGGACAGCGGGGCAGACGGGCCACGGGGCAACCGGGAATCATAACTCCAGTAAACCACCCCCCACTTTGTCCCATAGGAAGTGACATTCCTGAGACCATCCAAACCCTCGGGTAGAGGATGCCCGGAACCTGGGACATTATACTATGGCCCTGTTGGCCTGTTGCGGTTGTACACCTTCTAAGTGTTCTCTACTTTCCTACTTTTCCTGCTCTTCCTACTTCTCATCTGAGCTTTCCCTTTTCCTGGCCCCTATTCCCTTTGTGTAGTGTGGTGGTCTGGTGGCCATCGCAGGTATCGGTGCAACAGAGATGGAAGGGGGAGGACACTGCCCTACGCGCCGTGGGTGGAGGGTACTGGGCGATGAGGCGGCTTCAACCCCCTTAGTACCATGGCGGTGAATATTCCCACACCCCTAAAGATCCTGTCGCTCAATGTCAAAGGGCTTAACTCCCCCAACAAGCGGAATCAGATATGGCGCTATCTTCTCCATCACTCCCCTGACATCATCTTTCTCCAGGAGACACACCTTCTGCGGGGGGACACTAGCCGCATGGCGCATCCTAGATACCCCACACAATTCTGGGCATCGGCTGACACTAAAACGGCGGGGGTGGCAATCTTGTGTAGAGCTGGCTTTAGGCGGGGACCTGCTAAACCCTATAAGAGTGGTGATGGGCGCTTCCTTCGGGCCACAGTACAGTTGGGGGGGATGCAGTTCACCCTGGGTAATGTATATGCACCCAACCAGTCGCAAGTTAAATACCTCCAGTCGCTCCTGCGAGAACAGTTTAAGACCGGCGAACCGCGTACAATCTTGGGAGGGGACTTCAATCTAGTATGGGACCCAGATTTAGACCGTGAGGGGACTGCGTTTAGAGGCGCAGGCGCGATGTCCTCCGCGCTCAGGGCGCAGATTACGGATCTAGGGCTTGTCGATGCGTGGCGCTACCATAATCCAGGAGTCCGAGACTACACTTTTTACTCGCACTCCCACAGAACCTACTCGCGTATCGACTACTTCTTCACCTCTCTTGGCCTGACCCGAGACACACTGTAGGCTGCCATCTCAGACATCTCGCTATCGGACCATGCGCATGTGGAACTACTGATACAGGACCCACTAGCTCACACCCCTCGGGAGCGGCGATGGACCCTTCAACCGAGCGTCCTCCGGGACCCGGAGGATGTTAACAGCATCCAGGAGGCCATAAACTCATACTTCGCCATTAATGACAACTCGGAAACACCCTTCCCGGTAGTCTGGGATGCCTTTAAGGCCACCATACGGGGCCACATTACCTCCCTGGCGATAGCGAGGAGACGGGCGGCCTATAAATTAGAGACTGACCTAGCGGGCGAGATCAAACAGGCGGAGGCCCAAGACAGGGATCGACCCTCTCTGGCGTCCAGGAGAACCCTTGCTAACTTTAGGGGACAACTCCGACCCCTGCGCACCAACAAGGCTGAGCACTCTCTACTAGCACTTAAACAAAAATACTACAAGGGAGGGGACAAGGTGGGGCGTCTTCTGGCAGGAAGACTGCGGGCTCGAGCAGCTAGAGCCCACATCGCTAATGTACAACGTCAGGATGGCTCTAGCGCCGTCACTGAAAGAGCCAAACAAGATGTCTTTGTTGCCTACTATACCTCCCTATATGCGGGGGAAACTACATCGGTGGAGGCACGAGCGGCCGTCCTCGATGACTACGAAGGGACTCGGTTACCGCCGGTTTGCGCAGATGAGCTGGAGGAGCCCATATTGGACGAAGAGGTCTCTGCGGCTATTAAAGATCTTCCCATCGGGAAAACCCAGGGACCGGATGGCTTGCCGCTGACCTTTTACCGAACCTTTCTGACTCAACTTCGCCCATATCTGCTGAGGCTGTTCCACTCTTTTTCGGACACCTCTGGCCCGTCCCCCGATATGGGTATGGCGGAGATAGCTTTGATACCAAAGCCAGGAAAGGACCCTACACTATGTGCCTCCTACCGCCCTATCGCCCTCCTAAACACCGACCTAAAGATATATACCAAGATACTGGCTAAACGACTCGACCCATACATGCCAGGGCTGGTGAACCCAGACCAGGTGGGGTTCATTCGGGACCGGCAGGGGGCTGATAATGTGCGTAGGCTGGCGCATTTGGTAGGAAAAGTGCAGTACTGGGACATCCCGGCTTGTCTTCTCTCGCTTGACGCGGAGAAGGCCTTTGACCGAGTGGACTGGGCCTTCCTGAAAGAGGTTCTCCAGAAAATCGGTCTAGGCCCCAAAATGATCGCGAGAATCATGGCCCCATACATAGGGCCACAAGCCAGAATCAGGGTCAACGGTTAACTAACGCCGCCGCTCACGATACACAGAGGCACGAGGCAGGGGTGCCCACTCTCGCCACTCCTGTTCGCCCTTGCGGTAGAACCGCTGGCGGCAATGATAAGACGTGATTCCAGAATACACTGAATAGCCCATGGGGGGAGAGACAACAAGGTGGCGCTGTTCCCAGACGACCTGATCCTCACTCTCACGCGCCCTCGCTAATCCCTCCCAGCGGTCCATGAGGTGCTCTGCCTATATGAACAGGCGTCCGGCCTTAAAGTAAATCATACTAAATCTTGGGCGCTCAACCTCACTATACCTGAAGAGGAGATCCCATCCCTGAAGAAGGCTGTGCCCTACCAATGGGCGGAGAACCACATCAAATACTTGGGCCTTGACTTGACATCCCATTTAGACTCTTGGTCCTCGGTAAATTGGACGGAATGCCGCAAAACGGTGCTGGAAGACCTTCGGAAGTGGAAGCCTCTGATGATCTCATGGCTGGGGCGCCTTAATACAGTTAAAATGTCGATCCTCCCCAGAATTCTTTATGTCTTCCAATGTTTACCCACCCCGATCCCGCTTCACTGCATTCGGAGCCTACAGCGTGAGATCACGTCCTTCATCTGGAGCGGGAAGCGCCCCCGGTTCTCGCAGAAGGTCCTTATGGAACCGAGAGATAGAGGCGGCCTGGCATGCCCCAACTTGGTACACTACTATTGGGCAGCACACCTCCGTTTCGTGGTGGAATGGGGCGCACGTGAAAGCGACAAGCACTGGTTCCACATGGATCGAGCGGTCACAGGACGCACCATATGGGACTTGCCTTGGCTTCCGCGGACGGCACGCTCCAGAAGTGCGTACATAGCAGTCCCCACAAAAACGGTCCTGGATATTTGGGACAGGGTAGTGGTGTCTAGAGGTCTCACTACGTTCCCATCTCCACACACCCCGATAGCGGGAAATCCACAATTCCCCCCGGCCTACCGGACTCGGGCATTTGAAAAATGGACGCACAGGGACTGCAGAGTTATTGGGGACCTTTTCCTTGGGAACTCGCCTAAAACGTGGGAGGACTGCAGGGAGGAATTCAGGATACCACCGACGGCTGGCCTACAATATGCCCAGCTACGTCACTGGACTATGGGTGAAGACATGTATCAAGCGGCCACTAGGGCCTACACGCGTTTCGAGAAACTAGCGCGTTCCCTTGGGGGGCTGAAGAGGCTTATCTCACAAATATACTACATACCTCAACACCCTACCTCAGCACCTGCGCACCCCTATCAGAGACAATGGCAGTTAGCAGCAGACACAGACATCGAACCCTCCCAATGGCACAGACTGTGGCGTGATATCCCTAAAATCTACCGCAGTATCCCACAGAGGGAAAACGCCTACAAGTTACTTACCCAATGGTACTATACCCCTCTGCGACTTAGCAAGATGTTCCCCAACGCCTCGCCGATGTGCTGGAGGTGTGGCTCTGCGACTGGTGACTTTGTGCACATATGGTGGACGTGCCTGACCCTAGCTGTTTTCTGGAAGGAGGTACTCAACCACATCAAGGGGGTGCTGGGTTTCCCCCTGCCTGAAGAAGTGAGCACGATTTTGCTTGGCATCCGGCCTACCACACTTAGGGCACTCACCCGCAGCAACTGGATCCTTACGCTCCAAATGCTGGCACAGCTAAACAACTCATCGCCCTATACTGGAAGCGGGCTGAGGCGCCACCAATAGCTTCCTGGTTTGTGCGTCTCTGGCAGGTCCTGGCAGTGGAAATACTCACGGCAAGGCTACAGGCGAGGGACACACGCTTCAAAGCGGTCTGGGAGCCCCTAGAGCGATACCTCTGCTCTATAAGCTATGCGCGACATATGCCCCCCAGACTCCGCGCTCTGCACCTCTTTGAAGACGCCATCACTCCTGCGGACCCTGCCAGGCTATGCCCTTGATTGCAATTCACATTACAGGCGCTGCTGCTGCTACACATGTCCCCTCATACCCTACCCCCTGAGACGCCGCACGTAACCACCGCCCCCTCTCTTTTTCTCTACCTACTCTCAGGCTATCTGACCTCACATACTTCCTTCTTTCCTACTTGCCAATCTGGCCTTCGTCTCTCTATGAGACAGTTACGCCCTGTTGGGCTGTGACATTTAAGCCAGTTACCCGCCATATGCCTCCCTTACGAAGCGGAAATGCACTTTGCATGCGACAAGCCCCTGCGAACTTCACTCCTAAGCCACGCAGCCGGCCCTCCCTAGAGGGTTGTAGGCAGGGCGCTGTGTTAAAGCTTCTTCCCCGTCCCAGTTGGCGTAGAAACACAAGAGTTATCATATACGCGGCCGGCCTCGGCACAAGGTTGTAGGCTTAACGCTGTGTTCACAATAAAAACAGATTTAAAAAAAAAAAAGAATTGCCATTGGTTGCTCGATTCCAGGATTCCTTGCCTACTGCACCAAGTTCAATGCGGGCAGCCCATTCCAAAACATTAACCAGCATTTGCAATGCAATAGGTCTCGCCTTTACACCAGTTGGAGCTATTGACATTGTAAATGACAATGCCTTTTATTTTTGTTTTCGTTTTTAAACCATAAATAAAAGGCATTGTCATTTACAGTGCCAATAGCTTAAACTCTGTATACTGAACACGTAGGTATTCTATGTATCTGCAGTGATAGTGATCTCGCACCTATATCTGCAGTGATAATCTCACTCCTATATCTGAAGTAATGGTGATCTCACACCTTTATATCTGCAGTGACAGTGATCTTACACCTTTATCTGCAGTAATGGTGATCTCACACCTATATCTGCAGTGATAGTGGTCTCACACCTATATCTGCAGTGACGGTGATCTCACAACTGTATCTGCAGTAATAGTGATCTCACACCTATATCTGCAGTGATAGTGATCTCACACCCATATCTGAAGTAATGGTGATCTCACACCTATATCTGCAGTGATAGTGGTCTCACACCTATATCTGCAGTGACGGTGATCTCACAACTGTATCTGCAGTAATAGTGATCTCACACCTATATCTGCAGTGATAGTGATCTCACACCCATATCTGAAGTAATGGTGATCTCACACCTATATCTGCAGTAATAGTGATCTCACACCTATATCTGCAGTAATAGTGATCTCACACCTATATCTGCAGTGATAGTGGTCTCACACCTATCGCTGCAGTGATATTGATCTCACACCTATATCTGCAGTGATACTGATCTCACACCTATATCTGCAGTGATGGTGATCTCACGCCTATATCTGCAGTGATGGTGATCTCACACATATATATGTAGTGATGGCGATCTCACACCTATATCTGAAGTAATGGTGATCTTACACCTATATCTGCAGTGATGGTTCTCTACCTAAGAGCAATTTGTTAGTATCCCAACCTTCTCTGGGGACAACATTTTCTAGCACTAAGAAACTTAGTTGGCTAACATTATGATGGTTAACCTGAAAGTGTATGGCCACACATGACTTCTGATTGCATGTATGTACATTGGACTTGTGTTCATTTATGCAAACTTTAATTTTCGCTGAGTTTTGCTTACGTATGCTAGGCCACAAGAGCATTTTAACATATATATAGCATTCATGGTGTCACATGTAGCTGATGTTCGCAACTTGATCTTGTTTCCTTTTCTGGGATGTGTTACTATATTTCCTGGTATTATATTTTTGCAGTTGTTGCAATTGTGGCATGGCTCGGTGTCACTGTATTTTTCACATTGTTTCGTTGGAGAAGTGGTAGAGAAGATCTCTTTAATGTTTTAACTCTTTTCGTATGCGAAAAGCGAAGCGGTCTCTCGCTAAATATACAATTGAAATCTGGTTCAGACTCTAGCACTGGCCAATATTTCAGAATCAGTTTCTTGAAAGCAGCACTTGAAGTTGAGAATTTAGACACAATTACCATTCTGTCACTAGTTTTTGGACGCTGGCTTTGGTTGAGAAGTTCTTCTCGCGTTTTGGATTTTACTCTGTGTGAAGCTTCTGTCAGTATCTCTTGCGGATATTTTCTGTCTTCAAATCTTTTTATCATAGCAGCAAAATTAATTTCTAAGTTCTCTGGTTGGGACACACTCCTTTTTACACGCAGTAGTTGGGAGTAAGGTCGCTTCAGTGGTTGTTGGTGGAAGCTGGCAAAATGTAGTAAGGTATTTCTATCTGTGTTCTTCCTGTGTATATTAGTGGTTAGTCTATTGGATTAGATAGAAATTTTGACGTCCAAGTAGTTGACTAACTATTTGCTGGATTCATGGGTGAATTGTATTAGTTGATTTACTGAATTCAGTTGGTCAATGGCTTGTGTCAGTTCCAATTCGGTGCCTTTCCATAGCAGGAAAATGTCGTCAATGTAGCGTGCGAAGAAAAGCAAATTATTTTTCCATATGCTGTTGGTCAATATGTGGTCTCTTTCATATTGATGCATGAACAGATTTGCGTAGCTGGGGGCTGCACAATATCCCATAGATGTACCAGAGAGCTGTAGGAAGTATTCATTCTCCCAGGTACAATAGCTGTGATATAATGTGAAACTCATTAATTTCATTAAAAAGACTTTCAAATTGTTGTTCAATCTGTTCACATTATAAAGAATTCCAGGGCCTCTAATCCCATGTCATGCAGTATCGACGTATAGAGTGCCTTAATATCTATGGTACAGAGCCATATATCTTGTGATGTTTCCCATTGTATTGTGTTCAGTTTGTTTAAAAGGTCTATTGTATCCTTAATGTATGTTATCATTTCTTGGACAATTGGTTAAATGTACTTATCTATATATTTCCCTAAGGGTTCATGTAGTGACCCTCTGGTGGAGACTATGGGCCTGAAAGGTGGCTTTCTCAAGTTTTTAAGTATTTTCGGTGTCATGTAGAACTTTGGTGTTCTCGGATGGTTTTGAAGCAGATATCTTTTGTCTTTCTCCTTGATAGTCACATTCTGTAACGCTGTGTCTAAGATCATCAATTAGATTCTGGTGAATTCTTTAGTGGGATTAAAAGGAAGTTTCAAGTAGGTGTTGGCATCGTAAATATGTGATCTAACATTTTCCCGGTAGTATTGTGAATCCATGATTACCAGCGCTCCACCTTTGTCTGCAACTGTACGTTTAATGTTGGGATTATTGGCTAGTTTGGTTAAAATGTTCTTTTCTTTGACAGACAAATTGCGATATTTTTTGTGTTTGATGACCTCTGGAAGATGATGTTTTACTAATGTCTCAAAAAAATCTAAGACTTTGTGGCTCATCTGGGCCATGAACGTGCTTTTCGATTTCAATCCCTTCAGGGTGTCTTCTTCAGTTTTTGGTTGATTAGGACAATATTTTTGAAAAAATGTTTCAGGCGTAACACCTGCATACATTTGAATAGACTTACTTCTAATTCTAGAGAGTTGGTCTGATATGTAGGGACAAACAATGTTCTTTTATTGAGCACATTCTTCTTCATGGTCAACAAAGAATACGAAGAAATATAGATCACTAAGTCCTCTTCACTAATAGCATCATGTTCCTGATTTATTATTTCTGACTTCTGGTTATTTTTTTCTCTGTGTGTTGACTGTCTCTGGGTGCCTCGGCAACGTTTGCCCTCCTGGTGTGCCGCTTTGTAAGGGGCCTTGTCCTAAAAAAGGACCACCTGTGTTGCTGGAAGTGGATGGAATTGGTGTGGTGATTTGTGTCATTAGTGGTACTCTTCTCTGTCTGTCCTGTCTATTCAAACTGGTATCAGTGTCTGAAGACGAAGTCTCTGTGTTAGTTGTTTGGTAGGAAGGCTCATTTTGTCATCTTTTGGCATACTCTTCCGCCCACGTGTAGATTTGATTTGATTTAAAATTATTTCTAGAGCGCACGTATACCAGCGGTTTCTTGGCGCTAGACCTCTCCTAATTTGTAGTCTATAATATCTCTTTTGTATTTTCTAAGCTTGCGTGCATTGATATCCTCTGTATGTTTTTCCAGTTGGGACCGGATGTCCTTTAGAACGTCTGTCCATTCTTCTACAGTCATTTCTGTTGAGATTTCTTGCTTGAGTTGAGTAATTTCATTGTTTAAATCCTCAATGATTATTAATGTGCTCCAATGGAGTCTCAGATTGATTTCCTTTTTTGTTAGAAATAGTGATTGTTTTATATTGCTCTGTACATTACCAGTGCTGTTGCCTGCTGTTTAGACTTCTGCAATTAGAGAATATATTTGTTGCGCTTCAATGTCCGAATAGGCAAAAATATTAGCTCTGTTATCGGTCAAGTTGGTGATATCTTCATACTGCATTATGAAAAGTTGAGTCGGTGCCAAGTATGAGGGACAGTGTTCATATAACAATTATAGAATGAATACTGGCACTCCTTTAAACTTGTAAAGTCTTTGACAATCTTCTCAATCTTGCGCGCTGCTCAGGGTATTGCCCTCTGATCCTCAGGGTGTAAAGTAAAATGCAAGAAATATGCATCTCCCTACCAGGGAGGCCTCCCCTTAGCGCACCGCTAATAGTCCACTGGGGTTCAACAACTTCAGTTAGTTTTAAAGACAAATGCTCTTATTAGAACAAAGTTCAAACGCACAGTGATTTGTCCTTGAGGTAAACCAACGCATGATTTATTTCAGGATCCTCTGATTTCTCATACTTATTAAAGCATTCAGTAAATTTTCTTCAGCTGAGCCGCTGCATCACATTTGTTTAATCCATAATCCAATGCATTTTGGGCTGGTTTTGCCCTTTGTCAGGGGAAAGTTCAGTACTACAACAAAACAATCAAAAGAAAAAGTTGAACACAAAGTAGCAAGCAATCTGCACAGATTATAATGTGAACGTGTTGTTATGGTTGTAGAAAGTGCCCGTGAAACAAACGGAAACTGCTATGGTGAGGATCATGAAAGTAACACCAATGTAGTAAATAGTTATTGCCATTAATATGTATCACTTGAAGTCACCTTTGGAATAATAAAAACAGGTACCTAACCCAGTGTTGTAGTGCCTGGTATGATAAACAATTCCAAAATATATGCAAACAAGTGTGTTAATCCAGGTGCCCGTAGGACAACATCACCACGAGTCATGCCCTGCTTGTGAATGTAATACTCAAGTTAAATGGGTGAGTGAACCCGCCATTGAACGAATATCAGCGATTAGCGGGAAACAATAGTAAAACGGTACCGGAAAACCAAACAGTGTCAGGAGATAAAGTATCTACCTCTCATGTATTCGTAGCAGCGTTTCTCGACAGTTAATGGTAGTGAAGTCCGGCGTGTTATCCCGAAGTGCATTAATGCCGGGAGTGCTGGCCAAGTTTAACGCGTTGTTAATGGAGATAGAAAGAAGCCTGGAGACTTCATTTAGATCCAGAAGAAAAGCAAAAACATAAGATCCTACTCAAAGAATACAAATCTGCGGTCTTGTGGAAAAGAAACAACACTTCTCTAAGATGACCACTTCTCTTAGCTCCACCAGGGAGTGGTTTAAAATCGTTGACTCCCTGTCAGCCCTGCAATCTCAGACCCCATTGTGGCATCTCAGGAGCTCTGCGACAAAATATCCACTTTCTTTCATGCAAAGATAGCCGATATCTATTCTAGTCTAGAAGCTCTCAATCAGGAACTAGAACCCTCAGCTACTCCTGTCCCACTTTTCGTGGAAGAAGATCCTGCTGAATTATCTCATGGCACTCTTTACAACTTCCCTCAGCTTACGCTAGAACAACTTAATCTGTACCTAGACAAGCTGAAGTCAGGTTCTCCCCTGGACCCCTGCCCCCTTAAGACATTTAAGGAATGCAGAGATGTTCTTCTTCCTGCCTTCCTTGAAGTAATCACTCTCTCAATTCTGGAAGGTGCCTTTCCCACATCCTGGAAAATGGCCATAGTTAAGCCTCTTCTTAAAAAAGCCTCATTGGACCCCGGTATCCTAAAAAACTTTCGGCCTATTTCCTTGCTTCCTGCCCCTGCAAAAATGTTAGAGGCCCATCTTAACATCCATCTGAGTGCCTTTCTGGAGAACGCTAGCCTTCTTGACCCCTCTCAACACGGTTTCCGCAGGGCTCATAGCACCGAGTCCGCTCTCACAGTTGTCACCAATACCATCCGTGCTAAGGTCGACAGTGGCCAGACTACCCTTCTGGGCCTGCTCGACCTTACAGCCGCATTTGACACCCTATCTCCCTCCATCTTAGTCAAACGCCTTAAGGAGATAGGAGTGAACAGGCTGACGCTCAGCCTACTGAAATCTTTTTTGAATGACCGTGTACAAAGGGTCAAGCTGGGCGACTTTCTCTCGCCAGCAAAACCGGTGCAGTGTGGGGTCCCTCAGGGGTCATCCCCGAGACCCACACTCTATAACATTTATGTGACACCGCTTGCCAGACTCGTAAGATCTTTTGTGCTGGAAGTTTTATCCATTCCGATGATACCCAGATCACGGTCTCCCTCTCACACTCTGCCGACATCACAGCCTGGAATTTCAGAAACTGCATGGAAGCAGTTGCCGGCTGGATGGTGAGGAATTTGCTCAAATTAAATGGGGAAAAAACAGAGGTGCTGACCTTCGGAGGCAAGGAAGAGATATGGTCAATGGACTGGTGGCCTCCTGCTCTTGGGGTTTGTCCTAAGCCCTCCCAGTCCGCTCGAAATTCTGGGTGTCATTTTCGACAATAAACTCTCTTTCGACAAACAGGTCAGCAGGACGATCTCCACCTGTTGTGGACCCCTTAGAACCCTGAGGAAGTTGGTGCACTATCTTTCCCCAGAGGCCCGGAAAACTGTTACAGTAGCACTAATCTCCTCTAGGTTAGACTATTGTAATGCATTGTACTTGGGTATTAATAAACAGCAGGTACAACGCCTGCAAGTGGTACAAAATGCAGCTGCTCGGTTTGTCGCGGACGCCCCCAGACTTTCATCAACAACCTCCATCAGGAGGGATCTTCATTGGCTCCCTATGCAGGCCAGGATAGAGTTCAAGGTTCTTTGTCTTACTCACCGTGCCTTGTATGCCGGTGGATCGGAAGATCTCAAATCTTTGTTTACACCCTATACCCCTGGTAGGGTCCTTCGATCTGCTAACAAGAATCTTGTGATCCCCAGAATATACAAAGCCAGATGGGGCAGGCGGTCTTTCCACTCATTTGTCCCCAAGATCTGGAATACTCTTCCGGTGGATATTAAAAGGTCAGTCGGCTTACTCTCTCTTTCGAAAGGCCCTGAAGACCTGGTTCTTCAGGGAGACTTATCTGTAATTCCTTCCCCTTCCTCACAGCCTATACCATCGTTAGCGCCTTGACGCCTATGGGCAATGTCACGCTGGATAAATCCCTTTTCAATTCAATTCAATTATTCTCATCGCCAAAGAACGCGGTGCCTCCAATTGCACCCAACCTCCCAGCCTCCTCATTCTATCGCCTGCCTTTAACGTGACCAGCATTAACCCATCCCATTTAAGGAAGAGTTTCCTACGGCACCAGCACAAAAATCTTGGATGTTCAATACAAACCAGCACCAATTCCTAAACTTTATAATAATACGGTTGCGCTACATGCTATCCACCCTCCCTCAGAGCACCGCATGCACATTATCCAAGAAGTAGAGGAACAGTCTTTTTTAATTTCCATTATGATTATTGATAGTAGAAGGGCTTAGATGCATTAAATGGCAAAGTGTCACTCTATTGTCGGTCTATCTTAAATAGTTATTGTCTTTTGTGAAAATAAAAGAAGGACAACCCTGCTGGCTCCTGTTACAGCTGTGGAAAGTGTGGCAGATACCAAAGAGCCTCAGAAATAATGGTTGGTTGTGCCTGGGCACACATTATGTACTCTTGGCACCCATCCTCTTTTCTGCAGGTTTAGTCCATTTTTGGACTGTGTCACAGCTTTTGTTACTGGAAGTATCAAGCAGAGTAGTCACTGACAATCCCTAGGTTTGAGTGTACTGCTAGCTGAAGCAATAGCCTGTGAAGCTTCCATCCAGATTAATCTCCTGAGATATTCCTTTCATCAGGATGAGAGATAGACAGGAGAAATTAGTATTTTTGATTATTGGGGCAGGTTGTCCCTCGTGTAGCTTGTCCCTCATGCAGCACACTGTGAAAAAGAGCAGTGCGAGACAGGCTTGTTTGTGTCTACATGATAACTAACGGGTTTGGGAATCTCAGGAGTAGCATAAAGAAAATATTATTCTGAACTCTATGATCTTCAATAATGGTCATAAAAGCTTGACTAATTTCCCGGCTCATGCACAGCCCCAGAACACCCCTTTATATAGGCTTCTTTCATGGAAACATCTTATAATATATTTATTCAAAAATTAATATACAGATATGTGGAATGGAAGCCTCCTGGAGGTCTAAAATGTCATGAATGTTTAAAATCAATGTATAGAGGTCATGGAACTGCATTGCAGCATGTAGATTCAGAGAACACAACTTTAGCATAGAACATTAAGGTAAAAATGTGGCCTGAAGTTAGTGATCTAGCCGGTTACGTTGACATTGAAACTGAGAAAAAAAGAAACCTGTCGCTTTAAGAGCCTGGAAGGCACCCCTTCCCCGAATGCATTGTAATAAAGGCTTTGGGAATATCAGGAGTAGCATAAAGAAAATATTTCCTGCAACTGTGGCTCAAGACAAATATAGGATTCAACTGATTGGACATGGAATGAAAAGGTTTAGAGTGAACAATGGATGTTCCTTTTACTTCAAAGACTTCTTCCTCAAAGTGCTGTCAACGTAAATGTGTGTCGAGATGAGAGAGCGGAACATTGATTGAGAGAGCAAATAAGTGAGTGTCAGTCAGCAACTGAGTGAGCAAGTAAATGGGAGAACAATTAAGTGTGTCATTGAGTGAATGGGCAAGCAAGTCAGTGAGTGTAGATTTTGTGTTTTAACCCTCTGGATGCGTTGGACGGCTCCCGGCCGTCCTGCGCTATGGGTGGCATGTGTGTCGGACGGCCAGGAGCCATCCGAATTGCACTTGCAGGAAACTTTTCCGCACAGCAGGAACATTTCACACATATTCAAGGGGTTAAACACACTTTATTGAGGTTTAAACAGACCATCAATAAGGCCCATCAATGTTACAATTATGTTCATTCAGGTGTATTCGTCAATTAACTTCAGTTACTTTTCAAGATGATCTGGAGTGCCGTACAAGTGGACCAGGGCCTCACCCCGCTACCAATTTAATAAAGGTAGTACCGTGTACAACCCAGTTAGCCCATCAAGGTCTCCGCTATTAGTGTGTATGGTCATTACTCAACATTTTAACCGACCCCTAACTAACCCCCCACCCGTCCCACCCCACATGCAACCAGGCACTTATCCGTCTGATCCGGGGATGTCCTACTCTGTGCTCTGTTAGCTGTCACTATATTTCTATACCACTAGGCTACTGTTAGAGCAGCAAATGCCCCTGTATATCTGCTCCAGTATTCGGCATACAACAGGGTCCAGAGTGTGGGGTTCAATCTTCACCGTCAGGGGGTCTCTCCTGCTGGGTCTTCGTCCCTCTCATCTACAGGGGTCTTTAGCAATTCGACTGACGCTGCCCATGCTCTGGCTGTTTCCAATGCCTTCTTGCTCCTTGTTTTTTTGGCTATTTGCACCCTGACTGGCCCCTCATATTCAGCCCTTTTAACAAATTCTTTTTTCCATCTGTCTATGTTAGGGCACCTCTCGATTTCCAATACCTGGGGATGTCCCTTTTATCTAAGACCAGTCCCAAATCCAGAAACTTACTTGTCACCTTATTCTTGGTTGTGTGTGGGAACCAGTGTAGTAGGCAATACCCAGGTGTTACTACAATCTCCCTGTTGGTCACATCCGCTAATAGTGTGGTTACCCCCTCCCAGAAATCCCACAGTTTCGGGCAGTCCCAGAACATGTGCAGTATTTCTGCTCCTTCCAAAACTGCATCGTAGGCAAGCGTCTGTTTGCGTGTCAAAGTATTTGTTAATCTTGCTCGGAGTAAGGTAAGCTCTGTGCAATACATAGAAATGTACCAATTGGAACCTAGCATTTCTAGTGCTCTTCCATGACCTTTCCTCTAGCTCCCCAACACTTTTTCAGCTTTAGATTCGCCCGTAGTCAGCATCCAATTTTTGACCTAGCTCATTCAGAGATGGGAGTGTTTTGTGTGTAAGACACCTGTAGAGGCATGTGACCGTTTTAAAGGTACCAGCTGCTGTCACCACAAATTGGCACCCTGCTGATGTCTACGGCTCTATAAATCCCTCCCAGCAATGTTTCCGTATGGTCGCCGTGAGGGCCGTGTGTAACAAGAAATCCCCCCCATGTAAACCATATCACTCCCAAAGGTCATTGAATGGGATCATAGTACCTTCTTCATATAGGTCCCCTGTTGTGGATATTCCCATCCCTCCCCAGGTCTCCAGTCTACGGCAATCCCCCCCATGGGGCAGCACCTCATACATAGTCAATGGGATCTCTGAGGCATAGGGGCATTTAATCCAAGCTCCCCGCAAGCTCTTATTCCAGCATTTGCGTGCTGTTTTTAGTTCATTGGTGATAGTATGATCCCGGATAGGAAACTTCGGTATTACTTGCGACAGTAGTCGCAGGTTCGGGGCCACATCTCCCTGGTCCTCTGTCCCACTAAGTCTTCCTGACACCCACTTCGCGAGCCACTGTAGTTGTGCCGCAAGGTTATGGCACTCAAAGTCCGATACGGCCAATCCTCCATCTGCTCTTGGCCTCATGAGGGTGGTGAGCGCTACTCTCCATCTGTCGGTCCCCCATATGAACCGAAACATCATTGTTTTGAGTTGGGTAAACAGTAGCACCGGTATTCAGACTGGCAGTGTTCCGAAGTAATACAAAAGTCTTGGTAATGTCACCATTTTTAGGAGGGCGACCCGGCCATCCACTGACAATGGGAGGGTCCCCCGTCCCCCAGAAGTCAAAACTACTTTTGGTTCCCCCTAAGGCTCTCCCTATATTGGGCGTGGCCTGAGGAGTCAAGATGGCAGTCGGTCGCACTCTAAGAGTGCTTCAGGACCCCTCCGTCATCCGCCTGCATCCTGCGATCTCTGGCACACATCTACCCTCTATACCTGCCTGCCGTGACTCCCGCTGTGCGGAGCATTGTCAGGAACTGTCTGCTGACCGAGCTGGTGCCTGGAGCGGCCGGCCAGGGTGCTGCATCTCCGAGGCCCGAGCCTGCAAGATGGCGGCCTCCTTTGCTTCCCATCAATGATCCCGACAATCCAGCCCTGGGAGTGCTGCTCGAGATTGCAGGTCCTGCCCAGCTCCGCAGCGGACTCCCTGGCCTCCGGAACTTGCCCTGGCCCCCCGTTGTCCACCTGCTGCTGGGATCTCTCCGTGACCCACAACTGTGAGGTGGTGGCGCCCGGTGTTCTGCAGTTCTGCGGGACCTGCCTCCTGTTTCAGTGTGCGGGCCTGCTGTGTGAGGGGCAGACGAAGGATACACGGCGACACTCCTGAGTGCCCCGCATCGATGTGGGAGACAGGGTGACCTGCAGCGGCACTACTTCGCCTCTGCTCGGAGGTCTGGCCCAGGGCAGAGAGGGAGAGACGGCCGGCGAGGAGGAGACCATTGATGGGCGGCTGCCATATCGAGCAGTGGTGAACTAGGATGATGCTTGATCTCCCGGCCCCCCTCCATCCTCCCGGCCCCACATGTTGTTGGGGTGCTCTCTGGAGCCTGAGACTGTCCGCCACTGCATTCCTCCCTGACCTCTGAAGTAGTGGTGGGGAGGCCCATCGGCTGTGAAAGTCGGGCAGCAGGCGCCTCTTCCTCCCCCACACGTCCCTCCTCCTGGGTGGTATCCTGCCGGCGTTCGCCACCGCCCTGGCTTTCAGCGATCCCTCACGCTGGCCTGTGGAGGTCTTTGGTGCCTACTGCTCACCTCTCTTCCTGTCCTGGCCCATGAGCTCCACTTCGCCGGCAGTGACCGGCCTGTATCCGAGGAGGAGACTTCACCGATGAGTGGGGGGTGGGCTGGGGTTTCGGCGCCTTATCAAGCAGCCGGCCGGGAGGCTGGTGCCGGACCTTCCTGGGTAGGCCCTCCCCCTGTTCTCCGAGGTGGGGTGGTGTCCCTCGAGACTGCACAGAGACTTTCCCAGCGGGCCCTGGGGAGTTCTGCGGGCTCTCTGCCCCTCTTGACCTGGCCCTTGGCGCTCTGCAGGGGAGGGGTGAGGGGCTGGGTACTGGGTTGTCAACTGGGGCCAGGGCGCTCCTGGGTCTGTCGCCATCGCCCGGGCCCATGAGGCCTACTCCCAGCGCACCCTGCCTGCCTCCTGTGGTGGGTGGAAGCCCCTTCTTCCTTTGTCGGCTGCCACTTCGGAAAGGGGGGTTTTGTTTGATGGCTCCCCCTTTGGATACCCTCCGCTTCCTCCTTGCTGGATAGCACCTGACAGGGAGCTCGCTGCAGGGGGTGCCTGCAGTCTTGGTCATCACCCCTCTCCTTACCAATCGCGCTGCAAGCTTTCAACAACTTGTGGCATCAGGGAGGCCACGATGCGCCCATTGTTGCTCTCCTGACCAGTGGCGCTCATCCTGGTCCAGTGGCTGAACCTTGATGAACCATGCAACCGCAGCCGGGTGCATGGTTGAAGCCCACGCCCCTAAGTTCAGGCCCCTGCAGCTCTTGTGGCTCCTGTCTGACCACCAACCATGGGGAAAGACAGGGCTCCCAAGTCTATGGCCGTCCCCACCCAAACCAAAATGGACCGGTTCACCACCCCGGGGCACCAGCCGTCTGGACAGGCCAATGGGGCTCCCCCTATCCCAGGCACAAACCTAGTGAACATCCTGCAGGCAATCAGTTCCTCACAGGAGTCGTTGGAGGGGAAGATAGGAGAGGTCAAGATAGATGTGTCCCTCCTCCGGCAAGACCTCCGTTATGCTACGGCCCAAATAACAGAAGCTGAATCCTGAATTTCAACTGCGGAGGATGATATCCGTCAGCTTAAGAGCACGTGGCCAACTTAAGTTACACACCAAGGAACTCAACAGGCGTGCAGAAGAAGTGAAAAACCACGTGCACCGCAACAACCTCCGATTGCTTGGGTTCCCAGAGGGAGCCGAGAAGAACCAGGAGGCCGCCTTTGTGGAGGCTTGGTTCACCTCCTGGATGTCGAAAGACTCCTTCTCTGTGTGGTTCGTGATAGAGAGGGCACACCGGTCCCTTGCCCCACAACCTCTGGTAGAGCCACACCTCGTCCTATCATTCTGAAGATTCTTAACTTCAAGGACCGAGATGCCATCCTGCGTGAGGTGCGTTCTCTGGGCCCTCTAAAATTTCAAAAATCACACCATCATGGTGTTCCCGGACTACACCAAAGAAGTGCAAGACCAACGCCGCTCTAAGAAGTGTGGCTCACCGGTTAGAGGCGGCAGACCCAGAAGCAGAGGTTGGCCCGGGACCAGAGTTCAATTCCTGACGCGGCAGGGTACGGAACCAATGTCAGCGGGCTCGATAAATCTCACCTCGGTGCCTCTCTAACCATGGGTCCCACGCTGCAACTCTGGGCAATAGCTTGCTTAATCTCCACAACGGACCCCTCGCTGCCGGGGATGCCTGGCTTCACCTTGGGGATGCCCAATAGGGACCATCTCACAGGGAAAGCCAGGACGGGTTCCCCAGCGGTACACAGCGCCAAGAAACCCCAGGGTGAACGAGCGCTCTACAAATTCATGCTAACATAACATAACATAACATTGAAGTCAAGAATAAACTACGATCCCTGGGCCTCCAATACCAGCTTCAATTCCTGGCACGCTTGCGGGTTGTCTTTCAGAACGCGACACATTTCTTTGACTCTCCTCAAGTGGCCTGGACTTGGTTAACAGAGGAGCGGCCCCTCAGGATGCGGCGCAACCTGCCTCTCAGGATGCGGCGCAACCTGCCTCTCAGGCTGCGGCCAAACCTGTCTCCCAGGCCGCCCAGCCCTTGTAGCCCTGGTGGCCGGGGCGCCAGCGCAGGCGGCACACACAATCCCGCAGGAGGCGCCGGTCTCAGGTGGCGTCCCAGAGATCCTCGAGCCTAACAGCTAATAGACTCTGAGTCTCTTCAAGCCCCTTGAACTCCCCTCCTTGCCTCTGGTATCAATCTTCTGGCGGCCCGCTCATGGATCCTCTGCTGTCGGCTTGAATGAATGAAATGAATGAAGCTTATATAGCGCATGACTTACCCTGGGGCATCTCCGCGCTTGCTTAGGGAACCCGTCCTGGTATTCCCCTGTGAGATAACCCTGGCAGGGTATCCACAAGGTGAAAGCCAGGTATCCCACCACGAGGGGCCGATGTGGAGATTAAGCAAGCTATTGCCCAGAGTCGCAGAGTGTGAACCCGTGAGTCGTGAAGGCACCGGAGCGAGAATTAACGAGTCCGTGGAATTTTTGAGCCCAAGACCCGCCGAGGCAGGGAATTGAACCCTGGTCCAGGGCCGAACTCAAGCTCCAGGTCTGCCGCCTCTTACCCCTGAGCCACACTTCTCCACTTAACGTGACTCCCCGAGAGTGGACATTATCTCTCCCGCAGCCCGGTCCTCTGAAGATTTGGTGGGTGGCGGAAGATGCTGCCAACACTTTGAGGGCATGCTCCGACCTCATGTGGGCCTGGGGCTCTGGCAGACTTTTTGCTCTGATTCTCAGTCTTTCTGCCGAGACACTGCATATCCGTTGATATGGAGAGGTCCTTCCACGCAACTCAACCCGAGCGTTCTAGTTTGGTTCTTTGGTTTATTAGGGGCCGACAGATGCTTCCATTCTCAAAGTATAGGGTAAGGGGTGGGGCAGGGAAGGGGGTTGGGATTGTTCTTTCCCAAAGTTTGCTTTTGTTTTTATTGTTTTGTCACGGGCACTTAGGGTTAGTAGCCTCTCTGTGGTAGCTGACCCAGGTCCTCTGCTCCAAACGAGGCAGTTCCCTTCAGAGCGCCTCCGTCAGGGCAGTTGCCTCCTCCCCGCAGCAGTCCTCGCAGGGCTCACCTGGGTATAGCCGTCAGGCACTCAGCAATGATCCTCATTACAACAGCCGATAGCCCCGGGGTCGCCTCTCCGCTTCCGTCAGGATTCCGCTCCGTGCTACAGCTATCTCTGCCGGCCTCCTTGTGCGCGGCCCACGGCTTTCAGGGTCAACAGGGTCCGCCCCTCTGGATCAAGGCTGCCATTTTGGTGCTCTCAACGCTGTTCCTCACTGGACCGAGTACCGATGATTTCCCCAAGAACCGGGGTCACTGGGCATTTCTCCTGTCGCGTTCTAATCTAGGACCCCGATCAATACTGTGACCTTATAGCCCCTATACAGCTATAATCCCTTTGTACCCCTTTATTGGCATAACCGATCAAATGCAATATTCAGAAACTCGTCTCTGGCCTCACGCGTTCAGAGCCACATTTCAGAATCCCTTCCTCTGCAGCTTCCTCTGCAGCTCATTAGAGCAAATGACACAGCAGAAGCCACTATCTAAGATTCCTAGATTACACTCCGAGTTCTTCAACAAGATAAAAACTCAGCAACCTGGGAAAGCCCCGCTTGCTATGTTTTGATTAGTAATAGAACTCTAATGAGCACTGAGAGACGATCACTTCCTAGTGACATCTTTATTGACGTTTTATGTCCAAAAACTTACAGCAAACAAGGCACCTTTCAGGTATAAATATTACCAACGTTGCCTTAAGCAAACACTGCCACGCTGATACTGATGCTATCGCTGCCTCAACGACATCAGCAAACGATGGTGTGGTGAACATAGGAGCAGAACAGCTGTCCCCTGCAGAGCCCAGCAGATACAAGCTGCCCACGGACGCTGCCCCTCCTCCTCTTCCTCGACGCGCTGAGAGAGACGCGGTCTTTTCTCCTGCCGAGAAAATCCAGCTCCGGCGTTTCCAGCCTACTCTTGCGAGTGACTGGGATATCGAGTCCTGGAAGGAGATACAAGACCTCCAACATTCTATTCCAGAAGTATGGTGATGACTAAACCCTTAGAGAGAATTCTTGAAGCAAACCTTGGCAAAACCAACTTAACTTAAACTGCTACTTACTTACTCCCTTCCAAGTATTAGGCTTAGGTCAGGTACACTGGGGTAGGCGTAGTTAGAGGCACCAGTTGAGTATGTTAGCCTAATGTATATATGAATGTATATATGTTTTATTCATTTTAAACCATTGTATGGCTAAGAAACCATATCAATGCTTTTACAGTATTATTTCGCAATCCTCATTTTACTATACGCACTTTTTATAATAACTAGTCTTGCAATTGTGGCAATTCATTTCTCTTGTATGAGAAGAAAGACTGTTCAATAAACACTACCTTTTTATTGAAAACTCCTGTCTCTCTATTCTCTGCATATTGGTGAAAGTAATCTGCACAAAACTGACTGAGTAAAATAACTGTCTATTGTTTCACACGACTCTAGAGATTGACTCTCTATTCTCTGCATATTGGTGAAAGTAATCTGCACAAAACTGACTGAGTAAAATAACTGTCTATTGTTTCACACGACTCTAGAGATTGACTCTTATTCTAAGGAGCAAAGTTGTCATGTTTATGCGGTTGTTGGAAAACTGAATCCCTTCTTGTCTGTACCAGGGAAGCTGATCACTTCCTATTCAGTCAAGAAAGTTTCCAGTGACCTCTGAGCTAGTTGGTAACAAACCCAATTAAGTTTAGCATAGTCAGTGGAGACCTGGAAGATCCGCGCTTCTACGTCCATACTACTGTTTATGTTATTCCAATGCGCAGGGCCTATTGGGAAAATAGGAACTACAATACATGGCGCCCAACGTTTGGTAAGGCGATAAACTAACGGAAGACGTTAGAGTAACTCAGTCGTGCATTTTTCACACAGACCCCTTTCTCCTGTAAATACTCCAATAGACGTCTGGAGTGGGTGAAAGGTTAAAATCCGCCCGACCTTAGTAGGAAGAGATTCCTATGTAAAGCTCTGGTTTATTCAACGTTGAAGGATACAGTGTTCCAAAATATTGTGCACCTAATCTTTGTCTCCTTGGAGACCTGCTCTGCAAACCTTGCATTTATACAATGCTAGGAGAAAACGGGACTGTTGGAACCGCAGTAGATGCAAATCAACGGGACGCCGGTATTACTGAACCGGGTGCAATAATCATCCCGGCACATTTAAGAAAATCTATAACGTTAAAACTTATAGAAAATGGACTGACCACACAAGGTGGCACAGTCGTCTTCGTGATAGAGGCACACGAATATCGGCAGACAGAGGTATTCTAATCTTGGATAAAATTTCCAGCGGCAAACACCGCAACACACGAGTTCCACTATTACAAAATAGGGGATCCACCGGAAGAGTACGCTCCTTTCGAGGAGATTGAAATCCCATTAAAATACCAAGAGCACCTGCTCTGGTTTAAAGGCGCCCTAAAACAATGATCATATTACCAGGCTCGGTCCACTAGGTAGACCAGGAGCAACGTGGCCGGTTCTAGCCAGCTACACACCACATCCGGACATTGATAAAATGTCAAGTGAAGAACTCTTAGTTAAAATAAGAGAATTAACAAAGGCATATAGAAAGTTAGTAAAATTATCTATTAAAAATAATTCAAACACTCCTAAAAAGAGCTGGGATGGAAATAAACAATCCACTCCCAAGGAAAAAGTTTTCCAGTCCAGAGGAAGGTCTCCTCGACGAAGGGAAAGAACTCCGACTCGAGAACACCAGTCTCCCCAGAGGGAGCCCTCTGAGAAAAGATATAACCTTAGAAATAGGGATAACTTGAAGAAGCCTGATAGATATCAAAGTATTGATACAAGTCCCTCTCGATCTTTTTTGCAGAAATCAGAAAGAAGAGGACGGTCAGACCCAGGAGAGCACACCAAGTCCAAAGACAAGGAACCTGCTCAAAGTAAAAAGTTACAATTTCCGAAAAAGAAGGTAGCCAGTATTAGAGTAACCGAACATGCCGAGAATACTGAGGACACAGTTGAAAAACGGGGAGTGGGCACAGACAATGCTAGACAGTGCAGCAGAAATCAGTATAGCCCGCAAGATCCTGATGAGTCATCTGGAGACAGTGGACACGAATGAATACATTCAGGTTGAAACTGCCGACACCAGAGTTAGCGAGCCCCATAAGATATACGAAATAACATTGCGTATAGAGGGTGATAAGACTAGGAAAATAAGGGGTCTATTTTGGGATAAACTCTCAAAAGGCTATGACATTCTGTTAGCTGAAAAAGATTGCCCCCCAGAGTTTGTCAGGGAGTGCCCTCGTGGCGAAGAAATGATTGTGCCTGCCTTTTCGAATCACATTCCGATTCACAAAAAATATACTTATGCAAGGAAATGGGCAGTAGCCCAGGCACCAGCATTATATAAAAATCATGTAGGATGGGATGAGGACTCTCCTCCTCACAAAATCCAGTTAAAAAGTCAACCGACTGCACAAAGGCAGTATCCCATTAAGCAAGAAGCTAAAAAACAAGTCAGGGAGATTTTAGATCAACTTGAATACCAGGGGATGATTGAAACATGCACCTCTCAAATGAACCATCCTTTGTTTCCTGTCTCCAAACCAGACAATTCATATCGTCTAGTTTTGGATTACAGACACCTTAACGCATGTTGCAAAACATTTGCAGTACAAAATCCGCATAGTGCTGCACTAATGAACAACATAGTTAGGAAAAAATATAAAACGACATTAGACATATCTAATGGTTTCTTTTGTCAAAATATTGCACCAGAAAGCAGATACTTGACCGCTTTCTCAGTAATGGGGTCTCAGAAAAATTTCTGTAGGCTCCCACAGGGATTCAAGAACAGCCCAGGACTATTCTCAGCCAGAGTAACAGAGTTACTACAAATGTATGATGATGAGGCATTATCTTACGTAGATGATATCTATCTCACAGACGACGACTTGGAGACTCACTTGAAAAGAGTTAACACCATTATACTTGGGTTCGCAGTAGAGGGTTACAAATTCAACTTTAAAAAGTCCCGAATTGCCCATATGACAGTATTATTTTTAGGATACGAGTTATCAAGTGAAGGAAAAAGCCTAGCGGACAACTTCTTAGAGAAGTGCGCTGTACTCCAAGCACCAAAAACGCTGAAGAACTTACAATCGATTCTAGGCCTCCTGAATTTCGGTAGAACTTACATTTTAAATTATGCGGAGAGGGTTAAACCTCTCTACGAACTAATTAAACCTGATTTTAAACCAATCACTTGGACTCAAAAACACACAGAAATTTTGAGATCACTGCAAACAGACATGTTAGCAAAAACAAAATTAGATAAACGTGACAACACACGCAATCTTGTAATCCGAGTCATCCCAGGAAGATGCGGATTCACGTACCTGACCTCTAATGAGGGAGAAAAGGTACCAATTTCAATTAAATCTCATTTGTACACACAAGCAGAAAAAACATTCAGTCTCACAGAAAATACCGTGAAAGCAGTGGAAACTGCATTAGCAAATGAAAGGTAACTAGCACACGGCAAAAGGATTAATATCCTCACAGCGGAATCCGCCTTCGAAGCGCTATTCAGCCCAGTAAACCTGCCTACAGTGTCACTGGATATAAATGGATACAGTGTGTAGATTCTCTTGGAGCGGAAGATGTGAAATACTATTTCGCCCCGCAATCCGAAAAACTGAATGATTTGACTTATGAAGAAGAATATCCTCTGCCAATCGAACTTCTGCCTCTCCCACAGTACGCCTGTATAATCTATACAGATAGATTTGTACAGCATTTCAACGTAGAGAGCAAATCCTACGATGCAGCCTGTGCGATTGTTAAAGGTCGCTGGCTGTGCGGTAAATTCAGACCGAAAATAACAAAAACTGAATCAGTTAGATACTGTTCGGCTCAGAGAGCTGAAATCAGATGTTTAAAGATGGCGCTTGAAAATGCAGAACGTGAATTCCCGACACTAATCGTGTGCGATTCTCATTTTTGCGTCAACTCTTACAATAATAAGTTGCAGAGCTGGATGGAAAATGATTACAAAGATGAGACAGGTGCCACAATAAAGCATAAAATGCTTTGGAAACAGGTAGTTCTTTTACAGAAAGAACTACAAAAGACTCACGTGATACACACTCTGAGTCATCAACGTGATGGTGTTCACGTTGCAGGGAATTCATTGGCTAATACAGCCACAGCGGAAGCGACTAAACCGGCTTCCGTAGCCACAAAAAAGCGTTCAGAAAAATACATAGACGGGGAAACCATACTGGCAGTCAAAACGTCCGTAAAAGGCGACTGTGCAGCACTACCCGTGAACTATCCACTCAATTATGCATACGTAATTGATGCAAACTCCGTTCCTTTTGCTCGAATCCCTGGAGTGGGGGATAGGGTAATTCCAAACATGAACAGGAGAGGTTTCCTATGCACATATGGGGTTGGGTCTGAGACACCAAACAATCAGGGACTCTCTGAGTGAATTGCAATCAGAGTACTGGTGGCCGGAAATGAGTGAAGGAATTCATGATTTTGCAAAAAACTGTGAAGACTGCAACAGAGATCGCAGTGGAGAACCGGCCAGTGTAGTGTCAGAAACCCTAATAAAAAAGCATAAGGCGATCTATCTGCGCAATCAAACGAGAGAAACGCGTCCCATTGTATATCATCAAGGCTAAACACACTTAAAAAAATGTGGCCCCAGCGCTCGGCTGACGCCAGAACGGTTATATAAGATCTGCGAGTATTTATCGGCACATACGCAATTGCCATGTTCCATTCTGACCAGGGTCCTGCTTTCAGCTCTCGAGCTTATAAGGAGGCCATGGCCAGCATGGGCGTTGGCTTGCGGTATTCTTGTCCGTCACACCCCGAAGGGAACAGTGTGGTAGAAAGAAAAAACCGGGACATAAAGCAATCTATAACAGCAAAGGTATTAGGTTCGGGTGATGGGTGGGTCAAACATTTAATAAGTGTCCAGTTAAGCCTAAACAACTTGACAAGAAATTCTCTAAAAGGTTTCAGCCCATAAGAACAATTGTTCGGAACTAGAATGCGAATTCAGGACTTAGATAGTCAGGTATCAGTGGTAGAAGATAAGAAAACAGACTTTGACATCAAAGATCGTTTGGCTGTTTTACAGGACTTGAATGAAACAAGAAAATCCTTAAGCAACATAAAGTTAAAACAACAGCCAGCTACCACTGACGAGGCACCACCAGCCCCAGCAAGGCCTGTCTGGATTCCAAAGATTGGGGATCTAGTCAGAGAAAAAATAGCGGTGAAGAAGGAATTTGGGCCTTCTTACAGAAAAGCAGTACCTGTCTTAGCAGTCAACGGAACAAGATCAGTAGTACTACCGCCCCTTGCTGGTAAAAAGGAGAACAGAGTTGTATCAATCGACCTGGTAAAACCACAAGCATGTGGCCTATAAACAACAGTAGGCCCAGTGGACTCCCGAGAAACAACAGAATACCCAAACTTGCAACAATCCAAGAAGTTCAAACTGTGCACTGCAGGCTGATCGAATGTGATTAGTCTTTCAGAGAGGGACTACGCAATAATGCCATGGAACTCGTGCCTCTTGAGACACAGATTGAAACAGTTCATCAAGAAACACCAGTCTACAATGATGTGGCATCAGAATGTGCTACCGAAAGACAAATTGAAAGAACAATCCCAACAATTGACAAAACTGCCTCTCGCTACTTCATCAACTTCGATAACTTTTCTGAGGATCAAAGCAACCCCAAAGTGATGCCAGAAATAAAAAAGACTTTTAAAGAAAAAGCAACAGAACTCTTTCATCAAATCAAAGAAGTATATCTGGATGCACCATTAATTGAGCATTGGATTATTTCAGGGGTATTCATACTCCTACTATGCCTAATTTTAGTTTTAATTTCAGGAAGGTTTATTACAATACAATGGACACAGCAAGTCAGAATATCAACTTAGTCCTAAAACCACACAGATCATCCCACGTGAAGAAAAGAGAACTGTCAACAGTAAATGTCACAGCCATTCCAATACCCGGTGGGGTAGTATGGGAAAAAACTGACTATGAAATATATGGTCCGGTCGAAATCCTGAAGTATCCTCATCAATTCAAGGTTTCCTTAAGTGACTTTGTAAAACCTAGTACATTCTCTGATGATTGGGATTTTGAAAGTATTAATAATATGATGTCTGATTTAGTAATGTCAGCTAGATTCACAAATCATGATTATTTACAAGGTTCGTCTAGTTATGAACAGATGTTCTGCTACACACACTATGGTGATCATTACTTGCATAAATCTGCACAACCTAGAAATTTTTTAAGTATAACCAATGGGAACATTGTGCTACACCACCTAAAAGCAGTTCTAAAACATTCTATGAGAAATTTCAGTACTTCTCAGGGTTTAACACCAGTGATGCAGAAACGTTTTATTACAAACTGTTAGATAAAACAGGATTGAAAACAATGCTGACAAATACTAAATTAATATATTCAGAAGCATTTTATGAAAAAATGATGACATTTGGTTTTGATTATTGGAAAAATAACATTGAAACAAAAACAATCTGGGGTACAAAAGATTGGCAGGTACAATGCCTAGAAGCACTATTTCGAGCCTGCATGATCCCAGAACAAATAATGTTTTTAAATGAAACAATTCATCAAACAACCTGTCTTGGCCTAGCTAAGATTAAAGACCTTAACAAACCGCCTATTCCAAAGCCAATACCTGATAATGCAACCACAGATATTGAAATAGACGTATCAAAATTTTTACATTTAAACAGAACACATCCTGATTGGAAAAAGTGGTTAATCTGGCCTACTGACACAAACAACTGTCAAGATAGATTCCTGAATAAAACACAGGGGTTAACAATGGCCAGACCAGACCCTAGATACTCCCAGAGACAACATCCAGGGATAGTAACAACATACAGTGTAGGGAAGCAGTGCCTTGAATGGCTAGAATCATCCACACTGGCTGAAATTAAGCAACACTTGTCTTTACTTAAAGATGGTGCTGATTTGCGCGATTTCATTCTGGGACCACGCAAACAGCGTCAAAAGCGTTTCATAACGACGAGTATCTATGCGGCTTACAACGAGGCTTGGAAAGTCACACAAATTGAAACAGCTGAAAAAATACGAGAAATTGATCGTATTAATTTGGAAAAATCACTTTCTGTTGTGGACAATGGGTTAATGACTCTGTCCTCCAGAATATATTCACTGGACAGTATTGTATCATCTGCCATAGATATAATAGACAAAGACTTGCTAATGTTACAGCATGGCCAGTCGCAATTGCGTTCTATTGTACAGTTAGGCTGGACGCTGCAAAATCTTCGTTCAGGCTATGTGCCATGGCGTTTAATCAACACAACGTCATTGTTTTCCATCTTTAACCTTACTGATAAACAAATCAGCTTGGCACAGAAAGGAGCAGACTATACAATCCCGAGCATCGAAAAACTTGAGAGATTACCTTTGACAATGTCAGAAAGTCCTGTCATTGAATGGATAATACACAGGATTATCACAAATTCCGATAACAACTTTCCGATTTAAAAATTGCCTTGAATACATACCTACTGGCCAGTATGAACGATTGGGTAAAGGATACATTAAGTCAACATGGAAATTACCATATACACACACATACTATAGTGACAGCAACAAAAATGTATTTCTTAATGGTGAAAACTGTAAACATTCACTAAGCGGTATACTTTTGTGCCAGGGTATTAATTTACACGGAGTCTGTGAAGGAAATTCTAACAACCTTTCATGCCACCAACATGTCACACCTGCAACGCAGATAGAGCCTTTCTTTATGCAACTCGCAAATGGGAGTTACATTCTAATAACGGATCACAGCTGTTGTGGCCTTTTGCCAGGAAAAGCCTATCTCGTAAGTGTAACATCCATGGTCAAATGCTATATGCAAGCATTGTTTCCAAACGGCCCTGGAGACACTGAGGCTCCCATTTGGCCTCGTTTGAATTTCTGTTCTATACAAATTGATACTTTAAGCAGAATGAAGTCTGTGCTTTTGCAGACAACAGTGCCCATCACGTCATCAAAAGAGACGTATGATCTCCTAGTTGCAAGGACGGCTACAGAGATTCATGACCTTTTATCAACAAATTGCCCCGTGCATTTCACAGAAATGCTTAGCGAAATTCTAAATATGTCGACTGCCATAGGCATCCCAGGCGTATTTAAGACCATTTTTACAGGACTGCTAACACCATTCAGAGCAATTCTGGGAATCATTCCTAATTTTGTCCATTCAGTCTTTGGCGGCATACCCCTGATTTTGGGACTTGTCGCAGGCATTTTTTTTTTTTTTTTAAAGTTCTTTTTATTGTTGCATCAGAAGGATCACAGACACAAAATAGAGTCCTCGCGGAAGAGCGTCAACATTCCGCTCTCGTCGCCACATGTGCAACTTTTTACATTGGAAAGGAACATCGTAGTCATCATATCGAACTTATTGGCATATTTTCCTTAGTTTCCCCCCCCCCCTTAACATAAATAAAACACATAAACCAAGAAACACCATTGAAAACTCCCCCCTCCCCCCCAAGCAGCATGTCGCCCACCCTGGTCTCCCTCCTCCCCCCGAGATCACCTCACCCTCCCAACTGCTGTGATACAACCAGCGCATTCAGCACCGCATATAGAACACCCAGAGCACAAATATACATTATTCAGTAAAGTGCATACCTCCTAGTACCCCACCCGGTGGCCCATGCTCCATCCACAATCATTCCTTATTAACTTATTCTAGTCCATGGTAGAGTCTCCACTTAGTCCATATTTTCCGGAATTTTTTGGGGCAGCCTCTAGCTTTATAGGTCCCTCTCTCCGCTGCCATGTACAGATCTAGTCCTCTTCTCCATTCTTCCAAGTCAGGTTTTTCGGGCGCCCCCCAGAGTTGCGCTATGTCCCTCTTCGCCACTACCAAAGCCAGTAACAGAAAGATTAACACGGGGCGTGTGAGATCCACCTCTGTGGTCATGCCCAGGAGCGCTAGTTTGGGATCCCGCGGGACATCCATCTCCAGTACCTCTCCCAGCTCCCTGAAGACAGCTTCCCAGTAGTCCTGAATCACGGTGCATCCCCATATGATATGGAAAAAATCGCCTGTGTGGTGGTGGCATCTTAAACATGTAGTATCAGCAATCCTCCCCATTCTAAAGAGCCTCACCCTGTCGAAATAGGCCCGATGGAGCACCTTAAACTGAATGAGACGGAGTCTCGATTTTATAGCCACTTCACGAGGGTGCAAGAGAATGAGTTCCCAGTCCAGGTTCTCCATGGCGCCCACATCAGCCTCCCACTTATCCCGTAGGGCCTGCAAGTCACCCAGCATATTGTTCGTCAGTGTTTTATATGTCAGTGACACCGCCCCCCTCTGCATCTGTTCCTGTAGCAATCGGCCCTCCAGTGGTGCATATTCTGGTATGTCAGTGAGTGATATGTTCTGCGCCCCCCATGCATGGCGAAGCTGCACGTATTTGTAGTATTGGGTGTTCAGAAGGCCAAAATCGTTCTGTAGTGCCTGGAAAGTTTTCAGTTCCCCCCTTGCTATCACATCTCCCACAGTGGAGATGCCAATGTCATCCCATCTACTGAAACCTTTCAGCTTGTTGAGCTCCGCCAGCCATCTGCAGCACCATAACGGTGTTTGGCGGGTAGGCCTCTTGTCCCAGCCCATTCTTATTGTTGCTCTGCGCCACGCCGACAATGTAATCCTGGTGGCAGGGAGGAGCTGTTGACCCCCCTTCCCCCCGTATAAGAAGTGTAGTACCGTCTTGTTCGCCCACTTGGACCTCTCTAGTGCATACGTGGGGTGGTCAGCTGCTGCATGTATCCAATCATTGATCGGGGTAAGATGCTCTGCCCAATAGTAGGCCTCGAGGTTAGGAAGCGAGATCCCCCCACTATATTGGTGTCGTTGCAAAGTTGCGAGTGCCACTCTAGGCTGCTTCCCCAGCCACAGGAAGGTGCGGATATCTGCATGAATTTTGTTCATGGTCGTGGCCGGTAGGGGATAGTACTCATTCTGGAGCGCATAAAGAAACTTGGGCAATAGGACCATTTTATATAGAGCGGCGCGGCCTAGTATGGTAAGTGGGAGCTGTCTCCATCTGTCCATCTCTGCCTTCGCATCCACCAGTATTCTGCTTACATTTTCCGTGAAGGAGCGTTTCCTATCCAGGGTGATAAAGACCCCCAAGTACCTAAAACCTTCCGTCGTGTGTATAAGTAAGTCTGGGAGGCACTCCCCCCTTTCAACACCCTGTGGGTCATAGAGGACCGATTTGTGCCAATTTATAGTGTGTCCTGCTATTGCCCCACAGTCGCCCAACTCCTTGAACAGTGCCGGTATAGTCCTATCTGGGTCTGTCACGAACAATAACACATCATCGGCATAAAGTGAGATCTTTTCCTGGGTCGTGTCTGAGCTCCCCCAA
Organism: Lissotriton vulgaris; assembly: GCF_964263255.1. Taxonomy (NCBI): domain Eukaryota; kingdom Metazoa; phylum Chordata; class Amphibia; order Caudata; family Salamandridae; genus Lissotriton; species Lissotriton vulgaris. Next base: position 329,284 of record NW_028245804.1, on the reverse strand, counting down.
GTGAATCCCTTAATGGCCTGATTATGTCGGATACGTATCGCTAGGATTTCAATTGTGAGGGTAAATAGGAGAGGGGACAGCGGGCATCCCTGACGGGTTCCCCTCCCGATCGGGAATTCTCGGGACAGTCGCCCATTAATCCGTACTCGCGCTCTAGGGTTTGAATACAGGAGCCGCACCCAGGTCAAGAATTTGGGCCCAAACCCAAATCGTCCAAGCGTCTCCAGCAGAAAGGGCCAGTGGACTGCGTCAAACGCCTTCTCCGCGTCCAGGGAGAGGAACCAGTGCGGCTCACTCCTCCCATGGACCTCCTGAAGCCAGTTGTGGGTGCGCCGTAGATTTAGTTTGGTAGCCCTATCCGGCAGGAAGCCGGACTGGTCCATATGTACCAGTTCCGTGATGACCTGTCGCAGGCGCCTCGCCAGGATGGTGGCCAGAATTTTTGTTTCAATGTTCAGGAGGGAGATCGGGCGGTAGGAGGAACAGTCCTCCCTCGGCTTACCCTCTTTGTGTATCGGGACAATGGTGGCTAAGGTTAAATCTGGCGGGAGGCTTCCTGCCTGATATGAATCAGTGTATAGAGCCTTCAAATGTCGCAGTAGAAAGTCCGTCGTCCGTTTGAAAAATTCCGCCGGGAAACCGTTGGGTCCCGGGGATTTTCTCGGCTTCAGCGCAGCTATCGCTTCCGCAATTTCCTCTAGCGACAGGTCAGCCTCCAGGGCAGCGTTGTCATCAGCAGACACAGTCGGGACCTCCATATCGCTCAAGTAGCTCTGCGCTGCCTCGCAGTCCCCCAGGTCCCTAGCCCTATAGAAGTCCTCAAAGTAGGTCGCAAAAGCGTCCGCTATGGCCTCATCTGAGGACACCCTTCTAGTTTCCGTTAACTCGATCTGGTCTACCCATCGGGCCGCTCGCTCCCTCCTACTTAACCAGGCCAGGAGTTTCCCGGATTTGTCCCCGACATCATACAGCCGGTGAAGAGTAGCCAGCGCCTGAGTACGCGCCTCGTCCGTGACGAGCTCCCTGTAATGCCTCTGAGTATCTAGCAGCTGCCTAAGGCGCGCCTCCCCTTTCTGCCTGTGATAGTCTGCTTCCAGGGTCAAGATGTTTACCTCCTCATTAGCTATTGCCTCGGTGCGTTTCCGTTTGACCTCCCCCAATCTGGACTGGAGCCGGTCCCTCAACACAGGTTTCATAGCTTCCCATAGGGTGACTCCGGACTGCACCGACCCCTCGTTTTCGGCCATATAGACCCTTATGTCAGCTCGTATGCCCCACAGAATTTCCGGCGTTTGTAGGTCCCATGGCGCTAACTGCCATGGTGCCTTACCTCTTCCCCTCTCCCGCCCTAGGTGTACAAACAGCGGGGAATGGTCAGATATCCCTCTCGCCTTATACTCCGCCAAGTCTCCCGCCGAAATCTCCTGTCTGGAAGTGAAGATATAATCTAGCCTGGAGAAGACTTTGTGGGCCCCAGAGTAGAAGGAATACGTTTCTTGTGTTGGATGGAGCCACCTCCAGATATCGGTGAGACCGATAGTGGACATTCGCCGTGCTAGGGCTGTTGTGGTTTCTACGCTGTGAGGTGACCCCGATCTATCCCGGGCCGTGCACATTACATCGTTGAAATCTCCCCCCACTATCTGCATCATGTCGGCCGTGTCTAGCAGGATGTTTGTGACCGCCTGTAGTGTGCGTGGTTGTAGTTTAGGTGGAGCATATACAGATATTATCGTGTACCTACGCCTCTTCCACATCCCCTGGACTCCCGCATATGTCCCCTGTGGGTCCAACCAAGTGTGGGTAACGGTGAAAGGTGCTGTTTCTTTTATGAGAACTGCGGTTCCCCTGGAGTCCATGGTGTACCCCGCGTGTGCTAAAACCATATATTGCCCGCGTGCTATGAATGTGCAGTGGTTCCCCCCAAGATGGGTTTCTTGGAGGAGAATGATGTCCGGTGCTAAGCGCTTGATATAAGCGTTGACCAAACTCCTCTTAATTTTGGATCCCAGGCCATTTACATTCCACGTTAACACAGTGACCCCCGTACTACCCATGCGTGCATCTACTAGTGTACCTGCCATTGCATTTCACATTGACCGTCAGGTATGGAACTCCGGGGCCAGGCAGGCATTTTATTTTTGACCCTCCTGCTCCGATATGGCAAGCCAAAACTCAGACATGACTCCGACAGGGATGGAAGAAATTATCCTAGCGATACGCTACCGGGACCGCATAACTAGAGTCCTTGGATTGGCCAGGCTGAGAGATCTAAACATGACCTGGTTTCTTTCATTCAGACCTATATGGCAGACCTGCATCTTACCTGTGCTTCGATGTATGCTATGCGGAGATGAGTGCGTGTTGGACATCTGTCTTGCACTTCCATCAGCAGTACCAATGGATATCGATACTTTGCTCAGTCCTGTAACGGCTCACACATTGTGTTGTCCCCAGCGGCTACCGATCCTGATGAAGGCATTCGTTGAGACTCCTGTTCTAAGACTAGGTGGTGACAGTGGAGCGAAAAATAAAAGCAACATCACCCAGGTACGACCTTCTGTGAGCATTGCTGATCCAGCCTTTGATGACAGCAATCATTTTCACATCTGCCAAGTTACAGCACTATCAAATACGCCATTTCAAATGCGAATATGTATTTTGGGGTGGGTAATGTTACACATGCATCTTTTGCTATATAGTTTTAGTAAATTGATGGACATAAATTCGTGGAGTGGGTGTCTCGTTCTAATCTAGGACCTCGATCAATACTGTGACCTTATGCCCCTATACGGCTATAATCCCTTTGTACCCCTATATTGGCATAACCAATCAAATGCAATATTCAGAAACTCGTCTCTGGCCTCACACGTTCAGAGCCACATTTCAGAATCTCTTCCTCTGCAGCTTCCTCTGCAGCTCATTGGAGCAAATGACACAGCAGAAGCCACTATCTAAGATTCCTAGATTACACTCCGAGTTCTTCAACAAGATAAAAACTCAGCAACCTGGGAAAGCCCCGCTTGCTATGTTTTGATTAGTAATAGAACTCTAATGAGCACTGAGAGACGATCACTTCCTAGTGACATCTTTATTGACGTCTTATGTCCAAAAACTTACGTCAAACAAGGCACCTTTCAGGTATAAATATTACCAATGTTGCCTTAAGCAAACGCTGCCACGCTGATACTGATGCTATCGCTGCCTCAACGACATCAGCGAACGATGGTGTGGTGAACATAGGAGCAGAACAGCTGTCCCCTGCAGAGCCCAGCAGATACAAGCAGCCCACGGACGCTGCCCCTCCTCCTCTTCCTCGACGCGCTGAGAGAGACGCTGTCTTTTCTCCTGCCGAGAAAATCCAGCTCCGGCGTTTCCAGCCTACTCTTGCGAGTGACTGGGATATCGAGTCCTGGAAGGAGATACAAGACCTCCAACATTCTATTCCAGAGGTATGGTGTTGACTAAACCCTTAGAGAGAATTCTTGAAGCAAACCTAGGCAAAACCAACTTAACTTAAACTGCTACTTACTTACTCCCTTCCAAGTATTAGGCTTAGGTCAGGTACACTGGGGTAGGTGTAGTTAGAAGCACCAGTTGAGTACGTTAGCCTAATGTATATATGAATGTATATATGTTTTATTCATTTTAAACCATTGTATGGCTAAGAAACCATATCAATGCTTTTACAGTATTATTTCGCAATCCTCATTTTACTATACGCACTTTTTATAATAACTAGTCTTGCAACTGTGGCAATTCATTTCTCTTGTATGAGAAGAAAGACTGTTCAATAAATACTACCTTTTTATTGAAAACGCCCGTCTCTCTATTCTCTGCATATTGGTGAAAGTAATCTGCACAAAACTGACTGAGTAAAATAACTGTCTATTGTTTCACACGACTCTAGAGATTGACTCTCTATTCTCTGCATATTGGTGAAAGTAATCTGCACAAAACTGACTGAGTAAAATAACTGTCTATTGTTTCACACGACTCTAGAGATTGACTCTTATTCTAAGGAGCAAAGTTGTCATGTTTATGCGGTTGATGGAAAACTGAATCCCTTCTTGTCTGTACCAGGGAAGCTGATCACTTCCTATTCAGTCAAGAAAGTTTCCAGTGACCTTTGAGCTAGTTGGTAACAAACCCAATTAAGTTTAGCATAGTCAGTGGAGACCTGGAAGATCCGCACTTCTACGTCCATACTACTGTTTATGTTATTCCAATGCGCAGGGCCTATTGGGAAAATAGGAACTACACTACACTCCCTCGGAACGGCGTGAGGGATATTCCACCGCAGATATTTCTTAAAATAATTGTGCCCGGGGCTCAGGATACTTGGTAATGGGGGATACGCTGGCCGGAGCTCCGGAGTCAGCTCCTGCTCACATTGACACCAGGCCATGCCCCCTCAGTGAGTGAAGATATGAGTGAGCCAGTGAGTGAACATATGAGCAAGCTAGTGAGTGAGCACAAAAAGAGTGAGCAAGTTATTGAGTGAGTGAGTGCACACAATTAGGTTTCGTTGTCCGCCCTGTTGTTACACTTTGTGCAAAGGTGCATTTTCTGTTGTCCAGCCACTGAGTCGTGGGATACCCATTGCAGGCAACTAGCTATACAAGTTTTCATTAAGCCATCTGTGGAGAAGAATTCTTGGGCAAGGTTGGCATGTTCCTTACAAAATGCGCACCAGATTTGCAACCCTCAAGGAGTGGCTTACTGGACCATCAGAGAAGGCATCTATTGCAGACCAGCTAACTTTGGGACTCCCTTGACATCTTCTGCTGGGTCACACCTGGAGTGTGTTGCATAGTCTATCTCCATTCTATGTGTGATGTGTTGTGCTGCCAGTTTGCAACTCATTAGTGCCCTATATTGTATTTTTCAGTACTGCATTTTCCAGAATGCAATGGGGTGAACTGTGCTGGAATGAGAGGGAGTGTGCTCCCTCCCCCTTGTATATTTTTCACATGTTGGTTGTACTTTGAGTAATAGCTGAAAGAAATACAAGGAATTAACTCTGAGCCTGAGTGCACTTGTTATAGTTAACTCCATCTACTTGTCAGCAGCACTTATTAAAGTGTTACATTTTTAAGGTGACTTTAAAATAATTTCCACATATTACTAAGTGTAGCGTTGTTGGTTCATACTCTCCAGTAATTGAAGAATTTCAGATTCCATTATTAGTACTGACTGAAAAAGGCAGCACTATCAAAACCCAGAGTTACTGTGCCCTGGAAGGTGCTCAGTTCTCTTCGATCCAAGGTCCTCCTACATTAGGTTTTCAACTGTGTAAGTGGCGGTTTAAGGCATATCTGAATGCCGTGGGAAATAAACTCTGATAAATTGAGTGAGGTATGCAATGTTACCAAAAGGATCCAAGAGAAATATATGAGAAGAGGAGAGAGAAAAAATATTCTGTAAAAAGGAGAGTGATTGAGAATTAATCACATTTGATGGATACAGAAAGGTGTGAGTAAAATTTCCAAACCTGTGTTATTATTAGTAATGAAAGTGGAGGTTGGGATATTGCAGAAAGGGGTTGTGTGGAGTAGGAGTAAGGTGTGTGTTGTGCTTCAGGGTGTGAAGAAAGGTTTGGGGTTGGTGGACAAAGCCAAATAGTTGGAACTGTGAAGTATACATCCATTAGTGAGTTTGATAGTAGCAAGTAACTTTAAGTCAGATAGTTGCATCAAGGACTCGCTAGGCTTCAAAAACTACGAAGCCAGTATTCATTCTTCTCAATCCTTGGAATCTGGCGGAGATGGGGCACTGCTCTACTTAGGGTGCTCTCATTTACTAGGCCAAGAGCAGGACATTTGAGTGCAGATCAGGCTGGGCTGGACCACCCCCTTTCATCTTCTTTTTTAGCCTTTTTTGACATTCACTATGGGTAAGCGTAAGTGTACTGGCAATGTATGTCCGGCTTCAAAAAGAACAACTATTGACATCTTCCTTAAGTGTGCAGTTGGGGTAATTTTTAAAGAACGAGTTAGCTGAAAGAAGCCTTTCTGCACAACCCAAGTACTCTCCTCACTCAATCTTTGCCCAATCTGTCTGTTACTGCACCTGCTAGAAATGGGCTTGCTAAGGTAAATGGGCACTCCTGCTTTTTGTCAGTTATAATTGCTAAGGCCAGTTCTTCATCGATTGAACTTGTGATCAAATGCAAAAAAGGGCTGCATGCACGTCTACGTTTCAAGACAACGGAGTGAATACCTCTGCTGCCTTGTTTAGGCATCTGTATTTGAGGCACCTTTGCTGAAGCAGCGGTGCGTCCATTGGGGCGTGGGGCGTAGCCCCACAAGCCCCATGGACGCGCTGCTGCAGTAAAACAAACTGGTGACTCAGACTGTTTAAAAAGTTCGAGCGAGCGCCGCCGGGAATCCGGGAAGCACCCGAGTTATCCAGGAGTGGGGAGTGCAGGGGGGCTGGTCTGGCCTGCTGCGCAGCTTGAGTGACAGTCCACGACCACGTGACGCACTCAGCTACAGCAGCAGACAGCCAGCCAAGGTATCTAGCGCGCAAGTGATGCGTGGGGCAGAAACTTGCCCACGCATGCGCATCAGTGTTCCTCCATAGGGGGGTGCTTGTTTAAGCTGGCCGCAGCCCCCGGCTTTACAAAGGTGACACAGGGCGAGCATTCATGAGCCCCCCTAGCCAATCCTGGCGCTGCTTGCAGCGCCAGGATTGGCCGGTCACCGCAGGGCAATCCATTATTGGATGCCGCTCGTGGGTGGTGCACACACACTGCATAATGGCCAATCACTGTGTGTGACTTCAGGTAGTCATGCAGTGATTGGCCATTTTGCGGTGCGCGGCTGACCTCTCTAGTCTCTACTCGCCATTGTGCATACGATAGCTAACGAATGCGAGTATTCCTGGCTGAAGGAATTGGGACTGGCCGAGTATAACGGAGCTTGGGGAGGGAGAGGAGAGGTGAGTGCGCGCCAGTGAGTGCATGTACCATTGAAGCGCCGCATTCTACATACTTGTAAAATAACGTGTAATGTACTGTGTATGCGCTGGACTCCTCAGAAGTGTAGAATAACGTAGAAAGTAACACGGAGGTGCCGTATTCTTTATTTTACAGCGATGCAGATTAAAAGGGTGATGAAACGCGGAAGCCTAAGGCGTTGTAACACGGAAGCGCTGCACTCTAGTGAGATGGGAAATAACACGGAAGCCGAGTGCGATGTAACACGAAATACGAAAGGCCTGAAATCTAGTGCGTTGCAACACGGAAGCGCTGCACTCTAGTGAGATGGGAAATAACACGGAAGCCGAGCGCGATGTAACACGAAAGGCCTGTAATCTAGTGCGATGTAACACGGTAGCGCTGCACTCTAGTGAGATGGGAAATAACACGGAAGGCGAGTGCGATGTACACGAAAGCATGTAATCTAGTGCGATGTAACACGGAAGCGCTGCACTCTAGTGAGATGGGAAGCGCGGTACTTTCCAGAACCACAGAATAACGCGCGTTGTAACACGGAGGCGCTGTATTCTATATGGATTTCCTGCCAGCGGTGAATGCCTCTCATCCGCTTGGCTTCGATGCGCTCGCTGCCTGATATCTTTTCACAGCGGGGGCTCCGGGGAGACGAGGTCTCGGAGACATTTAATGGCCGCCCATTCCACGGCATTAAACGAGGGCGCTCATTTCATCCTCTCTCACCTTTGGGGGCACTTTGAATTGCAGATGTGGTCGTCTGGAACTATAGGGCGAGGGGCGCGTTGAGTGGTTGCATGAATCATGGCGCCTAACCTAATGGCATGAATTAGATAAAAGGCGGGACCCTGCCCTGCTCGGAGCGCTGGGCCCGGATCGATGTGAATGGATGTTCGGCATTAAGGGGTGGGGCCCGTGGGGGTAGTTACTCTGGGGTGGGCTGTGGCGTCTGATGCCTTGAGTCAGGCGCGGGGCCTTTCCATGCTCTATATTTAGATAAGCATGCTGTGCTATGGGTCGCCAGCTTAACTCATCCTCTCAGATCTCCAGCATTCTGTGAAAATGTGTACTATTTCATAAAGTACCAAAAGCACTCCTAACTATTGCAGCACGTCCATAATCAACATTATGCTCGCTGATATAAGTATACATCTACCTTTATCTTCCTTAATCCCAGTGCGTGCGCCTTTTAGATTTCCTAATTCTAACAGGTGCACGTTAAAGGCAAGCATCCATAATCCAGTATGCCACACCCTTCTAGTCCCTATACCATCTGGGACCCTCGCTTGATTCCCATTAATTATCCTAATCACAGCCTGTGTATCCACTCTTGGGGGTGGTGCCCGAAGCTTGCAGTACAGGGCGGGTGCAATACAGGACTGTGCAAAATGTCAGCTAGATCTGTGCAGAACAGGTGCTCAGAGTGCGCAGCCGATGGGGCAGGGGTGAATAGTGTGTTTAGTGTACGTACAATGCAGAACAGGCGAGTGGACAATATGTGTACAGAAGGTACTCCGTGTTCACCCACGGTGACTGCTGGGTGTGTTCAGCGTGAGCCCTCGGTGTGCACATGGTGTGTAGTTTACAAGTGAGAAACAAGTCCACGCTTTCGCATTACTGTTTCTTTAAGCAATACACTGTAGTTGTGTTCTGTGCATGGAGGGAACCTGTGTGAAGGGGCCTCAAAGCTGTTCAAATATTGACTATGAAACTAAAAGAAAATTAAGTACTTACAGGTTAATATGTGGAGGATGCCGAAGTGAAGAAACTGTTAGGAAATAGGTGCAGAAGGAGAAAGTGAAAATAGGGTCTGGGTGAGGAAAGAAATAAAGTGTCAAATATGCAGATGGAGGAGTTCAGAAACATTTGCTTTGAAAAAGGCGGTGAGTGTCTTACAGAGAGGCCAAGGAGGAAGGTGGTGTGAAAGGCAGCACAGGAGTGACTGGTACACTCGAAGATCCATAGCAGCAGGCTTTCCAAGAGGCACTCAAATACTATTCAGGGTGTATGCATACTGTGTGAGGTACAGGATTTTAGTTTGCATGCTTTAAGCCATGCAGCTAATTACATAGAAAACCTCTCTTGGAAAGAATTCCCTCGCTCTTCGTTGACCACCCTCCACCTTTAGACCCCCCCTGAACTTTTCCATTCCCCTTAAAGCCCTGGGTCACCCAACCCCTCTCTGTTTCCATCTCATTCCTTGCACTTTGTCCTTCTCACACACATGCACGCCATCGAAGTCCGTCTCTCGTTTCCTTATCTCTCTGCTCGTCTGTTTGGCTTTCTTTTCCATCTTTCGCAATTTTGCGGTTTTGCCCACTTGTGACTGTTGCCATATGAGAGCTCCTAGATTTCATACCATTAGTTTTTTTGTGTGTGTTTCTAATCACCAAAGGCCTTGGGCCTAGAGTTCGAGTGCGTCTGTAACCGAGCCCTAGGTAATCATTTTGAAGCTTAAATATAGATTTTCTTTTTTTTGTCAGGGGGCAAAGGAACCAGATCACCTACAGATGGTAGTTTGCGAGGACAGTGGTCTAAGTATATCATGTTATCTTTTCCTCAAAGCAGTTTGAATCAAATGCTTTTAGGAAAGATATAACGCATGCCAAATTTTTCCTTTGTATATTCTTTGTATGTATGTTTGTGTTAAAGCATAAACGTACATGTGACCAGTTGGTGATAGTCTCCTTGGCACCTGTGCTGGATCACTTTGCCTTTGAGCATATCTAGGTTCCCCGATTAAAATGACACAAAATATTTTCCATTGATTATTGCTTATGTACTAACTGGGGCCAGACATTTCTAATTGTAGAACTGCTAGAGAAGGCTTGAGCATTGTCACGGATCTAATGAAACCCAACAGAGCAGCACAGTGCCTTACCCTCTCTCCCTCTGGCTGGTATAAGCTTGGCTAGTCCATCATCAACAGGCGCCGGTTGACTGTGACAGTCATTCAGATTCTCACTGTTGCAAAAGTATGTGGTGACTGCTCTAAAAACAACGTAAAAGGAAGCTTCACTGTGTGCTCCTCGACACCCGGGGCTGGCGGGTGTCGCAGCGGCGGCTGCTGGCAGCTTGAATTTACACTGTCAAGTCCTCCTATGCCAGGCAATGCCCCCTGAGCATCCACGCCTTCCAGTGCTCCGAGCTGGCATCGCTCCACCCTTTCTACCCTTTCACTTCTTCTGGGAGCCAGCCCTGCTGAGACCCTCGAAATCCAAACCTGAAACTGTGGGAATTTCTTTAGCGCCAGTAACCCACCACCTTCAATGACCTGACCTGACCTTCTTTCTAAAAACAGCTTCACATTGCCCCTCACTCCAATGCCAGTGCTTCGCCAGAGAGTGCCACTATAGTCCACATGTAGAGGAGAAAACTTTCCCCTCAATTCGGCCTATTAATTTCTCTCACTTTCTCTGACAAAGATCTCACAAGCAGTAAATGAAAATTTAACAGTCGCATTAGAAAACATATAAGAAAACCTTGCTCCGTTTCCTATCGCTTTTATATATCTAACAAAAAAGCTCAACTATTTATAACTACCATAATCTTCTACACCCCATTTCTATATCGAAAAAGGTTACATAATAAAACAGCAGGGTTGTAAATAAGTGTTATGTTATCAGCATTAGAATTGGCCATTTCTGCCTCACAGATGTTTCAGTAGTACATGCTTGGCTTTCTTCACAGTTTGGGCTTTCCACAGACAAAAGCCACAGTAGTCAATTGTTTTTTGATGGGTCTATCGACCTATAGATTTGTTCTGTGTTGTCCTTAGTGACTGTACCTGTTGGATTAAAGGACCATTACAGTATTGCAGTTGAGTTTCCACCGACTCTTTGCAGTTTATATTTTGGGTGGTTGAGGGTGTGAGTGAGCTATAGAACTTTTACATTTATGTCATTCACTGAGGTTGAGCAATTGTCTACTGTTCAGTCAGTTGTGTGTGGGATGCTGAATTCAGCACCAGAGCATAATAGGACGGAATGTATGAAGCTCTGTGGTTATACTGAATAAGCAGCTACCTATGTTATGCCATCTATTAATGTAATAACTGCACTTTCACAATTGCTTCAACCTTCCTGCTTTCCCAAATTTGCTTGAAAATGCAGGATTTTTCTTCTTTTTTTTCAAAATGTTCTTGGGGGGGGGGGGGGTTATCCCCCCAAACCCCCCTTTTGGGTTCGGGCTCACTCGCTGCACTTGCTCGCTACGGTGCTGTATGCAAATCACTTTGCGCCCCACCACTTTCAAATGTCACCCACCGCCTCCGGCTGTTTTACATTTAAACCTTTAATAACTAATAAAACCCCACTGAAATGTAAACACCCTCATCAGTGTAAACATATAAACACTGATAAACACCTGCACAACAACAAATTAAAATGTCATTCGAGAAAGGGAAAGTGAGAAAGAATGAGCCATTTTTATTTCTTTCTGTAGGGGTCAACGCAGTGCAACTTTGTCAAACATTGGCAGCAAATGGGAAAGAAGCATGTTTTATGTCTGATCTAATTAATTTATACAATGTAGAACATCTAGGAATATTACATTTGTATCTGATCTTTTGGCAGTGTTTAATTCTTTCACTGATTGCTGAAATGACTGTCTCATAGAATATTGGTGAATGTGTGATCACATTTACTACCAAAGACAGAATGGGTAAAACCCTTTAATAGATAGGACTCCTTTTCTAACAATCAAACATAGAGGAGGGGTTTTGCTTGGGAGACTCCTGCAGGGGCACACCACCCCTGCCAGACAGTCCCTTTTTAAGGGTACACTTGTAGCGATAGACCACCTGCATGATTTTTTAAGGACTTGACCTTTACTGCATCAATTTGGTCCTACTTTCCACAAATGTGAATCTACATAAATACTAGGTTTTTGGTCTTATCCATTACTCTGTTTTTAATGATGCCCTGCATGAGTTCTTGACCGGACCTTGGGCATGGAACCTCCTGCTTATAAGTCATTGTGGTTGATTAACCTAGTTTTAAACCTGGTTTTCTCCCTCCAGGTGATTCCAGAAGGTACACATGTCTTAATTGTTTATTCTTTCCTAATCACACAGGACTACCACAAAAGTCCTTACTATAGGGGACGGTACCTGACAGACATTCATTCACACCATCCTCATTAGAGTAGACAAGGAGCCTATGGTCCTGATGAAATGCCAAGAACCTATGGACGATAAAAAGGCATGCAACATGTTGACCCCCCGCACTTTACACACATAATCTAGAGTTCGAGAGGGTCTAATCCCCCCTCTCTAGCCGCAACTCTATAGTCTTTTGTTTTTAGCATAGCATAGGGACCCAGCTAATAAAATTATTTTGTGGAACTCCGACTGCTATTTTTAATCCACAACCACTCCATCCTACCTCTACTCTTGACACACATGCCCAATGAACACTTCATATATGCAAAAAGAGAAGACCTCTGGCATTGCAGCGCCGGCCCAACGAGGAGCAGCTTGATGATGAGGCAGGACACCCTTCGGGTGTGTGAGGGCTCTTGCTCCTAATTGGAGCTACTTTATGCGCACCATCTTTTCCACTTTTGGGCACCTGGCCTCCTTTTCCTTCAATGTCGCACTCTCTTCCCTTTAGGAACTGCATACTTTTGCTTTCATTACTCTCTTTTCTTACAAGTCCATGTTGCTAGAAGGTCACCTGCTAAACAACCCAACAAAAGTGTAGCGACGGGTGCAAAGGTAAAGAGTTCTGCCACCATGCACAAGGGATAGCGGTGAAAACATGACTTTCCACATCCAAAGAAAACTTCACAGCAGCAAGGTGTTCTAGTGTTATGTGTGATACCTTCAGGTAATGTTGGCTTTTTACCCAACTTTACCGCTGGGGTTGTGAGACTGTAGTTACAACATTAAAATCAAACTTTCAAGTACCAGAATACAATGTGATGTCTGTTAAAAGGTCAGAATGAACTTAAAACGAGATATTTGCTACATTCATTTCTGCCAAGTGTGAAGGGCAGAAAGGATTGTACACACAAGAGTAGCACCGCTTTAATGTAGTCAGGTAAAGCATGCATAAAAGCAATGGTATGCATGCTTAAAGCATCAAACTTCAAGTGCTTAGAATGCAGGGCTATGATTTAATCTGGTGTAATTCCAAATGTTACTGGTTTCACAAGGTACTGTGCTGTTGACAGGATTGACCACCACTACAGTTTTATAATATTCAGTAAGTAGACCTGCCAAGTACCATGGCAAGTGCCATGCATCAGGCGTTAGACTAACGCATTTCAGTGCAGTGATCCGCATCATTGCACTGAAATGGAAAATCACGCATTATCGACATAGCACCTGCCTGGCTGTCAAGCGGTAGCGCGCGCTTCTATCCTGATTGAAACTAGCTGGCAGTCCAGGGCGCTGTGACGTGTATGCTGAGTCCTGGCATGCAGTCTTGCTAATGGAAGTGATCTTAATGCACATGAGTGCCTTTCTACTGCCTCCTGTAGTCCCCAGAGGCTTGCTGCCTGCGAATATGCAGCAAGCGTTTTTGCCAGTTCTGTGATAACTGGCAGCTCTACATGCGCAGGTATTTCAGAAGCGAAACGTGCAGTTGGGAAAGTTAAACGTTGTTCTTATTTGGTCAATTAAACATAAACCCTGAAATGACAGCGGCGGCGCTCCGGTGATTTACTGGTGGTAACATCAGTCAGTTTTCGGGCATATGCAATCATGGGGGGCCCCCGGAGGGCCGCTCTGAGAGGAGGCTTGGGGCAGCCTGGGGAACAAAGGTGGGAGAGGTGAGGAAGGGGCAGGCGCACGAGCAAGATTTCACGCCTGGCACTGCTGCACTGCATTGGGAGCATAACCGGATGACGGGACCTCAGACGGCCGGCCAGGGCGCACTATTCCCTCACTGCCCTAGGCCACACTAACTAAAGCTGCTAGTGGGTGCCATCTGAGGGCCACATGGGCCTGAAACGCTTTCTGGGGCTGGGACGCGTCGCTCTCCTGGGGTACTTACTCCTACCCCTAACACTAACTCCACCAGAGCCTGGTTGCCTGCTAGCAATGCCCGTGCTATATAAGCCTGTGAGGCTGAGGGGACATCACAAAGTGCTGGATGGAAATTCACCAAGAAATAGACATAACCGCCTAATGAGCACTCTAGAGCTGCTTAGGGCCTGGGAGCACTGACTGAAGCTGAAGTGGGAGCGGGCCCATGCAATGCATGTATATTCCATGCAATTTCCTGACAGCACTGTCCCCCATTTGTCTGCGTTACTTATTGTCCGTCTGTTTCTGTGCTATTATTATTAGTTTTAAATCCTTCACTTCTTCAAGGCGCTGTGGGCATATTCTGTTCTCTCTAAGGGGCGGTCACTGGAAAAGGGGTGTGGGCGTAAGCCACCAAAACACAAACCACAGCGCCACCAGTTGGTTTTTGCCTGAACTTCTTATATTGACCTGCCTCACATGAATGTTTTATTTTCAACAGATATTTCCTAAAAAGATTATGATACACTTTTGTTGACTGTATTTATTTTACTTGTGAACTTTTTATAGCACTGTCCTGCAAGCTAAAATGCATCTGGGCACTTTTTAGTACATTTCGGAAATCCTGGAAATTTGACAAACCATTGGTCTACAGAGCTTACAGCGCTCCACTAGCAATAGCCGCTATCATACAAGCTGTAATTGTCTGTATTTTCAGACCACTGCCAATTTTTTTATATTCTAACCTTTTGAGACCACTAGAGCGGTGGATGGGGAAAGGTAGGTGCGCTGCTGACACTGAGCCAGTTGCTGACGGAACTTCTGAGCAGCACTAGTGCAGTGGTTTAGGATCTTAGAGTTTCTGGTTGCTCAAATGGGTGTCATTTCTGATATTTATGTTTCCCTCATGTTCATTTCTTGATTTTTTCTTGCGAGAAAGTGTCAATCATAATTACACTGAATTTAAGAAAATGTCACACATAGCAATCTGAAACCTTGGCAGCTATGAGTAAGGAGCAGGCAAATTCTCCCAAACTGGGTCCAGGAATTTGTTTATTAAACATTTGACTATGGCACTCTTACTTGTTAAAACCATTAATAGTCCAATTAACCAGACAATTCTGAGTGTGAGAGCTAATGAGATGTGATAGAGGGTAATGAGATGTGAGGGAGAGAGCTATACATAGACAATCTATGCTTTAAACACTATAATATAAGGCCACTGGACTCACTGCCATTAAGAAGACATTACATAACCTCCATTTTTGGGGTTAGGCAACTGGATAAACACTGATTTCAAAAGGTTTGGAAAACACTGAGAAAACACCACTAAAATCCACAAAAAATAAACACTGAAAACAGGACAGCTTAACTGTGTTCTAGGATTGGCCTTGTACTTACAGAGCTTTTACTTCCTCCTTCCGAATGACTGGAGCAGATTGAACTTGGTCTGAATCAGCGGGACAGGGTTGTAAGGAACACCATAGCCGAACCCCCTCCTGATACAGGGTTGTCTCAAGTTGTCAATTGGAGTTCCAGGTGCATGTAACCTAAACTGTTCCAGCCCACATAAATAGGGCTGATGTCACAGCTCCAGCGTCACATAATTCAGTTTGTAGTTCATCTGAGAATAACGTTGCTGTCAAAAAAAGACCCTTGTAGTACAGCAATCCAGCTTCTTTTTAGTAAGCTGCCAATATCAGGTCTTCTGCCCGAAACTTGCCCCGGTGTCTTAAGTTTGGCTAATTTACTCGAATTGGAGGGAAGCTAGCTGAGAATGAGGGACAACGTAAGCATACTATAATTCATTGACTTTCTAGGAATTTGAATGTCTATGATTCTAATCAAATTTTGCTAACAAGAAGGGTTTCTTGGGTGGGGCAGTCCAGGAAATCAATGGAGGGAGATTGTCTAGTAATACACTTTTAAAAGCCTAGGTTTGTGCGCAATTTGCTCGCACACCATAGATGTTCTAATGCGAAAAATAGTCACATTGCGGTTTTACCATTGGGTTACTTTTACAGACTTTCTAGCTATTTGCATAATTTGGGTGTTTCATCCAATCACAGGGCTCTGTCCCACACTAGTGATGCAGTAAATGCCACTCAAATCAAATTTCTCCCTTTACAAAGTTTACGTGCTTTGGATTGACTTTAGCCTGTGTCACCAATTGAATTATGCATGAACATCAAGGAAACCACTTTAGTGTCTTCAGAGCTACTCAATTCACTCCCCTTGAGTATTATAAATTGGAATATTGCGGTTTTGAAGAAGAAAATTTACTTGAGTAGCTGTCATTTATTGATTTTTGTAACATAATTTAATTATATGAAACTTGGGCCGTTTCAGAACTACTCAAAAATGGATATGGATGTCACTCTATTCCTGCTGTCTCTCGTTCTCAGGGCTAGCAAAGTGTTGTCTGTCCACCTGGTTCAAGTTATCTTTACATGTTACAGTCATAGGTTTACATATTTTATGTAAGTACATTGGGGTGCTTTAAGTTCAATGCAATGCTCGCTTTTGCACTTATGTAAACAACTTTTATATTGAGTATTTTTTTTACTCTAAAATCGGTAATTTACTAAACGTTGTTGACCTGTTTATTTACGCTCAAAGGAAATTGGGTACTGCTGGACTTAGCCCTTTCTGCAGGGCCATCCTCAAGAATTTTACCCTTACCCTCCTGTTTTGTGAACCTGTTTTTGCTGGCTCTTAGTATTTTACACACTACCAATGCTAACATGCTTGTGCTTTCGCCTCACAACATGTGAGATTAGCTTATACCCAAATAGCATTTTTAATTTACTTGTAAGTGGCACTAGTGAGTCGGTGAGAGTGAGTGAGATGACAGGACAACTGGTAATAGTACTAGTAGTTCAGTACCCCATTATTGTGTTGAGTTCGGTTTATTTTATCTCTTCACTTATCTGCAGTGGGGCTGCTTTTATTCAGGGACCTGGGCCCCGGACCCCAGGCTTGCTTGTATGCCATTGCGAGACTCTGGACACTACGAACCAAACACTCATCATAAAATACGCCTTACTCACGCGATATATTGTGAATTTGAGCCTGCGGCCCTGCAAGGGCATTGGATTTATTGATGTTTCATCAGGTGACTCCGGTAGCTGCAAGGGAGAGAGGGGTGGGGCGCAATAAAAACTTGTCAAATAATGGCTTTTGCAACAGCCATTCCCCATTACACCCTGGTGGGAACTATGAAAGCAAACAAACGGCAACACCCAAATGTCTTCAATCGCATGCTTCCTGTTAATATGGCAATATTAATTTTTTATTGTGCTGAAAATACCCAATCGTGCTTCGTATTCATATATTTAGAGTAAACTCCCATGCCCCCATAAACGGACCTCATCCACTCTTAACTGCTGCAGGGCCACCTTAATGCTGCCTGCTATTTATTAGAATTCATTTGCCACCTGAGCGGATTTTGCGGCCTGCCTCTTACTAAACTGTACATGCCTTTGGGTTTCACTTTCAGTCAGAGACAGTTGTGAACCAATGGGAGGGGCAGCAAGACATCATTTAAAATGATTTGTGTATTTTGGTTTTGGTGCCCCTTTGCCTGTAAGACTGTCACTGTCCACCCTGCTACTTGCATTTACTTGCCCAGCATTTCGTGATGGTCTGCTGTATTCCCTCACACTTCTTATCACGCTAAGTAAATGCTCAGCTCCTGTTCCACGGCAGGCCTGATTCTGAGTGCTCTGCCACTTATAATGTTTATTGAGTCGTATTCTTGGGCTTGCCTCCTGCCAGGGCCCACCTTCACTTTTGCCAGGTCACCATCACTGTCTTTTATTGAGGTGCCAATACTGAATGGGGGTCTGTTGAAGCTATTCCGCAATCATTGCATTACTGAATGCCACTAAGACATTCGACACGCTAGAATGGCCATTCTTGTTCGTTCTACTGGTTCGCATTGGTCTCAGCGCACAAATTATACAACAGATACAACTGCTATACACGAGGCCTACAGCTCGGGTCAGAATTATTAAAAAACTGACTGAACCATTTGAGATCTCACATGGCAGGGGTGCCCATTGTCTCCCCTGCTGTTTGCAATAGCGTTGGAGCTGTTGGTCACGAGGCTAAGGCAACATCATGCACATAGAGGACTGGGGTTCACAACTAGAGGTCTGGTGCTATCCCTGTATGTTGATGATGCCACGCTTTACATCACCAACCCATTGGAGAACCTAAACCCCATGATACGGAAACAGTTTGGCCAGTTCCCCGGTATCCAGATAAACTGGTCCAAGTCCATAATAATGCCACTTACTCAACACTACCTTTTGCACTGGACTTCCCACTACAGTGGGCAGAGGGACCGTTTAGATATTTGGGAGTGTAGATAAGTAGGGATATGAATGAGCTACGGGAGGCTAACTATGGCTGCACAATGATGTGGCTAGAAGAGAAAGTACCAATTAGGACTAAATTACCTATTTCAATGGCAGGACGAATAGCCATGCAGGGATGTGGAATTCCTATAGTCCGACGCCCGAGACATATTGTTTGGGGTCAAGGACCACAAGTTTTCATGTGTATTTTGTCTTTGGGACAAGTAGGGCCAACCCCCTACAGCACAAACCCTTTGGCTGCCAGTTTACAGTACCACATTATGGATCAGGGAAAGGCATTGCCTGCAGTTAAGGTAATATTTGTGTCCATGTGGAATGTTGTTCAAACTTGTATTTATGGTCCATAATGCAAAGCCTTTATTATTAGGGTGAACGCTCTAAGTAAATGTTGTAAGCTCAGACTGCACTACTGACAGTGGTTCCAGTATAAAAATGTGTACGCATATTTTCAATTATTAGTAATACAAAGCTATATATAGTGCTCCCAAAATGCTCTTTGATTAGATGCAAATATTTGCAGAAGCTTGAAAGCAAGATTGATGATTCTTGGCTTTCAAAATAAAATGTCTACAAAAGAATGCAAAAATATTTAGCTAAATTACTGTAAAATTGTAGGTAACATTTCTTTGCAGCATCATTTAGTAAAATAGGTTGATGTATGCTAGCATTTTCCAAAAATATTTATGATGGAAAATCAGTGTAACCAGTTTTAATAGGTTTATGGGAAACATACAAATAAACAACATTAAAAAAGGCCAGAGGTCTGAAATTGTTGGCCAGCCTTTTGGTTTAGTCAATGCGTGACTTGTTTTGGCATGGTTTTTGTAAAACCTTACTGGTGTGGGAGGTGCTGGGCCCTCACCATTATAACAAATATTGGCAAGAGCAAAAATAGTTTTGGTCTCAAAAAGCACTCACTGCCACAGAAGGTCCTGGCACTGAACTACACAGCATTCTGTTCTTTCACAAGAAGCATATCGACACACGTTATGTTTTTGAGCATTCTAGTAGCTGGGCGTGGGCGGAGTCATGGGGTGGAGGAAGAGGCGGGGCACGAGCAGGAAAGGGACAGTTAGAGTAGGGACAGGGACGAGGAAGGAGTGTGTGAATAAATCTCCTTGAACATCAAGTAGTGTCTGTCATTATTGCATGCACAACACTACAACACAGTTGTCAAATAGTGAAGCTAGACGAGAGAGAGAGAGAGAGAGAGAATTTTAATAAACACAAAAGGTCATGGTTAACGCCAGACCTAATTAAGGGCCCAATTATTAAAGTCTCACAAGTACACCTATGTCCTTGTATTATGTGCAGATATATGGCTTTCGGGAGTTCACAAGACTTTACAGCTAAAGGCCAAGAAATAGTACTCCTAGAAAATATTTGTGTACAGCATTTTAGCATGAGCAAATATGCAGGTGCTCATGCTAAAATTTGAGTGTTTGCAAGTTCACTTACGCTCCAACCACTTTTTTACCAACCCTGGAAGAAGTTTTATGTCTGCTATTGTCAAGAGTACATTCCCAACCTTTCTAAGTGTGGTACTCCTACTTTTGAAAAGAGTTGGTGAAAACCCTTAAAACATGCAAGTTGGTAGGTTTGCACAGACTCAAAAGGACATTCCATCCCTGCAATTGTTGCTTACTATTACCTTCATTCCCTGTATGTAGATCAACAGAAATGTGGAAACATAAGGGAATTGCTAGTATTCAAACCCTACTATGGTATGAACCTTGGCATATTCAGAGAGGCTATTTCAGAGCGCCTATATAATGAGATTGCTGCCATAATTCCTGCCCCATGGGCAAGTAGATATTTTATTACATTCCATACCCCTGAGCCATTGGTGGTGCTGTCCAAACTATTGTATCTATTCATGAACCTGCCCAAACCATTTACATCAGCATTTTTATAGACTTAGATCGAACATGATAACTTTGGTCTGGGCTGGCAAACAACACAGAATTGTCTGGGAAAATCGAACATTGCCACTATGACAGGGAGGGATAGGAGCACCAGATTTTCAACTATATTCACATTATGCGCAAGCCCCATTTCTCCATTACTGGCTATATCCAACTCCATACCAGCTACATGTAGCTATAGAACGAGGTAACGCTGCCCCATTTCCACCGAGCATAGCCTTGTACCAAAAATACAAATGTCCCAAAAAAGAAATAGACATAGTGGAAATCTTAAGATGGGCATGGGATGGGTTGCAGAAAAGCGCAGGACTGTCTGTTTTATATGCCCCCTCCATTCCATTGACATTGCACCCAAACATCTCCATGCTGAAGGGTAGGGACGCAAATAAGCCTGCAAGCAATTATTATTATTATTATTAAATTTATTTGGCGCACAGCTACCCAGAGGTTTTCCAGAGCAATCTCCATATCACTCAATTTGAAGACCTCTACACTGACGGTGGCTTTATAGCTCCCCCTGCAACAGGCGGAAGGTGACCCCCAAGCTTTTCAGACACCTTGGTATACTATCAGCTCAAAGCCACCTGTAAGAAATTACATGAAACTTTCCCAAACTCATGACCTACTCTGGCACCTAGGGAGCACCTGCTGACAGAACCATCACTGCGGAAATTAGTTACCGCCTTTACATCGCTACACATCAAAAGCACCCAGTGGCGCAGCCACGTGCGCTGGCGATCTGGAACACCGATCTTGAAACTCTGGTTACAATGGAGCAGTGGCTGAAATGCTGTGGCCAGCTGGAATTACAATCTCCAAATTACAGATCAAGAGGAATCCTCTATAAGTTCCTACACCAACTATATAGAACTTCAATGCAGTTCCTGAAAAAGGGACTAAGGGCGAACAGCTGGAAATTTAGAGCACCAGATGCCACTTTTCTGCATATGGCATGGTATTGCCCATCAATAGCAGAGTACTAGGGGAAAGTGATCAGGGCAGTAAGGGACATTACAGAGGTGAATATAGACTGCTCACCACTAGTAGGAATAATGGGATTTGTCAAAGAAATCTCCCAAGCTAATCAGCGACTAACGCAATGCTGCTATTAATGGCTAAGCGAGAGCTAGCAAAGTAATGGAAAGAAGGCAAGGTCCTTCCATATACTCCTGGTAACGGTTAAAGGATGTCTTGTATTGTCAGGAACAATTCTCTAACTGGTGCTCCTTGCTTCCAGGCCAAAAGACACATGGGCTCCACTGCTAGATTTGCTCAGATGCAGGGAAGCTTCCACGCCCCCATCAGACACCGACTTCTTGAATTAGTCTTGCTATTTATTTATTTATTTATTTTTAAAATTTCTAGAGCGTGCAAATACCTTCCGGTGTCTCGGCGCTAGTGTGTACAGATTACATGGTTGTGAGAAGATGTTACTGGTTAAAAAGCCATGTTTTAAGATGTTTTCGAAAGGAAAACAGCGAAGTATGTTCCTTGATCTGAGAAGGGATCTGGTTCCAGTTTGGATGCAGCCACTACAAATCGTCTGTCTCCCCAAGTTACCTTTTTTGTTGGGGGAATTTGGAGCTGTTGAGCTGTGGATGAGCGCAGAGTTTGACTGGGTTTGTAAATTTTGAAGGCGTTTTTGAAGAAGTCAGGACCGTTATTGTTCAAGGCCTTGTAGGTTATACACATGGCCTTGAACTTTATCCTGGTTCTTATGGGTAGCCAGTGAAGCTCTCTAATTATAGGGGAGATAGAGGCGTATTTCGGTATCCCCAAGAGGACCCTTGCAGCAGCATTTTGAACAAGCTGTAGCTTATTCACCACTTGTTCCTGTGCATTAAGCAGTAAGCCATTACAATAATCCACCTTGGATAATACCAGGGAGGACATCAAAGTTTTGCCAGCAGTGGGAGGAAGAAACGGGAGCAGTTTCTTCACCATTCTCAAGGTGAAAAAAGAGGCCGAGACCACGGCGTTAGCATGGCCAAGGAACGTCAGCTTACTGTCGAAAAGCACGCCCAAGTTTTTCACCTTGGCAACTGGCAGTGGAGGTGTACCCAGTTCAGAAGACCACCAGACCGGAGACCAAGACGGAGTTAGTTCGCCAAAAACCAATACCTCAGTTTTGTCAGAATTTAGCTTTAAGCAGTTCCGATTCATCCATGTACTGATTGCCTTCATGCCTGCCTGAAAGTTAGCTGCCACAGCTTCTCCGTTTTTATGTATCTCCAGGATCAGCTGTGTGTCATCGGCGTACGATGTAAGCCCTATGCCGAATGACTTTATTACCCTCGCCAAGTCCGACACATAAATGTTGAAGAGTGTCGGACTTAGCGAGGAGCCCTGGGGGACACCGCACGGAAGAGTGAAGTCAGGGGAACTAAAGTTTCCCATCTTCACGGATTGTATCCTATTGGCCAGGAAGGAAGCAAGCGTTGCTCTGGCCCTGCCCTGGATGCCAAGGGCGGCGACACGGTCGATCAAAGTAGAGTGATCGACCGTGTCGAAGGCGGCGGATAAGTCCAGTAGTATTAGAATCGCTGTACCACCCCTGTCCATGATAGTCCTGACCTCCTCAGCTGCTTTGATCAGGGCCGTCTCCGTCCCGTGACCCTTCCGGAACCCGAACTGCGTATTGTCCAGCAGGTCATTCTGGTCAATAAAGGTCGACAGCTGTTGATTCATCGCCTTTTCAATAATTTTGGAAGGGTAAGGGAGGGAGGCAATTGGACGATAGTTTTTGGGCTCTAGGGGATTTAGTGAGGGTTTTTTCAAGAGGGGTGTTACAGTAGACTTTTTCCAAATTTCGGGAAATATGCCTGTCTGAAATATGGCTCTGCAGATGTTAGTGAGTACTGGGGCTATTAGGTCAGAGACTGATTTAATGATGCGCGGGGGGCAGGGGTCCAAAGGGGATCCCGATTTTACCGTGTTTATCAGCTCTGTCATGGAGGTCGGCGGTGTGAAGACCTCTAGAGTTGGTTTAAGTGAGCAACGGGAAGTCTCCCGACAGACTGTATTAGTGATCGATGTTGTGGTAAATTCATTGAAGATGTCATTGACCTTGGCCTGGAAGAAGTCTGCCACCTTGTTGCAGAATGATTGAGATGGTTCAACAGAGGGTGGGGCAGGGGGATTGGCTAGGTCTTTTACCACCTGATACAGCTGTTTGTTTGAATTAAGAGCGTTTGTTATTTGTGTGCTGTAGAAGGCGCATTTTGCCGCAGTGATCATCTTTCTGTAGCTAATCAAAGCGTTCTTATATGTCTCTTTGTCGAGATCTGCGTAGTTCCTACGCCATCGCCGCTCTAAGTTTCTGCAGCGTTGCCTCTCGAGCCGTAATGACTCCGAGAACCAGGCCGCCGAAGGTTT
Organism: Lissotriton vulgaris; assembly: GCF_964263255.1. Classification (NCBI taxonomy): domain Eukaryota; kingdom Metazoa; phylum Chordata; class Amphibia; order Caudata; family Salamandridae; genus Lissotriton; species Lissotriton vulgaris. The sequence continues at coordinate 305,677 of NW_028245804.1, read as the reverse complement.
GGTGCGGTTAGGCTTTGTTTCTTTTTGAGGGGCTAGGTGGTCTAATGCCTTAAATAGCCAGCATTGATAGTTTTGGGAGGCTTCCTGGGGGTCGGGCTAATTAGCCCATACAAGACAAGACTCCAAACATGACCCCTAAACGAACGAGACTATGAGATGCTGAAGGTTGAAATGAGAATGATGCTGGCCACACGCCATACATTATGTGAACTAAGAAGGATGCCTGAGATAGATATGTATTACCTACTGGCGGTCGCCAGTAGGTAGTTATAGTTAGGACCAAGCTTTGGCGTCGTTTGATGAATCTTCATTACATTTTCCAAACTACTTCTTTGTTTGTGTGGGGCGTGGTCACGGAGGCGACCAAGATGGCCGCTTCTGACTGAAGCTCCGCCGTCCGGGCGGCCGATCTTCTCCATCCTGCCGGACTTCGATTGAACTGACACCGTTCAGCTCCTCCATCCTGAAGCGGCGACGTTTCCCCTCTATCCGGAATCTGTTTGGGACACGGGAGAGCCCTGGGAGGACTGCACGGCGGAGGAGAGGGAGCGCCACCCCACCGGCGCCCTCTCTAACTGCGCCTAGCCTACCGGTGAGTTCGAGACCGGGGACGCGTTGCTGCTCGCCCTTGACTCGCCTGGGGCGTTGGGGGCCTGGTTGCGCTTCCTCTGGTCCTGCGGGGGGTCGCCTGGTAGTTTCGGTGCGCGGAGCGTAGGCTGACCCCGGATGGGACTGGGGGACTGCGGGGCCTGGTCCCGGTGCCGCTGGGGGGGGGGGGGGGGGGGGGGGGAGGAACGGGGGTGGAGGGGGCGTCTCTGGGGCTGGGACCACCATGGGGCTGGGTTGCCCCGCCTTACATCGGAGACCTCCTTGTGCCTGCCTGCTGAACAGAGTGTTACACACAGTTGCACTTGGCACTCTTTCTCTAGCTGCGCAACAGTTTTGGGCCGCCATTTTTTGAGGGGAAGGCCTACATTTCGACCCGGTAAACTCTGGCCCCTGGAGACGACGCCCCTCACCGCTACCGGCCTCGGGATAGCGGCTGTGACTATCTGGGTGTATGATCTACCCTGGGTCTGCCTGAGGATTGACTTGGTGTACCTGATCTCAGTGGAGCCTCTCCTCTTCAGGGGGAATACGTGACTGTCACTGTGCCTCCTTCCTGCCACCTACGAGTCACTAACCTCCCTAATCAAAACTTAGCCATCCGCGACGAGATCCCTGCTGGCCATCATGGGAAAGAGAGATCCCAGCCAAAGGAAGCTCAGCTTCGATAAGTCATCCCTGCTTACCACCGACTCCGCAACGGGATCCTCTTCGGACGCGATGCCGACTCCCCTTCAAGACGACACCGCCACTCTGGTCACCGCCATGATGTCCGAAATGAGGGCTGGCTTCAAAGCACTAGACAACAGATTTGACACCTTGGAGCAAAGGTTAGCGGACATGGACTCCAAGGTACAAGCACACGATCGCCGGCTAGATGTAGTCGAGGCCCGTGTATCACACTTTGAAGACACGGGTGCAAAAGACCGGAAAAGGTTGGACCGAGATGAAAAGATCCTGAAAGAAGTGGCCATAAAAAACGAAGATTTGGAGGCCCGCGGACGACGCAACAACGTTCGCATTTTGGGTGTGGCAGAATCTACCCAGACGGGCAGGATGGATGTCTTCGTGGAAAAACTGCTAGTTGAGCGGTTTGGCAGGTATCAATTCACTCCGGGGTTTGTGGTGGAACGGGCCCACCGGTCTCTAGGACCCCGACCGAAACCGGGTCTACCACCGCGCCCCATCATAGCCAGGATCATGAACTTCAGGGATCGTGATGCGGCACTTAATGCGGCTCGAGGGAAGGGAGAGATACGATGGCAAGGCGACTCCCTGTCCTTCAATCCGGACTTCACTCTCATGGTTCAGGAAGTCCCCCGAAAATACACTGGGGTGAAGGCTACGCTCCGCAATCTAGGCCTTAAATACGGAATACTTTACCCTGCACGCCTTAGAGTGGAAGTTGCTGGTAGAGCACGCATTTTTGATACCCCTACGGAGGTCCAAGAATTTTGTCATACTTATAGATCCAGGGACCCACAGGCAGCAGATACCTCCAGAACTCCCTCTCCGGCACAGGAAGACTCACAGCACAGTGTGGATCTGTTTTCGGGCTCCGGCCATGGCTGACACTTTAACTATTCACCTTGCCTCTTCCTTAATAGCACGGTCTTTCTAGCAACCATCTGAATGTCCGTGACTTTGTATGTTGCTTGAATATTTGGGTTGGTTTGCCCGGTCGCTGTGGCGTTGCCACCCCCCATGGCGTATGCCTTTATTCATTTGGAGTTTATTGTTTTACTTATTGCGGTGAACTCAGTCTACATTGTTGTTTCTAAGCACATAATGTTCCGTTTCACCGCCATGTTGGGATGGGATTTCATCTTTGGGGTTTATGAGAGGTTGGGTGGGGGGTGGGAGTGGGGTTTTGTTTGGTTTTGTTCTCCTCGAATGTGTCACAATATTGTCACCATTGCATACTGTGTGCGGAGCTGCTTCTGCCATAGGTCACAATTCTTGGTCCAGTGCTCATGGCCAGGTTAGGGTTACAGATCGGCCCCTCAGGCCTTTCGCTGATGTCATGGAATGTTAGGGGACTAAACAACGCCAGGAAATGCAGACAGGTTTTCAATTACATCGCCCGACACAAGATAGACGTGGTTTTCCTGCAGGAAACTCACTTGTCACCGGAAGCTGCCTCCCAGGTTGCCAAGAGTTGGGGCCCTCATCGCTTCTTTTCCCACTACAGCAGATACTCCAGAGGAGTCGCTATTTGTATACATAAACGCGTACCTTTTACGCTATCACAGACAATACTTGACAGCGAGGGTAGATATGTTATTGTTGCGGGAGCTCTTTTGGACCACAAGATTACACTCGTTGGGGTCTATGGACCTAACACAGACACGCCTGCTTTTTTCACTGAGTTACAAGTACACCTGTTAAACTTGGAGCAGGGGCTTCTGATACTCGGTGGCGATTTTACCCTGTTGTTCAACCCAACCAGAGACAGTACGTCATCGGCCCCAGACACGAAACCCCGTTCCTGACCAGTCCTTCTTGATGTATGCTCCCACTTTTCCCTCATTGACATCGAGGCTTCTCTACATGCCCCCACGCCTGCTTACACACACTACTCGGGGTTCCACGACACCTGGACCAGGATTGACTACTGGCTTATTTCCCCAGACGTGGTTGGATGGGTGGATGACCTCCTTACACTCCATCGCACTCTGTCAGATCACTCTCCTATTGTGTTACGACTGAAGGTCCCCAGGGCGGGTGGTTATGAAAGACAGTGGCGCTTCCCCGGGAAAGCTTTATCAGATCCAGTATTCACTGAAGAGATCAGAGAGGCCATAGACGAATATTTTGAACTAAACACCGGCACGGTTGACACCTGGGCGGTTTTGTGGGAGGGCTTTAAGGCAACTATCAGGGGAGTGTGCATTGCTAAACACAAAGGCGCTTTACACGATATTCGAACTGCCCTGCTCCGGACAGAGCGCGACATAGCAGCGCTAGATGCGGAACAACTCCTACACCATACGAAGGAAAGGGAAACAAAACGCTTACAACTGATGATGCAATTCCGAGAGGAGGCGGAAAGGGAGCTTCGATTTTTGGCTAGGGCACATACGGCTAGGCAGTACGGGGAGGGCGACCGTCCGGGCAAATTGTTGGCTCAACTATTGCAGCCCCCACACAAGTCCGCTTACATCACTGAACTAATAGGCCCCACGGGAGACACTTTACACACCACACCTGCAATATGCGATGCCTTTTTGCACTATTACACATCTCTGTACACCGTTGACCATGGTAACTATCTTAATGAAATAGCGATGGTATACTTGGAGAATTGGATGAGAGATTTTCTGGCTGATCCAATCACACCTGACCTTATCATAGAGGCTATCGACTCCATGAAAGGGTCTTCGGCCCCCGGTCTGGTTGGCTTTTCGGCGGACTTCTACAGGGCCTATAAAGAGTTGCTGGTCCCCAGTCTAGTGGAAGTATACGCCGAAGCCCTGGAGACGGGCTGTTTGCCCCCCACGCTTCGAGAAGCGGTCATAGTGCTTTTGCCCAAGCTGGGTAGGGATCCCACACTGTGTGGTTCTTATCGCCCTCTCTCTTTGTTACACTTGGACTACAAGATCCTGGCGAAAGCCATCGCCATTCGCTTGTCGTTATTAATGGAGTCCATCATCTCCCCGGCACAGTCAGGCTTCGTACCGCATCGCTCCACTTCGCTCAACCTCCGCACCCTCTTTTCAGTCCTGCACCGGGTGGATCCTGCATTCCCAGCGGCGGCGATTCTCTTGGACGCCGAGAAAGCGTTCGACTCTTTAGAATGGCCATTCCTTATGTCCGTGATGCGCCGGATGGGCATACCCGAGTGCTTGGTGAATATTCTCCAGCCCTCCCATTGCCCAACCCCTCCTGGCTGGCAATAACTGGGGAAATTGTGGTGAAGCAAACGTTATCCAAATTCCACATATCCACCATCGGGGAATTGTTCCCTGAGGGCCATGCCTTTTCCCCCACAGAAGATCACCGCTTTACAGAAAGGACGTTCATGGACTCCTTTGTGCTCAATAGATTGCGCTTATTGCTGCGTGTCTCGTTCCCCTCGTTTCCCCTCCCTCCGGAGGAGATGCCTCCCCTCACCTTTCTTATCCAAAGCCCATCGGGAACTCACTTAGTCTTTAAACTATATCAGATATGCGCCAACCTTCTCCCTTCTCCAGATCAAAAGGTGCGGGCTGCTTGGGAGGCGGATTTGGGTTACCCCATTACCGATGAGCAGTGGCAGTGGTGCTGTAGGGCGACCAAAGACATCTCACTAAACAGTAAACATAAGCTCCTCCACTTTAAGTTCTTGCGTAGATTATACTTCACCCCAGCGCGTTTACACAAAATAGACCCTGCAAGGCCACACACCTGCCCCAAATGCAGTAGCCCCCACGCTGACTTTGCACACCTCTCATGGGCATGCCCAATGCTTCAAGACTATTGGACCGGAGTACACCGCACACTTAGTGACATGCTGATCTTAAATCTAGTCCCCATACCCGAGATTGCCCTTCTGGGTTACATGGCTGACTTCCCTAAGGCGACGCATAGACTGGCGGCGCTGGGGTTCTTGCTAGCCAAGCGCGAGGTGGCACTGCGATGGTGTGACCGTCGGCCCCCGTTACACAATTCCTGGCTCCGGAGCATGGCGCACTGCAACGCCAACAGTGAAGAGTACTCTAGTATGGTTCCCATTACTTCCAGATTTGGGGTCCGTATCGCTCATATCTCGCTGGCATCATGGCCATGGATCAGACGACCTCTACCCCAGATATGGATCCCGAAGGTATCGGTTGAACGACTGCGCAGAGACGCTAACAGTTGCATTTGTTTTGTGTATTGTGTCAGACCAATACACCGGTTACTTTTCCCTTCCCCATGGACTACTGTTGGAATCTATGTGAACCCTTTACTACATCAGGGCTGGGATGTGAACCCGGCCACACTAGGACCCAGCGTTGTAACATATCCACTCAGTCACCTGTTATTATGACCTTATCTAGTTCTTGAGCACACTCAGATTATTGTGCATTGTATGTATGTGACTAAAGTGACACGATGTGATGCAACTGTATTTTTTCAACATCTATGCATCCATTTATTTGTATGTTTATTTTTGAAAATGATAAATAAAGATTTTTTTTTTTTTAAACCTACTTCTTTGTTCATATCAGCTCCTATTTTGAAAGTTTGGGGGTGATTCGTCAAGGGGGGGCCGAGATAAAAGGGGGTTCCCAAAATGTGTTTTCCCCATGTTAATTTCCATAGGAATCTTTAGACAAGGCTACAGGTCAAACGGGTGAACGGAATTACCCCAAATTTGGCAGGGAGAAGGGTCTTGGTCTAGAAAGCACGATTTTGTTTATTTGGTGTCAACCTGTTCAGTAGTTTTGGAGAAATATCGAAATTTACAGATATCGATATTTGGGAATTCTGCCATCTGATTGGCTGGGGATTTACGAGCACGAGCTTGCTGCTTATTGGCTGCGCGCGGTTGCAACTAGGAAGTGTTGGTGGCCATTTTGTGATTCCATCGAAGCGAGTAAGGGGAAAAAAGGGTGGAAAGAGGAGGATAGGAGCACTGTAACCTCTGTGGGGGAGTGCGAAGCAAAGTAGTCACACCTACCGGTCTGAAGGTGCAGGGTTGCTCAGAGTGATATGGTACAGAGATGAGATGCTGCTACACTCGTTATGAAACCGAGAGCCTAAACCATGAGCTCATTGCTGTAAAATGATATGCTCTGGTCTTTGTAGCATACCTGTGCAAGTAGTGTTAGTATGCGTTTATACAATACAGGGAGTGGGAAGCGAAGAACTCATGCCTACCGGTGTGAAGACTCGGGGATCAAACTGAGCTGATTACTGTAAAGTGATGGGATCTGGAGCCTGTAGTATACTGGACGCTGTAGTATAACTGTGTAAGTAGTGTTAGTTAGCATTTATACAATACAGGGAGTGGGAAGCGAACTACTCACCCCTACCGTTCTCAAGACTCGTGGATCAAAGCATGAGTCATGTGCTTTGTGTAGTTTTCCAATGCAAGTCATAGTAGAATGTTAGTATGTAATTCTACTAGAATGTAAGTATGTAATGTTAGAATGTAGGGTTGTCATGAGGGGAAACTTGGGGAGTTTGTGCACGGTGCTGGAGAAGACAGTTGCCTTGCTGTCTTCTCCTGTTGGTGGCTGTTTAAGCGGTCTTGTTTTCTTGCAATAAATGTACATATCAGATCCACTGCTGTCTGCCTCTTCTGTTTTTAAATTTGGTGACGAGCGGGAGAAGGTAAAAAGAAGGAAGCACTCACCAATATTTCGAGCTTGCTTGCGTTGTGCTGAAGACCCGTTTTCTTCATGAAGCTGTTTCTACTCTTCCCAGGGTTGTCTGCTCATTGAACTATGTCATTCCAACACTAGTAGAATTTATATTTTTAGATTTTACACTTCCTCTGCCTTTTCAGTACACTCTGGTCGCTGTACTACACATGTGCAAATAGTGTCAGTATGAGTTTATACTAATTCTGTAGGTATTCAGTAAGCAATGCATCATGGTCCTAGGGAGCGCCACGTCCCAGGCGCAGCTCATACAATGTCCCAGGGTGTGCAGCCGTGGGACATTTATGTTTGCTATTAAAGGGCGGATGCATGGCTTCCACCCTGTGATAACAAATCCTTGTTTGTCTCATTGAAGAGAGAGAAGGAAAACCTTGTATTGCTTTAATAGAGCAGATCCGGATGGTAAAAATGGAGAATAAAAAAATGAAGCAGGGTTTCACCTGTTCGTTTAAATGAGCCCCCTGGTGGGTAATATTCCAGGGCCAATGCTAATATTATATTGCGGGTCTCTGCAGGACTGGGGACCTTAATCTCACATGTAAATTAGGCGCGGGAGGGCACAGAGACGTTTCGCAGCCTAGGGGATCGCCACCAACCCGGGTATTGTTTACTAATTATTTGGGGGGCTTCGAGGACAACTGAAGTCCGGGGATCGCCACCCTCCGGGGCTTTACTAAAATATGCAGGGTGGGTCTTGCCAGTCCCTGAAGCTTCGGTGGTCCTAGGCAGTGCCTTATTGGTTCTGTAATGACACGGGCAGTACTCATGGTGTTGTAAAGTGATACACGCATAGAACCCTTGCAGTTGTAGAATTACCCAGGCTTCATTTATGTAATAGTCTGTTGGTTTATATTTGGTAGGTGCACCGCTAAATTATAAATGTTTTCCCTGTTAACCTCCTAGAAACACACAATTTTCATAATAAACTACAGATAAGTGTTGTCAGAAAAAGAAGACGTATACACTCACTTATTTATTTATAAAAAATAACCTTTATTAAAAGAACACAAATAAATGGAAACGCAACCTTATTACAACAAACTATAGTATAACATGAAATAAGTGGGTGGGACTCCTCCGGAAGCAACGTACAAAACCTGCAAGACAAAAAGAAACATAAGTATGTGTGCCATGTCCAAGAGAAAAAGAAAGTGACAGAATGAAAGGAAGATAGTGAGAATGGGACAGAGAGGGAGTGGGTGGAAGGGAGACAGGGAGGGAGAGTCAAAAGAACAGAGGTAGGAGGAGACAGAGCGTCAGCCTATTGTACCCAGCCCTCACTGTTCACATCCCGTCATCCGTGTGTCTGGGACGCTGGGGTCCGCGAGAAAGACTGCAGTCCAGCAGGTCCTTAAAATGAAACCGATATGAATGAGGCCAGAGATTACATTATTATCTGCGGCAACATCGCTTGCCTGCACCTGTGCACAGAAGCTGCTGCACCCCAGCCCCTTCCCCCGCACTGCGTTCAATTGCAGCTCCTGCGCACCGAGGCTTCACTGCTCACCTGCCACCACCTGTATGTCCGACGATGTGCCGGTGCGAGCTTCGACTCCGGGGTGCCTCTGTAGGGTGGCACAGCAGGTCTCTGGTCGGGGACTGTGTCTTGACACAACGATGGAAGGCCTCAGAATGCCCAGGGCATGATCACGGGGTGAGCACCCGCTCCGCCCATTTTGGCACAACCAATTCAGTGTCTGAAAAGGGAGAAAAAATATAATGGTGGAAAAGTCTGGAGGTAAATGAAGGTTTATGGGGGGGCGGAGCTTGCTGGCGTCCATGCAAGACGTGTGAGTGCTGAGCTCCTCGCCTGAGCCCCTTTAATATCCATCAAACTGATCCTTTTTGGCACCTCGCGGTCTCCAGCGAGAGCGGAATTTGCTTCTACGACCCCTGGAGCTGCTGGGGGCACCTTTCCTGATCGAAATCGGTGGTGGCATCGATCACCGGACCGGCGGTGTTTGGAGTTGCGGACCAGGCCGCAATCCGCGGACTATCCTTGGGGGCTGCCTGCCCTGCGTAACGCGACGTGCGGCGTGAGGTTCCTGCGTGGCCCCGTCCTGCCGGACGACCCACTACCCTGTGCGGTTTCTGGACCGGTCATCACCAGTGCCAGTTCACTGTGGCCCCTCTGCCTCGTGTGTGTTTGCTGCGACCCCTTGGTGGAGACCTGGGGCTCCCTGAAGTGACCTACTGGCTGGACCGCGGGAAGTAGCGCCCTACTGCTGCCGGTTGACGGGCTCCACCGCAACTCGGATTGCCCCGAGGACTGGAAAGACACTGGTATTGGGCCGTGTGCTTCTGTGTGTACTGGCGCTTCTCGACACCCCGCGGTGTGCCCTGCACCGTAGTGTGACACTGGAGTTTGGGCTTCTCCCCTTGGACTAGTCTGTGCCACGAGGCTCGCGGCCGCCATCTTTGGCCGTCGTCCCCTGCTTTGCTCCGGACTGCTTCGCGGAGTTTGCTCCCCTGGCTCTTCTCCTACGTCGAGCCACCTCTTGCTCTTTGCTTGCCATATCTTCTGGGACCTCTGCCATGGTGAAAGGAGACAGAAATCAACCGAAGCTCACGTTCGACCAGCGGAGGCCGAAGGGCGCGGAGAATGCTCCTCCGGAAACATCAGCGCAGGCGGCGGAGGGCTCGCTCTGTGCGGACATTCGTGAGATGCTAGGCGCCATGGAGAAAGGCCTGCAGGACAGTATGTCGGCGATCGGCTCGAAAATCGACGCCTTATCATTCCGTATGGACCGGATGTCCGAAAGGGTGGACAAACATGCGGAACGTTTGGACATGGCGGAGCGTAGGCTGACGGAGGCAGAGGAGGCCCAAACGGAGTGGGATAGGGACCGTAAGCACTTCGGCCGTCTTCTCCAGGTCATACAAGACAAAACGGAGGATTTGGAAGCGCGCTCGCGGCGCTCCAACATCCGCATCACGGGGGTTGCGGAATCCACCAACACCGGTAAGATGGAACTGTTTGTCGAGAAGCTGCTTCACAAGCTCCTGGGGGAGGACGTCTTCTCCCCCATGTTTATTGTTGAACGGGCACATCGCACTCTCGGACCCCAGCCGCAGCCTGGCCTCCCGCCGAGACCAATCATCGCAAAACTTTTGAATTACAGGGACCGCGACCTGGCCCTCCGTCTGGCGCGAGAGAAGGGGGAATTGCAGTTTGAAGGAATGAACATCTCCCTCTATCCTGACTTCACTGCTAGGGTGCAGGAGGAGCGAAAGCGGTTCGCTCCCTACAAGAAACAGATGCGAGACATGGGGCTCGACTACGCCATGCTATACCCGGCGAGACTTCGGATAAATAAACAAGGACATTCGCATTTTTTCACCGACCCGGCTGATCTGAAAAAGTCGCTTAAGGAATGGGCCAAAGAACAGCGCAACAACCCGAGGGGTCAGCGTCCGGAGGATGAGGAGGCTAGATCTTCGGAGGGCCAAGGCTGAACTGTCTCACGCTGCGTGGCTTGGCTTGGCTATTTTACTGTCACTGTATGTATTGGATTCCAGTTTTTGATATGACTCTCCTTTGCCTTCACGACATGTTGGTTTGTGCCCCTTAATCTGCCTGGTTCGGGGTGGTGCCACATAATGGGGCTCGAACTTTTGCTGTTCTTCCTTGGTTGTCGGAAGGGTGCCCCCGATGGTATGTAGGGACTGATTATTCGCCACTCTGCTTGTTCTATTGCTGGGGCGTGGGTGGGGTGCCGAACGCTATGGGGGTAGGGCTGGGAGCACCGACTGTTTCTGGCCTTTGTTGGAGTATATTGTTGTCTGGCCAGTACCTCTGCCCCTGCGCTTTCGGCTTTTCGACCCTCTAGGGGGTCCTGGGTTTGTAGTGGGGTGTTTCGGGTGGGTTCAGGGTGGGTAGTGCTAAGCTCTGTCTGACCGGGTTGGGGTTGGTCGGCTGTGGGTGGGTGGCTGTTGGTTGTGCTTGTGTATTCTTGCTGCCATGCTGTTTGGGGTTCAGGGTTTGCCGGGTGGGGGGTATGTTTTTGCCGACTACTGCACTGTGTCTGCCACGCTGTCTGCTCTGCAACATTTTCCTTCTAATCTACCATGTCGACTGTTGAATCATTGAATGCGGAGTGCTCCCCGAGCTCCCTGCGATTACTGTCCTGGAATGTAAGGGGGCTCAACGATTTCCGCAAGCTCAGGAAGGTCTTAGCCTATTTGCATCGACATCACATTGACCTTGCGTTACTGCAGGAAACACATTTGCCACTATCCAGCCCTATGTTACAGGTGAGGGGCCTTGGCCCCGCTTGTGTCGCTGCGGGGTTCACGACACACGCTAGGGGGGTGCTCATATGGGCTAATCCCAAATCCCGTTTGTCACTGACCCGACTGGCGGTAGACCCTGAAGGGAGGTTTGTGGTTGCGCGCTGTGTTGGAAAGGATCATGATCTTCTGCTGGTGAATGTGTATGGCCCAAATTACGACTCCCCGGAGTTCTATGCTTCGCTTGCTGACAGTTGCAGGCAGTTTGTGGGCGCTAGAATGCTGTGGGGGGGGGACTTTAACTTAGTGCTGAACCCGGACCTTGACAGATCTGCGGGCCCCCCTAGGTCCCCTGCTGCTTCTGCGTCCCTCCTTTTGTCGGAATGTGTGAAACTTGATTTGCTTGATGTGTGGCGACATAGACACTCGGGGCGGGGTGGGTTCACTCACTACTCGGCCTATCACAACATTCACACACGTATAGATTATTGGTTTGTTTCCCGCTCTTTGCTAGATATGGTGAAAGCCTGCACGGTTTTCCCGCGCACGCTGTCTGATCACTCGCCCTTGCTCTTGCAACTGGTGGCTCCTCCCAGGAGGATCCCCCCCTTCACGTGGAGGTTCCCCCCGTACTCCCTCTTAGATGAGGTTTTCAGAGGGGAACTCGCCGAAGACATAGAGACCTATTTCGCGACCAATGTGGGCTCAGTGGACAGCGTCCAAGTTCTCTGGGACGCTTTTAAAGTTTTCATCAGAGGGATGACTATGGCGAAACACTCTGGGGTGCTCAAGGCTATCAGGCGACGCCTGCAAGTGCTCGAGACTCAGCTCTCTAGCCTGGATAATCAGGCGGTAGACACGGGGGACGCAGCCAATATGGTCACGCTTAAGTCCCTGCTAGACGAATTTCAGGAGGAGGCGGACAGGGAAATTAAGCATATGGGCAAATACGCGACGGCGCGTGTGTATGGGGAACGGGAGCGGCCTGGTGCACTCCTAGCCAAACTTGTGCGCAACAGTAGGCCCCCATTGGTTATCGAGGAGTTGGAGACGGCTACTGGGGCGGTGGTTACGGAGGAGCAGGACATCTTGGCGGAATTTCATGCCTACTACACTGCCCTCTACTCCTCGAGGGACGCACGCCTTGAGGACGAAATAGACGACTACTTGAGCTACATCCGAATGCCCTTCCTAGCTGACTGGCAGAGGGAGTTTCTAATGGCCCCCATTCAGAAAGAGGAGATAACGGAAGCGCTGGAGGGCATGAAATCTGGTAGCGCTCCTGGTGCGGACGGTCTCACGGTGTCCTTCTATAAGGCCTTCCAGGAGCAACTGGTCCCGTACTTGATGCTCTTGTTCGATGACATCTGCCAGCAGGGCAGCATGTCGAAATCCATGAGAGAGGCGTTGCTTATTACCATCCCGAAACCTGGCAAGCCCCCGAATCAGTGTGGCTCCTACCGGCCGCTATCGCTGATAAATGTGGACGCGAAGCTGTATGCTAAAGTTCTTGCGACTCGTTTGGCGTTGCTGGTTCCGGATCTGGTTGCCCCGGAGCAGGCGGGATTTGTCCCCTCACGCAATCTCACTTATAATATTCGCACGGTCCTGGGCACAATCCAGCATGTCAAACACGAACACAAAGCGGTGGCCATCTTCTTGGATATGGAGAAGGCCTTTGACTCCGTTGAGTGGCCGTTTATGCTGAGAGTCCTCCGTAAATTTGGCCTAGGAGAGCCGTTTTTGCAAATGTTGAGCGCCCTATACTACAAACCTACTGCGAGGCTAAAGATAGGTAGCCTGGTCACTGCTCCCATCGATATTGGGAGGGGCACACGTCAAGGCTGCCCCCTCTCTCCCCTGCTGTATGCCTTGGTAGCGGAGCCGCTCGCCTGCGCTATACGAGAGTACCACCGGTTTGAAGGGATCAACTTCCCGACGTACCAGATCGGTATCTCCACTTATGCGGACGACACTCTGCTATATGTTCGGGACCCGGAGACTAATCTCTCTGCGGTGCTACGGGAGGTGGTTAGGTTCGGGGCTCTTTCTGGTCTTCGCGTCAACTGGAATAAGTCAGTAGCGTTGCCCCTGACGCCGGTGACGCTCCCTTTCGACTCGGAGTACCCCTTGCAATGGACCACGGATGCTATCCGCTATTTGGGGATACGCATACATACGGACCCGGAAGTCCTGATACGCGAGAACTATGGTGTGGCCTACTCCAAACTGGTAGACGACGTCGAAGTGTGGTCTAGGCTCCCGCTTTCGCTCATGGGCAGGATTGCGCTCATGAAAATGGTGGTACTCCCCAGGTTCCTCTTCCTCTTTGTGAATATTCCAGTAGTCCTCTCCAAGGCTTTCTTCCGGCAACTCACCCAAACACTCGTCCGCCTGGCGTGGGGGGGCAAACAGCCGCGGGTGCAGTGGCAAACACTCACCCTTCCGTACGACCAGGGAGGCCTTGGGGCACCGGATCTGGAGCGATACTACAGACTTGCTCAGGGCGCACACCTGCATACTTGGATTCATGGGGACCCGGGTATCCCTCATGTGAAACTGGAGAGACTCTTTGCAGACCCTGTCCCGCTTCCGGCGACAGTGTGTTATCCACCTGATAGAAGGGTCGGCAATCTGGACTCTATAGCCACCACGAATCATGCTTGGCATGCACTGATTGGCTCCCGGGATTGCAAGCTGCTGTATTCACCTTTGCTCCGGGTAGAATGGGCGGCCTGGCTGGCTCCGCTGACTGAGAAGGGCGTCCTGAAGGCACTCCGTGACCTAGGCATTCTTACCATGGGTGATCTCTTCTTAAACGGCACTCTGAAAACGCTGCAGCAGGTCCTTCACTCCTGCCCCGGGTCAACGCTGCTTCATAGTTTTCAATATCACAGGGTTCGTAGAGCGGCCCTTGCCGTTTTAGGCCCGGACCTGGCTGAGCCGCCGGAGGTCCCGGAACTCACCTATGTCATCAAGACCCCCTCCGCTCGCAAACTGATCACGGCCCTTCGCTCACTGGGTGACAGGCAACGGAAATATCCCCCCTCCAAGGCCCGTTTGGCCTGGCAGGCTGACCTCCAATCTCCCATCTCAGACGACATGTGGCGTTATTGTGCGACTAATACCAAGAAAATCTCGCTCAATGGTAGGCACCGTCTGGTGCATTTTAAATTCCTACAGCGCGTCTACTATACGCCCGAGAGGCTGCATAGGTATGGCCTTAGAGAGTCAGCGGAGTGTGAGCGTTGCCACTTTCACACAGCAGACTTTCTCCATATGGCCTGGACCTGTCCTGCCATACATAAGTACTGGGTTGAGGTCTTTGCGGGCCTCAGTGCTATCCTCGGTGACACGATCTTGCCTAACCCGGCGCTCGCCTTACTTAGTTTTTCAAAACCACTTCCTGTGGCTATGCGGCGACTAGCGGACATGGCGTTATTGACGGCAAAGCGACTGGTGGCGTTATGCTGGATGCGGGGACCAGTCCCGACTAGAAAACGGTGGGAAACAGACTTGCTTTACTGCTGCACGCAATCAGAGGTGTATAGCGAACTCCTACCTCCAAAGAGTAGGCCCAAAAACTTTTGGGGTTTGTTTCGAGCGTTTCAAAGTGCGAAAGAGGATGGTGAGTCGGATCCTGAGAGTGTGGAGGCAGATTTGTTGCAGGAGGAGGGGGCTGAGTCAGCGGTGGTTGAGGAGTGTGCCGGCTGAAGATCTTACAGTTGTGACAGTGTGGTGATTCGTGCCTGACTGTTTGCGATGTTTCTGCGTTAAGAGTTGCTTGTGACAGCTGTTCTGGTTTATGGCGACCTCTGTCCCCTTCCCAGGGCGTAATCCCGCCCTAGCGGGCGCTTGCTGATCTCCCTTGGTCTGTCTGAGGGACACATGGTTGAGGTACGGGGCGGGTGGTGGGTAGTGGGCACGGGTTTCGGTAGTCTGGCTTGTTCTTTCTTGGGGTGGGTGGGTTTGCTATTGTTTGGGGGGTCCCCTTCCCTTTATTCACCATTCCCTGAATACTTGTTGCTGTTCCCCTAGATTCTGGGTTTCTACGCAGTTCTTCACAGGTGGCTATTTTGATCCTGCCAATCTGGCGCGTCCTGCTCCCCTGGGGTCTGATATTGTTGGTGCGGTGGGGTGTGCATCCTGCTTATGAGTTGCGGTCATCCAATAGTAGATGCTACGATCGATTGCTTCTGTACACCTGTTCAACACCTGCAGTTTCGCCGCCAGGCCCTTAGGCTGTTGGTCTTTATGGCTGTGTAACTTACCCGCACCCGGGGATTGGAGAATGGTTTTTTTTCTTTGTTGCCGCCGGCCCCCGGGTTGTAGGCGATGTCGGCTGTGTATGTAACTTGGAAGTGCAATAAAGTATAAATTTAATAAAAAAAAAAAAAAAAAAAAATGAAGGTTTATTTGAAGCTTAATAGAGAACACCAGTTGAGTGAATCCTTCCTTCTTGAAGTACGATCTGCCAACTGTTAGTGACAATCATGGTTCAAAGAGGAGTTGGAGTGCACGAGAATACACAAGGTTAAATAATAATATGTTATGTCAACGTTAACATACAAAGAAACAAAGCGCATGCTAAGAGCATAATCTGCGTGTGTAATGCAGTGGCGCAAGCCTGTGTGCATGTACACTTAGTAATGAGCTCACTACAGCGCCCCAAAAGCCAACGCCACGTGTCTGTAGGGCAGCACTGCCCGCTGGCTCAGGCCTGCAGTACGGTCCAGCTGGTCCTTTAAATGAGACAGAGATGTGACTGAATGAGGTCAGAGATCACATCATTACGCACAGCAACATTGCTTGTTGGCACCTGCACAGCCAGGCTGATGCACCCCGCCCCTTCCGCAGCACTGCGCTCAACACATGTCTGTATGGCAGCGCTGCCCGCTGGCTCAGGCCTACATTACGGTCCAGCAGGTCCTTAAAATGAGACAGATGTGACTGAATGAGGTCAGAGATCACATCATTACGCACGGCAACATCGCTTGTTCGCAGCTGCACAGCCAGGCTAATGCATCCCACCTCGCCTGCAGCACCGCGCTCAATTGCAGCTCCTGTGTACCCAGGCCCCACTGCTCACCTGCTGTCATTATTGTGTCCAAACACGACGGGCAACAGTGTTCACAATTCAGATGCAATGTTGATTGCAGGATGGTGTACACCTCATGGACCCCATTCAAAACACGACGTCCAATAGGGTTCACAATTCATGTCCAGTGTTGATTGACAGGATGGTGTACGCGTTATGGATCCCTTTTTTTATTGCGCATTGTGATATGCGAGGTGGATTCGGCCATATCACCTGAGGCAGTGTGGAAGAACTGGGACATGTGGCGGCATCGTTATCCTATTTATACGTATGCAAAGTGGGCTGGGCTTGCGTACGCCAGGCCAGCATAGGGGTGTTATTAATTGTTCCGGGGGCCTGGGCATTGTTCAGTTCCTGCCTGGCCAGGAAGTGTACTTATGTGTGTTTCTGTTGCAGTTTTGACGTTGCAGAATGCGCAATTTACATTAATGTAGCGTGTACCAGCAGGGCGGCAACTATCGCTAATGAGATGCTGTTCGAAAACATTGAATGGCCAACATCACATGTTGTTGTCAAGCATGTAAATGGTGTGCGATATTATTGAAAGTGTTGCTATCGCAAAGCGCACATATGTGAATGTGTTCGGATGGAGGGAGGATCAGCAGTGAGGCTATGTCATTCATAGTGATAACGCTCATTACAGTCAAGCAATGCATGTCAAACGTGAATCTAGAAGTGTCACATATGACACACTACTATACTGGTAAGGCCTGACAACAGAGGATACAGGAACACAAATGTACACATTACTCTTTACTGTTTGTCACATGTGATCTAGGATGTGCACTGTGCCCGTGGCTGATGATACCCCATCGAGGTAC
Organism: Lissotriton vulgaris; assembly: GCF_964263255.1. NCBI lineage: Eukaryota > Metazoa > Chordata > Amphibia > Caudata > Salamandridae > Lissotriton > Lissotriton vulgaris. Next base: position 288,572 of record NW_028245804.1, on the reverse strand, counting down.
CAAAACCCAGGCCGAAAGGCAGCACAATAATGTGAACACACCAGGGGCATCGTGTAACACACATTTTTTTTTTGATGTAACGTTTCAGATGTATGGCCATCAGACGGGCAAGGCTAATGTACAGACCATGAATATTAATCAAGATGATCGTTGCATGTTGTGTGTAGTATAAGATATATATATACACAGCAAAAAAACTTTTCAAAAAAGCTCTCTAAGCAGAAGGGGTGTGTCTCATCAAACGCTGTACAGAAAATGACTAAAATGGGTGGGGTCACTCAGAATGGCAGGAAGCCCTAGCATCGCCCAGGGAGGTGGGAATCCCTGCATGTCTCCGACTTGTACAGCTTAAGATCTTACATCGAATATATTACACCAGACTCACGATGCACAAACTACACAGGGCACAAGACCCATATTGCCTTAGAAGGTGCGGAGAGGAGGGTACATTCCTACATACCATATGGGAGTGTGCAGCATTGGCAGAATATTGGTGACAGGTATTGCGAACAATGTCACAAGTCATGGCAGTGTCCATACTGCCAGAACCGCGTAGGTGCCTACTTAACATATGGGGACCTAATGATCTCTCGCGTTATGGACAGATGTGGGTCACACTGGGACTAATGGTGGCAAAACGGAACATTGCACAGAAATGGGGCGCGCTGGAACTACCCTCGTTGACAGCATGGTGTCGAGATATGGATCTGACTATGGTCACAGAACGCACAGTGTATGCCAGTAGGGGTAGCCCCTGGAAATGGACAAACATTTGGGCAGCCTGGAATACATACTGAGGGGACATTTGTGACCCACTGCCTGAGCCCGATGGGGATAGTTCGGATGAAGATTAGAGATAGGGTGGGGGGCCCGATGGGGACATCATTGCTGAAGAGATTGTCACATCTTTATATAATGTATGGATGGTTTGAAATGGATATGAGCTCACATATTTTGATTTTATTATATGGATCTTTGTATACAGTCATCATTGTCGCTTTGTTGATAATGTTAATAAAAACATTTAAAAAAAAAAATGGGTGGGGTCCTCCAACTGTTACAATGGGAAATGTTATGAACTAATCAAATGCTTTTTTTAAAGGTCACATGGCAATCGCGCATCGAGGGCGCAAGGAGGCCGCACCCTACAAGATTTTGAGAAAATATATGTTTGCGGCATATGAGCTGCAGATTACACACTATGCATAGATGGCCACCTAGTGTTGGGCCCAGATGTTTGCAGTTTGTTTTGTTGTAGAAAAGTCTTTCGGAGTCACAGGATAGGTGACTCCTCCTTAGGATGATACTGCGCATGGGCATCGGCTCCATCCCCAGATTGTTTTTTTCCGCCACCGGGCTCGGATGTGTTTCCAGCGCTCCGTGTTGTAACCGATTTCCTTCAGCGCGCAATCCTCACCAAACTACAAAACTTAGTTTTGAACGCTTTCCAGTCGACGCTAATCTTCAAACATCGAGCGTCTCGATTCCGGTCGTCATCGATGGCCTTCGGGCCTACCTAGGCCTCAACTCCAGCTCATGGAAAGGACGCCATTTAAGAAGTGTCCTCAATGTGGCTCGAAGTTTCCCCACACCGACCGGCATGAGGTGTGTAACCTCTGTCTCTCCCCGGAGCACGAGGCGAAAGACTGTTCAGCTTGTGCCTCTTTCCGCTCCAAAAAGACTATCGGGGACCGAAAAGCGAAGAGAACAATGGCTCAAAGATCTTCAGCTCCGATTCCGGAGGACATCTTCGAGGAGGGCGTCAACGTCCCTGAACAGCAAGACGTCGACAGCAGCTCCGAAGCAGACGATTCCTAAGTCGAGGACATCACTCCAGCGCAGCGGGTCATAAGTAAGACTGTCGACCCCGACCCCTCCTCGACACAGAAGGCCCCGGTCACACCCTCGCCCTCCAGCTCGGGTGCACACTGTCAAACTGCTTCTACTGCCCCACCTTCGGGCCCGGCTAAGAAGCTAACCAAGCCTTCAGGCAACTCGAGCTCGAGTCTGCCTTCACACGGTGCCAGCGAAACACACACCGGCACCGAAATAGACAACGGCCTGACATCCAAGCCATCGGCACCGAAGCACACCACTTCTCCTTCGGCACCGAAACCCAGGCCGGAGCCAAGCAAGCCCGCTTCGGATTCCAAGACACCACCGGAACCGAAAAAATCATCAGATCCGAAAAGGTCATCGGATCCAAAAACCGTACCGGAACCGAAAAAACACTCGGAAACGAATAAAGCTTCGGAGCCGAAAAAGACGGCTGCCTCACCAGTGAATGACATTGCCAAGAAACCAAAAACAGCCCATCTCGGTGCACAAGACTTCCTCCGCACCAAATGATCAATCCCCTGCAGTGGATTTATCCTACCCAGACTCTGCTCAAAAGACTCTGGCTAAGGACCCAGTCACTGGACACCTAGTTTTGGCTCCAAAAATGCGACCACTGGACACACCAGCTCCAGCTCCGCATTCAAAGAAGAAGGACATGGCTACCTCTCCCTTAAGACTGCCTTCCCCTTCTCTCTCGCCTGTACCATCACCACCACCACAGCATTCTCCAGCATCCCCTATCACACCACACAGGGATTAGAGCTCTGACGATATGGGGGTAACACACCTGATCCAACAAAGCCCACAGGATCCCCAGACCCTTGGGGCAATTATACCACCCTAGATGTCCCAAATGTCCCGCAGGATGACATATACCCCTCAAGGCCTTCCCCACCAGAAGACACTATAGGGTTTAATGAATTAATTCACAGTGCTGCACATTATCATGGGGTAGATATTTATACAGACCCTGTTGAGGAAGACTTCCTGATGGATACATTTGATAATGCACAAAGGTCTTCATCCATCTTTCCCATGCTCAAAGGAGTGATCAAGCATGCCCCTGAAGTCTTCAAAGACCCAGTCAGTACTCGGGTCAAAGTCAAAGTCAAAATTTTGCTTTATTCGGTTAAAAAGTTTAAAACCATCAAAGCACAAAACAGTATTTCATTCAGGGATTATTCATAACTACATGATTATATACAAACAGATGGCACCACTAAATACATTACAAAGTGACAATGCTATACAATTAGCTACACAATAAATAAATAGAAATAAAAACAGTTTGTCATCCACAGAGTATTTGAAAATCCATCTAAATACTCATTTCAGTATCAATTTTGCACTAAAAACTGTCCATGCAAGAAGGGGCCTGGCATGTGCGAATTAAAATAACAATAACTTATTTCGGCATCTGATAGCCCCTGTAATATAACTCGCTACCCCAAAACGGACCACCACGGACCCAAGCATTTGTAAATAGGTCAGGGCCGGTCTGGCTTGCTCAAAATTACAGCCCTTTAATAATGGGACAATACATTTCTTACAATAGAATACACAGAACTTACTGAAAAAGATCATGTGAAGCATATCTTGATCATAACAGTTATCACATGGGCAAGGTCCCAAAGTCCCACTTTTAGCAAAGTCTTTTGGAAAAGATAACAACCATGGAAGCATATTGTGCTTAAACCTTAATAGCACAAAAAGATGAAACAGCTTGTTTATGTAAGTTAAGTACGGCTGGATCCCTTGCCCCATACTCAGTATTACAAAACTTCTCACTAATGGCTTTACCAATTCCTCTTCTTCCCTCTGTAGCTTTAGCCTGTTTAGAAACTGGGACTTTACAGCTTTTATGGCCATTTTATTTAAGGCCCTAGGATTCGTAAACAGCTCAGGGCTACCCATTGCATCCATTTGGGTTTTAATATAACGGATCCAGGGAATAGCAAAGGCCTTGTCTAAGGACAGACAATCTTGAATAATTCATTGATTTAAATTCGGAGCTTGCTGCGCCCATATTCTCAGCCACCCCAATAACGGGGCCACGGCGATCTGATCTGAGATATAGCCAACACCTAAGTCTTCATGTACGTTAAAAGTAGCTACAGTTTGAGGGAGCGACAGCACTTTTCTTAAAAGGATGTTTTCTGTGGTTTGTATCTCGCTCACATCAGTGTAACCCCACACCTTGCAGCCCAGCCGTTTAGCAAAACCTAACAGGGCACCTGAGGCCTTCGCTAATGTGTTCTTTTTCAACGCATGTTGTGCGACCCATGACCTTCTGTCATCAAAGACAATCCCCAAGTATGGGAATGTAGGTACTTTAGAGAGCGCCTGCCCTTTACAGAAAAAAGATGCCTTCCTAGCCCGCCCTCCACCTACTGACATAGCATGTGATTTTTTAAAATTTGTTGTTAGATCTAAAGAGTCCATAAAATTTATAAAACAATCTAAAAGAGATTGCAAACCTCTCGCCGTTCTCGCTAGTAAAACAGAGTTGTCCGCATATAATAAAGCTGGAATCCTTTTTTGACCAACTCTCGGGATATCTTTACTTGCTAGAGTTAATGCATCCCCCAGATTGTTTATGTAGAGCGTGAACAACAAGGGCGCCAAAATTCCCCCCCACCTTACTCCTCGCTTTACAGGCCATGCATCAGTCAGACTCCCATTCTCGTTGTAACGGACTGCTGCGCTGGTGTTCTCATGAATTTCTGCTAGGAAGGAAATCAATACAGGGTCCAGCCCAATGTCAAACAGGGAAGTCCATAGTTTTTGCCGGTTTACAAGGTCGAAAGCAGTGGACAGATCCATAAATGCTAAGTGTATGTCCACCTGCTTTGCGACCGTATATTTCCCTATAACAAGATGTAAGTTTAGACACTGGCTAGCAGTACCTCTTCCTTTTATTAACCCTGTATTGCAAGTCCGAGATGACAGAGTTCTCTTCCAACCAGTCTGACAGTCGGTCTAAAACAGCTTTACCCATTATTTTCGCAGCCGAATCCAAGAGTGAGATCGGCCGGTAGCATGCCGGATCTTCTCTTGAGCCCTTCTTGAAAATTGGGACGATAACTGCTTTGCCCCAGGACACTGGGGGGCCAGATTTAGTAGATGCATTAAAAACAGAGGTTAAAATCTTTGCCCAATATTTCGGATCAGCCCTGTACAAGTCCGCCGGTTCCCTGTCCGGCCCCGGAGCTTTCCCCTTTGCAGTGGACTCAATTGCCTCCAATACTTCCTCCTAAGTGAAAATAATTTTGGCAGCCTCTGCAATCCCCCCTCGTGATATAGAGCAGGAGGGGTTTATTTCTGCATAAAGACCACCAAAATGCTCCGCCCACTTTTCTGGGGCAATGAGACAATCCTTATTTGTGTTATCTGTCTCACTAAACAGTGGACTATTGATCACTTTCCAAAAGTGCTTCTCTTCAGAACACTCACTTTGGTCAGTTCCTCCCATGCCATATTTTTCAGCTCAATTTTCCTCCGTTTAGTAGCATTTTTATAGGCCCTTCTAGCCTCAGCAATCTTATGTGAGTCCCTATCGGATTCTTTTAGAGCTTCCAGGAGAGCCGTGTGCGTATTACTACAAGCTTGGTCAAACCAATTTTTCAGCTTTTTATAACTAGGCTTACTTTTCCTAGTCAGGTTTGCCGCTGCCTGTGTTGTTAGGCGATTAAAAGCACCGAGGATTTCAATTGGGCCTGAATTTATATCTATACATATACTTAAATCCTCAGCATTACTCGGGTCATTAACCCCTTCCATGCTGATGACTGCCCCCAGCCGTCATGCATCACGGTGCTCATGTGCTGAGGACGGCTGGGGGCCGTCATGAACCCGCCCACTCTTAAAAACAGCCGCACAGGCGCAGAATCACGGCCGCCCCCAAGGGGTTAACCCTTGGATAGAGAAAAAATATAAAGATGCCCCATTAGACCCAACATATATTAAAGGCCCAGTACCACTGTAGTTTCCAACGAACGCAAGAGAGCAAACTCACAAACATCCGGTGAGGCTGCAACACCAGATAAAGAGTCTACGCTACTTGATGCATCAGGCAAAAGAACAGCGTCTCAAGCAGCAAACATGTGGCGTATCGCCAATACACAGGCACTGCTAGCCAGATATGACAGGGCACATTACGATGAGCTACAGTCACTAATGAGGCACCTCCCTGACAAGTACAAGGATAGAGCAAACAAGCTCATCCAGGAGGGGAAAAACATCACAAACAACTCTATTAGGTGTGCCCTTGATGCAGCAGACACGGCCTCTAGGGCAGTTAACACCAGCGTCTTGCTACGCAGACACGCCTGGCTGCGCATATCAGGATTCAAACCCGAGGTACAAAGCGCCATTCTTAACCAACCCTTTGACAAAAAACACGTATTTGGACCAGAGGTAGATGTATCATTAGAGACAATGAAAAAAGATACAGACACCACCAAATCTATGGGAGCCCTGCAGTCGCTGGCTCCCAGACGTTCATTTCGTCGCTCTAACTATCGAGGTGCCACCAGGGGATATACTTCAGACACAGCTTCTACCTCGTACAAAGCCCCTACACAGTCTACCTACAGTAAAGGCTACCAAAGGGGTGGGTACAGGGGTAACAATAACAGTCATTGGGCAGGGGTAGAGGCAGAGCAGGAGTTGTTATTTTTGCCTCTGCCTCTACCCCTGCCCAATGACTCCCTTCCCCTGCCTCATTCCACTCCTGTCGGGGTAAGACTTCAACAGTACCTGCTAGCCTGGGAAAACATCACATCAGACAGGTGGGTGCTCCAAATAATTCATTCAGGTTATTGCCTGGAACTAACATCACCCCCCCAAACATACCACTCAAGCAACGTCCAATGTCACAGGAACATTTAACATTGCTCAGACAGGAGGTAATATCCCTCCTGCAGAAAAATGCAATAGGAATAGTTCCAGAGCATCAGAAAAACAAAGGAGTATATTCTCTATATTTCCTAATACCAAAAAAGGACGGATCTCTAAGACCCATCCAAGACCTCAGACCTCTAAACATTTACATACAGTCGGATCATTTTCATATGGTCACACTACAACAGTTCCTCCTATTACTGGTATTAAACAACTTCCTTGTCACTCTAGATCTCAAGGACGCCTACTTCCATATTCCCATCCACGCAGCACACAGAAAATATCTCAGATTTGTGCTAGACACAACACTACCAGTTCAAAGGGCTCCCATTCAGAGTCACAACAGCGCCAAGGGGGTTTACCAAATGCCTAGCAGTAGTAGCAGCACACCTAAGAAGAAAGCACATTCACGTCTTCCCATATCTGGATGACTGGCTCATAAAAGCCAGCTCATACAGACAGTGTGTGCAAAACACTCAAGCTACTATTCAACTGCTTCACAACTTGGGATTCACGGTAAATCACGTCAAATCGCAGCTGCACCCCTCGCACACACAACAATATCTCAACGCTACAATAAACACCCTATTAACACTAGCTTATCCCTCTCCAGCCAGGATAACAAGTGTACAAACTCTCCTAACAAAATTCAAACCACAACACTGGCTACCAGCTCGAGTGTTCATGCAACTCATAGGAATTATGGCATCTTGCATATCTGTAGTCCCTCACGCAAGATTGCTAATGCGTCCACTTCGAGAGTGCCTAGCAAGCCAATGGAACCAGGCTCAAGGTCACTTAACAGACCTAGTGTTGGTAGACGGTCAGACTCATCGTTCTCTGCAATGGTGGAACACCAAAAACCTTTCCAAGGGACAACCGTTTCTAGAGCCAGTTCCCCAAGTAGTCATGACAGCGGACGCATCACTCTCAGGCTGGGGACCCCATCTACTGCATCACACCATGCAGGGCAGGTGGACACCGCAACAAAAGTTACTCCATATCAATCATTTGCAGTTGCTAGCCGTGTTTCTAGCTCTGAAAGCATTTCACACTCAAGCGTCAGGCAAAACTGTCTTAGTCTACACAGACAATATGACAGCTATGCACTACATAAACAAACAAGGGGGACACACTCTCTGCAGCTCTCTCAGTTAGCACAGCAGATATGGAGATGGGCTATACCGCTAAAAATCTTCCTCTTAGCCCAACACGTCCCAGGAGTACAAAACACTGTTGCAGATCTGCTAAGTCGACAAACACAGCAGATCCACGAGTGGGAACTTCACCCACAAGTTCTTCATCTGTTCTTCCAAATGTGGGGACAACCTCAGATACTAAGAAAATGAGACGCAGAAAGGATCTGCATGTACTGCGCACTGTTCCCTGGGAAAGAAAATTATTTCCACAATATTTGTAAAGTCTTCTTATTTACACATATTATGTTATTCTATTTACTTTATACTATCGCATTTTGGATATTGCTATACACACATATTTTATGTATAAGAGAAATTTGTTTGACCAGTACACAGCAAGTTTAATTTATTTCCCATTTCTCCTTTTATTTGATTCTGTTAACATTGAATATCTAGAATTTTTGAGTATAACTTAGTGATGAGCATTAATCACTCAGATCAATAAGGCACATTTGTCCTGTAATATTGTAACCACAATTGTATTACGTTCGGTTATTAACATGCATTTATCCATGACTAGATAGATGTGAGCCACGAGGAACTACAATTCCCACATAACACTTCACATACACGTGGTTACGTTTGTTTCACGATTTGATTTGTACTCGTCAACATTGTTCATAACATTTCTCGGAAGTTTACGGTTATTATTATTATATGAGGGGATTAATATTCTGATTGCCGTCTCTTTTCGTGAAATTGAACATTGAGTTATGTGATAGTTATAAAGTTCAACAACTCGCTTACTCGCATTATGTATATATTTATGATGCAGGTTTACACATTGAATAATACATTTTTACTTCAAAACGCTGCAGGGTTATCAGTATGATCACGCATACACTGTGTGTATTCACTGTGATTTTATTCAGTCCGTTTTCTTTGTCTATCATCCGCACTCATTTAATCATGTATGGTAACCTTACGCGCCTAGCGGCTGAAAGGTTTTGCATACTGAAGCATGGTTAGGTGCCGACACCGATACCTCGCGCTGACAGTCCTGATATCTGGTAAGACGATTATCAATAGCATACGCCTCACCTTTTGACCTGTTTTATTAAACAGTTAACCACGGCGGCGGGGAGGAGCCAAGCAGGCATTCGAAATGGCCGCATAGTTGCTCGGCTCCGGGAGCCCTCTCGCCCCACACGTCTATCCTGAGCCACGAAGGCATACTTTAATAGGAGAAAGAAAATGAGCACCTACCGTTTGCTCCTGAAGCTCCTGCGTGCAGCAGATCCTGAGAACCGTCCCCGACTGCTCCGCGGCCCACGCGGCGATGAGACCGGGGCGTTGACTCGGCAGGGCCTCCGGCCAAAGCTGCAGCATCGGCGGCCGTGGATGGCGGTGAGGGGCCTGTCGGTGGGCGCCGCTGACATGAAGGACCGCTGCTAGCGGTGCAGACCCGGTCCGCTGGGCGGTGACCCCTGAGGTGCAGTGTGGTGGCACAATATCGGAGGGGGCGCATGCCTCCTGCCCCCTCCCCAAACTTTGTTGCCCGGGTATAGCCAAGGACTGCCCCTGACATAGGCGGGCGACTCCCGGAGCCCGGCAGGGATTTTAGCCTTTTGGTGGCTCTCCTTTCAGGAGCCTGCCTCGCAGCTTTTTGCCCCGGGGACGCATCCCATGGCGCCCTCGAGGTGAGGCCTGGTCCCTGGCGGTGGTGAAGAGGGACGGGGCCGATTGGATTAAGATGGCGGCTGGTGCTCTCCTCTACGGCCCGCGTCCACGTCAGGTGGCTGTTGCACTGATGGGGCCGGGATGCTCGCAACATACGCAGGAGTTTACATCCTGGGACGTGTTGGCTGCCCTAACAGTTTTGCACGAGACCATGATTTGCCATGCCTGGGACCTGGGTAAAACAATGGACGCCATTGCTGTCTCGCCGTCTCTAACGGCCACGGTCCGATTCCAGGGGGCTGCCGATGAACTTGCTGCCGAGTCCATGGAGGAAGTTCCAGCTCCGCAGAGGCACCGGAAGCCGCATGAGGCCCGGGCTCCCGTGCCCGCGCGGACCGACTTGATTGCTCGTATGGATGTCTCCTTGGGACACATGTCCAACTGGCGGCTGGGGATGGAGCGCTGATTTCCCTCTTGGACTGGCCTGGTTATGTTGCAGCGTTGGCCAAACTGTGTGACTCTCCTCTCCTGGATGGTGTTATTATCCGTGAGCTTTTGGGAATTCCCGAGACCGGAGTTGATATTGTCTGCCCTTGGCTGTCGGTACTTAGACGGACTTGGATTGTTGTGCTCTTCGGGGTCTGCGCCCCACCCGGATCCACCCATATTGTTCGGACCCTCAGGACTGTGCTTTAAATTGATTAATGAGTGGACTTCTGGCGGTACCGCTGCCAGACAGGGTCAGGGATGAAGTGGTTCATGGTCTATTGGCTCTATTGTTGATACACGGTGCAGTGGGTATGTTTGATCGATATTTCATCGCTATTGTGCTTGGGATTCGTTATTCTTCATTACAGTATTACTTCCTTTCTGAGATTTCCTAGGTGTAGGGGCGAGGGGCGGGGCCGGGCGGCACGAGGAGGGCCCTCCTCCGCTTATTTTCTTTTCTTCTTTCTCTATCTTTCTATATTTCGGGTCTCTATTAGGGCGACAGGCACGCTCCTGGGGGGGTAGGCCATGGCCTTCTGCGGGTGTGCAGGGTTGGGGGTTGCGGGATGGGTGGTTGAGCGATATTTGTTTCTATGGCCCTTTAGTCTTTCTTCTCTTTTTAGTGTTGTCGTCGCTCATGCTCTTTGCGGTATGTTTGGTGATGAGGGGCGGGATTTAGACTTGCTACATGCTGGGGTTGCGTCTGCATTTCTTCTGCTTTGTATATCTTACCCCCCGATATTTCCTTCGTAATAACACTGTTTGTGGATATCCTGATTTGCACACTATTGCAGGACTGTGTACGACTGTGCGACACCTTTTCCTTAGTTTCTTATTTGAAAATGAACCTCTTAAATCCTGATTTCAATTTGTTGTGTCTGATTACAAGCTATGTACCGTTATTTTATGACCCCAGGTTTCGAACTGCTATCAATATACATAATGCTTGCAGTATTCTCGTTCTGTTTAGCGGCCGGCCGGGATGGTTGTAGGCCCATACTTGTAACTGTATGTACTACAAATAAAGGTTAAAAAAAAACCAACAAAAAAAACAGTTAACCACGGCTATCACGTAACTCATTGGAAATTCTATTTATTTATTGACAGAAAGAAAGTACGCGACACGAGGATATTATCACTCTAGGTTTTTCTACACAGTTGTAAACACGTACGCGAGGTACGTACACAATTTTTTTTTCATTATATGAGTTTGATGTTATTGATAGCTCATATCTCCTATATAATTTAGAAGTATACCCAACAAACAACGAGTGTGTGATAATGACACTTGAGATTTTATTTATTTTTATTTTTGAAGACACTCGCCATTATTATATATTTATTCTCAGGCACTTATGCAGCTGTACTTATTATACGCCTTCAATTTAGTTTGTTCAGATGTGACATTGTTTAGTAGGTTTGGTGTATTTCACATTCATTCTTTTTGCTACAGGTTTCATTGAGCGCGAGTATTTTTACAGCTTGAAGTTTTTCATACGGTTTATTGACGAACACTAGACTTCATTGTGTTCATTGCAGGTACATTAAATTGAGAGCACTGGTGCATACAGTGATGCGCATGTTGAATTCTTAGCAGAATCCCTTTAGTCACAATGCTATTATCTAATACACAATCTGGTATGTCTTGTCCTTTACAATTCACTCAGTTGTGAGGAGCAATAGAAACACGTTTTGATAATTGGTGAAGCTTATTGAGTGCACGCTCTAGTGGGCATATAAGGTTCTTGATTACTAAGTCTTTACAACATGGTACCCCCCACTGTGTCTTTTAATTCAATCTATATGCTTTTAATATAGAGATCTGAATATTTTCTACACTCATCTTTATAGGATATCGCCCCTGATGAAGGGAACCAGTTCCCGAAATGCATTGGCTCATAACCTAAAGACATCAGCACTTCATTGAAGATATAAGGCCTGTATATATATGGCAAGCTGTAAATAGGTATATTGAGGATATATCATAACGTTTTGGCATGAAATGCTATACCTAGATTTATTGTATATAATGCCACATTGACCACTGTTTACTACAGTACCTTTATGTTTAATGTTCAAACATGTATGTAAGCATGTAATAAATATGATATAACAAGATTTGATATGAATAAAAACACATACTATGTGTAAAAAAGAAGACTTTACAAATATTGTGGAAATAATTTTCTTTCCCAGGGAACAGTGCGCAGTACATGCAGATCCTTTCTGCATCTCATTTCTTAGTATTCCAAGGTGTTAGCCAACACGTGTTTGTATTGCTGCACCCCAAAAAGATTAATGCAAAATATACTTTTATTTTTGCCAAACTTGATTAATGATGGTGTGCATCTCAATTCTATAATTCTAGACAACCTCAGATACACCTCTTTGCCACCCACGAAAATGCAAAATGCCCAAACTTTGCAGCCAGATACCCACACCCATTGTCCAAGGGCAATGCAATATGGATGAACTGGTCAAGACTATTTGCGTAAGCTTTTCCTGCTCTCCCACTACTTCCGTTAGTGGTGCGCAAACGACACTCATTCTAGTCGCTCCAACTTGGGCCAGACAACCGTGGTACACTACGCTGCTGCAAATGTCTGTGGTGCCACATCAAAAAATAAATCTATCTCCACGCCTATTAACGCAGAACCATGGAGAGATCAGACACCTGGACCCAGCTCAGCTCAACCTAGCGATCTGGCTCCTAAGGTCATAGAGTTTGGTTACCTCAACCTTCCTCCAGAATGCATGAACATCATTAAAGAAGCTAGACGTCCCACTACCAGAGCATGTTATGCTGCTAAGTGGAAACGCTTTGTCATATACTGCCAAAACAACCAAATAGATCCCTTAGACGTGTCTATCCGACACATCATATGATATCTATTACACCTTCAAAAGTGTAACTTAGCCTATACGTCTAGCAGACTGCACCTTGCTGCCATTGCAGCATACTTACAAAGCAGACAACATCTGTCTCTTTTTAGAGTACCAGCTATTAAAGCTTTCATAGAAGGACTCAAAAGAATAATTCCTCCCAGAACGCCACCAGCACCAGTGTGGAACCTGAACATTGTTCTTACAAGGTTAATGGGTCCTCCCTTTGAACCATTACATAAATGTGAATTGCAATTCCTAACTTGGAATGTAGCTTTCCTGGTAGCAATTACTTCTCTTAGAAGGGTTAGTGAACTACAAGCATTTACCATTCAAGAACCCTTTTTGCTAATGCATCATAACAAAGGGGTTCTTCGTACTAATCCAAAATTCCTGCCTAAAGTCATTTCACCATTCCATTTAAATCAATCCTTTGAGCTGCCCGTATTCTTCTCGCAGCCTCAAACTTTTGCAGAACGGGCTCTACACACCTTAGACGTTAAAAGAGCTCTGCTGTACTACATCGAAAGAACACAATCGTTTCGTAAAACAAAACAACTTTTTGTGTCTTTTTCGCCGCTACATAAAGGCAACCCTATATCAAAATCGGGGATCGCCAGATGGATAGTTAAATGCATACAAATTTGTTTACTAAAAAGCAAAACGCACGTTAACAATTCCTCCAAAAGCCCACTCAACAAGAAAGATAGGGGCTTCAATGGCATTCTTAGGGAACATCCCCTTAGATGACATATGCAGAGCAGCTACATGGCTTACACCGCACACATTCACAAAACATTATTGTGTAGATGTGCAAACTAAACAACAAGCCACTGTGGGCAAGACTGTATTAAAAACACTGTCTCAAACAACTGCAACAGATACATGTGGTCGCCACTAGGTGTGGGTACTGCTATACAATCTATGCATAGTGTGTAATCTGCAGCTCATATGCCTTGAACGGAAAATGCTACTTACCAGTATGCATCTATTCTTGGCATGTAAAGCTGCAGAGTTACACACGCCCACCCGCCTCCCCTGCTACTATCTGTTCCAGTATTATCTTAATTAGATACAAATCACATGGACATCACTACTTCTTGTACAGCTCCATCACTTCCCTAATGGTGAAAAACAATCTGGGGATGGAGCCGATGCCCATGCGCAGTATCATCCTAAGGAGGAGTCGCCTATCCCGTGACTCTGAAAGACTTTTCTACATCAAAACAAACTGCAAACATCCGGGCCCAACACTAGGTGGCCATCTATGCATAGTGTGTAACTCTGCAGCTCTACATGCCAAGAACAGATGCAAACTGGTAAGTAGCATTTTCCTTATCATAATATAAGTTTATTGCAGTTCGAAATATATAAATGTTTAAAATATTTTAGATTATAGCTTGCTCTCATATACAATTTAAAGTTATTTAGATATGGTTTTGAGACATAAAAAAAAACGAGGGAATAGAGTACCTGGCGCGACACCATACGTCTATGACGTAAAGCAGTACCTGGCAGCGTACACTTGTTGCATGCGGAACGCGCAGCCGGCGCGCCCCCATACGTAAATGACGTAATGCATACCAAAGTAGCAGCTAGCGCGACCTCATACGTATATGATGTTACTCGGGACGCGGTGCCACGAACCCGTCGGATACGAAATGCGCATTATTTACGAGTTTAGCAATATGGTGGATAGGATTTGCCTGGTGACGGAGCTTGGTACACTTCCAGTATGGGAGTGCAGTTTTCTCAACAACAAAAAAAGAAAGATATGCATATTTTTGGGGAAGATATAAAACATTACATAATTTTTAAAGAAAAAAAAAAGTATAATAGAGTTCCAAAATATTACAAAAAAATATATATATAGGTTTTATAAACATTAAAATATGAAATTAATATTTAAAAAACCTTTAAATTCACTGAAAAAAACAGGTTTTACAGACGTTATAGTTAGGAATTAGCATTTAAAAAACCTTTGAAATTCACTAAAAAAAACATAGGTTTCAGGGACGTTATAGTTAGTTGGATATTTGACTCATATAAAACCAGAGAAATTTGCCTGGTATAGTTAGTTGAGCTAACTATAACTTGCGAGCCCGCAATGCACTGCTGATGATGTCACATATTAAATCACTCATGACATGGTCAGTGACATCACTGATGACATCACTGATGACATCTCAAAACACTTCACTCATGACATCATCCATGTGATAATCTGATTCACATACTGATGCTCTAATATAAATTTTGATACACTCCTTCTAAAATGCAGACTACTATTTTTGAAACCATACACACAAGAATGCCATATACTACATACCACTCACAATTTCCTAGGTCTACACACACATCCAGTCACTTATAGTAGATACTGATACTCATCAATCCAGTACTATAATATGCACTCATACATCTATACATGCAGTCACACTCTGCCACTCATTCATAGAGTTACTCACACACCTAGTCAGTAATGCAAAGAATCAATCACATATCCATTTACTCATGTATAGTTATGCACACCAACTTCGTTATTTTTAGACATACCACATCGCTTATTTATGCAGATACTAACACATACTTACTGTCTTATACAATCACTGATAAAACCAGACACTCCTTTAAACACCCACTCTTCAAATAGCTTAGTCTCATGTATACTCATTTATATACTCTAACACTCACATATAGTGCATTAAAACATATGTAGTTAGTCACAGAAATACCACTGAGACATTAATTCACTCACCAACACACCCCAACTCACCCATACAGCCCTTCCCAGATGCACTTTTTAATCCATACAACCACTGAATCACCCACTCAGACATCTATACACAGACTCCTACACCCCTCCCACCCACCCACACAGACACTCAGGGACCCATACAGATACTCAGACAACAAATCAATGACCTATATAGACACTCATGTAGCTATTCAGCAACCCATGCAGTTGCTTACACACCAAAGAAGAGACTAATACAGACTTTGACACAGTTCAGTCAGTAACCCATGCATTCAGTAAGACATGTCCAATCACTCACTTATACAGTCAGTCACGCACCTACAAAATAATTCCTTTAGGCACTTGTAAATACATTCATTCTTCAATACACCTTGGCATGTATATATTAAACATACTTAAACTTTACAGAAACACACATTCACTGGATGATGTCATGAGTGATGTCATGAGTGATGTCATTTGAGATGTAATCAGTGATGTCATCAGTGATGTCACTGACCAGGTCATGAGTGATGTAATATGTGACATCATCAGCAGTGCATTGCAGGCGAGCGAGTTATAGTTAGCTAAACCAACTATAACAGGTGAATTTCTATGGTTTTATATGAGTCAAATGTCAAACTAACTATAACGTCCCTGAAACCTATGTTTTTTTGTGTGTGTATATATATATATATATATATATATATATATATATATACACAGATCATACTTAGAGCTGAATTGTCAATATGCCTGCAGATACATGGAAATGTAGAAGATTGCAGAATTTGATCAGGACATTAGCCCTCTTGCATTTAATTCCTACGTTAATGTTAGTTATGCTTTGACATATTACATGATGTCAGTATGCCGAGAAATGTGATGCTTTTCTATGTATGTCACAGATTTAAAGTATTAATAAAACTTTTATAAAAAAACATCAAAATAAACCGGATTTGATGGAGAGCCTAAATATAAAGCAGTTGCACACAGCTGCCAAATCTCCTTTAAGTCGTGTACGATATTAGAAGCCACTGCTTCAGTCCTTTACATGTAAGTGTTCGAGGCATGAGGGCTGCTGAATTCATATCTGTGCATAGATCGCCGCCTAGTGTTGGGTCCGGATGATTGCACATTGTTGTCCTGGAAGAGCCTTCGAAGTATCACGAGATAGGTGGCTCCTCCCCTGGACTACAGTGCGCATGGGCATCCTCTCCATCCCCACATTGTTTTTTTCCGCCATTGGGTTCGGATGTCCAATCTTAACTCCAGTTCAATAACTCATAAACTTTCTATTCCTAAGGCCAAAAGGCTTTCTTAGCGTCGGTATTGTTTCGTTCGGTGCCTGGCCCCTTCGATTCTTCGATCGGCGTAGAAAAATCAACATTCTCTCGACGACTCAGGCCCAGACTACATCGACGATGGAACGGACTCCGTTTAAGCGGTGTCCTGTGTGTAACTCCAAATACTCAAACTTAGATGTGCACCCAGTGTGCAATACCTGTTTGTCCCCCGACCACGACGAGTCAAAATGTTTCGCATGCTCCAGGTTCCGATCGAAGAAGACTATCAAACTTCGACGCGCGGCGAGGCAGTCGGCCCAGCAGTCGGCTCCAGCACCTGCGAACATCTTTGATGCCGGGGACGAGGAACTCTTCCAGGATGAGGAAGAGGCGGAAGATGATGTTCCCGAAGAAATGTTGGAACCGGCGTCGGAGCAAGACTCCAATTTCGAAGTGGACGAGCCGGATGAGGAGTTCATCCATGACCAAGACGTCGTCGAGGTAGGGGAAGACGATCAGGCCCTGGCGGCCGTTGATGACGACTCCGGTGGTGAACCGAGTCCGCCCGTAGTTCCAGGGCCCGTCATTGACACTCAGCCCTCTCCGGCTCCGGTCGAGGCATCGCCGAAAGGCCTTAGCCTAGATCCTTCCATTCGGTCTACAGCCCCGCGCCATGGCCAGGCTAAGACCCCTTCAAAGGAGCCATCGGTCGATTCCGTGAAATCGAAACCGGAACAGATGGAACAGAAATCGAAACCGAAACTACTCAAAATGGTGGTCGGTTCGACGTCGACGCACTCCTCGAAGCCCGTCATCAATCCTTCGACGCCGAAGGTATCTGTCGGCGCCAAAGCTGGAACCTCGAGGCCGGGCTCTACCACCAGGACTGTCGCCTCGAAGGCCTCGGCGTCGGTGCAGGCCTCGACCACGTCACATGGCGAGAAGGGCAAGGGGCTTCTGCTCGGGAAAGGCCAGCCACCCCTCTCGGGGCTCAAGGTTGGGCTAGCGAAAAGGGTCGAAGCCACCACGGACGTCCCGAAAACATCGTCGACGCCCAAGGACGGAGGCGCACCGCGCAAAGAGTTCGAGTCGACGCGCTCTACGGTGCGGCCTACACAGGCCTCGAAGAAACTCGAAGCAGGCGCTTCCGGTTCGACACAGGCTGAGTCATCGCCACTTAAGTTTGGCCTTCCACCAACGGCACGCCCAAAAACTCAAGAGGCTTCCAAAATGGCGAAGGTGTCCTCCCATGCACAGGTCGTCTATCAAGAGCCTCCTTACGACAACCAGACAAAATTGTTCATTGACTCTGAGTCGGGCAGGCTTACCATTCACAAGCGGAAGATTGCGCCCGAACATCCTTTATAGGGTTACAAAATTCCCCTCAAGAGGAAGATGGACTCCGCCACCTCTCAGGTTCTTGTGGAACATCTTCAGGACTACTCGCAGCATACTGCTCATTCTCCAACACAGAGTGAGGAGGACTTAACTGCAGACTATAGCCAAATGGGCTTCACTTACAATACTGACACTGATCAGGAGGTCTCAAATCAATGGTCAGGGGCAGGGGATCAAGGCGATGACCCTTATGACCCTCAGATTACTCCAGACTCTCAGTCCTATACGGTCAAACAATCTCCGACAGAGGACACTGCAGCATTCAATGCATTGATTGAGCGAGCAGCCCTCAATCATGACGTCGAGATGCATGCTGAGCCAGTGGATGAAGACTTCTTATTCGACACCTTCTCCACGTCCGAACGCTCCACCAAGACCCTGCCCATGATTAAGGGGGTCCTCAAGCATGCCACAGCTATTTTCAAGGAGCCATCCAAAGCCAGGGTTATCAACCCAAGAATAGACAAGAAATACAGGCCTGCACCAGTGGACCCCACCTACATCAAAGGCCAGCTCCCCTTGGACTCCCTTGTTGTGGCTAACGCACGCAAAAGGGCTAACTCTCGATCAATAAGGGACGCCCCCCTCCGGACAAAGAGTCCAAAATCTTTGAAGCATCTGGGAAGAGGGTGGCGGCGCAGGCCGCTAACACTTGGAGAATAGCCAATACACAGGCCCTGTTGGCTAGGTATGACAGGGCGCACTATGACACCCTGGAACAATTAATGCAGCACATGCCTGATATGTACAGAGAGGCTGCGGAAATAGTTATACAAGAGGGTAAACTGATCTCCAATGCATCCATCAAGTGCGCATTGGACGCAGCGGACACTGCAGCTCGAGCAATCAATACCAGTGTAATGCTGCAACGCCATGCATGGCTGCGCATCTCAAGGTTTAAACCTGAGATCCAGACTACTCTTCTTAATCAGCCGGTTAACCCGGACTTCCTGTTTGGACCCGATGTTGACACAACACTAGAAAAAATGAAGAAAGACACTGAGACCGCAAAGTCCATGGGGGCTCTCCAGTCACAGCAGTTTCGGAGCGGTTCCT
Source organism: Lissotriton vulgaris (assembly GCF_964263255.1). Taxonomy (NCBI): domain Eukaryota; kingdom Metazoa; phylum Chordata; class Amphibia; order Caudata; family Salamandridae; genus Lissotriton; species Lissotriton vulgaris. The sequence continues at coordinate 269,163 of NW_028245804.1, read as the reverse complement.
TTCGTCGCTCCGGTAACAGGGGAGCAACAAGAGGGCAGGCTCAACAGCACTCACAGTACGGCAAGGGCAGCGCACAGTCTACATACACTAAGAACACCAGAGGTGGATACCGTGGGAACAGCGCCAAGGGGAGAGGCCGTGGCAGTAACAACGCCAGGTCCTCCACTCCCAACAAACAGTGACTTCTTGTCACTGCCTCCGACCATCTAACACCTGTCGGGGGGAGACTCCAGCAGTTCCTGCCACTCTGGGAAAACATCACAACGGACAGGTGGGTGAGACAACTTATCCGTTACGGCTATTGTCTAGAACTGACCTCCACCCCCCCCAACATACCCCCAAGAAGCCGTCCTATGTCCGCAGAGCACTCGCACTTATTGCAGCAAGAAGTTCTCTCCATGCTGCAAAAAGGAGCCATAGAACTCGTGCCTGCCACAGAAAGGGGTGCAGGGGTATACTCCCTGTACTTCTTGATTCCAAAAAAGGATGGATCCCTAAGGCCCATTCTGGACCTCAGACCCCTCAACCAATACATCCTCTCGGAGCACTTTCACATGCTCACTTTGCAGCAAGTCCTGCCACTGCTGCGTCAGGGTGACTTTCTAGCCACCCTGGATCTCAAGGATGCATATTTCCACATTCCCATTCACCCGAGTCACAGGAAATATCTCAGGTTCACAGTCAACGGTCAGCATTACCAATTCAGGGTTCTGCCATTCGGGGTCACTACTGCTCCCAGGGTTTTCACCAAGTGCTTGGCAACCGTGGCGGCACACCTGCGCAGAGAAGGTATTCACGTGTATCCCTACCTGGACGACTGGCTCGTGCAGGCAAGGTCTGCCGTACAGTGCGGCCACGACATGTCGCGGACCATTCACCTCCTTCACGGTCTGGGGTTCTCTCTCAACTACGCGAAATCTCACCTGCAACCAGCCCATGTGCAACAGTACCTGGGAGCGTCAATAGACACCCAGTCGGCCACGGCGCAGCCGGCCGCAGCCAGAGTCCACAGCATCCAAGCGCTCATCCGGAGGTTCCAACCTCAGCAATCCCTCCCAGCGCAAGTTTTCATGCAACTGATCGGCATGATGGCGTCCTGCATTTTCATAGTCCCGCACGCGAGGCTGCACATGCGTCCCCTTCAGGAATGCTTAGCCCGTCAGTGAAACCAGGCTCATGGCCATCTGAAAGACCTAGTGTTGGTGACCGGTCGTGCTTACAACTCTAGCCTGTCCCACAAATAGTACTGACAACGGACGCATCTCTCCAGGGTTGGGGAGCGCATGTCCTCCACTACACACTGCAGGGACTATGGACGGCACAACAGCAACAGTTGCATAGCAATGTGTTGGAACTCATGGCGATCTTCATGGCACTGAAGGCATTCAAGTTGCACCTGTGCAACAAGGTCGTGTTAGTCCGGACGGACAACATGACCGCCATGTATTACATCCAGAAGCAGGGGGGCACGCACTCCCCGCAGCTGTCTCACCTAGCCCAGAGCATGTGGAAGTGGGCCATTCAGAGGAACATCTTCCTCATGGCGGAGCATCTCCCAGGTGTCGACAACCAAATGGCGGACCTGCTCAGCAGGCACAGTCATCAAATGCACGAGTGGGAGATCCACCCGTCAGTACTCCATCCGTACTTCCAACGGTGGGGTCATCCAAACATCGACCTGTTCGCCACAAGCGAGAACGCAAAATGCCCAAGCTTCGCCGCCAGGTTCCCACACCCGCAGTCTCAGGGCAATGCGATATGGATGAACTGGTCAGGCAGATTTGCGTACGCTTTTCCGCCAGCCCCCCTCATACCTCTGGTGGCGCGCAAACTGCGGCAGCACTCCATGACTCTCATCCTGGTTGCTCCAACGTGGGCACGCCAAGCTTGGTACACCACGTTCCTAGAACTTTCAGTGGTGCCTCACGAGCGGCTGCACCTCACTCCCAGCCTCCTCACGCAGAGCCATGGCGACATTCAGCACCCAGATCCACAACAGCTGAACCTTGCGATTTGGCTCCTGAGGTCATAGAGTTTGGATACCTGAACTTGCCTCCTGAATGTATGGACATCATCAAAGAGGCAAGACGACCGACTACCAGGGCATGCTATGCCGCCAAATGGAAGCGGTTTGTTATTTACTGCTCCAACAATAACATTAACCCGTTGGACGCATCTACGCAAAACATTATATGTTACTTGCTACATCTGTACCAATGCAACCTGGCGTACAGCTCCATCAGGATCCATCTGGCGGCTATAGCCGCTTACCTTCAAAACAGGCAGCACCCCTCCGTTTTTAGGGTACCTGCCATTAAGGCCTTTTTGGAAGGACTTAAAAGGGTCATCCCTCCCAGACACCCCCCTTCACCAGTCTGGAACTTAAATATCGTTCTCACCAGACTCATGGGGCCACCCTTTGAGCCACTCCACTCCTGTGAAATTCAGTTCCTTACCTGGAAGGTGGCCTTCCTAATCGCTATTACTTCCCTGCGGAGGGTCAGTGAGCTGCAAGCCCTCACAATTCAAGAACCCTACCTGCAGATCCATGCAAATAGAGTGGTGCTTCGCACCAACCCTAAATTCATGCCCAAAGTGGTTTCGCAGTTCCACATCAATCAGAACATAGAACTGCCTGTATTCTTTCCTAACCCTGATTCGGTGGCAGACAGGGCACTGCACACCTTAGATGTCAAAAGAGCTCTCCTGTATTACATCGACAGGACGAAAGACTTTCGAAAAACTAAACAGCTATTTGTTGCATTCTCTCCACAACATAAAGGCAACCCTATCTCCAAATCAGGAATGGCCAGGTGGATTGTCAAATGTATCCAGATCTGTTATCAAAAAGCTAAACGCACACTAACAGTTCCCCCTAGAGCGCATTCCACACGCAAATTGGGGGCCTCCATGGCTTTCCTGGGTAATATTCCTCTAGAAGACATATGTAGAGCAGCCACATGGTCCACCATACATACATTTACCAAACACTACTGCGTAGATGTACACTCCAAACAGCAAGCTGCTGTAGGTCAGGCTGTTCTCAGAACTCTCTTTCAGACTGCTGCAGCTGGCACGGGCACCCGCCGGTAAGGAGGTGACTGCTATTTATTCTATGCACAGATATGAATTCAGCAGCCCTCATGCCTCGAACGGAATATGCTACTTACCAGTATGCATCTGTTCTTGGCATGAAGGGCTGCTGACATTCATATTGCCCGCCCTCCTCCCCGGTGCCTGTCGCAGCTGCAGCTCTCAGAAGCATTTTCAGGCATGGTCATCACTTTCAGTATTACACTCCATCTCTGCCACAATGGCGAAAAACAATCTGGGGATGGAGAGGATGCCCATGCGCACTGTAGTCCAGGGGAGGAGCCACCTATCTCGTGATACTTCGAAGACTCTTCCAGGACAACAATGTGCAATCATCCAGACCCAACACTAGGCGGCGATCTATGCACAGATATGAATGTCAGCAGCCCTTCATGCCAAGAACAGATGCATACTGATAAGTAGCATATTCCTTTAGCCATTCCTTGCAATTTTAAAACACAAAAGTCCAGGGGGCATATTACCAAGCAATAGCGATAATTATCGCTATTGCTTGGTTAGAGACAAAAATTTACCGCTGAGCTGCGGCGATTTTTACCGCAAATAAACCTTGGTATTACCAAGGTTTATCGCAAATGCGATAAAATCGCCGCAATGCATGAATATCGCTGAAAAGTCAGCGATATTCATGCATTACCGAGCTAATGCTCTTAGCCATGTTATCCACCTCCCATTGGATAACATGGCTAAGAACTGCTCAGGGCAGGTGTTAGGTTTTGGAGATATTCGCGCTTAGCGCGAATATCTCCAAAAGTTGGTAATAGGAGATAGCGATGTTAGCGCCTGTTTTCAGTCGCTAACATCTTGGCACGCCCACTTTGCATGTCATTAGTGATAAATATCACTGACATGCAAAGTGGGGCCCAAGATGGTCGCTATCTCCTACTAGCTGTCGCTAACTGGTGTTAGCGACAGCTAGGTAATAGGGAGATCATTTTATCTCCGCTTTCTTGGCTTTTAAAGCCAAAAAAGCGGAGATAAACCTCCTTGATAATATGCCCCTCGGTCCCCCAAAACATAGAATCGTGTTGGATAAAAACGTTCATGGCTTAATGGGAAACCAGAGGAGTTAGCATGTATGGCTACGCATGAATATGAACAGTGCCACTTTAGCTAAAGCACAGTGAAACACATCTGCAGGTATTTGTAAGAGAAAGAATAGATCTGTTTTCGTAGCAGAACAGCAACAGTACCTGAAGCCAGCAGCGAGATTTAACTGAACTCATAACTAAGGCATGCACTAACGTGTACGTGTGTGTTTACACAGACTTAACACGCGTTTCTAGGGTGCACTTGAAGTTCCAACTGAAAGGATTGTGGAATGAGGACTGCTGGAAAACTGCGGACATGGTGGTGGGGAAGTGCTCAGCAGCTAGGTGGTCTCATGCCAAGCCTGACATCTCCGCCAGTCCTGTCTTTTTAGGTCAATGGAAGCTGCGCTGTGCGACCTGCAGTTACGTTTGGACTGGTTGTAAATGCCACCCATAACACAGACTATGTAGCAACTACGACAAAAACAGTTTGACAGAATCTCAATTTGACAGGATTTGGGAGCTACAAAGACCAACACATTTTTGGAGAAGGATACAAAATTACTCGGCAAAGCAAACCCTCGCCGTTGACATCAGCTATGAAGTAGACGTCCAGGGTCAAGTCTGGCAACCCAGTTCAGCCTTCAGTCATCATCCCGTTGTTTGTAAACTGGATAATATTAAATAACAGCGACTAAAATATGAAACGCAGTGCCCCTCTAATCACTGCACTAAGGCTCTGAGAAAGTTACCTTATATCAGTCATTCGCCGTTCCTGCTGTCCTGCCCAGGCTGTTCAGACCTCAGGACAGCACATCCAGTTATCTTTGCCTGCGGCAGCGCTGTTCCTAAATGGCTGCAGTCGCGCACACTATGACTACACGTCACTGCTCTCTATTTTGACGCTATGTTGGGCCAGAACGGGTCAGCGTATGTCACGTGCAACGATCCCTTAGGGAGCAGCTCGGTAATTGGCTGACTATATTACGCACGCCGACTGTCATCCAATTACAAAGCCAATCGTTTAGCGCAGGCGGCACATACTGCGCGAGCAGTCGAGTTTATACGTGCTGTTGGAAAATGGAATAGTGGTGAAAATAGACTTCTGGGTGGTGAATGCCAAACGTGTCTAAATCTCCCAGCCAGTATGGTAGACCGACCCCAAGTGACACACAGTGTAACGTCTGTCACTGAAGTGTTCGAATGTTATCGTGTGATAAATATCAAATATTACAGTTTTTGTCTTTGTACACGGGGCACACGATTGGGACTGTGTTGGTTTAGCACGCACAATCTGATTGTCCTGGGCATATTCCCATATCCCCCATCCCCCAATACATTTCGGTGGGCCTAACCTCCCAAAATGTATCCAGGCATGCTGATTTTACCACACCCAGTATTTATCAGGTGCGTTAAAAATAACTCATAATTCCAATCTGTGTGTGTACTGACGGAGCCACCCGGCCCGTCCATACTCGCAGTCACGCACACACGTACACACGCACGCACGCATTCCTACACCCCGAGGGCGGGCTAGCCCAGGGGTATAAATAAATGGGCGCGAGACCGCTCGTGGTCTTCGACCCGTAGCCATAGCCAGTGTCTACAGTGTGTCATTTCTGCCACTGGGACTCAGTCTTAAATTTGAACGCTAAGGTATTTAAGCCAAAATACTGTGAGATTTTTTTAAACCGTGTTTATTACCAACATTGTTGGTAACTGTGTAAAGCCAGATTTAGATCTCAATTCTCCTAGCTCCTTGACTAAAACCCCAAACTAAATTCTATCCAGTGGTGCCGTCGATATCATTTGACCACTTTCGTTAATGTCCTATTATGTGCTATAGTCAGATTTTTTTTAGCTCATTCACTTATTTGAATTTACTATTTCACTCCAATTGAATAACCGAGGTATTCCTTTTGTATCCTTGACTCTTATATGTTGCCATAGTATTCAAGAGTAATTCCAAGACATCGCTGGCAGATGGAAACACAGATACAGTCTAAAAACGTAGTTTATTCTTATAGCTTTATAATTCAAAGGTACTCCAGCCTATTATAGAGTAGGATGGTATGGAATAAGACCACCAAAAATGAGTTCTGTTGCCCAGGCCCATTCTAAATAAATGTTCTGATGTCTAAATGCTTCCAGTGTGTGTGCGTAAAGTGCCATCATGTTTGGAAAGGACTTACATAGCTTGCGTTAGCTTCAACCACGACCACAAAAAACACCTGCAAGCCATCTAAGAAATCTAAATTAAAGTCGTTTGGTTTACCAACATGTCACTTGATAATGGTGGCAATCCGACCCCCCATTTTTATTCCTTTCAGAAGGCCGTGTCTTCTCTCATCTGTTACAGATGCTGGAGGCTCATTTGTGGGAGAGCCTCTTCTACTTTATTGTATCATTTAATACCATATTGCTTGAGATGTAGGGTTTATTAACTCCTTTCAGTCCTCATGTGTAAATTGTTTGATCCTGGGCAACCCGTTTCATCCCACTGAGCCTTATTGTCCTTAGCTACTTATTTTGAAGAACCTGCAAGATGTTGAATTCAGAGTTTGCACTATATAAAAAAAAGCATGTATCGGTTGATAAACTTTAATTTACCTACCTGCCCTGTGAATTCCCTTCAACGTCTATTGTTTTTTTTATTAAACTCTGTACTTTATAAAATGGCCCAGTGTGTCAAATGCTTTCAGCGGACTGACATCTGCAGTTATCTGCAGATCACAAGTTCAAATCCGATCAAGGCCAGCTCACCCTTCCGTTCTTTCAGGGTCGATAAATTAGGTATCATGTTATGATATAAAAGCAGCACTTATTTATTCTCTATCGCGACACAGTATATGTATAGTAGGAAATTCAGCCTAAATAAATATGTGATTATCAAGTGATTTGCATGACTTCGAAGTCATGCTCTCTGTATTCTCCCTACACTTCACATTACATTTATTTCACTTTATACTTTACATGCATAGAGAAATTGTTACTTTTAACTGTGAATAACTGAGTCTAGGTTTTATGATAACATTGGTATAGTGCTGTAAATCTCTATTTATCTATCTAGTGACTTCCTCTGTGTTACATATTATGTCTTTTCTGATGATGTTACAGGGAGAATTAGAACGCGAGTAGTACATCTCATTATTTGCACCTAATAAATTGTGAATTTAGCTCTTCTTCGTTGATCCATAAAACACGCAAAATTAAATATATAGTTTAACATAAATAGAATAGCTCATTTTAGCAATGACAATTCCCTCAAAAGAGAGAGACACAGTTTTCCAGACATACCACTGGAAAATGTTTTGTTTCATGAATATTGAGAGGGCCTGAAAAACATATTGGATCTTGGGCAACAACGTAATTTTTAGGGTCGCAATCCGCTCTACCCAGGACAGTGTATGGTGGTGTCAATAGCCAATACGGACCCTACTTTCCATATTAGGAGTCCATAATTGTAAATGACACTAAAATGCAAATTAGGAGTCAGTTAAATTCCTAAATAATTCAGGTGCTTTCGTGTCTAGTGAAAGAGGGTAGAGGACTGCAAATGATCCATGTGATACCTCCTACCAGATTAAGACACACTTACTTGTGGAGGTTAAATCAGAATCCCAAAATCTTCCAGTAGCCCAGTGGCTCCATAAGGGAACACTTTGGGTCCTTAAGTGTCATCAATAGGTCGCCCACAAACACCAGCAGCTCAAATGTTTTGGCTCTGAAATGTATGCTCCTAACATATCTTTTATCGTAGATTCTCTGTAGTAGGGGTTCTGGGGTATTGACAAAGAGTAGTGGGGAGAGGGGGCAATCCTGATGTATCCTCTTCTGGATTCACTCTGTACGTTGCACAATGACCCTGACCTGAGGAGTTTTATAATTTGCCAGTATCTGTCCTGTGAATCATGTTCCAGATTAAGTAAACTGTCTTCATTCACACTGTCAAGTGCCTTTTTTGAGATCTAGATAGAGAAAGGTTGTATCTATCTTTTGCTTCCCTCCAAGGCCAATTACATCTAGGGCTTTTTTGTGTTATCATTCGTATTGCTTCCCTGGATAAACCATGTTTGTTTTGTATGCATAATGGATAGCATAATTTCATCGAATCTGCTCATCAAGGTTTTAGTAGATATCTTGATGTCGGTGCACAGTATAAATATCGATTCCTAATTGTCGACCTACACAAATATCGAGTTGGAAATATCGAAGGTACAGAATTTCGATGTCAAGAATATCGTTGGACAGAATATTGACCCTAAGGTAAGTAATATCGAATTTATTTATATCGATGTAAGTAATAACGAAGTTAGTAATATCAATAGCATATATATCGATGTAACTAATTTTCGATGTTACTAATATCGATATTTGTATTATTTTTATGTATTTTATTATGTATGTGTAATATGTTTTTGTTAAGTATTTTTATTTTTTTAAATTATATGTGTACTATTTTTATTTATTAATAATGTTATTTTTAAGTACATTTTATGTTTTAGTACCGGAGCAGGTTGTGGGTTTATAGGGGAATAGGGTGGGAAGTAATTTAAATATACTAAATTAATTATTAATTTTTAGGAATTATAAATTAATTTATTTTTTATTTCTGTAGCGGGTTGTGGGTTTATAGGGGAATTGGGTAGGAAGTAATTTAATTGTAATTAATTAATGATTTATAATTTTTTCTGTTATGGATAATTATTTTATTTATAATTAATTATTAATTGGCAATAAATTATTTTAATTGATAATTTATTTTATTAATTGGTAATTAATTGTTTTTAATTGTTAACTAATTTTTTTAATTGGAAATTCATGTTTGTAATTGGGAAATCATTTTTTTAATTGGTAATTCATGTTTGTAATTGGGAAATAATTTTTTTAATTGGTAATTCATTTTTTATTTGGTAATTCATTTTGTTAATTGGCAATTAATATTTTAAATTGGTAATTATTTCTTATTAAAATATTTGTAATTAATTGGTAATCAATGTTTTATAAAAACTACTATTTGGTATACATTTTTTTTATTGTTTAATAATTTTTATTGTGAATTAATTTTAAATAATATTTTTTGTAATTAAATATATTTTTTTGTTTAATGTTTATTATTTGGTGAGTAATATTTATTAATTAATATTTATTGGTATTTGCTGTTAATTTATTGTTAATTAATTATTCAAATGTAATTGCTTTTAATAATTATTAATTGTTTGTAAATGATGTCGATTTATTTAAAAATGTAATTATACATTATTTTAAATATAAACATTATTTATAAGTATATTATATTTAAATTCTACGCTATCCAACGCTTTCCCTACTGTTGCACCCCCTGGAGTTGGAATAGTAATTTTTACCCCTGCGCTATCTAACGCTTTCCCTACTGTTGCACCCTCTGGAGTTGGAATTGTAATTTTTACCCCTACGCTATCCAACGCTTTCCTTACTGTTACACACTCTGGAGTTGGAATAGTAATTTTTATCCCTACGCTATTCAATGCTTTCCCTACTGTTGCACCCTCTAGAGTTGGAATATAATTTTTATCCCTTCGCTATCCAACGCTTTCCCTACTGTTGCACCCTCTGGAGTTGGAATAGTAATTTTTACCCCTATGCTATCCAAAGCTTTCCCTACTGTTGCACTCTCAGGAGTGGAAATAGTCATTTTTACCCCTACGCTATCCACGCTTTCCCTACTGTTTCACTCTCTGGAGTGGGAATAGTAATTTTTACCCTTACGCTATCCAACGCTTTCCCTACTGTTGCACTCTCTGGAGTGGGAATAGTAATTTTTAGCCCTACGCTATCCAACGTTTTTCCTACTGTTGCACTCTCTGGAGTGGGAATAGTCATTTTTACCCCTACGCTATTTAACGCTTTCCCTACTCTTTAATTTTCTGGAGTGGGAATAGTAATTTAACGTTCTACGCTATCCAATGTTTTCATTACTGTCGTTTTTTTTGGACTTTAAATAGTAGTTTTGTTTATTTATGTATTTAATATTTTTTGTATTATTTTAGATAATGTTGTATTTAATTAACTTTAAAAAGTATTGAAAGTATATTTGAATTTTCGAATTTATTAAATATAATTATTTATTTTTATTTATATTATTATTTTATGTGTGTAGATGTATTTGTAATTTATAGTATTTTTTAATAACTTATAAGTAATTAAAATATTTAATACAAATTAATATTAAGTAAGTTTATATTATATATTGTATGTTTATTTGTAATTAAAGTTTTATTATTAAATATGTATTAATTATTAATTTTAAACATTATTAAATATGTTTATTTTATGTATAAGTATTATTTACTTTATTTTATTTTTTTCTTTTCAGAAAAAAAGCGATATTTTTAATTAGGATATTTTTAACATCCATATTTAGGGTTCGATATTTCTGTACTTACCATGATGTAGATAGGGTGTCAATATATTTGCCTTCGATATTCCAGCGTTGATGTTTTGCAGGTCGATATTCTGTCCGTCGATATTCTGTCAGAGATTCCTTGGTGTCTGTATCGTTATTCAAAAGCGAGCTTGGGCGGCAGGAGCGGCAGATGGATGTCTCCTTGCCATGTTTTAAAAATATCAGATATTGTCACTTCTGTCACTGATACTGATACTTCATGAACCAAGAAGCAGCTACTAAAGACTTTTGCCAATGATGGGGTAGTTGGGCTATAAAGGTTTTGTAGAAAGTGAGCGTAAAGCCATATGGGCCTGGGGCTGTAGCTAGTTTTAAACTGCCAGTGTCTTTCAGAATCTATTTCTCTGTGAGTGGGGTATCCCGTTTCTCAGTATCTAATGCGCCAAGCACGGGTATTGTTACAGTTACCAGGTAGGAGTAGATAGCAGAGGAGATGGCAGCCTCCACCAGATATAGAGGTTGAGAAAATGTGTGGAAGGCCCTAAGTTTACCCTCCTTCGTTTCCTGTGTTGCACCTGTTTCATTTTGGTTTCAGTTATGTATTGATGCATGTGCCATGCCCTCATCTACTTCCAGCAGTTTGCTTGTTTTTTTCCATGTTCCTGGAACTTCAAGCCCTCTTGTGGCAAAAAAGAATTGGCTTTATCTTGCTTGATGGCATGTAACAGTCCTTGTATGCTTGTGGGGTAATGCCACCACTTCTTTTAAGGGTTTACTTTGAACTGACATGACCCAGACATAGTCCTGCTGCAAGACACTCATCTACTGGGCAACAAATGTGATTCCCTCACTAGACATGGGTTGTCGCCCTATTCAAGACCAGGCCAGATTAAGACCCCTTCTTCTATAGGCTCGCTTATGGAGAGTCCCTGAACTCACTAGCTACACGGAAGGGTTAAAGGAGGTTTTATTGCTGCCAGGCTGGTGCAAAATAGGATGGCTAAGGGATATTAAGCATCTCCTCGGAGAATTGGGATTCGGCGAGGCTTGGCACTCTATGTCTGCACCCCCTAAGGCTGTCTTAAAAAAAGCTTACTGGCAGTGGGTATCGAATAAAAGAAATACTAACCTTAATCTGTGTAGAACCACCAGAGAATTTTTTATAATTAAGTATGTAACCCTATGTGAACCTTATCTTGAAGCAATTTCAAAATCTAGAATTGGAGTGCTCCCTTTGGGTGAATTGACCGCTCTCTGGAAGATCCCGGCGCAGACCAGCAAGTTTTTTCCCTTCTGTGCCTCTAGGACGGAGTCGATCCCCCATTTTTTATTTGACTGCCCTGCCTATATAGCTCCTCACCATAGGTGGCTTAAACCCTTGTGTAAAGAGCTGGGCACCAGACATTACAGCGAAGCTTTGCGAATATTGAAATCTGATACACGGCCCCTTTTTGTCTATGGTATGGCGAAGTTTTTAAGTTGGGCATGGTTAATCAGATCAAAAAGGCTTATGTATATTGTTTAATCAATTTTTAATCTCTATGCTCACTATTTTATGTAAATTATTGATACCATTCGCTCTTCATCTTGTATGATTGTATTGTATGTGAATTGGTTCTTTTATCTTTTTATTATGTTTGTACATTGATTTTAAAGATATGTCTTATATCGAAATAAAGCCAAATTTGACTGACTGACTGATTCCCTCACCAAGGGAAAATACAAAATGGTGTTCACGCAGGGTACACGTCAGGCTCCAGGGGGTGGGTGTCCTGATACTTAAAAAAAGTTCCCTTCTAGGTTGCAAGACATCAGATGGATGCCTGACCGCAGCAGTGGTCACCTAGAATGGGTTCCCCCTGACTCTCATATCGTGGTACCTTCCCTTTGGGCTGCAAAAGACTGTGCTGGGAAAAGGGGTGATAGGCTGTTTACCCTGCAGGACAACTTTAGGATAACAGGGGGAGACCTCAACTTGAAAGCCCAGGGAGACAGGGATAAGAAGGGGATAAGGTTACCACAACCCATTCTGCATCCAAGACCGATACACACTTGGCGATCTTCTTGGGAGCAATGGGGCTAGCAGACTTGTGATAGGTACAACACCCAGACCAAACACAATACTCATATATAGTCAATGCCACATAATCGATAGCGAGGTAGGACTATCTTTTGGGCCACCAGCAATAAACCAGCTGGTACGGTGACACTCACTATCTGCCAAAGTATCTCAGATCAATCTCCCATGATCAGTGCATTCCAAACGCAACAGGGAAGCTTGAAGACGGGATGGAGACTAGACCCGTGGGAATTAGTTGCCTGGGACACCCGGAAATGCCTGACAGGGACTTCTCAAAGCTATTTTGAAGACAATAAGGGGTCGGTCGACTCCAGGATAGTCTTGTCCCAGGCATGCAAAAGGAGGAGGAAGCAGGAATGGCATGATTTGGAGATGGAATTGGTAGACTATTGAACCCTAGTGCAGCAGGAAGCTAAGGCCTATCATCAGGCAACACAAAGCGAGTCTACGAGCAAGGAAGCAAGGCAGGGAAACTCCTGGCCTGGTGGGAGAGGAGGGTCAGAAATGAATACCTAGACTGAGAGGGAGTGAAGGAGTGATGGCGGGGAATCCGGCGAGCTAATCTTGAGAGATGGTGACACACCTGCAAGAAGTTTAGAGGGTGCACACATCATGCAATGAGAAGGAATTACTGGACTTTATAGTGATAGGAATTATTGGACTTTGTCCAAGAACTCCTTACGCCCACCCGAGGATAAGAGGCTTGGGTATTACTAGAAGCTAAGATATCAGATTCAGATATAGCGGAGGCCCTATCTCATCTAAAGAGAAGGAAGGCACCAGGCCCTAACGGCTTCCCGACTCAATTTTATTATGTGTCTCCATAGACAGAGAGTGCCCCATTTGGGGGAATTGTTCAGGAGTGCCAGAAAGGTAGGGAAACTGCCCAGCGATCTCCACCGAGCTCTGAATGTGCCTATATACAAGGAGGAGGAGCTGCGGGTAGACGGCATGTTATTATTTCACTGATGAACATGGAGGTGAAGGTACTAGCACGGGTCATCGCGATCCGCATGTTGCAAGTGGTGGATCTCTGGTAGAGGCCGACCAGTCGGGCTTCATGCCCCGTAGACGTCTTTTTGGCTGCCTGGCCCCCAGAGAGAGAAATGGGGAACCGGCTGTGATTTTTTTTTATTAGACGCCAAAAAAGCATACGTTTTCTTGAAGTGGGCTTACCTTCTGGCGGTACTTGAGAAAATGGGATTTGCCCAGAATTTTATGGTGTGGGTCAAACTACTCTACTGGGACCTTGTGGCCAGGGGGAGAGGGAATGGCAAGCTGTTAGAGGAAATACCAATAGAAAGGGGAGCATGACAGGGATGTCCATTATCACCCTCTGCTGTTTGCACTGGCCCACAAGCCACGTACGATCTGGGTCCACAGTAAGGCCCACATCTGGGAACTGAGATGGAACCCGGATTGGAAGGACTTGCGCTCTCTCTCCGGTTATGGCATTTATCTTTATCTGGCAGATCCGTCTCAATCCCTTTGGCGTACAAGTGAGATATTGCAGGTTTTGGGACATGCACAGGGCTCCTGATTAATTTGAGCAAATCAGTGGCCTACACCCTGATGGATGGTTGCCTTCCGCATCACGTACATCTCCTAATCCAATAGGAGTTAGCCGGCTTCAAGTACTTAGGCATTTATATTACGGCCAATTGAGAGTGGTTCTGGGAGAACTTGGGTAGAATCTTGGAGGTGAATAGGCAGGACAGGCCACTTGAGAAGGTTTCTGTTGTCGCTGCTGGGCAAGGTGGTACTGCACAAAATAATATCCTGACGTCCTTTATGTTTTCCAAAATGCACCCTATGTAATTCCGGAAAAGTTCTTCTGACAGATAGAAGAGGCTATCTCTCCTGGCTGACAGAAGTACCCTAGACCCGGAGGGTTATCTCCGTCACCTGTATTGGAGGGGATGGACGAAGGGGCTCCCGTCGCAGACGGCGGTTGTGGTGGACACCTGCAGGAGGGCGGTGAGAGCAACAGGCTGGCAAGGGAAGATAACACTGTTGATGCCCCTGTGGGAGCCGGAGGGACTGAGGGCCCTTCAAGGGATAGAGGACCACAAAAAATGGGACACACTGGGTGTCTCGGTTTTGTGGGATGTCTGGAAGGAAGGTCATCTGATCTCCTTTGCAGGCCTGAGGGCTGAGTATGAGCTGATGGGCAGTCAGTACCTGAGATATTTGCAGATACAACACATTCTTAAGAAGCATGCCCCTCAATCGGCGGACCCGCCGGGGGAATTTACTCTTGTTTACAGGATTTTGGTTTCTCCCTTGCACAGTCATGCTGTCTCATTAATTTACACGACACTCCTAGCTTATAGATCCCCCCCACTAGACTCACTCAGACATAGTGGGAAACTGGACCAGGGTAAACTGGAGGATGATGAGTGGGGTGAGGCCTGCTGCTACCCTTGAGAGGTGGTATATGAGTGGAAAGTAAAAATTGCTACATAGAGAGTCCTACACGAGTTACCATGCTGACCTGTGCTTGTGGGGTTGCGGACAGAGAGGCACCTTTCTCAAACCATCTGGGAGTGCCTGCCGGTGAGAAGGTTCTGGGAAAGAGTTTGGGAGCAAATATTTGGGACCGTATAATACAAAGTGCCCTGGGCGGCGGGCGCACAGGGCGTATGTGCCCACTTTGGGCCTCCTCAGGGCAGCAGACACTTGTGCAGCCCCTTCTGTAATACCAATAGCGATGTTGCACGTAAAGCGCCAGCGCTATCTTCAGAGGGCGTTCCCTCATTTGCATGGGGACGTGCTCCATACAAATGAGGAAACCCATTTGCTTCTGTGCCCGCACCAAATTACAGACACAGATGCAGAGGCAAAGAAGCTCTCAACAGGCGCACTGACAGTGGGCCACCTACATGGTGGCGCACTGTCAGTGCGCCCCCTGAGAGCAGCCTTCTGGAGGGGGAAAGGGAGCCCTAAGGACCCCCAAGACATACCCTTGCAGGCAGGTGCAATCAACCAAATGATGGACGCAATGCTGACAATGCAAACATTCTCCCCCAGTCAAAAGATCTGTGTTAACTCCATTGTTCTTTTGCCCACTATGCCACACCAATTTGCACCCAGCCATATGCAAATCAGTCTTGACCCTGTACCCCATGGGAAAAGTCCCGACCGAACTGCCAGGCCAGGTCCTCCCTGGACCGGAAACAAGCATCCTGAGACCGGTTTCAGGGTATGTCACCCTTCATCAGCCAGGCTCTCTTGAATCCAGTGGCACAGTGAGCAAGGAATCCACATCTAGGCATACCCATCCCACTTAGGGAGAAAAGTGTTACAGCAAACAAATGTTGGCCGGAATGCTGACAATACAAACATTCTCCCCCAGTCAAAAGATCTGGGTTAAATCTGTCATTCTTTTGCCCACTACGCCCACCTCCAGTTAGGACCCAGCAATATGCAAATCAGTCTTGACCATGTGCCCCATGGGAACAGTCCAGACCGAACTGCCGGGCCATGTCCTCCCTGGACTGGAAACAAGCATCCTGAGACCGGTTTCTGGGTATGTCACCCTTCATCGGCCAGGCTAGCTTGAATCCGGTGGCACAGTGAGCAAGGGACCCACGTCTGGGCATACCCATCCCACTTAGGGCGAAAAGTGTTACAGCAAACAAATGATGGATGGAATAATGACAATGAAACATTCTCCCAGAGTCAAAAGATCTGGGTTAAATCCATCATTCTTTTGCCCACTATGCCACCCCAGTTTGGACCCAGCCATATGCAAATCAGTCTTGACCCTGTGCCCCTTGGGAACAGTCCAGACTGAACTGCCAGGATGCTTGTTTCTAGTCCAGGGAGGACCTGGTCTGGCAGTTCGGGCTGGATTGTTCCCATTGGGCGCAGGGTCAAGACTGATTTGCATATGGCTGGGTCCAAACTGAAATGGCATGGTGAACAAAAAAACGATGGATTTAGTCCCAGATCTCTGTACTGGGGTGACTGTATGACATTGTTCTGCATTCTGTCCATCAATTGTTCTTTTTGCACGACTCTCATAATCACTCAGCTCGTGGTTTGACTTTTACCGCCAAGCTAGACCCTTGGCCCAGCACACCCCATGAATTTCATTTCCTGGCTTGCCGAACTCTAACATACACAAAGATTTATACACCTGGCCAGAGTGTGCAAGCACCCCTTGCAACCACAGATTAATCGAAAAAGTAACGCAATCCATGACCATTGGTGTATGTGCTGTCATAGCTGACTGTGAATATTTTACTCATGCCAGAAATGTTTCAGCTGAAAGACTTTACTTTGCAAGCTAAGACAGCCGATAGCCAAAACAGTATCAATAGTGTTAGCCAAGGCCATTAGATTTGACTAAATTTTGATATACTTAGCTAGATGAGATTATAGCCGGCCCTCTTCACCCATTGGCCTGTTTTTGCATCATATATATTTTTATTCCTTCCACTCTAGCATACAGCAGTGGGAAATGGGTTACCCCATTTCAGCCATTGGCTAACTTCACTGTTGGTGATGGTATTCTGCACTTTCATAAGGAGTACATCCACAAAGTCGTTCCGTCAGTGCCAGGGTCTACTATTGCAATATGTGCTTTATAACATCAATAAAAATACTTTTGCTTTAGTTACCTTTTTCGAAAGAATTATTATACATTTTTTGTATGAAAGGCTGGCTTCCAGGGTCTGCCTATTGGCTTTGGCAGTGCTTGATTTTTATTTGATACTATTATAGTCAACGGGGTAACACTGTGTCCCTCAGAACCTGGGTATTGTTGATATTGTCTACAGAAAGTTCTGTTGAGTAAAGTCAATTCTTTCTTAAGTCATAATTATGTGAATATACCAGCATTCCTTTTTCCTTTCTAGTCAAAACATAGTACTTAACACAGCACAAAGATATTTCTTGTTATATTTACAGTTGTATTTATATAATTCGTTTGGTGAAAAGAGGCTATCATACGAAACACAACAAAAAATAGCATGTAAAAAAACAAACAGTTAATCAGTGACTGGTGTGCCATATAGTGATCACAAGTGATAGATTGACAAACTATATATAAGTACATGGATAGCAAAACAAATAGGTAACTCTCTGTTCAGTTAGAAAGTTCCACCATAACCTGCAATTTCAACTGATTATGATTACAGCGACTAAGGACATGAGTAGGTTATATGTCGACATTTTGACTGTGGTGTCTGTACTATTGCAAGGGCATCACATAGGGTCTTCTTCTGGACACAAAGGGGTGCACTTTGTGACAGCCTAAATATAAAGAAGGGGTATCATTATAAAGGTGTGTCTATGGCAAGTGATATTTTAAAAGGGGTAGACCAAAGCGCTACTCACCTAGTTCTTAAGAAAAATGGAAAACAACTACTCCTTCGATCCTGGATGGAGTCTGGAATACATAGTTATGTAAAGGCACAAATTGGTAACTACTCCAGATCTGGATGAAGTTAAGTGGGGATATCAATTCATCTAAAGAAAAGCCCGGCAAAGCATGATGTAGCAAATGCATAACTTGCGTAAGGCAGTCTTGACATCGTAAAATTTCCATCATGCTTCTTGTACTACAGGAGTAAAGTCGGGGAAAAGTGAGATGGCAGTGCCTTGGTGCCCGAAAGGGCCTTTTTCCCTCCCCAGCCGAAGAGCAGTGTCTCTGTCCCTGTAGTTGACAAGGTGTGCTATTATGTAGCGTGACAGAGTGCCCTCTGGCGGTCGGGCCCAGTGAGTGGTCCGCCTTTTTCATCGCGAATGTAGTAGAGGAGCTGGAGCATTCGAATAGCTCTGTTAGTAGTTGCTCCACATAGATCTCTGGGCGTGCCATGTTGGTGGTCTCTGCGATGCCTGCAATACGGATATTATTCCAGCGAGATCTGGCTTTGAGATCTTAATTTTTTATAAGTCACTTGTTTGAGCACTCACTCCACTTTTTCCATTCACTTCAGCGTTGTGTTGGAGGTGTCCTCACGGTCCGATATCTTTTTCTCCACACCTTTAAGGCACACCCTTTGTCTATTCAGCCGCTCACCCAGACTGTCAATGCGACCCGTCAGCGTGTCAAAGTGGGCATCCATTGCGCTAAAACCTGACTTGACTTCAGCCATTATGGTTGCCATGCTGTTCGAGGGGGCAGCTCTTTAGTCTGCCATCTGCAGGATCATCCATGTCAGAGTGCATGCCGCAATTTTCTGAGGGGTTTGATGGGTCAAACATGAGCCTTTGTTTAGGATCCATGTGGCCCATAGCACAGGTTTGATATGCTGTAGCCACACCGCAAGTAGATAAGGTGACGTGGGACAGTATTGTGGAGGCAGCAGTTTCGCTGTCGTGGCCATCTTAACTTACTGTGAGCTGGTGGGTTGGATCGGATTGCTTCTAAAATACCCTGGTCTTGTCTGTATGCTGTTTATTTCTTGATGGAGAGGTGCCGAACCAAACTCTTTTAAAGGCGGTATGATTTTTCAGGGTGTATGGAGGTGAGCAGTGTTGGTGACCCACTCATTAATTGCCAGCTGTCGGTGTGGCGTTAAGATATATTTTACCTCTCCCCTACTCCTCATGGCGTCCAATTCATGGTCAGTGTGTTATGTTTGGTGTCCTCTCATCTAGTCCCTTCATGTGCAGTGTGTCACCTTGTGCTCCCGGGCGGGGGAATTAATTAGCTGGGCAGTTGGGGGATGGTGGGTGGGTTTTTAACGTACTGCACCGCACACGTACCCATATGTAGCTCGCCTCCGCCGGGGACCCAGTGACATCCCGCGCTGAGGTTTCCCAGGCTAGGCTCTCAGCACGTCCAGCGTTATGATTTCAGTGAGGCCTGGTCCGCTACGGCCTGTGGGATTAGCGACGGGCCTCAGCTGCTGCTTTTTGCCGTCCCTGGCCGGCGGTCGTAGCTGGCTGTTGTCTTTGCCGGGGAGTGAGGCCTCCAGCCGGCGCTCTAATCTTGTGGCATACAGGGTGATATTGAAGTGGGGAGAGAGGAGGGAAGCCGGCGATCGTTCTGACGGGATCGGGGGATCCCTGCCTCAGGCTTACCCGCAGCCCCTGCCGCCGCAGGGCCTCCGAGGCTGTGTCGGATGAGCCTCGCTCCATGCTCAACATACGTGTCTGCCAGGCCTTGGTTCTTTCTGTTTCTCAATGTCACAGCTTCGCTTGTCGCCTCCCTATCGCATCCCTGCCCGTGCGGCACACAGTGCTGTCGGTTTTTGCAGCGGTTGCAAGCGGATTGGAGCCGCCGATGCCAGAGCCTCACATTGATGCGCCCATCTTGGTGGCGGTTGCATGCACGCCCTGCCACTCCCCCTTTAGGGATCCACAGAAAGCTGATACTCTAAGGACCAGATGTAGACAGAATATTTGGGTCTCAAAGCCTGTAATTAACAACATTTAAGGCAATGCAAATGCAAAAATGTAGGTCATAAAGTACTAAATGCTCATTGGGAGTCAACTGTTCAACCCAAGATAAATCGCAGAAGAAAGGGGGTAAATTACCTTTCTTTAACCAGCCTTTGACTATTTGGTGATAGCATTCTCACAAATCCTTGCAGTAGTGTTGGTAAGAAAGTAGATTGGAAATATGGCCATGTTAGTTGGAATAACTGCAACAGTATGTCATGCACAATAGAGGTGTTAGGGCATTAAAATACAAGTAGGCAAAACATACAGAACATCTATTAGTGAAAAATAAATATGTAAAGGGGCTACAAGTTCTGTTTCTGTAGGAACTGTCCTGTGTCTGTTGGAGGTAAAAACTATTTTTTTTAAAGCTGAGCAAGTGTATCTCATAAAGCTGTATGCTTGTTTGGGATGCTTTTGAGGCCAACTCCATGCCAAATATCAGTAACTTTACCTATTTGGTATTTGATCCTCTGCAGTGTCCATCAATTGTGCTGATGATTTAAGGATTATAAAAATATAAATGCTTTTTTATGTTGTAATTGATGTTTGCATGGAGTTGGAGGGGCATTTCACCAAATCGTGCGTGGGGTGATAGGCAATATGACTGGGCTCACCATCGGATATGTTTTTCCCTCTTCTTGTGGGAAGATTAGTCCTAAATGGTGGTTTTCAAACGTGTTAATACTGCATCTCCCGTGTTAAAAAAATGTAGGCTACCCCCTGAATTTTTCACAATTATTATATTACACTGGAAATGTTTAAATATGTCTAAACTTATTTAAACATTGCAGTTGCGTTCTGTCACCCGTTTTTAAAATGCCATCAAATACATGATCGCCAAATGTACTATTTTTTTTAGCTAGGCCTTACCAACGTGTAAAAGCATTCACAGTGTAATTATCGAAAATGGGGGCAGGGAGGTTTTCAGAATATTTGGAATCCCTTCCCTTGTGACATACTCCCAGCCAGATACAAGTGATAAAGGATGTTAGTGATAGCTCATTATATAGAGGTTTACTGCTGCTCGGTTTTTTTTCAGCTTAAAACAAAGCACTGTTATCAGCCCGAAGCTTCTTTTGACCAGAGCCTGTCTGAAATAGATCTTTTATTACAGTGTATATAGAGAAGTATGGTATGAATGATTATATATGTTTAGAACATAAGCTTCTAATTTATGGAAGTGAGTTCTCATTTTTATTATTGTTAATAAGTGTGGGTAACATCAGGGTTTGAAGGGGGTAACTGGAGAAGGTATCGAGTGTGACAGGATTTGTGAGGAATAATTGTTCTGAACACAGGAATTAGGGGTTAGAATGAGTATGGCAATGAGGCATAGTGAGGTCTGTTTTAAAAAAAACGAAAATACTGTTTACTGGCAGATGACGGAGCTGCACTAGATACTGCTCATGGCAAGTGGCTTCCAGGCTGGGACACGCTGGGTTTACATGTTGGAACAGAACAGAAGTACGCGCGTGAAGGACGTCTGTTCCTTGACGACGCTACACGCATGGGAAGAGCGAGCTATTGGAATATCGTGGATCCTCTCGCGAGACAGAAGCCAATATTTTGAACTGGGAAGTAGTTGTTCAGGTTCAAAGTGGTGCGCGCTACCGTGAATTTCAGTTAAGCATAGCTGCCAAGGTTTCAGATTGCTATGTGTGACATTTTCATAATTTCAGTGAAATTATGAGTGACATTTCAATGACTATGAGTGACACTGACTCGCGGGCAAAATCAACTAATGAAGATTAGGGAAACCGATAAATATCAGAAATTACACCCACTTGGGCAACAAGAAACTCTAAAAAGGTCTTCAAACCGGAGACAGACTGCATTTCTCAGTGACAGTGACATTTTCCCCCTGAAATAAAACCAAACACATAAGCCCATGGAAAAAGCGCCATATCAGAAATTACACCCTTTAAAACACTAATAAGCCTTGGAAAGACTTTCAAGCTGCTGCATAGTCTCTGAATTGCAAAGTTACTAACCTACTGCCCCTTTCTAAGATGAATGTTAACTTACTGCTTTTCAAAAAGAGGATTTTGTTTTGGCATTTAAAAAAAACAGAATCGTTCAGGTCTTACTAGCAATATTCTGCTTAGGCCGCATGTGGAGAGCAGGGCACGTGCACACTTCAGTACGTATTACATCACTACCAGGTGTAACATGAAACCGAAGTACAGAACTTCCAAGATCGCTTTTAGGTGACCACGGAAAAAGAAATAATTGCGTAACATAATGTGATTATGCAGAGCCTGAACACTGCCCAGAACAGAAGGACCCCACCTGCACACATTTGTTTTCAGAAGGTGCTGTCACAGAGTTACAGATACCGAGCACGAGAGCTGTGCTGAATTAAGTTCTCTGGTGGTACTGAAAGTATTACTGGCAGTGCGCTAGCGCTTTTAATAAAAAATGGAAAATACACTTTGAAGAAAGCTGATACCTCACTGAGGCAACTTACTGTGTGAGTCGACTTGAGCAGCAATTGTTGTACAACGGCCTTCAGTTTCGTCTAAGGAAGCCTGGATAATAATGCGCCCATATCTGTTCTTAATAGGTCATCTGCACGCGACCTTTGAAACACTCCGTCTAAAATCCTAAAACCCTACAAGCACAAAATGAAAGTCTATCTAGCTCCTGGCGTCCGACGGCCGCGGCATGAGCCGCACAGGAACTGGGAATCGCGGCCGCATAGCTGCAGCACACTGCCATAATGCACTGCAGTAGAGCAGGCTCTTTCTCCCAGACACTGCCTGACTCACTGACTCGTCCCCGGCCCGCACGGCCGCACTAGTTTGCGCTTTCAATCACCCGGATGCCTCTGATGTACGGCGGGCGGCCAGAGTGTCCTGTCGGTGAGTGACAAATTATTCAGTCTCTCTGGGTCTCGGCGACCCCCACCGGTCTGGCAAAGGGGTGGGGGGGGGGTCATTGCGGTGCTGTGCACCGCAGCAGACAGTCAGCACTGGACCAGAGGACTCGTGGACTCGCATTGAATCCCGCGCCCTTCTGCATCACTTCCCCTTCCTCCAGGACCGGACGTTTCAAAGGCAGTACTACCGCCGCGCGGCGTCGCAGGAAATGCAGCCTGGCGCCAGGCACTAGGCTGCGCAGATTTGTTTCTTTGCTGCGCTCTCGGCCACTCCAGAGCTGAGAGGAACAATATTTAACTATTACTGAACACAGCAAGCAGCTGCGCTGGCAGGCAGCACGCCTTGGAGCACCAAAGCCGGCACACAGGCGCCGCCGGTGGCGCACGCTGGAACCTGCAGAGCCAACATTTCAAAGTGGCATAAATGCGTGACAATGCATTTCAGTGCGGTGATGCGGCACACCGCACTGAAATGTGTGAGTGTCACACCGGATGCGTGATACTTGACAGGCATGGTTAAGGAGTCGTTAATCTTAACGTATATAATGAGAGTTCTTGTGGTTGCAACTGAACTTGGGCCTCTGAGCTGTTTAAGAGAATAGGTTAGGTCTGTTTGGTGGCAAGAAATAGTTTTGTGCCTTTTGGGATGGATATGGATCCTGAGAAGGGCAGTAGGTTTCAAATAACTGACACTATGATCAATGAAGAAGTGGTCACAGGATTGATACAACATGAGATGAGGCACCAGGTAGAAGAGGCCATGGACAGTATTTTGAAGAGTAGGAAAAGAAAGGATTTGGAGTCTTTGGAGTAATTCTATTCTCTATCAGAGTAAGAGGGTATGAGAAGTGATATAGGAAAAACAAAAGCAAGGAAGACAAGACATGTGGAAGATATTATGATGCCGAAAAGAGGGAAAGATGGCTTGAATGCCATTACTAAGAAAGGTGTCCTTGGTGGCTCGCAGAGTTTGGGTGTCCTTGGTGGCAAGCAGAGATTAGGTGTCCTTGGCGGCACACAGGAGGAAGAGGAGTTTGAAAGGGAGATTGGTCATATGTCTTGCCTGCAGAATGAGAAGGAATTAGATGAGTATGTTTTAGATTTACATCAAGATGACAAGTTTAATGACGAGTGTAACAATCTTGAGGTAGCATGCTCATCTGTGGAAATTAGATATCTATTTAGTTGAGAGATGTTTTCTCCGTTAAATATTAGACATCCACGAAGTTATCACTGGTTATCTATGGATCACATATTGTGAAATTCATTAAAGAGTGGATTCGCAAACCCCTAAATATGGAGATGAGGAAAGTGATGAGGGCAGGGAGCTCAAGGCAAGTCAATGAGGAGAAGGTGTGCAATACACCAACTTTGGATCCAGAACGAATTCGTTTTTTGTACTGTTTAGGCAGGGATCCAAGAAAAGGTCTGGAACACTCCTTACAAATTTGGCAAGATAAGGTTTGGACGTCATGGGCCCCTTGGTCAGGATTTTGAATATGGTCGAGGAGGCATATGTCAAAGAGAAGCCAGTTGATTTAGAGTTGCTTAGGGGATGGAGCCAGAAAGCTGTGGCCATGTTAGGGAGCGCTAATGCTTGTTTGCTGGCAGAGAGATGAAGGGCAATCTTGATGAAGATAAGTCCCAAATTGGGGGATATGGCACAGAAGAAATCAAGTGAGGAGGCTTGGGGTTGCTCTTCGGTGATGGTCTGGTAAAGACTATTAGGAAATATGTTACCACTTGTACCGGCATGGATAGGGCGCAAGGAAAGATGAGGAAGGTGTTTGGAAGTGGTGTTTTTGGCACAGCCAAAAGGAGGGGACCATAGGAGACAAAGTTCCCAGTCAAATATTGATTTATTTATTTATTTATTTATTTATTTATTTATTTCGGCCAATTGGCCATAAAAGACACACGTATATACATACATAAAAGATCATATCAATATACATACATCAGTTCATTTAAAACAACAAAGACAAGAATGAAAGGCAGAAGTAATTTACACCTAGTCACTTAAAAACATCATTCATTTAGCACTAGTGGTAAGTTTATAAAAAAAGTCCTACTTAAAGCATCTGGCCCAATTTTCTTCGAACAATATGCACTGAATAAAGGAACCTACTGATACTGAATACAATATACTGTGCAGTATTCGTTTTTAAAATCCTATATGCAGTTAAACAAGATCTAGTCCCTAGGAGTGCACACATGGGTTTAAGCCATCTTTTCCGAGCTTTCAGATACGCTTTACATACAAACAACATGTGGACCTCGTTCTCTGTACACAAAGCTGAACACATAGGATATCTCCCCCTTATACTATTTAGACGTTCCGTTTTTTTCTTTGACCAACGTTCTATGTTAGAGTTCAACATAAGATTCCCATACCTGAATTTCAGGTAGAGAGTCTTAGCAACAGGGGGCTCAATTTCGTCCAAAAACGATTCAAAGCAGGGTTCATCTTTAAAGGATAAGAAATCTTGAGTTAGGGTACCAATTCTGCTTTCATGAGCACACCTATTGTTCATAAAAGACCAGTAGGCTCTTTTTACCATGGATTTAGCAAAAGATGGTAGATTCTCTGGGTTTTCCCAAAATTGGTATAAGCCCGGCATTGTGAACCATTTTTTGATATGTCCAAACCATTGGATGGAATTGAAAGAGTCTAAATTCAATACTTCACGAAGACCATTCCTGTAATCTAACAATTCTGGGGTGCACCAAGTCCTTATCCAGAACATTAATGGTCTTATGATGGCCAGATGATCAGTTCGTTTGAAGTTCAAATCAAGCTGGAGTGGAATTAATGGTGTACTAGTTGGAACCCTTACAATTGTTCTCATGAATTTGTTATCCAGGCCTTGAAAGCTCTCCCTGGCCCATGGTCCCCATATCTCAGCCCCATATAGGGCGGCAGATTGGATTTTAAATTTAAAAAGTTCAAGTACAGGTGTTACACTTTTGCTTGTGCTAGCATTCAGTTTGCTGATTATTGGTTTGGCATTATGGGCATATGACACCTTGCTTTTCTCAATTTGGGCCTTCCATGTTAGCTTTGAGTCGAGAACTACCCCCAAATAAGAAAAATTCTCAACAGTTCCTAAAGTTTTGCCGTTCAAGATCAAATTCCCTTTGTCCGGCCTACTAGGATTCAGTGCCATACATTTAGTTTTATCAACGTTTATTTCCAGCCCTTTAATCACACAGTAGCTGCTAAAGGAGTTTAAGAGTGCCTGGAGGCCCTTCTTTGTTTGGGATATTAAGATGGTATCATCCGCGAAGAGCAACGCAGGCACTCTCTCTCCATTAAGCTGGGGTGAATCATTGCTACAAGTATTCAGGTGATCAGGAACATCATTGACAAATATAGAAAATAAGGTGGGGGCCAAAACGCATCCTTGCCGGACACCACGCTCAATAGGAATGTCGCGCGTCAGTTCACCATTTGGACCCCATCTAATGTTAGCATGATTTCTAGTGTGTAACTCTATTATTTGTACCAAAAGATTCCCTGGCAGGCCGGCTTTGTTTAAGGATCTCCAGAGCAAGTTGCGAGGGACAAGGTCCAATGCCGCTCTCAAGTCAACGAAAGCTACATACAAATGACCTCTCCTGATGTGAGCATACTTCCAATATATACAGCAAAATCTGAAGACCTGGTCTATGGTGCTGGTCTTAGACCTGAAGCCTGCCTGAAATTTAGAAAGTATTGCTGACTCCTCCAGCCAATCATTTATCCTAAATAACAAGTGTTTGGCATAGAGTTTTTGCAGGGTGTCCATTAAGCTGATAGGTCTGTAGTTAGAGGGAACAGATCTATTTCCCTTTTTAAAGATTAGGACAACTTCTGCTGCACGCCAGCTATCAGGGAATTTACAATTTTTGGACAAAGCATTGAACAAGCGATTGATATAAGGAGCCCAGACTTCAGTTTCATGCTTATAGAGGTCACCCGGTATTTTATCAGGGCCGGGAGCTTTGCTATTTTTTAGCTCACTAATTGCCCTTTTTGTTTCGTCCAGGGTGAAATCAAGACATGCGGGAGGTGGAAGTAAACATGGAATATCTTCGACACCACTATCATATTGTTTATATAGAGTAGTAAAATGTGTCACACATGTCAATTCATCTAGGTACGTGTCCTTCACAACTCTTCCTGCATGCCCCCTGTTTGCAACCAACCTCCAAAAGCCAACATTATCATTTAGTTTTGCAGCAATCAACATATCGGCCCAAATCAACTCTTCCCATGTTTTTTTTGAGACTTTTTGGACATTCTTGTACTCATCCCTAGCAAGTCTGACATCTTCTTTTGATTTATTTTTGATAGCATTTAGGAGCTTCCTCTTGGCCATCCTGCATGAGTGATCATACCATAGTTTCCCATGGCATCCCACTCGTACATTTTGTTGATTCTTCTTTGGCATTTTGGACATATAGGTTCTCAGTTCATTGAAAAAAACCTTGTGTAGCTCAACAAAGTGATCAAAGCTGTCAGTTAAGAAGGGTTGTCCAACTAAAGGCGCAAAATTTTTACCAAAAAGTGAATAGACTGATGCTAAAATCTTGCCTTCAGTTAAAAGATGTGGCCATTTTAAAGCACGTCTGTTATTATTAATGATGTGTACATGTTCGCATAAATCATCAGTGGCTATCTCATTCAATATAGAGGCAGGGATGTCTCTAAGCATGTGTGCATCAAAACAGAGTTCCAGAGGATAATGGTCACTCTCATCCCTTATTACTACTTTAAAATCAATCATGTAGTGCCAAATATTAGTGAGACAAGGATGAAATCTAGCCTACTTTTTGATTTCCCAAAAGTTGGTTGTTTGGTTAGGTCGGATGGAAGTCGGCCATTACACGCTCTAAGACCGTGGTCGGCTGTTAGCCTCAGTAGTTGAACCGCCAAAGTAGTACATTTAACATAATTCAAAGTTTCAAGCTGAGGGATATTATAAGTTTGGTCTTCATCCTCAAAGACATCAGTAATCCCAAGGATCGGTTCAAAGTTACAGTTCAAATCACCTCCCAGTATCACAGGGACGTCGCCAACCACCCTTTTCAGAAAAGAGTCCAAGATTTCCAAAGTAGGTGAGGCCCTGGAATGACCTATGGGTCTATTGTAGACGTTGACAATATAGTATTCAATCCCTTTTGCAGTTACAATTTTTAAGGCCAAAATATCAGGCGATCCTGAATCTATTGATTCAACCCTTATTGCTAAAGTAACTTTAAGCCATATGATCAATCCCCCGGATGGCCTTCCCCTATCAGACTGCACTGCCTCAATGCCAAAAGTTTTATATCCCATCCTGTGTGGAATATCCATTGCCCATGTTTCTTGTAGTAGGCAGAGATCGCTAGAGTCAACATAATCTGCCCATTCAGGATCTTTCAGATTTTTGCCTACCCCAGCAATGTTCCATGACAGAAAAAGCAACTTTGGAGTTATCCCACTGCCAGAAGAATCACTCTCAACAATGGGTGACACTGGGAGCAGCATGGCTGACTAGACGTGCCTCGCCGGAGCTCCGGCCGAGTTGCCCCAAAATCCGACTTTAATCCTTGCCATCGAGCCCGAAAACCACACCACCTTGCAGAACAAACTTTCCGTTTCACAGTGTGCAAGTGATCCGGGTGGTCGTGTGGGTTTTATCGGATTTTTGAGTGCGGAGAGGCTACGCCGCGGAGCGGACATCCATGATGGCGGCGGAGAGGAGCGTAGGACGGCGAGATCGCTGACGCACCGCTCGACGAGCTGCTGCCAGACCGAGGGACAGACCGTACAGCACCACCCTCTGACTGGTCCGAGCCTGGGACGCTGGGCCGGGGGGACATTCCGGACCCGCGTTGGACATTTGGCCGGGAGAGCCGTTGGGCCAAGATGGCGGCGGGCGGTGAGCGCGGCTGCGGGATGCCGCCCCGCCGGAACACAGTGGAGAGCTAGGAGACGGGCGGGAAAGACACGTCGAGGGAGCTGCACGGCATCCGGACACGTCCAGACCACCCCGGTCAGAGCACCACACCGATCTACATCCAGCCGGTGTGAAGCACTCGCTCTCTGCCCGCCCCCCTCGGAGCACACGGATCGGGTCTCGCCGTCCCCCCCCTGCCCGCGTGGGGACCATGGGAAAGAAGGAAATGGCCTCCAGGGCTCCGAAACAGGGACCCATGGACAACTTTGCAGCCCCGAGGGCGGTGGTCGACACACCGGGCTCCCGCCCCGACATGACCGTGCTGCTGGAGGCCATCCAGGCGTCCAGGACGGACATACAAGCGTCGCGTTCGGCGTTGGAAACAAAGATCGGCGAGGTTGGTACGGAGGTGACGCTGCTCCGCCAAGACTTCCGAAACCTGACTGAAAGAGTGACGACCGCGGAGGAAAGGCTGAAGGAGGACGGTGAAGCGATCACCGCACTTAGGAGAGACGTGGCGGAACTCCAGGCTTCACACTGTAACCTTCAATGGAAGGTGGACGATGCGGAAAACAGGTCCAGGCGCAACAACCTCCGATTTGTGGGGTTCAGAGAAGGAATCGAGGGCAAAGACATGGCGGCCTTCCTGATGAACTGGCTCAAGACCACCTTCCCGACTGCGCCGTTTTCTCCCTGCTTCATCATCGAACGGGCGCACAGGGCGCTCCTGGCCAAACCTCCGGAGGGGGCCCGACCCCGGCCAGTCATCGCCCGTTTTTTGAACTTCGCGGACAGGGACCTGATCCTGCGAGAAGCCAGAGTTCTGGGAGAGATCCGCCTGGAGAACGCTACGATCATGATCTTCCCTGATTATAGCCAAGAAGTATCGAAGCAACGTCGCTCTTACGACTCGGTCAAGGCAAAGTTGCGGTCCCTCCAAATTAGGTATATGCTTCTGTTCCCCGCCAAGCTGAAGGTGATTTACAAGGATAAGACGCTCTTTTTCGCTCATCCGGAGGAAGCATGGCAGTGGCTGGAGGAGCGCCCCATCCTGAACAGCAGGGATGTGGCCAGCCGAGAGGCAATGGACAGAACCGCCCGCAACAAGTCACGGTGGGAACTGCCCAGGCCCCAGAGACAACGTTCTCGGAGGTCCCAAAACAAGACCACGGCGACTCCGTATAGAACCAGGGGATCGGAGAACAGGAGGACTGGCGGGTCGAAGTCCCCCGACCCGACGACAGGTGCGAGAGCTAGCGCACCCCGGAGGGGGGCTAGATCGGAGGGGGACGACATGGAGGATTCGGAGGGCCCTTCGTCTGGAGCTGAGGACCTGGAACTTTTGCAAGAATCTTTACATCCGTTGGTTAAGGAGATCCGACACATGGAACTGGAACTGTCGGGGCAAGGCCCGTCAACAGACACGCAGGACTCCCACTCATGAACATTGCTGATGTGAGACTCGATGGAGATGGCAACTCGGCGCACTAGGAGCACGCAAGTTGGCACGAACCCCCTCAAGTACTTTACTCTTTCTTCCTCAGAGTTCGCTCTGACTGTTGTTTGAGTTGGGGAGGGATGTGCGGGAGGGCGACTGACCTGCTCCCATTGATGGTTTGGCCTCATGTTGGGGCGCAGCTGGAAGGGGAGGGAGGTGGGGTGGGGGTGGGGGGGTTCTGTTGGAACTGTTATTGCCTCATGTTGGGGTGTTGGTTTGTTGAAGGGGGGGGGGGTCGACACAACACCAAGCAGCGGAGTCGGGGAGGGTCACACTTACTACCGCCCGGAGCCCCGGGGCCCGGCCTTTGATGATCACCGAGCAACACAATGGCAGGTACACTAACTGAACCGACCAACGATGGCTCCGGGGTGAAGGCGCTCACGTGGAACGTGAACGGCCTGGGCTCCAAAATTAAGAGGGGCCTGGTCACGGCCTACATTAAACGCGCAGCGCCAGACATTATCTTCCTTCAGGAAACACATTTGAGAGGGAACCGGTGCGCTTTCCTGGCACAAGGCCAATACGTAGTTCTAGCACATGCGGGGTACACCATGGACTCACGGGGCACGGCCATACTCATTAGAAAAACGACCCCTTTCACTGTAACGCGCACGTGGTTAGATCCACAGGGAACATTTGCAGGGGTGCAGGGGACCTGGAGGAGACGCGGATATACGCTGCTGTCGGTATATGCCCCACCCAAGCTCCAGGCACGCACAATGCAGGAGGTCACTAACATACTACTGGACACGGCTGACACGGTGCAAATCATAGGGGGGGATTTCAATGATGTGATGTGTATGGCACGAGATAGGTCTGGCGACTCCCACACAGTAACAGCAGACACGGCACTTGCACGCCAGATGAACGCACTCGGCCTCACTGATGTTTGGAGGTGGCTTCACCCCACGCAGGCCGAATATTCTTTTTTCTCCGGGGCACACAAAGTCTTTTCAAGGTTAGACTATATCTTCACCTCGAGGCAGGAACTATCATTGGAAGACCAGGCCGAGTACAGGGCGAGGGGCATATCAGATCACTCCCCACTGCTTGCACACATAGGAAGGGGTAGGGGGAGAGGACGGCCTCACTGGCATATGTCGTCATGGGACATACAGACTCCTGAAATTCTGGATGGTATTAGAGCAGACATTCGAGTGTTTGTGGCAGAGAGTGAGGGCTCGGTGCAGTCCAGGGTTACGCTGTGGGAGGCCATGAAAACAGTCCTGAGGGATCGATTCCAATCCAGGGTGGGAGAGGTTAGGAGGAAACGTATTGAGGCTATAGCAACTGAAGAGGCGACCATACTGACTCTGGAGGCCGAATACCACAGGTCAAAGAGGGAGGTAGACCTTAGGAAACTGCTGGATGCTCAAAAGCTTTACAAGGAATTAACCACGAATGAGGCACGCACGCAGGTACTGGCCACCCTCCACCGCCTCTACGATGTGGGCGACAAATCGGGGAAACTTATGGCCTGGCTGAGTAGGCGGGAGAGAGCGGCCAGATGGGTGGACGGGGTCGGACTCCCCGGGGGCGCGCGAGCGTCCACGGACGACTCAATAGCGGAGACCTTTGCGTCCTACTACGAAGACTTTTACAGGGCTAGGGACCTCGGAGATGCGGAGGTGGTGCAGGCGTTCCTGGGTGACATGGAGATCCCACAGCTGGCCCCCGAAGATAGCGAGGCCCTGGAAGCCGACCTGTCCCTCGACGAAATCACGGGGCGTTAGCGCTATTGAAGCCCGGGAAGGCGCCGGGCCCAAACGGTTTCCCGGCTGAGTTTTTCAAACGGACGGGGACCTCCTCTCCCGCCACTTGAAGGGATTGTTTGTTGAGGCGTTTGACGCCGGGCGCCTCCCGCCAGATCTGACCCTTGCCACCATAGTCCCGATTCACAAGGAGGGTAAACCCAGGGAGGAGTGCTCCTCCTATCGTCCGATCTCTCTCCTAAATATCGAGACCAAACTGTTGGCCACCATTTTGGCGCAACGCTTGCGACAGGTCATTACAGATCTAGTGCACCCAGACCTAATCTGGGTTCCTCCCGGACAGGGCCACCAAACTCAACCTACGGCGTACCCACAATTGGCTCCAGGAAGTCTGCGACAGGGATGAACCCCACTGGTTCCTCTCCTTGGACGCGGAGAAAGCGTTCGACGCGGTGCATTGGCCCTTCCTGATGGGCACCCTTGAACGTTTTGGGATAGGGCCCAAGTTTTTAGGCTGGGTGAAACTGCTATACTCGGACCCCAGAGCGAAGGTGCGGGTCAATGGAAGACTCTCCAGGGAGTTTGCGATAGAGCGGGGGACACGGCAGGGGTGCCCGCTCTCCCCGCTCCTTTTCACCCTCACGATTGAGATCCGCATTCGGCGTAACCGGGATGTGATGTGGTTTCACTGGGGGGAGTCGGCCGCGGAACAGGAGAAGATCTCCCTTTACGCCGACGACGTTCTGTTGTATGTCACAGACCCGGCTAGGACTATCCCGGCACTGTTTAAGGAGTTGGGGGACTTTGGGGCAGTGGCTGGACATACCATAAACTGGCACAAGTCGGTCATTTATGACCCGCAAGGGGCCCCTAGGGGGGAGTGCCTGCCCGAACTCCTCATACACACCACAGAAGGCTTCCGGTATTTGGGGGTCTTTATCACCCGAGATGCACGTCGATCATATACAGATAACATAGACAGGGTTCTGGTGGCAGCGAAGACGGAGATGGATAGGTGGAGACAGCTTCCACTCACCATCCTGGGCAGAGCTGCCCTGTATAAAATGATCCTCTTGCCGAAGTTTTTGTATGCCCTCCAAAACGAATACTACCCTCTGCCGACTCCAACTATACGGAAAATCCATGCTGACCTCCGCTCCTTCTTGTGGCTGGGGAAACAACCCCGAGTGGCACTCACGACCCTGCAGCGCCACCAGTACAGCGGGGGAATCTCGCTACCCAACTTGGAGGCATACTATTGGGCTGAACACCTAGCCCCCATTAATGAGTGGATACATGCCCCTGCAGATCACCCAACTTACGCACTGGAAAAATCCAAATGGGGAAATAAGACGGTGCTCCACTTCCTCTACGGAGGGAAGGGAGGACGTAAGCTTCTCCCGGCGACTAGGATTACCCTGACCGCGTGGCGTAGAGCGACGGTAAAAATGAGATGGCAGGAAAGACCCACCCGTCAAACCCCTCTGTGGTCGTGTAGCTGGCTGGCTGAGCTACACAAATTACGGGGATTTAAAAAGTGGGATGACATTGGCATTTCTACAATCGGGGATGTCATAGCGAGGGGGGAGCTAAAGACCTTTCAGGCATTACAGCAGGATTTTGGCCTCCATAACACCCAATACTTCAAATACTTGCAATTACGACATGCGTGGGGGACACAAAACATTTCTCTTACAGACATTCCCCAATATGCGCCACTCGAGGGACGCCTGCTCCAGGAACAAATACTCAGGGGGGCGGTGTCCATGACATACAAAACACTGACAAACAACATGTTGGGTGATCTACAGGCTCTGAGGGAGAGATGGGAGGGTGATGTAGGCACACTAGAAAACCTGGATTGGGAACTCATCCTCATGCACCCTCGAGAAGTGGCCATAAAGTCGAGGCTTCGCCTCATCCAGTTCAAGGTTCTACACCGGGCCTACTTTGACAGGGCAAGACTCTTCCGGATGGGGAGGGCTGCTACTGCCTCCTGCCTAAGATGCCAACATCCAATGGGTGATTTTTTCCACATTATTTGGAGTTGTTCTGTGGTCCAGGAATATTGGAATGAGGTCTTCACTGAACTGTGTGCGATACTGGAGGTGGACATTCCCAGGGACCCCAAGCTGGCGCTCCTGGTCAAGTCGACTGAGGTGGATGTCACGCGGCACTCACTCATCTTTCTGTTGCTGGCGTTGGTAGTGGCCAAAAGAGATATAGCGAGACTGTGGGGGGCGCCAGGAAAGCCCAATCTGGATGACTGGAGGCGAGGCCTGGACATGTACATGGCGGCTGAAAGGGTTACGTATAAAGCGAGAGGATGCCCACGAAAATTCCGCAAAATCTGGGCCAAGTGGCGGCACTATCATGGACTAGAGTAGGGGGGTGATCCGTAGGGGGGGAGTGCGGGGGGCGGGATTGAACACCGGGGTGGTCTCATATGTGACTGGTCTGGACCTGTTGAATCTGGGTGGACTGGGGTGATGAGACGACACATATTCACAACACATGCCTTGAGGAGTGAGGCGGGCACGGGGATTTGGTGGTAGAGTGGGGGTAAAGAGGGCGAGCTGCTTGGAGGGGGGGGCAGAGGGCGGGAAGGGGGGCCTCGAATAGAGGTCTCTCAGTTGCCCTGGGGTGTTTTCATGGAGGTTGGGGGGGGGTGCGGGGTGAAAAGACAAAACGCAAATTGATTCTGTCATGATGACTGCCATGTACTTGTGTATTCAAAAAAGTTGCGAATAATCGGGTGGTGCGGAATGTTGACGCTCCCCCGTGATGTCATGATGCTTTTACTGATGGTCCGCATGATGCAACAATAAAAAGAAATTTTCAACAACAATGGGTGACACTGGTACCGACATAGGAACTACTCTGTCTTGCTGTGAGTCGGCTATTTGGTTCCCTTCATCAGTGATCAAAGCCCCTACTACAGTGTTAGTTTTTTCATCAGCGCAACCCTCGTCTATGTCGTGACATGCTAAGTTCGCAGCTGGATAACTTTCCATGTACTGAGTGCTAATTCCTGGACTAAAATAAGTGCGCCCAATCCCCAGTGTGCAATAGGTGTCATATAACTTTGGAATACAGTTTGGCATAGTCTCAAGTCAGTCAACTGCATCTAAGCAGCTGAACCTGTTGAAGGTGGGAATTCCAGTCCACATATTTCGGTCAGTCTGTCTGGCCGGATATGGTGCATAGCCGTAGTGCTGATTAGGAGCATTCCAGCTGGGTCCATAATTTAACGGCCTGGGTGGGGGATAAAAAAACAATAGGGGTCTGGCTACAATGGGTGATGCATCTCCATATGATTTCCATGCACAAATCTGCTCTGCACTATGGGGTTCTTCGAATGAAACAACTATACAATCACCCGGAATTGACTTTGCTATTGGACCGACCCATGGTACCCTGCGAACCATAAGAATTTTACTTTTCATATGGTTTGGAATCGGTTTGTTTGAATTTAACCAATAAATCACCTTATTTTTTAAGGACGAAAAATTCTCTTCATACTGGTTTTCCAATTCAGGTACCCCGGTAAGAACAATTACAAAGGGACTGGCGTCAGGGGGCAAATCAATATAACCTCCCTTGAAGTTGTTGTAAGTATGGGCTTGTTGATTATTATGTGGGTTGGTTCTATCAGCCAACAGTTTATTAGAGCCCAGGGTAGGCTGGTTATTTGGAGGTATAGTGGATGATACAAACTTCTGCAAGACGGGAGTCTTAGGGACAGGAGGATGAGTAACAGCAGCATTTGCTACCTGGGATTTTTTGCTTTGGACGGGACCCCTCGGCAAAGGTTTAGTAGTGGTGTTAGCCGAGAGAGGGTTTGAGGGTGTGGTAGTAGATTTTATTTGAGTGTTTAACGTCACATTTGTGCCTATCTTCTTTGTTCCTCCCTCTTTTTGGTGCTTTACACTAGATGTATTGGGATTCAAGAGAGCCACAGGGGCCATAGTCGAAGCATGTGTTGGAATATCACTACCATTAAGGCTTAGGCTTGCTAACGTTATGACACTCTTTTCCACCTCTAATAATTGATTTTCGATGCCAGTTAGTCTGACTTCTAACGGCCTGAGAAGTGTTTTAAGTGTTTCCCATACTAATTTCAAAAACTCTTCCCTGTCCCCTTGTAAAGCCTCCATAGATATGGACGTTTTCTCGCCCTCATCTACAGAGTGTTCTACCATTAAGTCCGGGTTAAGTGTCTCTGTGTTGACAGTACTGCTTTGTGCATTAGGGAGCTTCTGATCAGACCCGTTAATAGCAATAGTGGTAGGTTGTTGGGGGCCCCCCCCCTATAAGACATTTGCTTGAGGCTACCTTAGCCTTTTTTTTTTTTTTTTTTTTTTTTTTTTTTTTTTTGCGCAAGACCTTTATTGAAAATCAAGCATTTGACACAACATGAGCCTACAACCCGGAGGCCGGCCCGCTACGTTTATTCCATTAACCATCATTGTGATCCACTGTTACACAAGTTCCAGAATATTGCAGGGTATCTCACTTATGGTTAATCGCTGACATTCGAACTGAGTCTCACTTTTTTCACATTTTATAACAAGAACATTAAACAACATACCCCAATTCGGCCGTATCGTGTAATCCTAATGTACTACCCAGCAGTCGTGTAGATACACCCAAAGTCCCTCTCCCCCCGCCGTAACCTCACACCTGTCCCGTCAGTACTCATGCAGCCATGCAACCCATTCAGTCCATGTGTGGAAGTTCCTCAGCATCCTGCAGTGATGTCAGGTAATCCTCCAGATAAATCCACATGTTTTTTGGACGTGACTTAGCTGGCAGCAATTCTTCGTAAGTTTGTAACTTGTCACGACAAGTGGACATGTCGTGCAACCACGTTTTTAATTTCGGCACTTTGCGGCTATGCCAGCATTGCGCCACCTGTCTTTTAGCCAACAAGAGTGCTATCGCACAGAACTTCTTCTTCAAGGCTCTAAACTGCGGCACTATCCCCAGTAGACAGACTTTGGGTGTGCAGTGTACCTCTCCCTCCAACATGATAGATAAAGCATTAGTCACCTGTCCCCAGTATTCTTCCACCTTGGCGCAGTCCCATGCCAAATGTGCAAAACCCGCACCCTCCATGTTACACCTTTTACATCTGTCCTCCTCTTGAAGCCCAAATTTAAACAGTTTCTCTGGTGTGTAATATATTTGATGGAGGAATTTAAAGTGAATCAGCCTCAGATTGCCATTCGGTGTGAGTATTTGTGTCAGTGCGCATGTGCTAGCCCACTCCTCAGCAGATAATGGTGTGTCCAGTAGTGTATCCCACCGCTCTTTCGCTTTCAGCACTTGTCCGTCCAGTTCCAATTGTGCGGCCGAATACAGCCTGGACACCAGGTGTGATAAATCAGTAGTCGTGATTAACAGCTGCAGTGTCGCAAGGCATTGCGGCTCTGAAGGGAACGTGGGGTAGTGCTCTCTCAGGGCTCTAGTGAGTCTGTAATATGTAAAACGGAACATAGATGTTTGGTTACTAACATGACTTAGATTGTCTAAGCCCACGAATTCCCCATCTTGGAACACGTCTCCCATCCTATCGATACCGGCTTTGGCCAGTAGAGACATTCCGACGCTCTCCCCAGTTACCGAGAGCTCCTGGTGGTGGTGTAGCATCATGGCTGGTGCATATAGCGGGGTCTTGTGTGCCAGTTGCCCTAATTTATGCCAGGCTTTGACCGTGGCATCTACCGTGTTGATATCCCTAGCATGTAATGGGGGGCGGGTGTGTGAGATGATAGCCGTTAGTGGAATAGGGTGTGCGTCGCTTTCTTCTATAGCGGTGTGGGTGAGGTATGGAACTGCGTGATACCAATACGCCGCATATTGTGCCTGTGCGCATAAGTAATACAGGAGAAAGTCCGGTACCCCAAAGCCACCCCTTGCAAGCGGGAGGTGCAGAGTCTGTAGATCCACACGTGCCTGCTTACCTGCCCAAATCAGGGTCCGCACCAAGGAGTTTATATGTCGGAAGATAGCCTGTGGTGGAGTGATCGGTATGTTGTTGAACAGGTATAGCAACTTTGGCAGTATGTTCATTTTGACAATCGCTATCCTGTCCGCTAATGAAAGGGGCAGGTGTATCCAACGTTTTACACTGTCTTCCAGTTTCGCCAGTACCACTCCGTAATTTGCTCTGAGCACCTCATCCGGGTCCCTGTGGTACATGACCCCTAGGTACCGTATCGGGTCCTGTTGCCAACCCAGTGGAAAGTCCACCACAAACTCAGAAGTGGTGTCCGTGAGTGGAATTATAGATGATTTGGACCAATTTATGGCTAGACCCGAATGCCCCCCAAACCTGATGTATTCTCTGAGTATGGCGTTCAAATGAATCTCTGGGTCCCGGACATATAGTAACATGTCATCTGCATATAAGGAGATGTGATACCTTAGCCTTTTTTCTAGCGTATACAGATGGGTTTTTACGTTTACGCTTTTGTTGAGGGATTGTCTCAGCGACCCCTTGAGTTCTAATTGGAGCCGCTTCCCCTACCCCTTTTTCCCCCTCAGTAATCACAATCAGTGGATTTGAAGATGGAATATTTTCAGATGCAACACTGACTGGTGACCCTGCGTGATCTACTTCGGGATTGATAGGGGAAACTAAGTCCTCAGGAATAGGATGCACCTCGACCAAGGTGATAATTGGTGCTGGGCCAGAGGTGCGCTCAGGAGTTTTAGAGGTTGCAATACTACCCAATGAGGATTTCTTTCTTAATGCCAATTCAGTTGACAGCCTTCTTGCGGACTCTAATTCCAGGGAGACTCTATGCTGGAGTTTGGTAATCTCATTGTCAATCGACAGGCTAGTCCTTGTAATAAAATCATCCAGGGTCCCTGTAGCCTTTTTCCCAGATTTGGTGCTCTTACTTCGTGTTTCACGAACAGACATGATTGAAGTTGAGGGTAAAATAAATAGACTGACACTAGTAATTAGGGTGCCATGGCAAATACAACCAAGGGAAATGGCCCGGTCCGGTCTTATTCGGTCTGTAACGGCCTGAAACGGCCCAGTCTTTGCCCAGTCTTCGCCCCGGGCTGCGTCCCGCGCTGCGGGAGTTAGAGGTTATGATATAGGGGGCGTGGAGGCCGGGGGCGGGCCAGCAGGGAGAGCGGACCGGAAGCCTTGCCGCCTTACTCTCTGCTCCTTCGGCGTTGAACCCCTTGGCCAAAACGACGATGCGGCACCCGCGGAGCGGGTGCGGTGAGGAGTTGGTTGGCGCGCTGGAGCGCTGGAAAAAGTGCTGGTGTGCCTCTATACTTTGAACAAGGACCTCCGAGTTTTGCAAACGAGTAAGTGTCCCACTCGTTGTTGGTCAGGGAAGCCTTTTGAAGATCCTCAGTAGGGCGGGGGGCGGGCCAGCAGGGAGAGCGGACCGGAAGCTGGTCGTCGGTCTTGCAGGGACTTCTGGGTATTGAAGTCCCCGCACGCTCGCAGCCCCGCCGAAGCCTCACACCCGATGTTGCCTTGCTGCCTTACTCTCTGCTCCTTCGGCGTTGAACCCCTTGGCCAAAACGACGATGCGGCACCCGCGGAGCGGGTGCGGCGAGGAGTTGGTTGGCGCGCTGGAGCGCTGGAAAAAGTGCTGGTGTGCCTCTATACTTTGAACAAGGACCTCCGAGTTTTGCAAACGAGTAAGTGTCCCACTCGTTGTTGGTCAGGGAAGCCTTTTGAAGATCCTCAGTAGGGCGGGGGGCGGGCCAGCAGGGAGAGCGGACCGGAAGCTGGTCGTCGGTCTTGCAGGGACTTCTGGGTATTGAAGTCCCCGCACGCTCGCAGCCCCGCCGAAGCCTCACACCCGGTGTTGCCTTGCCGCCTTACTCTCTGCTCCTTCGGCGTTGAACCCCTTGGCCAAAATGACGATGCGGCACCCGCGGAGCGGGTGCGGCGAGGAGTTGGTTGGCGCGCTGGAAAAAGTGCTGGTGTGCCTCTATACTTTGAACAAGGACCTCCGAGTTTTGCAAACGAGTAAGTGTCCCACTCGTTGTTGGTCAGGGAAGCCTTTTGAAGATCCTCAGTAGGGCGGGGGGCGGGCCAGCAGGGAGAGCGGACCGGAAGCTGGTCGTGGGTCTTGCAGGGACTTCTGGGTATTGAAGTCCCCGCACGCTCGCAGCCCCGCCGAAGCCTCACACCCGGTGTTGCCTTGCCGCCTTACTCTCTGCTCCTTCGGCGTTGAACCCCTTGGCCAAAACGACGATGCGGCACCCGCAGAGCGGGTGCGGCGAGGAGTTGGTTGGCGCGCTGGAGCGCTGGAAAAAGTGCTGGTGTGCCTCTATACTTTGAAGAAGGACCTCCGAGTTTTGCAAACGAGTAAGTGCCCCCCTCGTTGTTGGTCAGGGAAGCCTTTTGAAGATCCTCAGTAGGGCGGGGCGGGCCAGCAGGGAGAGCGGACCGGAAGCTGGTCGTCGGTCTTGCAGGGACTTCTGGGTATTGAAGTCCCCGCACGCTTGCAGCCCCGCCGAAGCCTCACACCCGGTGTTGCCTTGCCTCCTTACTCTCTGCTCCTTCGGCGTTGAACCCCTTGGCCAAAACGACGATGCGGCACCCGCGGAGCGGGTGCGGCGAGGAGTTGGTTGGCGCGCTGGAGCGCTGGAAAAAGTGCTGGTGTGCCTCTATACTTTGAACAAGGACCTCCGAGTTTTGCAAATGAGTAGGTGTTGATTTACCTTTGGAGCTAAAATATGATGGCTGCTTGGAGCTGATGCTCTGCAGTGAGCCCGTGCAAAAAAGCCGGAGCGGCATACCACCGCACGTAAAATCCACCAGAAGCACAATCCCTGAAATCGGAATGTCTGCCGCTCTCACAGAACCCAACTTCGCCTCCATTAATCACGGCTGAGCCAAAAAACAAGGCGAAATACTCCTGAGACAAGGCGACCGTAAACTAAAATGGCGCTTGGAGAATTTTCTAGCCTACACCCGGAGGTCGCTTGATAGGAGCCACGATACCGCTGGATCTAGTTCTGACTATCTACGGAGCCTCCATTCCCTCCCCAAGGTACAGCACTGCCGATTTATCCCCCAGTGGTGGAATGAGTACCATTGGGAAGGACCTGCCTGCCCGCAATCATTGGGAAATGACTGCCGTCACAGAAGCTGTCACATTCGTTTGAGTCTGCTGTGACGGCCGCCGTTCCTCATGATCAGCAGTGCGGACCCCCTCGGCTGAATGAGAATAACATCCGTAAGAAGTGGAGAAGAAGTGAGTGCTCTGCACGAGCGGATTGAATGTAAGGCTGATAGCACCCGCCTGAGTCGTCGTGACCCCGGCCAGCGGGGAATACAGACTGCCATTGTTAGCGGCCCCCCTGCAAGGAAGAGGTTAGCCTGTGGGGCAAATTCTTGTTTAAATGAATCGTAGGGGCTTGGGGGCTAAGATGACAGTGCAGACATCTAAATAAGCCCTACCTGACTACAACATGGTGCCCAAGATGAGACATGCCTGACCCTGACTTGGTGCCTGCCGTATAGAAGAGGAGCAACATACAGGAATAAAGCTACTGTAAGATGGCAGCCAAGCTACATACCCTTTCCTATCATGCCATCCTCATCATCTCCACCCTCCCATTTCTGGACTCAAGACTTTCGGTCACTTCATGGCTTTCATTCTAACCCGGCAGAACCCGAACCACATGGCCGATTCCCAGTGGAGCTGCACCGACAGCTACAGGGGAGATTTGCTCCGGCGCACCGCTATGGCCGTCACCTACCCAGCCGGACTTCGGACATATGTCTCGTCGTTTTTCCCTGCTACTGTCTCCCCACTGTGAACATCCAGCTCTCCTGGTCTTTTTGGGTCTTGACTTTTGTGTTCGCTAGTAACTCCTGTCTTGACTTTGTAAATATTCTGTTATGTAAAATTTTGTAACTTGCAACTCTCTTTTTCCTTATGTAAACTGCTCTGATACCTTTGGATCTAGCCAGCGCTACATAGAACTTCTCAAATAAATAACATAAATAACAATATCCAAAAGAGCAACAAATATAAAGGAAGAGGATTCTAGTCTTCTTCAGGCCTTTAGCCAGGCGGAGGAAGGATGGCCATATAAGGCAGTGGGAGGTTTTCGTGTGGACGAAGCAAGTCAAAAACCGGAGGTCAAAGTGAGTACGGAGATTATTTTTGGTTCTACGCTATCAAGAGTGGGAGGATGTTTGAGACATTTCAAAAGAGAATGGGAAAGTTAACATAGGATCCTTCGGTGTAAGAAACAATACAACAGAATGCTATAGAGTTGTGGAATGTCCTCAGCAAGTAAGAGTGCAAAGGGAGATAAAGGCAATAGTGAATTCAGAGAAAGAGTTGTTCATTCAGAAAGGTTCGCTATAGCACATAGAAGAGACAGCAAGGTGCTTTGTAAGCAATATATTTTTTGTCAAGAAGAAGGACAAATGATGGAGGCCTATCATAATCTCAGAGAGCTCAACAACTTTTTGATATACAGACATTTCAAGATAAAAGGAATCTATTGGCTGAGAGATTTATTGATGGTTGATTGGCTAGTGAAATTGGATCTAAAAGATACATATTTCACAGTTCCAAACAAAAAGTGAGTCACAAATATTTACGATTCAGATGGAAAAAAATCTTTATGAATTATTGCCTTCCGTTTGGCCTATCTTCTGCACCTTGGTTTTTTACGAAGGTGATGTGATCGGTCGTGTCATATTTCTGAGAAAAGGGAATTTGCATGATTGTTTACTTAGACAACATTCTTTTAATGTCACAGGATATGGAAGAGCTGAGGAAGGTGTTGACACAAGTGTTGAGGATGGTGAAATGTTGACGGTTTTTGGTGAACGAAGAAAAATCAGTATTAGTATCTTCACAGACTATGGAGTTTTTGGGTTCCCAGGTAGATAAAGTAGAGAGTAAGTTACAGCTACCTGAGAGAGGAAGACAGGGATGATAAAGAAGGAGATTCTTCAGATACTGAAGAGAATAAGAATAGAAGTTATGTCATAAAATTCTTAGAGTTGACAGTTGTGTTGTATGTGCTGAAAAGTTTCAGGAGGAGTTTAGAAGATCAATCTGTGTTGATGAAGATGGACAATGTTTCGGCTTTTGCATATATTAACAGATTGGTGGAACCAGATCCAGACGATTGGCAGAGTTGTGAAATCAGTTTGTGATTTTTGCCTAGAGCACAAGATCGCAGCAAAGGCTACCAGGAGTTTAGAATTTGACAGCAGATTGAAATTTTTGACATTTGAGGAATTACAGCGACTAGACGTTAAGGCAGAGTTGGTTTTTCAGGATAGACAGAGTTTGGGGTCCCTTGGAGGTGTATATGTGTGTGAATTGACTAACTTACCAGATAGAGAATTATTACTGCTGGATGCCGAACCCTATGGCATCAGCGGTAGACACATTTTTGCAG
The DNA here is from genome assembly GCF_964263255.1 of Lissotriton vulgaris. Lineage (NCBI taxonomy): Eukaryota > Metazoa > Chordata > Amphibia > Caudata > Salamandridae > Lissotriton > Lissotriton vulgaris. The sequence continues at coordinate 225,725 of NW_028245804.1, read as the reverse complement.
GTATGGAAGAAGAGGAGAGCCTATGCATTTGCTTCTGTCACAATTATCCACAGTGTGCACTTGAAGTTGAGAGAAGAGAGATGTCAGATAGTGTTGGTGACACTGTTTTGGGTGTTGCAGGTTTGGTTCCCAACAGTGATTGCTTTTTTGATTCCAGTAAAGGAAGGTTTACTGAAGAATACAGAAGAAGATCATCCTTTGATACAGAGCAAGGTGCTTGGAGGGTGTTAGGAGATTAAGCTGTTTCAATGTACTTTTGAATTGGGCTGCAGAGTTGCTTGAGGAGTCCTGGGTACCAAGAACTAGGATAAGAACAGGAAAGGAGTCTGGTTCCTGTGGAGGCTCCTATAGTGGAGGTGATACATTTTTTGTTGAAAAATTTGAAGAAGGTTTGGGATATCAGACTATGAATTGTTACAGGTCAGCCATTTCGGGAGCTCATGAACATGTTGATGGTAGGTAGGAATGTTATATATAGTATGCAGAGTTCTAAAGAGAGTATGAGGTTAAGAAGACCACCTAAGGCACAATATAATGTGTTGTGGGATGTCAATGTCGTGTTGTCATTGTTTTTGACATGGCCTGCAAATACATACTTGGATTTGAAAAGACTTTTTGAGAAATTACCAGCTTTACTGTTTTTGTTTTCATGCAGAAGAGTTTCGGATGTGAAAGCGTTAGAGGTAGGTAACAAGGTTAACAGTGCGGACTGGATGTATTTTGAGATTGGAAGAGAATGAAGACTATATCAGAGTACATTTATTATCTGAGAGATCCATATGAAAAGAAGCTGTTTGTGGTGGATTGTATGACTCAGTATGAGAACAGAGTTTTGGAATTTAGGGAACATGGAGAAAGTCAATATTTGATATCTTATGTGAAACCCTATGGTGCTGTGAGCACAGCAACTATTGGGTGAGAGATGTCATGAAAGAAGGACGTATTAATGTGACCATGTTCAAGTCGCATTCATTGCGAGGGGCTATGGTGAGTAAGTTGTATTTGTCTTGTGCGTGGTTGGTGGAAGCATCTAATTGGACAAAACATTATTTTCGATTAATAAAGCATGCCTCAAATGTAGTGTAGAAGGGCTTTCAACATGCAGAATGGAAGGATCCAGTGATGAAATGAAATGGCGATTCTCCCAATGTAATGAACAGAGAATCAAGATTTCATTAAAGACACGGAGGCTAACATTATCCTGCCCTCTCCAACCCTCAAAGGGAAAAAGATGGAGAAATAAAAGGAAAGTGAGGTTCTGGTGGAAGATCTTGCAGATGACTGTTCAGATTTGGATACAAGCAAGATGTGGATTTAACACAAATTGAGTATTAATGCTATAAGATGATTTTCTGGTACAAGGTATATGCAGAAAGTAAAATATTGGTGACGGGTTCGGTATATTTAACCCACAAAATAACCAGGAAGGAAGAGGTTCAAGTCCAGGACAAGGTAGATTGCAGGAAGAAGAAGGTGCAGAGGAAGGAAGATGATTCACTGCATCAAAAGAGGAGTATTGTTCAGTGAAGGGGATATTTATGGACTACATGGTTCTGGTTCTAGGGTTATTTTGTTGTTGTAAGGTTCTTGTAAGGTGCTGCAAGAGTGGCATTAAAGGATGTAGTGCAGAATGTTAGCCTCTGTGTCTTTAATGAAATCTTGATTCTATATTCATTATATTAGGAGAATCTGCATTCTAGCACGACCTAGAACCACAGGAGGTTTGTTATATCATCATGGAATTTTCAGTTGGTCTTGACTGAATGCAGAGTGTTTGAGGATGTTGATCAGGTTTCAGCTTTAGGGGTGATGGTGCCCTGCGCAACAATACCCCTAAACATCACTCTATGCATTTTTTTGGGTGCTCTCTGTACTTTCATATCTGTGTACCTGCAGTATTTTCGATAGAATCATAATTTCAATGTGCCTATATTTTACCTTCATTCAGCCCCCAGAGTTCTCAGTCGTGCAGTCGGCACATGCTCCATCTGATCTGCATATGATAGGGGAGAGGAGGATAACCATACCAGGGCGGTACCCCCTATCCCCGCCGCCCCGACACGGGAAAGTAAGATGGTATGCTCAACCGTGTCAAAGGCGGCTGAGAGGTCGAGGAGGACCAAAGCCTGGGCCTGGTTGGTATCCATTCCCTCCCTGAGGTTGTCAAGGACCGAGAGTACTACGGACTCCGTAGAGTGTGGGGGGCGGTAGCCGGCCTGGCGGGGAGCCAAAACACCGTACTCCTCCACAAAAGTGCTCAAAGACCTGGTAACATGGCGTTCGAGCACCTTAGCCAAAAATGGTAGGAGGGAGATGGGGCGATAATTGGCGGGGACCGAAGGGTCTGCGCCAGGCTTCTTTAAGATGGGAACAATAACAGCTGTTTTCAGTGGATTGGCTACAACCCCCTGGGAAAGAGAACTGTTGAGAAAGTGAAGAGGGGGATCTGGACAAGTTGTATAAATGTGGCGAAGGATGTGCGCGGGGCAAGTGTCCAATGGGGAGCCGGATTTAACAAGGGGAATTATCGAGGTCAAGGATTCCTTAGTCAGGGGGGGAAGGGCATCGAGTTGTCCCTTAGGTGGAGGACACTGAGGGTCAACAAAAGTCGGGGGCAGGTGAGGGAATGTTGGCTTTGATAATAGCAATCTTCTCGATAAAGAAATTATTTAAGGAGTGACAAAGGTCCTGGGAAGGGGAGGGCTTAAGAGATGTCCTATCGGAGAATGCCAAATTGTGGACAATCGAGAAAATTTCCCTCGGTTGATTCTCAGCTGCAAGAATCTTTGAGGAGAAGTAGGCCGTTTTTGCAGCCAAGATGGCCTTCTTATATTGAGCCAGGAGAGTGGTGAACTCAGATCTAGGTAAGGGACAATAATTCCTCCTCCAGGCACGCTCGGCTCGGCGTACCGCTAGTTTGATGGTCTTAAGATCCTCGTTAAACCACAAGTTGGCATCCTTCTCCCGCTTTGAAGTCACCCGCTTCAGCGGGGCAATGGAATCACAGCCTGAGAAGAGCCAATGTTCAATGGCAACGGCCTGAGAAAGAGTGGATAGGCCTTGTAGGGTAGGGTAGGAAGAGGTTAATAATGCAGATGGATTCTCCGGATCCACTCGGATCCATGAGCGTACCAAAACATTCTTTGGGAGCGGGGGCCTAACAGTAGGGTTAATAGGAAGGGTAAACGAAATCAAGTGATGGTCAGACCAGGTGCAAGGTAAGATGGACAGGGAGTCTACCGGACAGTTCAGGGACCAAATCTGATCTAAGATATGTCCTTTGACATGAGTGGGAGAATGAACATGTGACACAAAATTGAGGGATTGAAGTGTATCTGAGAACTCTCTTGAGGACGGACATTCCGCTGGATCTGAAGGCCAAAAGTTAAAGTCTCCCAATAATAAGATGGAAGAGTTATTGACCGTGGGAGTGGCCAATACCTCCTGAAAATCAGAGAGAAAGAGTAAGGGTGACTGTGGGGGACGGTAAGTGAGAACACAAGTAAGAGGGGGAGTGGTAGATGTAGTACGGATGGCAAGGTACTCTGTTGTGGCGATATCTGGCAAAGATAGACGTTGGAAGGGGAGGTCAGCCCGGGTAATGACCGCTACGCCACCCCCGGTCCTACCAGCAGAACGGTCTGCTCGTAGAGCATAGTATGGAGCAGGGAGAGTGGCCAATAAGGCAGGGAGAGAATCCTCACTAAACCAAGTCTCTGTTAGGAAGAGGAGATCAGGTGCGTAAAGGTCCAGCAGCACCGACAGTTCATGTGAGTGGGCCACTGCTGACCGGGTGTTAAGATAATAGGCCGAGAGAGTCCTAAGTGATACTAGGCTGGCATCCTCTCTGGGAAAATGAAAGGGAATGGGGGGAGCGAGAGGGCGGGAAGATAAAGAAGCGGGGGACAGATCAAGTGAAGATATGCGAGAGCAAGTGGAGGCGGGCAAAGGCCACGGGCCATGAAGACTGCGGAGTTGGGAGGAAGTGTACATTCCCCCAATTTTTTTTCTCAAAATTTCCCACTAGCAGTGCTTTAAATGGGCCGGTCCTGTCTGGTACTGAGTACCGGCATTCTTTTATTTTTAGAGGTAGAATACCTGCACTTCTCAAGAAAAACGTAATACATTTACTTGGAGAGTACCTTCACTTCTCAGAAATAAGCAGGGAATCTGGCACAGAGAACTTGAACGTCAAGGAAAACGTAATACATTTACTTGGAGAGTACCAGCAGCACTTCTCAGAAACAAGCAGGGACTCTGGCACAGAGTACCTGCACTTCTATTTTTCCATTTCAAGCACTGCCCACTTTCCTGATTTTAAGTGTTTACATGTATGAGTGACTCGATTCAGCGTATGCGCTATACAAGAGCCATAAAGAAACTATAAACACACACATCCAGGAAAAGCAAGCATTGTTAGAGGATGCAAACAAACTCAACCCTAAACAGGGACTGGACCGCTGCGATTAATGTACTTTAAGAGGATCATCACAGTATGGAGAAAAAGATCGGTGTTTTAGAGAGCAAAAATAATGATGTGTGGCTCAGTATAAACTCATTTCAAGGTTATTTTCCTAACCGTTGTGGCTATCCTGAGCGTTTCTCTCTGGGCGAAAAAAAAAAAATTGGGAAATGTGCAGCCACAATGGCATCCTGCTGTCTGCCTGCCGAGCATCAGCTGGTGGACTCAAATAGATCAGTCCCTTTGTGGGACAATACTTGTATTAGGTATCCCTGTGTTGCACCTCAAACAGAGTTTTCGAAGTAAAAACTACATTGGAGATAACATAGTGTATCTGGAATCTATTACTAGTGTGCTATTTCCAAATGTTTCCTCCATAGTTTAAATATTAAAATACGGTTTTCACACTATTCAATATAAATAGAATCTGCTTCCAAAATGTTATTTGAAAATTAATAAAGTTCATTCACATGAAAATGGGCAAGGCCGAGCGCTAGAATAGCGCCCGCCGCCATTATGGCGGTCGCACCGATCCCCGGGGACAAGGTGGGGGGGGTGGGAGCACTCCCACCTCCCGAGGGCGCCCAATGTTGGGTGCAGGACTGGTTTAGACCGACCTTGCCCGCGTCTGCACTTAAAAGAGGGTGCGGGGAGCAGAAGAGTCTCTTGTTCATCTGCTCCCCGCAGGCACAGAACTTTTTTTGGTTTCAGGCAGTAATGTCGTATTTAGTTGTGTGTATCCGGTCAGGCGGTAAGGTCATGATTGGTAAGCATAGTCTCGGTCCTTAGCGGTCAGAACCATGTAACTCCAAGGACAGTGACATCCGGTAGGTAGGCTGTCGGGGTGCGGGGGCTGGGGGAGAGACACTCTTCCCAGTGGGCCTGTGGCCACCCCCGTACGCGCATGTGCATCAAGGCGCAAGTATGCCGAATTTGGTAGCCCCCGTTTATGGAGTGTAAGGCACAGGGCGGAGTCATTTGTAGTTTGCTGGGATCTAGAGGCTGCCAGTCATTGACCTTGCCGTAGGCTCTAGAGGGGACACACAGAAAGTGAATATATGCATTGTTAGGTTTACGGTAGGACTGTCATGTGTATTAGAGTTTAAGGTTAGCCACGTTACATCATCTGTCTAACAATGTATCCGCACTTTCTGCGTAATTGAATTTGAATAAACAATGTTTTTTAATTTTGTAATAAAATACGGCCGGGGGGTAACACCCCCTATTCCAAAAAAGTAAAGAATTGGTGTGGTCCGATTGATTGCCTTGAAGGAGGGAGGGTGACCCCATCCGTACAAGGGCTTTGGTTACAAAAGGCAAATAGGGGACTCAGTGAGTACTAGACCATAATAGTTCTGTATGAACAGTGCAAGTCCATGAAGTCATACGATAACAGGCAAAACATAATACAAGCAGAAAAACAATTCGCAAGCAAGAAGATGCACACATGTTCAGGGAAATGTGAAAATGTTAATCTATACCTTAAATTACACCTGATGGTAACAAAAGCATTTTTATTAATTCACTTTAAATTTGATTGATGTTGTAGATTAGGAAAGCCAAAATGTGCAGACCTAAATTTATGTAGTTCACAGAACGACAGCATTATTTTAATTACGTTCGAATAAGTTTAAAAAAAGAAGCCAAATATGTACATTAAATGAAGAACATAGATTCAATAATAAAACAATCCGAGAACATTGGAAGAAAATGGGAGTAGGCAACAGTAATAATGAAATGAAACACGGATTTGTATAGCGCAGCTTATCACCCGTGAGGGTATCCAGGCGCTGTGTATAGGCACAGGGAGATTAAGTGATTTGCCCAGAATCGCAAGATGTTGAGCTGATGCCAAGACCCGCACCTGTGTTTCCAGCTTCGAAGTCGTCAGCTCTGGCCATCGGGCCACATTCTTTAATGGAGGTGGACAAAGGTAGCTATTAATGGGCTTTAGTAAGTTCAAATCATCAGGAGCTAAGCCAGCTTTGTCTTATCTTCTCCAACCGCCCACGAAGACTTCGCCACAGCATTCCTGAAACTAGAACATGGAACCTGGTGAATGCTGATAATACCACACACCTTCACCTCACAAACACCACACACAATTATTCAGAAAAAAACACATCAACAAAAAATAAAACCCTACATATAAACTATGATACAAGCACACAAGTAATACAAGATAAAACACAGAGATACCCAAAAAATGAATGAAATTGCCCACAGTAGTCTTTCAAATACAAAGGCCTTCTTCCTTCCTGGTGTCTTTTCCTCACCAATGTCTGAGAATCCAGGGAACCTTCAAGAAAATTCTTCCCACCAGTTTTACAAGAATCACAAGTAAAGGACACGTAACAATTCCACTTAAATTCCAAATTCTATTATCTTGTGTTTTAACAGCATTCTTAAAAACCTTAATCACTTACATAGTTTTGCTGAATCTTGACCCAATCATCAACCAGTACTACTGTCCGTCTTTTTAACTCTTTTCCAATCATTGAACTCACACTTCCTCTTAAGCATCTTACACTCCTCTCTATCTAGCACCACAGCCTTATTCGCCATTTGTTTTCCAACACAACCTCTCCTTTCATTAACACAACTTGGACACACTACACAGTTTGGTATCATCCCTTTAAATAGTTCAAAAGAAGTAACACTAGTTGTGAAATAAGGGTTCAACCTATACACCCTCACTTTGTCCTTCAAATCCTGCATCCAACTCTTACTACAAGGTACCGTGCTTTAAATAGGGATGATAAAGAGAAGTTCTTCTATGTACAATTCCTTTGTTAGACAAAAATTCTTCTATCCCTTTCGAAGTGAGTTGCACTCTGTTATCCATCAACAAAATGAAAGGAAAACCTTCTCTGTCTAACAGCTCACTCAGAAACAAATGACATCACAGGTTGCAATGGAATTCACAATTTTCACCTCTGGCCACCGAGAGTACATGTCAGGGCAACACAAGATATATCGATCTACGCTAGATTACCATATGGGCCCCACAATATCCATCGCTATTTCCGCCAATGAACCAGAAGGGTACTTGCGAAAACCCATCGGTTGAGTCCTACACTTCAAAATTCTATCACTAGTCATATACTTACCACAACTCCTGACCCTTCTTTCAATCATTAAATCCATACCTAGCCACTAATAATTACTAAACATTCTCTCTTTGGTTTTTGTTTTGGAAATGCCAAAGTGACTTTAATTGGCGTCAAAAATTATTCGGTGTTTCAAACATGTAGGAGGCACCAACTTATCACCTCTTCACAACAACGCATCCTTGCTACCACTCATTTATGTTTCCTAATAGAAACAGAGTCAATGCCTTTTCTCATAAAAAATCTCCTTCAAGAGCTTGTGATTAGTTTTGACTTTAAAAACCCTCTGTTTTTTGCCTACAAAAAGGGGGAGAGCAAAGATCAGTAAGATCGGCAGTGCGAAAATTACCACTCAAGGATGAGTGGAAGGTCCAGCCGCAGCATGTGCCCCTAGCGGTAAGGTTTATCAAAAAGGAAGCTGGGCTGTTCCCGGGGAACCTGAGTGTGAGCGGTCACTGGGGTCTGTAGTGGAGGGCTCGTAAGAGACCTACCAATGGGTATCCAATATGTTGGATATAATGGCCTCACACACCTTTGCAGGTGTCATGCTTCATCATAGGCAATCCTCCTCGTTGGGTAGGCGGTGCAATCAGCAATGGGCAACACCTCAAAGAGGGGCTCTTTAGCGGAGATGTTTTACCCAACTGCCTATGGGTGAAGTGCGGGTGAGGGGCCAGGAAAGTGTAGACGGTGTTGTGAGTTAAAATGAAGCAATAGGTACCGGATTTTTTTTTAATTCTGGTGGTCCTTTGCTTCAAATAAAACCAAACACTATGTTGGAAGGCGGTGGCCCCAGGGGTCAAGAGGACTCTCCTAACCGCCTGGAACCTCCTCTCCCACAATTACTGCCGAGTCTTATCGAGGGGGAGTCCCCGCCGGGGAGGACTGATCGTACACACTGTCGACACACCACACTTATGAACGGACACTACACCGTGATTCTTTATCAAGAAAGACTTTATCAAGATTGAAAGTAGGGAGCAATACACAGCGATCGAGGGATCGCGAAAGTCTCGTAGCGAGGGATCGGGGAAGCGGGACAGTCTTAGGATGCCAGCTGGCACGCCACGTACCCTGCGCACAGTTCTCAATCCTCGAACTGGGGGGTACGAGGGCTGGCGACGGGACTTGCTGTCCTACTCACTTCTGGTTCAAGATGATCGTGAGGGTAGCGTAGATGGTCCAGCCGGACCAGAGAGTTCGTCAAGCCGCGATGAGGTCAGCAGGGCTTTGGGCAGGAGTACTCCGTCGTACTCGTAGGCAGATGGAGCCGCGACAGCGTCAGCAGGGCTCCGATGGTTCAGATCTTGTTTCTCGAGAGTGGGCCGGGACAGCGTCAGCAGGGCTCCGATGGTTCAGGTCTTGTTCTCGAGAGTGGGCCGCGACAGCGTCAGCAGGGCTCCGATGGTTCAGTTCCGTAGATTCGAGGGTGAGCCGCGACGACGTCAGCAGGGCTCAGTGGGTCAGAGTCTGTTCTCCTCAAGGTCAGCCGTGATCAGATCAGCATGGCTTTCTTGTCCAAGATACAACTGCCGACTAGATGGGAGGCAGGCTGTCTTATAGTACTGGAGCTCTTTGATGTCCGGACCCTCAGAGGCAGGGGGCCGGAGGTCCGAGGGCCAGGCGCCTGATCGTCTGGGCGGTTGGTTCTTTGATGCTTTGGACCATGCGCCCAGGGAATCCCAGACGCCCATCAGGGCCTGGAGCCAGCTCACTAGGAGGCCCAAGGTGCAATCGAAACCAGCCCCCATAGATAGTTCAGAGGTGTGAGGGAAACCAGTTCCTCGGAAGGGGGGCCGGAGGTGTGATGGAAGTCTTGGTTTCCGGTACTTGAGGAGTCGTTCACCCCCCGGGTAGATCTGGGCGCGCCAGCCCAGCTGCAGCCAGGAGAGGCCAGGGGCTGCCGAAAGGAAAGAAGGCGGCCGGCCGGCCGGGGTGGCCAAACTTGGAGTCTGATGGTCGCGTGCACGGGTGCAGGCACGCGGTCTGGGGATCGTCTCAGGTCCAGTGTAGGAGTGTCATATACAGTTCTGGGTGGACGGGAGTCGCTCCACCCGTAGATCTGGAGCTTCGGAGATCAGCGAGGACCACGCCACGAGGCCGGGTCCAACATGCGTCCCCTCCAGCTGAAAGACGAGGAGAACTACCCATCCTCTTGGGGGTTCTCTTCGCTGAGGCGGAAGAAGCGGGACAGGCCGTCGGCGTTGGCGTGGTCGGCACCAGGCCTGTGTTCCACAGTAAAATCCATCCCTTGGAGGGAGATGGACCAGCGTAGCAGTTTAGGGTTCTCTCCTCTCATCTGCATGAGCCACCGGAGAGGACGGTGGTTGGTCTGGACCCGGAAGTGGGTCCCGAACAGGTAGGGCCTCAGTTTCTTCAAGGCCCAGACCACTGCGAAGGCCTCTCGTTCGATGGTGCTCCATCTCTGCTCCCGGGGTAGTAGTCTCCGGCTGATGAAGGCCACCGGATGATCAATCCCCTTGTCGTCCACTTGGGAGAGCACGGCCCCGATGCCATGTTCGGAGGCGTCGGTCTGAACCACGAACTCTCGGGAGTAGTCAGGGGCCTGTAGTACTGGAGCGGTGCACATGGCCTCTTTCAATGCTTCGAAGGCCTTCTGACAGGCGGGGGTCCAGTTGACCTTCTTGGGGTTGGCCTTGGCTGTCAACTCGGTGAGGGGGCCTACAATACTCCCATACCCCTTGATGAATCTGCGGTAGTACCCTGTGAGCCCTAGGAAAGCCCGCACCTCGGTCTGGGTCGTGGGTGTCTCCCAGGCATTGATGGCGTCTATCTTGGGTTGGAGGGGGGCCACGAGGCCGCTGCCGACCTGGTGCCCTAGGTATACCACTGAGCTTTGTCCTATTTGGCATTTACTAGCTTTAATGGTGAGCTCGGCTCGACGCAGGGCGTCCAACACCTCCCAGAGGTGGTGTAGGTGCTGGGGCCAGTGAGCACTGAACACCGCAATGTTGTCTAGGTAGGCTGCACTGAAACCTTCCAACCCAGCCAGGACCTGATTGACCAGTCGCTGGAAGGTGGCGGGGGCGTTTTTCATGCCGAAGGGCATGACTCGGAAGTGGAAATGGCCATCCGGAGTGGAGAAAGCAGACCTTTCTTGGGCCCTATCCGTGAGGCCGATCTGCCAGTAGCCACTGGTGAGATCGAAGGTACTAAGGTACTGAGCCGACCCTAGGCGGTCAATCAGTTCGTCGGCTCGGGGGATGGGGTGTGCGTCGGTTCGGGTGACTGCGTTGAGTCCGCGGTAGTCTACGCAGAACCTCAGCTCAGGAACGGTGCCGGGGGTGGCCGCCTTCGGAACCAGGACCACGGGGCTAGCCCATGGGCTGTCAGAGGCTTCCACCACTCCTAGGTCTAACAATTTGTCGACCTCAGCCTTGATGCAGGCTCCGTCTCGGTCTGGGATTCGGTAGGCTCTGTGCCGTACCGGAGGACTGTCGCCGGTGTCCACGTGGTGGACGCACCAACTGGTGACTCCGGGAGTGAGGGAGAAGAGGTCTGAGAATTGTCCCAGCAAGTGGCGACATTCCTCACGCTGTACGGTGGTGAGGGAGGAGGAGAGACTCACTCCCTCTACGGAGCCATCTTGATCCTTGGCACACAGGAGGTCGGGTAGAGGGTCCGTTTCCTCTTCCTCTCCGTCGTCGGTGGCAAGGAGTAACCCCAACTCAGACCGCACAACATGGGGTTTGAGCCGGTTTACGTGTAACACTTTCAGGGCGTTCCTGGCTGATTTCGTATCAACGAGGTAGGTGACCTGGCTCTTGCGCTCTATCACCTTAAAGGGTCCAGTCCACTTGTCCTGCAAGGCACAAGGTTCCACTGGGGACATGACCCAAACCTGTTGACCAGGTTGAAACTCGACCAGAGTGGCATTCTGGTCGTACCAGCGTTTCATCTCCTCTTGGCTGGCTTCCAGGTTGGCCTCGGCCAGTTCGCGAAACTTCCGCGTCTGGTTCCGGAGGGCCAGGACGTAGGAGAATACGTCGGGGGTGTGCTCGGAGGGGCGGCCTCCCAGCCCTCCTTGACCAGGCTGAGGGGACCCCGGACGGGGTGCCCATAGAGCAGCTCGAAAGGGCTAAACCCCAAGGATTTCTGGGGTACCCCTCGGTAGGCGAACAGGAGGCAGGGTAGGAGGACGTCCCACTTGCGTCGCAAGGGCTCCTCCAGACCCATGATCATCCCTTTCAGGGTGCGGTTGAACCGCTCAACCAGGCCGTTGCCCTGGGGATGGTAGGGGGTGGTGAACCGGTATGACACCCCACACTGTTGCCAGAGGGACTTCATGTACAGAGATATGAAGTTTGTGCCTCGATCGCTTACCACTTCTCGGGGGAATCCCACCCGGGAAAAGATCCCCATGAGGGCCCGGCCCACGACTGGGGCCGTCACGGTCCGGAGGGGGATGGCTTCGGGGTATCGGGTGGCGTGATCGACCAGAACCAGAATGAACCGGTGGCCTAAGGAGGTCCTGGGGTCCAGAGGTCCGACGATGTCGATCCCCACCCTCTCAAAGGGGGTACTGACAACTGGAAAGGGCTGGAGGGGAGCTTTGCGCTTGCCTCCGCTTTTGCCGCTAGCCTGACACGTGGGGCAGGACTTGCAGTGGTGTTCCACATCAGCCCGCATGTGGGGCCAGTAGAAATGGGTCACTAGGCGTTGGAAGGTCTTATATTGGCCCAGATGTCCCGCCAGGGGCACATCGTGGGCCAGGTTGAGGAGGAGTCAGCGGAAACGTAGGGGTACCACCAGCACACGGGCTGACCCTAGTTCGGCGGTCTTCTGTTCACTGTACAGTAGGCCGTTTTCCCAGTAAAGGTAGTGGGAGCTGGACTGGTCTCCAGCGGCCTGGGCTGCGGCCTGTCGCCGGAGCCCCTCTAGGGCAGGGCAGGAGGTCTGCTCCTGGCAGAACTCCCCTCGGGACGGTCCTCCCTCTTGGCGCCACTGGGCCAACTCGGGGAGATCTGCTAGGGTCGGGACTGGTTCGACAGCGGGTCCGAGGGGACCTTCGTCCGATGTGTTTTCTTTGAGGGAGGGCTGGTCAAGGAACGTAAGGTGCTCGCCGCCCTCGGGGACATCAGGGGCCGAACTGGGGAACTCAGGCTCTTCGTTCTCGGGGTTGGGCATCCTGGCGGTCATGGCTCGGGTGCTCACACAGGCCCATTGGGGCAGGCCTAACATGGCTAAATGGGTCCTTCTCTCTACCTCTTTCCACTGGGAACTCTCTAGGTCATTCCCCAGGAGGCAGTCTACGGGCATGTCCGTGCGGACTGCGACCCGCAGATCGCCCGAGACCCCCTCCCACTCAAACGGGACCTGGGCTATCCTGCAGGTGCGGACAGAATTATCGGCTGCTATCACCCGACAGGAGGTGTGGGGGATGATCATGGACTCAGGTACCAGCGTGTACCTAACAGATGTGATGCTGGCTCCTGTATCCCGAAGGGCTCCTATGCTGCGCCCGTTAACCTTCACTGTTTGGCGATACTTTTCGGTGTTGTCGGGCAGATAATCTCCGGGGATCATCTCACTATTCCCCAGGGAAGCTAGGACCATGGCTGCGGGTTCCCACTCTCCCTGTTCTTCTATCTTCTCCTCTTCTAAGGCTACTGAGGATATCTGTATAGTGGAGGACCCAGTGGGGGTGGATTTCGGGGTCAGGGGACATCGGGGGTCACCGGCATAGTGCCCGGGTTGCTGACACTTGTAGCACGTGGAGCTGGGGCGTAGCCCCGGGGGTCCTGCACTCGGGGCGGCTCTCGTCACGGGAGGAGAGCGCGGGGTCTGGTTCCTGGGGGGACTACGCTGAGGCCCTGACTGGGAATTCTACTGCTTGCCCCGACCTCCCCCACCCCGCTGGCGGGAAGATCCTTGTTCGTTCCATGGGGGGTCTCCCCCGGGCGCCTTCTGGACTCGGGTGGCCACCCATCGATCGGCTTCCACAGCCAGTTTCCGTGGGTTGGCGAGCTTGCTGTCCAGGAGATGCTGTCTGAGTTCCACAAAGCAATTGGCGGACAGGTGCTCGTAAGCTACTAGGTCGACTAGGCCCTCGAAGGTGGTCACATTGCTGCCCTTGATCCACCCATCTAGGGCCCGGATGTAGTAGTTCACATAGTCCACCCATGTGGTGCCAGGAATCTTCTTGCACTCCCTAAACCGCTGGCGATACATTTCTGGCGTTAGGCCGTAGCGGAATAAGAGAGCGTCTTTCATGTGTGGGTAGGCGTTCATGTGTGCCGTCGGTAGGTCCAGCAGGGTGTCTCTCCCCTCGCTGAGGAAGTGGCTCCATAAGCCGGCCCCCCAGTCCTTCTCCGGGACCCGGTGAGCGGACATGGCCACCTCGTATGCTTTGAACCATTGCTGGATGTCGTCTCCTTTGTAGAACTCCTTTACAACATCCTTGGGGATATGTACCTTCGTGTCTTTGGGGACCACCTGTTCCCCAAGGCCCGGTGATCCGGCTGCTTCTTTTCTGGCTTTTAATTCAATTTCCTTGAGGCTGCGCTCGTGCTCGAGCTGAAGTTTCCGTCCTTCATGCTCCCTCTGGAGCTTCTTCTCCTCTAGTTCTCCTTGGAGCCGCAACTGCTCCACCGCCAGCTTTTTTTCTGCGAGTTTGAGTTTGCCCTCCAATTTGAGGCGCGCTAGTTCGAGCTCATGGCTTCGGTCACGTTCTCGATCGGCCATCTCCTCCGATGACCGCTCTCTCCCGGTTGCTGGGCTCCGGGTCGGTTGCTGGATTCTCTCACCGGCCGGTGTACCGGGTTCGGTCCGTGGCCTCCCTCCCTCGTCGTCTTCGGTCGGGGGAGGGGTGCTCCGGACTCTACCCACGCAGTTAGCGCTTTCTGGAAATCATCCTTGGTGCTTAGTCCGGTACTCGGGATATTCAGTTCTTTGCAGAACTGCTTCAGCTCTCTGTGCGTGTAATCTTCCAGGAGGTCTTTGTCGAAGGTTGTTTCTACACCAGATTCTGTAGTCGTCGTGGTCGCTCTTTTCTTGTGCGTTTGCTGCGTGTGTGTTCAGGTAGTGTGTCAGTGGTACGATCTTCAGACGTAGGTTCGTATCGCGTCGCTGCCACCAATGTTGGAAGGCGGTGGCCCCAGGGGTCAAGAGGACTCTCCTAACCGCCTGGAACCTCCTCTCCCACAATTACTGCCGAGTCTTATCGAGGGGGAGTCCCCGCCGGGGAGGACTGATCGTACACACTGTCGACACACCACACTTATGAACGGACACCACACCGTGATTCTTTATCAAGAAAGACTTGGGGAACCTGAGTGTGAGCGGTCACTGGGGTCTGTAGTGGAGGGCTCGTAAGAGACCTACCAATGGGTATCCAATATGTTGGATATAATGGCCTCACACACCTTTGCAGGTGTCATGCTTCATCATAGGCAATCCTCCTCGTTGGGTAGGCGGTGCAATCAGCAATGGGCAACACCTCAAAGAGGGGCTCTTTAGCGGAGATGTTTTACCCAACTGCCTATGGGTGAAGTGCGGGTGAGGGGCCAGGAAAGTGTAGACGGTGTTGTGAGTTAAAATGAAGCAATAGGTACCGGATTTTTTTTTTATTCTGGTGGTCCTTTGCTTCAAATAAAACCAAACACTATGTTGGAAGGCGGTGGCCCCAGGGGTCAAGAGGACTCTCCTAACCGCCTGGAACCTCCTCTCTACAATTACTGCCGAGTCTTATCGAGGGGGAGTCCCCGCCGGGGAGGACTGATCGTACACACTGTCGACACACCACACTTATGAACGGACACCACACCGTGATTCTTTATCAAGAAAGACTTTATCAAGATTGAAAGTAGGGAGCAATACACAGCGATCGAGGGATCGCGAAAGTCTCGTAGCGAGGGATCGGGGAAGCGGGACAGTCTTAGGATGCCAGCTGGCACGCCACGTACCCTGCGCACAGTTCTCAATCCTCGAACTGAGGGGTACGAGGGCTGGCGACGGGACTTGCTGTCCTACTCACTTCTGGTTCAAGATGATCGTGAGGGTAGCGTCGATGGTCCAGCCGGACCAGAGAGTTCGTCAAGCCGCGACGAGGTCAGCAGGGCTTTGGGCAGGAGTACTCCGTCGTACTCGTAGGCAGATGGAGCCGCGACAGCGTCAGCAGGGCTCCGATGGTTCAGGTCTTGTTCTCGAGAGTGGGCCGCGACAGCGTCAGCAGGGCACCGATGGTTCAGTTCCGTAGATTCGAGGGTGAGCCGCGACGACGTCAGCAGGGCTCAGTGGGTCAGAGTCTGTTCTCCTCAAGGTCAGCCGCGATCAGATCAGCAGGGCTTTCTTGTCCAAGATACAACTGCCGACTAGATGGGAGGCAGGCTGTCTTATAGTACTGGAGCTCTTTGATGTCCGGACCCTCAGAGGCAGGGGGCCGGAGGTCCGAGGGCCAGGCGCCTGATCGTCTGGGCGGTTGGTTCTTTGATGCTTTGGACCATGCGCCCAGGGAATCCCAGACGCCCATCAGGGCCTGGAGCCAGCTCACTAGGAGGCCCAAGGTGCAATCGAAACCAGCCCCCATGGATAGTTCAGAGGTGTGAGGGAAACCAGTTCCTCGGAAGGGGGGCCGGAGGTGTGATGGAAGTCTTGGTTTCGGGTACTTGAGGAGTCGTTCACCCCCCGGGTAGATCTGGGCGCGCCAGCCCAGCTGCAGCCAGGAGAGGCCAGGGGCTGCCGAAAGGAAAGAAGGCGGCCGGCCGGCCGGGGTGGCCAAACATGGAGTCTGATGGTCGCGTGCACGGGTGCAGGCACGCGGTCTGGGGATCGTCTCAGTTCCAGTGTAGGAGTGTCATATACAGTTCTGGGTGGACGGGAGTCGCTCCACCCGTAGATCTGGAGCTGCGGAGATCAGCGAGGACCACGCCACGAGGCCGGGTCCAACACACTAGTCTCTACTTGCTGGGACAAAAGGTGTCCACACGTAAGACAGGACTAGGATGTTTGAGAAAAGGAGAGTGTGTACTCCAAAAGAAATCAACAAGTACTTGTTTGGATTAATATCCGTTCTTTGAAGTCGTCATACAAGACCAGAACTACTTTAGATTGCAGTGAGACATCTTTATTGTTTGATAATAAAACATGGACAGCCGACACGTGTTTCGCCCCCTATTGGCGAGTTGCGCCGGGGCTTTCTCAAGGCTGTGAAAGAAAGATGAATGAGTTATATTAGAATGTACCGAGATAGCAACTGACCCCAAGCAAAAGAGAAGAAGTAGACACCTAGAGTGAGAAGGGGTTTAAATATTTTGTGATGTCTCAGCATCAAAGCTCTCTTGTGTATTATGCTCTACAAAGATCGTGAGACAGAAAAGTATCATGCCTCAAAAGGCTTGGTCACATGTTCACATGTGCTCATAGACAGTACAGGTGAGGAGGGCAAGGGTGAATACAAGGGATTTAAAAATAGGATCTAAAGACAGGTGATATTAAAACCAGATAAAAAAGTGTGCTTTCCCAATGTCTCAAGTCGGACGAGCATTAGGTGTACTCTAGTTATACAGAGAGAAAACAGTAGTCCCCAAACAAGCTGATAGGGTGAAAACGGGGCAAAGATTGTGTGTAAGAAAAGCCTCCGAGTGGTTTTCGTACGACGGGAATTCCGGGATTTAACCCATATATCAACCCCCAGCCCTAGAGCTACGAGCAGGGATTATTCTACACCTGTCAGCTCAAAAGTAAGTAATTTAATCACTGCGACAGCATCACACTTGGCGTATCTATTAATATCCGCGTCTTGATGGTAATACTTCATATGCCCAAGGGACTCTGTCTTTCTTCGAGTTAAACATGTTGACATAATATCGCCTACAATGATGCGGGCACCTTGTGACTCTTTTTTAATTATTCTCTGTATCTACTATTTTTATTACAAGACGGGCGCGGTTGTGTAAAGACACGCGACCCGACATTAATGCTGTTTATCCTATGCGACCTTGAAAGGCATCTTGCTTTCTCTTTAATCAGCCGAAATTTAGCCTTGGCATACCTTTGCCAGTAACTACATGGATATCCCTTGAGCCCTAAAATGTGGTCATAACGGGACAGGAATGCACATGATACTAGATACGTATCACTATCTGGTCCTCGTTATATTTTACACAGACAGTTATAAATAATAAAGCCATCTATAACCTTTGGCTTTCTGTCTGACATGGTCTCAAACGCTCAGTGAAAATTGAAAACATTTTTACTTCATGTAAGCAGCGCTGTAGAGATTGCAAACCTTATAAAACGGGCCATCCTGTACTTGGGTCTTACTCTAGTAACATGAAATTTAAAGGTCATTCTTCCAGTTTCAGAACCATTGAATGTCATTTTCGCTTTAACATGTTTATACCAACCTGTTTTTTCTGATGTGCTAGATTAGGACTAATGCAAAGTCTCTACACATGAATACCTGTTCAATTTGTATTATACATATCCCTTAAATCAAATGTATGGTCCTTAAAAATGTTTAATGTGATGAACAGTATGTATTGCTTGAAATTGTTTTGGGTTTAATATCAGACTACAAACAATTTGTGTACATATATACATTTCCCCCTTTTTTAACTTACAGAAGAACTCTGCTCCCTGAGTATTTAAACTCTGGTTTTGGGAATTTGTCAAATTGGAACCAGAAATGAAATAATATACACTGTATATGTGGAAATAGGTATGACAGTTAGATCTTGTCTTTACTTTTCTTACACACAATCTTTGCCCCGTTTTCACCCTATCAGCTTGTTTGGGGACTACTGTTTTCTCTCTGTATCACTAGAGTACACCTAATGCTCGGTCGACTTGAGACATTGGGAAAGCGCACTTTTTTATCTGGTTTTAATATCACCTGTCTTTAGATCCTATTTTTAAATCCCTTGCATTCACCCTTGCCCTCCTCACCTGTACTGTCTATGAGCACATGTGAACCTGTGACCAAGCCTTTTGAGGCATGATACTTTTCTGTCTCACGATCTTTGTAGAGCATAATACACAAGAGAGCTTTGATGCTGAGACATCACAAAATATTTCAACCACTTCTCACTCTAGGTGTCTACTTCTTCTCTGTTGCTTGGGGTCAGTTGCTATCTCGGTACATTCTAATATAACTCATTCATCTTTCTTTCACAGCCTTGAGAAAGCCCCGGCGCAACTCGCCAATAGGGGGCGAAACACGTGTCGGCTGTCCATATTTTATTATCAAACAATAAAGATGTCTCACTGCAATCTAAAGTAGTTCTGGTCTTGTATGACGACTTCAAAGAACTGATATTAATCCAAACAAGTACTTGTTGATTTCTTTTGGAGTACACACTCTCCTTTTCTCAAACCTTCTCCCTTTATGAAGCTCAAGAGGTCCAGAGCTTCGAGTGTGTCTCCAACCATCTATAAAAGGAGCTTATCTAAGCGTTGTTCAAACTTGGGAATCTATGGACCTTTCTGTTTTGCTGATCACTTAAACACATGCATTCCCAAGGCCTAAAACAACAAATTCTTCGTCAGTCATAAAATCAGGACCAAAGAAGTGTACCATTAGTGTACGAGGAAACTAAATACACAATGTCATCATACAACACGAGACGGGATAGACGCAATAATAGATTGGAAGAAGCATTTGACCCCACAGGTGCAACAATAAGTCGAACACCAAGCACCACCAATCTAATGTCGGCAAAAAGTACTTTTCAAGCCTTGGAAAAAGTTGCGAAAAATGAGACCTCCAAATGGTGGGAAGTAGCATCCCTCCAAAAATATCTGGAACATAATCTAATTCCTCGTGGATTACACATCTTGATCTTTTCCCCTATAGAAACCACAGCTCCCGAAAAACTACAACTATGGGAAGAAAATCTTCGCACAGCATCTAACAACATGCTTCTACAATTAATAGACATAGCCCAGGAAGAATATGAAAGCAACAAAAAAGAAGTTGACACTTTATCAAAAAGAATTGAGGAACACAACTGGGGTGAGATCACAACTAAAAACTATGAGATCTTAAATAAGTTTCTGGACGAATTTGAGGAGGACATAATTCAAAGAAAGAATCGCAAATTCAGACGTGACCTCCATGACTATCAACAAGGAAGAGTGTACACGTTTGCACAAAAATATGATAGCATCAACACTTCAACACCGAGCAATAGTGCTAGTGATCTCAACCAAACTCCCTCATCATCAGAGGCTGGTTCAGTAGAGAACCTAACTGTATCCACCAGCATGCGACCACAGGTAAATTTTCGGGAGGAAGTTCAGCGACACCGTCTAGGAAATATACAAGACAATCGACCACGACCTCCAAACCTGGGAACGCCAAAACCAAGTACGCCAGGTGTTCAAACCAGAGCAAGGAAAAGGGAACTACATCTGATGAAAACATAATCAACAATCTGGTACTCAATTTATCCACAACCACGTTGACGGAAACGCTCAACCAAATTCTAAACAAAGGACTTTCCTTCTGTCCAACTGCTCAATGGGATCTGGTCAAAACTAAAATTGACCTTTTCAAATTTACAAGGAAACTTAAATTACATTCTTTCTTTTCTGAGAACCCCAGAAGGCATACCACTACAAACTGCAACAACCAAACCAGTGACCTGTCCGCACAAGATCTGGAAAATAGTAATCTCCTACTGCATTTGTCCTCGGATGAGGTACCGGATGACTTGGAATCAGTAACAACAACTGCAGAAGAACTAGGCATCGACATCTTCCATTCTAAACCCAACCCATTGAAGAAAAAATCAAGATTTACACCGTCATTACCATCTTGCAATTCGATGGACATGTTTTTCACCAAAGTGACTGAAGATTTAAACAAAGAATTTGACAAATATAAAACTAAACAAAAATACATTCCAAAAAACACCACTGCCAAAGAGAGATCAGCATTGACTGAACTTCGACAAAATGAGGACTTGATAATTAAGGAAGCTGACAAGAGGGGCAACGTTGTCATCCTAAACACCTCGGACTACCTCTTGGAAGCACAACGACAATTGGAAGACAGCACATGCTATCAAATTCTAGACAGCAATCCCACCCAACAGATCCAAGAAAAACTATCCGTGTTACTTGACCTATGGCAAGAGAAGGGCCTATTAAGTATTGAAGAAAAAAACCTTCTGTACACAAAAAATCCAATTGTACCTACAATGTACCTATTACCCAAGGTGCACAAGCCGGGCAGAATACCTAAGGGCGGACCCATCATTGCCGGTATTGATTCAGTGTGCTCAAACTTGGGAGCATTCATTGATGCAGAATTGCAACCCTTAATGAGATCCCTTCCATCCTACATTAGGGACACAAAGGACGTACTACAAAAACCTGAGAATATAACATGGCAGGAAGACTTTTTCTTAATTGCAATTGATATCACCAGCTTATACACCTCAATAAAACACACAGATGGTATAGCTGCTACTAGAAAATATTTGCAAACTCGTTCAGTCCACCTAACGGCACGCAACAAAATGTTTCTTGATTTCTTGGAATTTTGTCTATTTAACAATTACTTTCTTTTCAATGGCAAATACTATTTACAACTCAGTGGGACTGCTATGGGGGCAAAATTTGCACCCCCATACCCCTGCCTCCTGATGGGAGCAGTGGAACAACACTGGCTCTGGCAAGAAAGATCGGAAGACGTCACAGACAACATAATAATGTGGGGTCGTTACATAGACGATATTTTAATGATCTGGCAAGGAACAGAGAACAAACTCAGATCATTTATCAAGTCTATGTCACCAAACCAGTGGGGAATTGAAATTACCTACAACATCTCGAAAACTGAAATAGAATTCTTGGACCTATCAATTTATATTGCAGACAATCAGTTACACACCAAAATCCATAGGAAACCCAGCTCTGCAAATTCTATCCTTCATGCCACTAGCAGTCATCCTGCAACCATTACATACCATTACAAACATTCCAGGAGGAGAGTACAGACGAGTACGCATGAATTGCAGCTCGATGGAAGAGTATGTAACACACTCAGTTAACATAACCCAACGATTAAAACAGAGGGGCTACAAGGAACAACCATTGACCAAAGCCTCAACCAAATACAAAACATCAGACAGACAAAGCTTACTACACAATAACCAAATGAGAGAAAGCAAACAAACAATTTGTTTCAACACTGAATACAACAGTGGACAACAATATATTCGCAAAACTTTGCAAAAACATTGGCACCTTCTGAAGGACAATCCCACTTTGACTAATGCATTACAAGATAAACCCCAACTGGGATTCTCGCGCAGCAAAAACCTAAGAGATATTCTCTGTCCTTCTTTTTTGGATAGTAAACCAAAATCTAGATCTGTTCCATCGCAAACATCTCGTTTCTACACTTGCACCAACTGTTCAATTTGTAAACTTGGTAAATCAAGAACAAAGGAGGTCATAATCAATGGCCATACCTACAAGATCAAAGACCTAATCAATTGCGAAAGCACCTATGTGATCTACTTGATAACATGTCCATGTGGACAACATTACATCGGAAGTTCAAAGAGACCATTAAAAGTACGGATACAAGAACATTACCGGAACATCCATGGAACAGACACTAGACAATCTCTAGTTGAACACTTTCGACAATATCATTGCAACCGTTTGACCTTCACGTTTGTGGGTATCAAAAAACTAAAAATACCAAAACGGGGGGGAGATCTGGACTTACTATTACGTAGAGAAGAGAGCTCTTTAATCATAGGAATGGAGACAGTAACAAAGGGACTGAATCAGGAATATGAATGGCATCACTGGCTATAAATAAACTCTTAAATTGTGGATGCATGTTCCCTATGGATATAATTATACAACACCTACAAGCATGTGACTAGAATAGGAATAGTTTAAGCTTTGTAAATATATCCTCCAGACATCTTAAGTATATGTTATGTTATGTTATGTTATGTTACAGCGTTCTTTTATAGCGCACGGCTACTCGAAAAGAGTGTCCCGGCGCTTTCCACCTGCATCTCAGAATAAAAATAACACAACACAGCAAAAGAATGAGAAAAAGAACTGAAACTGAAGCAATAAGAACAGCCTAAAGATTAAAAAGCCAGGTCTTCAGGCTCTTCCTGAACTGGAACAAATTGACAGTGCTGCGCAGCGAAAGAGGAAGCGAGTTCCACAGCTGTGGGGCTTTGCAGCTGAAAGAGCGCCCTCCCGTGCGGGCCTTCCTCACCCGAGGGACCACCGCTTTGTAAAGGGATTCCGAGCGCAAGGAGCGGACTGGTCGATAGAAGGCTAGTCTCCGCCGCAGGTATCCAGCCCCTGATCCAAACAGGGCTTTGTGCATCAGAGTCAGGGATTTAAACTGGATCCGCTTCCGGACAGGCAGCCAATGTAGCGCCTGAAGCAGCCCGGAAGCTCGGGCTCGTCTACGCAGGCCAAAGATAGCCCGGGCGGCAGAGTTCTGTACCACCTGTAGGCGCTGAACTAGGTAATCAGGGAGGCCAAGAAAGAGGGCATTAGCATAATCAAGCCTCGAACCGACGAGAGCCTGCACAGTAATACGTCTGTGCTCCTCAGACAGCAGGGGCAGGAATTTACGGAGCATTTTAAAAATTCCATAACAGGTGCCAGCCAGACCCAGAATGTGTGTTCGCAGCGATAGCTGGTTGTCCAGCTTGACACCCAGGTTTTTAGCCACCAAGGAAGACTGTGCAGGAGGGCTCATGTCGGACGGCCACCAATGCTGCCACTCCGGATCGACACCGCAACCAAAAAACAGAACCTCGGACTTGCTCGAGTTGGCCCTTAGACTGTTCCGTTGGAACCAGTCAAAGACCAATGTAAGACAGTCCCGAATTCTCCCTCCATCAAACTCCTGGTCTTTCCCGCATGTGAAGAGGAGTTGCGTGTCGTCGGCGTAAGAGATGATCTGGGCCCCATATGCTTCCACCAAGGCCGCCAAAGGGGACATAAAGATGTTAAACAACGTGGGGCTCAACACAGATCCCTGTGGAACCCCAACTCCCAATGGCGGCATCTCGGCAGAGCTCTGGGAAACCCAGACCGTCTGGCGTTGGCCTTCAAGGAAGGATGTAAACCACCTGAGCGCCGTCCCCCTAAGGCCGATGTCATAAAGCCTCGCTAAGAGCGCCCTGTGGGGGACGGTGTCGAAGGCCGCCGATAGATCTAACATGACCAGCATCACCCTCCCGCCGACATCAAGAGTCTCCCTGATGATCTCAGTGACCTCTAGCAATGCCGTTTCCGTACTAAAATTAGGACGGAAACCGGATTGAGATGGATGGAGCAGATTGTTAGCTTCCAGAAAGCGCGACAGGACACCGTGGACGTGTTTTTCCGTGATCTTCGTGAGGGCCGGAAGAAGTGAAATTGGCCTATAATTGGCCAGAACCTCGACGTCGAGACCCGATTTCTTTAGGAGGGGGATCACCATCGCTCTCTTCCAAGAGCTGGGGACCCTCCCCTCCCTCAGCGAGGCGTTGAGGATGGGATTAACCAGCGGATTCACCACCTCCGCCATCCCAGCCAAAAATTTGGCGGGGCAGGGGTCAAGTGGCGAGCCCGATTTCAAATTGGCCAACAGCTGCCTGGACACATCGCTGGAAACAGCAGGAAAATCAGACAGCACCGCCGTCGGTGTGAGCGGAAATCCGCACCCAGCCCCGGTGACGCCGCTTCCATCCTCCGGTCCTTCCACAAAGGAGGCCTGAATCGCCTTGATCTTATTAGTGAAGAAGCCGGCCAGATCACCTGCCCATGTATCTGAAGAAACTAGAGGGGGCGATTGGGAACTAGGGGTCGTGAACTCCTTCACAATGGTGAAGATCTCCTTACAGGAGTTCGCGGATGCCTCGATCCTCCTAGCCAAATAGTCCCTCTTAGCTCCCAGAATGTCCCGATGGTAGGCCTTCACCACCGCCTTGTAGGCGAGTTTAGCCTCCCCATCATACAAACGTCGCCAGGCCCTCTCGGTCACCTTACATTGGCTGCGAGCCACACGAAGAGCCTCCGTAAACCACGGTGCAGATTGCCGTGCCACCGTGGATCGGAGGGCTACCTTGGGGGCCAGATCGTCCAGCCTATCAATGAGCCACCGCTGCAGAGCCTCAGTGTCGCTATCCAGATCACCTGAAAGATGGCATGGGTGATCCAGAAGCGCCTGTTCCAGCATGTCAGGTGTCACTCTGTGCAGCGCTCTCGAGGCCGGTCTAGACAAGACCGAGGCGCTGTTATCCGGCCGCGCACTCTCCAGCACCGAAAATCTGATCAGCCTGTGATCGGACCAGAGCACCGGCAGGGTGTCAACCTCCGTAAGAGGGACAGACGAAAACACCTGATCCAGGGTATGCCCCTTCTCATGGGTTGGCCCCGACACGAACGGTAACAATCCCAGTGGAGATGTAATATCCAACAGTTTGACCGCATCCGAGTCATCCGCTACGTCAAGGTGGAAGTTGAAATCACCAGCCATGACGCAGTGCTGTGAGGTCAGCACCAACTCAGAGACAGCTGTCTGCAGATCTTCCAGGAAGGAACCCAAAGGGCCTGGTGGCCTGTAGACCAGCAACCCCTTCAGGGCCTGGCCCGGGGACAGTCTGAGCGTGAAGGCGAGCGACTCAGCGCTCCCGATGGAATTAAGAGGAAGAACTGAGCAGGAAACGCTCTTTTTCACCACTACCGCCACTCCCCCGCCTCTACCCTTCACTCTATCCTGCCGGAAGATATTGTACGCCGGAGGAATGGCTGAGAAGACATCCGGATTGGAAGCCTCTCCCAACCAGGTTTCGGTAAGTAGCAGGCAAAGGGGATTTTCCCTAACAAGGAGATCGTAAATATGCAGGGCATGGCAGCCTACCGACCTTGTATTCAGCAGCAAACAAAGATGCTGTGCGCCAGCCGTAGCAGGGCGAGGAACATTAACATGGCTCCAGAAAGGCGTCCAGCCACAACACGGACAATGGCGTTTACCCTTAAATCGCCCCGGGAAAACGGAACGGCAGGAGCTAGAGAGGCCCCGCAAATCCCGCAACATCGCAGAGGTATAACAGATCATCTCAGCCAGTGTGTCACCGGACCAGCGTCCCCCGCCGCCCCGTCGCCTCCGGGACGCTGACGGGCGCAGACGGGCAGGACTCCGGCACGACTCAGGCTAAGCTAAGGCGTCCACCTGCGCGTCACGCTGCGCGTGAGGGAGCGACTTTAAATAGGCTCTCCAATCAGCCCTGAGCGTGCGAGTCCGCTCCAAGATGGCGGCCGCCGCTGGCTGAGGTGTCCCAAACAAAGATGGCGCCCAAAATGACCCCCAGGACCCGGACCCACCGAAATGGTGGTGCTTGGCAGGCAGAAAATGCCGTTTTTTAAATGCAGGTAAGGGGAGAGAGGGGCGCAGGCTACAGGCAAGCAGGCTAAAAGCAGGGAAAAATCGAACAGAAAAACGAACCTAAATACAAAAACCAGGCAGCATTAAAATACTCTGCGCTAGTATCAGCGCGAGTGCAGCGATGTGGTAGATGGTCTGACCAGCACCGCGCTAAAGCCCGCCTTAAATAGGCTCTCCAATCAGCCCTGAGCGTGCGAGTCCGCTCCAAGATGGCGGCCGCCGCTGGCTGAGGTGTCCCAAACAAAGATGGCGCCCAAAATGACCCCCAGGACCCGGACCCACCGAAATGGTGGTGCTTGGCAGGCAGAAAATGCAGTTTTTTAAATGCAGGTAAGGGGAGAGAGGGGCGCAGGCTACAGGCAAGCAGGCTAAAAGCAGGGAAAAATCGAACAGAAAAACGAACCTAAATACAAAAACCAGGCAGCATTAAAATACTCTGCGCTAGTATCAGCGCGAGTGCAGCGATGTGGTAGATGGTCTGACCAGCACCGCGCTAAAGCCCGCCTTAAATAGGCTCTCCAATCAGCCCTGAGCGTGCGAGTCCGCTCCAAGATGGCGGCCGCCGCTGGCTGAGGTGTCCCAAACAAAGATGGCGCCCAAAATGACCCCCAGGACCCGGACCCACCGAAATGGTGGTGCTTGGCAGGCAGAAAATGCCGTTTTTTAAATGCAGGTAAGGGGAGAGAGGGGCGCAGGCTACAGGCAAGCAGGCTAAAAGCAGGGAAAAATCAAACAGAAAAACGAACCTAAATACAAAAACCAGGCAGCATTAAAATACTCTGCGCTAGTATCAGCGCGAGTGCAGCGATGTGGTAGATGGTCTGACCAGCACCGCGCTAAAGCCCGCCTTAAATAGGCTCTCCAATCAGCCCTGAGCGTGCGAGTCCGCTCCAAGATGGCGGCCGCCGCTGGCTGAGGTGTCCCAAACAAAGATGGCGCCCAAAATGACCCCCAGGACCCGGACCCACCGAAATGGTGGTGCTTGGCAGGCAGAAAATGCCGTTTTTTAAATGCAGGTAAGGGGAGAGAGGGGCGCAGGCTACAGGCAAGCAGGCTAAAAGCAGGGAAAAATCGAACAGAAAAACGAACCTAAATACAAAAACCAGGCAGCATTAAAATACTCTGCGCTAGTATCAGCGCGAGTGCAGCGATGTGGTAGATGGTCTGACCAGCACCGCGCTAAAGCCCGCCTTAAATAGGCTCTCCAATCAGCCCTGAGCGTGCGAGTCCGCTTCAAGATGGCGGCCGCCGCTGGCTGAGGTGTCCCAAACAAAGATGGCGCCCAAAATGACCCCCAGGACCCGGACCCACCGAAATGGTGGTGCTTGGCAGGCAGAAAATGACGTTTTTTAAATGCAGGTAAGGGGAGAGAGGGGCGCAGGCTACAGGCAAGCAGGCTAAAAGCAGGGAAAAATCGAACAGAAAAACGAACCTAAATACAAAAACCAGGCAGCATTAAAATACTCTGCGCTAGTATCAGCGCGAGTGCAGCGATGTGGTAGATGGTCACATCTACCACATTGCTGTGGTAAATGCTTAGGCTCTCTCATGCTTCCTGTAGAACAAAACCATGCATGAGTGAATATCTACCTAATTATTTCACTGGGAACATTGCTTAAAAACCCTTTTAAAAAATGCTCAAAAAATGCTTAGTAACAAATTAGTCCAACTAGAACCCATACTAGGACGCCTTAATTAACAATCTGGCTGCTACATGCAATTTGTCCAAAAAACTCAGGCTTCATCCCCTCACGTTAACGAACCCTAAAAACTAGAAACTCTATTTTACATAAACACAGATGAAACCTATGAACCATGGGACAGGGTAAATATAAAATACCAATATGTAAAATGAATTACATAAAACCGTTCTGCTGCCAACTAATAAAATGATTATTAGACCCTGTGCATTCCAGTGACAGTTCCCCCTACGGAGCTTGAGTCTATTTAAGTCAAGATTGTAACACCACTTATAAATGGCGGCTATATTGCATCTTCGCGATCGGGTTTGAATATGTTCAAATACAACATTGAACTTTAATGATAAAAAGTCCCTTGTAAATAAGACATTAAAAAATACTAGCGCATTAACTTTTAGCCGGGCACTGTTGTTTGCTTACAAACGAAGGAGACTGTTTAATGTAATCATGACCTCCGGGGTCATTTCCGGTCATTCGACTACAACCTCCGGGTGGTTTTCGTACGACGGGTATTCCGGGATTTAACCCATATATCAATCCCCAGCCCTAGAGCTACGAGCAGGGATTATTCTACACCTGTCAGCTCAAAAGTAAGTAATTTAATCACTGCGACAGCATCACACTTGGCGTATCTATTAATATCCGCGTCTTGATGGTAATACTTCATATGCCCACGGGACTCTGCCTTTCTTCGAGTTAAACATGTTGACATAATATTGCCTACAATGATGCGGGCACCTTGTGACTCTTTTTTAATTATTCTCTGTATCTACTATTTTTATTACAAGACGGGCGCGGTTGTGTAAAGACACGCGACCCGACATTAATGCTGTTTATCCTATGCGACCTTGAAAGGCATCTTGCTTTCTCTTTAATCAGCCGAAATTTAGCCTTGGCATACCTTTGCCAGTATCTACATGGATATCCCTTGAGCCCTAAAATGTGGTCATAACGGGACAGGAATGCACATGATACTAGACACGTATCACTATCTGGTCCTCGTTATATTTTACACAGACAGTTATAAATAATAAAGCCATCTATAACCTTTGGCTTTCTGTCTGACATGGTCTCAAACGCTCAGTGCAAATTGAAAACATTTTTACTTCATGTAAACAGCGCTGTAGAGATTGCAAACCTTATAAAACGGGCCACCCTGTACTTGGGTCTTACTCTAGTTACATGAAATTTAAAGGTCATTCTTCCAGTTTCAGAACCATTGAATGTCTTTTTCGCTTTAACATGTTTATACCAACCTGTTTTTTCTGATGTGCTAGATTAGGACTAATGCAAAGTCTCTACACATGAATACCTGTTCAATTTGTATTATACATATCCCTTAAATCAAATGTATGGTCCTTAAAAATGTTTAATGTGATGAACAGTATGTATTGCTTGAAATTGTTTTGGGTTTAATATCAGACTACAAACAATTTGTGTACATATATACATATCCCCCTTTTTTAACGTACAGAAGAACTCTGCTCCCTGAGTATTTAAACTCTGGTTTTTGGAATTTGTCAAATTGGAACCAGAAATGAAATAATATACGCTGTATATGTGGAAATGGGTATGACAGTTAGATCTTGTCTTTACTTTTCTTACACTCAATCTTTGCCCCGTTTTCACCCTATTAGCTTGTTTGGGGACTACTGTTTTCTCTCTGTATCACTAGAGTACACCTAATGCTCGGTCGACTTCAGACATTGGGAAAGCGCACTTTTTTATCTGGTTTTAATATCACCTGTCTTTAGATCCAATTTTTAAATCCCTTGTATTCACCCTTGCCCTCCTCACCTGTACTGTCTATGAGCACATGTGAACCTGTGACCAAGCTTTTTGAGGCATGATACTTTTCTGTCTCATGATCTTTGTAGAGCATAATACACAAGAGAGCTTTGATGCTGAGACATCACAAAATATTTAAACCACTTCTCACTCTAGGTGTCTACTTCTTCTCTTTTGCTTGGGGTCAGTTGCTATCTCGGTACATTCTAATATAACTCATTCATCTTTCTTTCACAGCCTTGAGAAAGCCCCGGCGCAACTCGCCAATAGGGGGCGAAACACGTGTCGGCTGTCCATGTTTTATTATCAAACAATAAAGATGTCTCACTGCAATCTAAAGTAGTTCTGGTCTTGTATGACGACTTCAAAGAACGGATATTAATCCAAACAAGTACTTGTTGATTTCTTTTGGAGTACACACTCTCCTTTTCTCAAACCTTCTCCCTTTAAGAAGCTCAAGAGGTCCAGAGCTTCGAGTGTGTCTCCAACCATCTATAAAAGGAGCTTATCTAAGCGTTGTTCAAACTTGGGAATCTATGGACCTTTCTGTTTTGCTGATCACAGGACTAGGATGTGCAGGGTGTGGTCGACATGTTTCTCGCTGGTAGTACGACATGCGATTCTTCAGGACCTAAGTAGAGTTAAACTACTGTCTGCCAAAACATGATCTAAATAAGTATCAGTTTGACATTACCCAGTTTACTTGGAAAGAGATACCTGTTTGACACTGTTTCTTGCCCAATGGTCAGGAATTATATGTGTCAACAGTGCCCAGCGGGTCGTCCGTCAGGAGAAAAGCCTCTGTGTCTAAGGTTCAATCTCCTGTGTCCGTTCCTGGTTGCCTAACCCTCTCCCACAACAATTTCCTTATCTTTCTCACAGCCCAATAAACAGCTAAAGCCTCCTCCTCAATCATGGAGCAATTTAACTCTGCACCCCTCAAAGCTCTTGAAACGAACAATATGCACCTTTCTTGACCACCAACTATCTGCAAGAGGACAGGTCCTTAACCCGTAGAGCTAGCATCTGTCTTTAACATTTATTTTTTCCCAGGCTCAAAACTACTCGAACATGTAGCTTTTTTCAAGTAAGATTTCAAGCACACATACCCATCTTCACACAACACATCTCAAATAAAATCCCTCATTTAAACCTGTTGCATCATCATCTGACAAATCTGGTAAATGTTCAAAAACCTCTTGCCCCTCTGGTCACAAACAGTGCATCAATAAATAAGGTTTTCTTTCTGCACTCAAAGATGTATAGCAGACCGTAGCATAATGGTTGGAAAAAAAATTCTCCTTATACCAATGAAGAACCAGTTCCCCAGTGGAACATAAAACAAAAAAAAAGAAGCATTGGCATTCTACATAGTAATTGTCTACACATAACAGTTTTAAACCCAGAATAAATAAATAATTAAGAAGTTAACACCGTATTTGATATAAATTGAATACTGGTGTTGGAGGGTGGTCTCGGGTATTAATACCTGAGAAAGCACACAAGTCCCTGAAAATCAATTAAAGAGCCCCCGTTTTGTCAGTAAGCAAAAATCCATATGGATGAAAAATGAGTACAAGTGCAAAATGTGCCAATGCAACTTGACCACTGTTAGTGAAAGTTGCCAAAACAGACAAGAGAAGTTCTTTTCCACAAAAAAATGAGATCACATAATCTTGCCTAAAGCAAAATGTCAGCCTTTGATGGAAGATAAAACTTAGGGGACTTTGCCCGGAGCAAGATGGCTCCCAAAAAAAAGTCACATG
The DNA here is from genome assembly GCF_964263255.1 of Lissotriton vulgaris. Classification (NCBI taxonomy): domain Eukaryota; kingdom Metazoa; phylum Chordata; class Amphibia; order Caudata; family Salamandridae; genus Lissotriton; species Lissotriton vulgaris. Next base: position 194,511 of record NW_028245804.1, on the reverse strand, counting down.
TACATGTCACTCCTCACACTCATGGTGGAATGGACTGCAGCCCAAAGTAAGATGACTGTCAAAGACATTGAATGAAGACATAGTTCCTCGAGATAATTGTGCATACACTTTGCTCTGCTCCTCACGTGTGAGAAGGTGTGGGGGATTCACACACTAGAGAGGTGCCCAGTTACACTCACGAGGCTAGACAGAGCAAGGGAAATTAAGCTTGCACAGCCGCCGGTAAATTAAGTGGCACAAAACCACCCAAAAAATAGTATCCGATTGTCGTCAGTGAAATTGTTCCAATATCGCCAGCATCCAAGCACATTGGATCAGATGTGTAACATGATGCAAATGGCGCATTCCCTCTTCTTGATGTCAAGTTAACATAGGGAAAAATAAGGGGAAAAAGATGGAAACTATCCGTTGAGGTCCTGAAAGGGCTTTTCCAATCGTCGCCAAAATATAGTAAGGAAGGTGGAAGAAGGTAGATATTAACCGGCTTTATTAAGTTCTAATCATGAGGACCATAGCCAGCTTCGTAATTTCTTCTCCAACTTCCCACCAAGTCTTCGCCTTAGCAATCCAGAATCTAGTACATGGAACCTGGTGAATGCTGAGGATACCACACAGCTACCTTTTAAATGTGAGCATCAGGAAGGGACGAACAGTTAAAAAAATAAGAAGATGGGGGTGGTTTATTACAGAAACTAAGGATATTAGTTTGAACCCTGATGGTGAAAATCAGGAAACAGTATGAATGAAAATTAGAGAGGTACAGGAAAATGTAATAGGGGAAAATACAGATAAATGTTGAAGACTACTGCCTTACGCTCTTTTCAGGACTGCCATCTGGAAAACTAAAAAAAAATTATATATTTCTCTTAACATTTGTTTTGTGCGCCTCCCAAATAGGGAGTAGTTCCTTTCTGAGAGATAATACTAAAAGGATTCACATTATTTTAATCATATTTGCCCATGTAAAATTCGTGATTTGCACCAAGTTCAACCAGAATGATTTTGAAATTATGGAATCCATGAACAAATCGAGGGGCATATTACCAACGAGGCTAACTAGGCTTAGCAACGATTTTTTTATCGCTAAGCATCGCTGGAAATTATCGCTGAGATAACGTGCTATTAGCAACTTTTATCTCCAAAGCGATAATTGTTCCGACGATAGAGTGAATATCACTGAGAATACAGCGATATTCACGCATTAGCAACGAAATGCTCTTAGCCATGTTATCCACCTCCCATTGGATAACATGGCTAAGAACTGGTCTGAGCAAGCGTTCGTTTTTTGGCGATAGCGGGAATATTTCCATCACAACGTCCGCCTGGCTAATAGGCGATAGCGACGTTAGCGACTGCTTTCAGTCGCTAACAGGTTGGGTACGCCCACTTTGCATGTCATTAGCGATAAATATCGCTGACATGCAAAGCGGGACCCAAACCGCTCGCTATCGCCTAAAAGCTGTTGCTAACATCAGTTAGCGACAGCTTGCTAATATAGCAATTGAATTATCGCCGCTTAGCGGCAACCGGCGATAATTGCCTATCGCCCCCCTTGGTAATATGCCCCCTAGTGTTTGTTTGGTGAATAGTCAAGTCTGATTTTTTTCATAAAGTGTAAAGCGGTTAAACCTGTTTTCCTTTTTTTGCTGTTTTTTTTTTATAGTGACTATCCAGCTCATGATCTAACCTTTAACAGTCTGCAGGGTCTGTTGATATTTCCCAACCATTTAGATTTTATGTGTACATAATATATGTGCTCTTTTTGGACATTAGACACATTCAGCACCTAAGTGAACATGAGTCTTGCATATGTTTCCGGTGCCTAAGTTATGACTTTTATTCTATGGTAAGTATGTTTGCAGTATAAAAAAGCATGTGATTTGCCTGTATAGCGTGGACATCATATATAAAAGCACATCCAGGCCAGTCAAAAAAAGTACGCAGAATCACATAAACATACCTATACCTATATTTTCTATCCTTTACGTAATAGAGCAGCACTGAGTTTGAAATTGCTAAGCTGCCTTGTGTAAATGGTAAAAAAGTGCACAGCACCAGAAATAGAAATGGTCTTGGTCAAATGAACATAAAGCATGTTTTGTATCACACTTTTGCACTATAGCACAAAGGGAAGCCAGTGCAGTCTAGCTTGTGATTTGTATGCAGTGCACTCCCTCCGGTATTAATTCTGACATCCGGACGCAGCTGAGCTATGTAAGATGTGCGATTTCATCTAAATCACGTTCTACATATAAGAAGATACCATGATATACTGCTTGTCCCATTGTGTGTACATGGTTTCACTTGGCGTAAGTATTTAATGGAAACCCATATCAGGTTATTTTAGTTGATTTGGCTTTGCTGAAAACCCTGAGAGATTTGCACTGGTCTGCCCCAGATATGCCTCCCTTTGCAAAAATTAAAAACTTTTGGGAGGTTTTGGTTGCGGTGAAAACCGATTTTGACACAGAGGAAAGTTGAGCAAATCTGTTATTTGTTCTGATTTGCATCACAGTAGGGTCCATGCAACTCTTCAGTCAACTGGAGCACAAGTGTTGCTAATTTGTTGGAGCCCTTATAAGTACCATTGTGATGTGGTTATTTTTATCCAAAAGAAATAAAGCAAAATAGAAAACTTGTGTTATGTAATGATGCATATAGCATCACAATGAAAATTAGCACCAAGACAAAGTGCATAATGTTATCCCTCTTAACACTCGTTAGGTCGAGTCTAGCTCAGCGCGCATGCGCTGCTCTATGAGAGGCTTCTTGTGAGCACTCCAAACTTCCCAGAGACTTCTCCATGTGGGTCTGCAAACTCCCATACTTTCATTGGCCTTTGCATGCGGCTTTCAGTAATGATAGCACGCAAATGGCCAAAGACGGTTGCAAGTCCCGCCTTTTCTCTAAACGTTCACTCCCATGTCATTTGGCTCTTGGGAGCGATCAGCGGCTTACAGGTGGCTGCTGCATTCCTGGTGGCTCAGGTTACACGCAACGTGCCATGCTTTCGCTTTTGCTTGTTTTTCTTCTTGTAAAGCACAGCGCGCTGGTCCCTCCTCCCACTCTGGGCTTCGCAGCCTTGTCGTGGAAGTCATCTCCAGCTGAAGCCTCGTTTTAGGACTTGTGGCCTGAGAACACCGCCATAATTTATGTTTGCGACTGTGAAAGCTACTTGCCCAAATTCCTGCATTGACTTGTATTGTAAACAGTTCCAGTGACGTCACAGCTTCACGTTTGAATCGTTTCCAGGGATATTCGGCACAGGAGAGCGTGCAGTGAGACATGGGAGTCTAGGTAACGTGCATGTGCGCTGTCGCTGGGACGCTTGACAGGAGCTGCGGTGAGTGGGCGCAGAAGGCGTGTGTTGTATCTGTATATCCTTAATTGCTCGTGTATATTCGGTAGTCTGTATTCTATACTCTATGTTCTATTCCAGATGCCTTGCTGTCGTGTCATTATGATTTGAACACCGGACTCGACAGCATCGCATCTGGATCTTTCCTTTCTTGTGGGTTAATACTTTTTGAACTTATTTTATAAATAAACTCCTTTTCGATTCAACTCATAAGACTTATGTTGTATTCTTTACAACATAAATATGGCGACGATGGATTGGGATTTTTAAGGAGTTTATATTTACGAAACCCACTGAGGATTAAGATCAGTAATTTTAAAAAAATAATGAAGAACTGAAAATAACGAGGCAACTAAAGAAAAACGCAGCGGACAAGAAACATAGGGTAAGATTTATTTACCTTATGTTTGTATTTGAAGACCGCAGGTTTGACAGTTGCCGCGTGTTGCGTTTTGAATGCACAAGAGGATTCTGTATGCGCAGCACGAGAGGAATGCAGTGCTGAGAGAACGAGTATGCGTGACAAATCGTATTCACACTAAGACCAACTGGAAGCAATTAGTGCGCGAGAAGATTCAATTCGTCATTACGCTAGGTCATGCAACGTGACTCGACGCGGCAGCCATCTTAGATTTTGTTTATCATAGCAACAGCTTAGCAACCCCACCGATACACAGAAGATCAGTTAAAAAAGACGCGTTTAACTCAAAAAGGTCACATTTTAAAAAGCCTTGGATTATTAAAGACGAATATTTATATAAGAAAAGAGATTTATGTGAAATTTCAAAATTGAAAGGAAGGATAAGTTAAACTCCATATTTTAAAGGTGAGAGAAATTTGTTTAACAACTTGTTTTGTGAATATTTAAAGAACTATATTTTAAAATAACTATGGCATACCAGATTCAGCCTTATCAAATTAATCCATTTTTGCAGAATGCAGGAAAACCACCTGTTAGATGGCAACAATGGTTGAAATCTTTTAAAAGTTATATTATTGCTATAGATGGAAAAGAATATTCAAATGACAGAAAACAGCTGTACTTTATGGTTTGTTAGGAGATGCAGGTAGAGACATTGTTGATAATATACCTGAAAGTGAACCGCCTCCTGGACAATTTATACCCTGGGTTGTTTTCGCAGAAGCAGTAAAAAGATTAGAAAATAGGTTCTATGAACAGCCAAATATAATGGTAGAAAGACACAGTTTAACAAAAGGATGCAGTTAGCTGATGAAAGTATTGAAGATTATGTTTCAAACTTACGCATTTTAGCATCTAAATGTGAATTTGGAGAAATGCTTGATATATATCTACAAGATCGGCTTGTTTTTTGCTGTTTCTCAAAAAAAGTTCAGGAACGTCTTTTGTCATGTAGAAACCCCACATTGAATGAAGTAATTGACATTGCTATTGGATTAGAGAGATCATCAGTCTCAACGAAAGTTATATCTGGATCTGAGAATAATTCTGATTCAATTTGTGCTGTCACAAGCAAATCTAAAGCACAGGAAAATAGCAAAGGCAGAAGAAATATCAATATTAAGAAATGCTTGATATATATCTACGAGATCGGCTTGTTTTTTACTGTTTCTCAAAAAAAGTTCAGGAACGTCTTTTGTCATGTAGAAACCCCACATTGAATGAAGTAATTGACATTGCTATTGGATTAGAGAGATCATCAGTCTCAACGAAAGTTATATCTGGATCTGAGAATAATTCTGATTCAATTTGTGCTGTCACAAGCAGATCTAAAGCACAGGAAAATAGCAAAGGCAGAAGAAATATCAATATTAAGAAAAATTTGATATGTTATCGATGTGGATCAAAAAGTCATATTGGAAATAATTCTATTTGTCCAGCACATGGGAAAAGATGTGCAAAATGTAAAAAAGTTGGACATTTTGAAAGTTCATGCAAAACCAATTTTAAAAACAGAAATTTATCTCACACAAGTGTAATAGAAGAGTTGCAAGGTGATATCAATAATCTTGTAGTTAATGTGAATATAATTGATTCTGATGTTTCATTCAAGGCACCTCTAGGTGAAGCTACAATAGAAAATGTCAAATTAGAGGTAATGGCTGATTTGGGATCGCCAATAACTATTTTGGATGACAATACATATTATAAAAATTGTTTCTCTAATGAACTTTTCATTACAGATGTTAATCCTAAAGTGTTTGGAGGACAAGAAATTGATATGGTAGGATGTGTTAATGGAAAGGTAGAACTTTTGGGTAGATCAATAACAACTAAAGTTTATGTAGAAAAAAGGGGAAGAGATATAATTGGTTGGCGTGATTTAGGAAAAATGGGAATAATGCTAAAACCAGGGAGTGATACTCCAATAATTCTTGGGGATATTCCTATTTCATCAGTCGATTTGTGCATTGACAAGAATATTTCATGTGATTAAGATGTGATTTTAGATAAGTATAAAGAAGTTTTTGAGGACAAGATAGGATATGTGAAAGGAGTTGTGCATAAGATCAAGATAAAAGATGGTGCATCACCTGTGAAGCACAAGGTTTGAAATGTTCCACTTAGTATTAGGCAGGAATTGAAAGTACACTTAGAAAATGTATGTAAAGATGGGCTCATCAAACCCACTGATTCTTCTGAGTGGGTTTCGGCTGTGGTTTTGGCTAAAATAAATAAATGGAAAATTGCGCATGTGTGCTGATTTACGCTCATTAAATAAGAACATTTTGGTGGATTGCCATCCGTTACCTCTTATCCAAGAAATGTTAATTGCCATTGGGGAATCTACACATTTTTCGCTTATAGACTTAAAATCAGCCTACCATCAGGTTGTTCTTTCAGAAAAATCTCAAGAGCTCACTACCTTTGTAACACTCTTTGGTGCCTTCAAATACATGAGACTCCCATTTGGATTAGTTCTGCAACTAGTGTTTTTCAGAAGCTAATGGACTCATTATTTGGAGACATCAAAGGGGTACAAGCATTCCAAGCTGACATTCTCATCTTTGGAAAAGGCATTGAAGAGCATAATAAAATTCTTGCTAAAGTTCTTAGTATTTTGCATAAAAGAGGTATGACAGTGTCAAAAGATAAGTGTAATTTTTTAGTGAACAAATTGGAGTATTTAGGACATTCTATTACAAAAGAAGGTATAAAACCAAAACAAAATCTAATTGATTTGATAATAAATGCACCTGCGCCAGTTGATAAAGGCTCACTTAGGTCCTTTTTAGGACTCAGTGAGTACTATGCACGTTTTGTGCATGGTTATGCTTTTGCTGTTGAGGCACTTAGATGTTTGACTCGAAAGAATGAGAAATTTGATTGGAGAATTGAACACGATGAAGCTTTTAAAAATATAAAAGAGATGATCAAAAATGCTCCAGCTTTACAATATTATACATGCGGGGTAAAATGCAGTTACTGTGGATGCAAGTTCAGTAGGACTTGGAGGTGTTCTGACTCAAAATGTAAAAGGGAAAGAAAACACTATTGCATTTATTTCAAGAACCTTAAGCAAGGCAGAATCAAACTATAATGCCATAGAGAGAGAGACATTAGCATGCTCATGGCTGTAGAGAAGTTCAAAGGTTATTTATGGGGCAGTCATTTTGATCTTTTAACAGATCATAAACCTTTAATATTTTTAATGAATGGAAATGGAACTGGTTTAGCATTTTCAAGATTAGTAAGAATCATTTCTAGGTTGCAGGAATATAACTTTGAAGTTAAGCACATATCTGGTGGAGCGATCTTTAGAGCAGATTGCTTATCTAGATTGCCAGTTGACAAGACAATGGAAAAGTCTGAATTTAATGATGAGGAATGTGTTGTTGTATCAGCCATAGATGCTTCGGAGAATTCAATCGGTGTGTTTTCTGAAAATGATTGGACAGATGGTTACAAGAATGATGATGTACTTATCAAAGTTCAAAAATATATTACAAATGGGTGGCTGGGTGGCCACCATTAAGAAGTTTAGATAAAAATTTGGTTCCGTTCCAAGTGTCTTCAGAGTTAAGTATAGAAAATGATATTGTGACAAGAAGTGGACTTTTTGTGCCGCCAAAGAATCTTATTGATGGTTTGATTAAAAAAAGCACATATAGGTCATCCTGGTATGTCAGAAACTAACAAGTTAATAAGAAAATGTTACTGGTGGCCAAGCATGGATTTTATGTGGATCAATTTGTAAACAAATGTCCTGAATGTTTACTATCAGATAAACATTGGAAACATACAAAAAATGCTACATCAACTAATACATTTAATTAAACTCCACTACATACCACTCCAAAAGACAAAATGTAATTACATATAATTACACTACATAACACACAATCCCACTCCACTTAATTCCAGTACACTCAATACCACATAATTATTATCCACATATTTTCACTGCAAACCATGCCACATAATTCCACTACACAAATCCACTCCACACCATTTAACGTTACAACTAACTAGCACAACCCACATAATAACACAACACACCCCATACATTCACGCCATAACACACAGGTAAAAAACAATGTCATTTATAATGCCAACACCTGCAACTCAAGCAAATGGGAAACCTATTGCATTCCAATGCTTGTTTAATAGGGTCATTCACAGTTGTACATAATGTCTTCTTGGTTATAATAAGATAACAAAAATGCTTAACACTTTTTCACTATAACTTTTCAACATGCTGTACAGCAACCTCACTGCCTTACAACATAGCTTAAAGACATTGGCAAAATCAATAACTCTGGCTAAACACTTAGTAGGTCCCAGAGGCGAGACCTATTGCTTATGCCAGTGCTTGTTTCTTTAGCTTCCAGCTGTCCTCATGTGAAGTGACACCTTACCACTTTGCACACTGAGATTTTTGAGTCTATACTTAAAATGCTTACATTAAAACAGCAAGTCCAACAACAGGATGTGGTATTGAATTAAAAAAACTAAGGTATCACACTGCCATGAAGCCACTTGAGGTTTCTTTAGCTTTTGTATCCCTGGAAGCAATTATAGCTTGCTTGTTGAGCAGAAGATTTTATTTTACCACTATTGTAATATTGAAGTTTTCCTTAAAATTTATTTTTTTGTAATTTTGGCTACATATGGATAGTTTAAGTGGGGCTTGTGCACTGTATGCATTTCTAAAAGGAGTAAATATAGCAGAATAACTAACATACTGCTCAGTCACTTCCCTTTTGTCTCGTTTGAAGCTGCAGGGCGCGGTTGCTGTTGGACATACGCAGGAAAATGTTGCAGGCAATGGGGCTGGAGGTGGAACCACACATTCCTGCTGGGCGGGCGGCAGCAGTAAGACAGCTCTGGAGCCATCACCTCATGCTTTTGTCGGGAAAACAAAGCTCCCAGAATCCAAGTAAGTGTTAAACTTTCTGCTGCAGGAGGTGGTCTCTCTGTGAATGTATAGGTTCTGAGCAGGGCTGTATACTTTAGTAGGATTGTAGCAGCACTTCTTTTTATGGCTATCAGTCCCTGAGCTTCTAGCAGAACTGCAATCTTAGAATGGACATTACCACTTCATCTCCGACCTGTACTGTTGAAATAGAAAATGACTGGAATTTCTATGCAGAAAGAAGTTACTTATTTTATATATAAATGTTTGGATGTATGCCCCATTTTATCACTTTTAATGGTGAAACATAAACAAATTTGACCTTTAAATAGTACGTCATAATTCAATGTATATATCATACGTTTTGAAGCCAATCTTTTTTTAAGACACCTGCAGTTCTTATTTCTATCCCTTCTCAGAGAAATCGTCATAAAGAAGTCCCACTGAATGCTGCAGTGGAATTTTAGTTTATTTATATTAATTTTTGTGATTTAATATAGCACAGACATGGCCCATAGGCTTCAGAGCCCTTTTCAATAAAGCAGAATGTACCAATAATAAATAGAAGATAGACATGTTACATTATATGTGGAGAGTAAACCTTGGTTATCCTCCCCGTGAGGTATAGCGCTTTATACGTTTTCAATGTGAAGCATAGCAGTGACAAGCAGGTGGTACATTCTACACAGCACGTATCAATACCACATAGAAGATATATACATGCCACATTAAAGGTTGAAAGAGCACTAAGTTGGTCTCCATATGAAGTAGATCGTTTCGCAAATATTCATTGTAAGGCATAGCAGTGACAAGCAGGTGGTATAGTACCGTTAGCTGGACAACTATTGTTCGTGCTGGTTGAGATTGGTCCACACTTGGCAGGAGCATGAAGAAGGTGGAAAGGAGTCAGGCCAGGTGTTGTTCCAAGAGAAGGCCTTTAGGTCTTTTTGAAGGGGACATGACATGTGGTCTGATGGAGCCTCAGCGAGAGACAATCTGGTGGCTTTCCAGGTTAGTGGCAGTTTCTGGTTTCCACTGAGAGCCAGCTCGCTCAAGGGGCAACACTGTAGCAAACGAATATATTTTTATTTCTTGTATCTGCCTTATCGCGGCGCTCTGCATGTTTAGAGGCAGGCGCTTAGCTTTTTTTTAAAATTAATTGTTTATTTTAATTTGGGTACTGTGTCATCACTTGTTGTGTGCTCCCATCCGCCCTGGTCCATCGCGGCTCCTTCTGCCGTTCGTGTGGAGGGCGCGGCTCTTCGTGCCGGTCGTTGGAGAGCGGGCGCCATATTGGGAGGAGCCTGAAGGGCACTTAGACCCGAGTCAGCAGTCCAGCTGCCCGACGCTCCTTCGCATAAAGCAGCTGAGGATTGCTGGTCTCCTGTGGCTTTCCAGGTTAGTGGCAGTTCCTGGTTTCCACTGGGAGCCAGCACGCTCAAGGGGAAACACTGTGGCACACGAATATATTTGTATCTCTTGTATCTGCCTTATGGCGGCGCTCTGCATGTTTAGAGGCAGGCGCTTAGCTTTTTTTAAAATTAATTGCTTATTTTAATTTGGGTACTGTGTCATCACCTGTTGTGTGCTCCCATCCGCCCCGGTCCATCGCGGCTCCTTCTGCCGTTCGTGTGGAGGGCGGCTCTCTCACCGCGGCTCTTCGTGCCGGTCGGTGGAGAGCGGACGCCATATTGGGAGGAGCCTGAAGGACACTTAGACCCGAGTCAGCCTCCCATATAACGCAATGTGTCTACGTGAGCACAGCGGGCGCGACGATGGCGCGCCGAAGATGCGCTTAAGGTACGCCCGTCTGCGAACGTTCGGGCCAGGGGCCTCAGATTCTGGCCAAAATTATATTTACACTGCCTCTGACCTACTTACACTTAGACCCCCTGAAAACCTGTGCCCTCCTTTACCCTTGCATTTATTAAAACGCACCTCCCAGTATGGTATTTCAAAAGTCAAGACCTCAGCAGCTGACTTTAAGCTCAGGAAATTTTCGCGTACTAGCTCCCCTTTGTCTACTAACTCTACGCTGGAGCTTCGGTGTATTTATCTTAATACACACTCAATGACTAAACATCAGTTGGATATTTTTCTTTTGTTGACCTCTGAAAAACCAGACATTCTCTGTTTAACAGAAACCTGGCTTACTCAAGATTCATTGCCAGATATTCTTGCATCACTCCCCTCTGACTACTACATTATTATGGCCAACCGTCCACTCGGGAAAATGGGTGGGGGAGTAGCCGCTATCATTCTTAAAACTCCTAAATTTCGAGAACTTCCATCGTTGTCTCTTACCGATACAGAGAATATTGTCATTAAGATCGACACCGATAGCGGGGCTCTGTTATTAGTCTTACTGTATCGTCCCCCTCAATCCATGCATACCTTTCCTTCATTATTAGCAGAACAACTGGCTTCTCATGTGACTAACTATTCTAAAAAAAATTTAATTGGGGACCTTAACTACTGGTTCGATAATGTGGCCGTTGATTCCCAGGCAGCAGAATTTAAGGACCTATTACTGGACATGAACTTAACTCAGCATATACACTCTCCCACCCATCAGAAAGGTCACAGTTTGGACCAACTCTGGTCCCATAATCTCTCTCTGTCTCCCCCCTCCATCCGACCTTGTATTTGGTCAGATAATTTTTTATACACTTTTGACTTATTGTTAATATGACTATTAAGTCGGTGCTGCGGGCGGGCGGGGAAAATAGGAAATGGAAGTCCATTAACCTACCAGCATTTTTAGATACCCTGGCCACTACCCTGCCCTCAGAATGCAAGGATATAGATTTCAGGGAGGAGTCGCTTTCACAATGGCTTCAAGAGGCTGCGGATATCCACGCTCCCCCTGTGAGTTTTTCCAGATCACGCACGAATGATGCTCATAAATGGTTACCCCGGAACTGAACAAACAAAAGCTTGAGATAAGACAAAAAAGACCATTCTCAAACATAAAACTGATTAATTTTCGGCCAAAATTTTAAACTCTAAATAAAGGAGGTGTTCAATATAGTGAACGACCTCTGTAACAGTGACAGAACAGCTCCTGTCGTAATCCCCACACAAAAATTATGCGACTCTCTAAATGAGTTTTTTAGAGAGAAAATGATCACTAAAAAACAGAGCATAATTAGTTCCCCTGCCCCGATCCTGTTGGATGATATATTTTATAATCCCATTACATTAGATACCCTTCCTTTTATCGATCTTAAAACCTTCTCTGAACTTCTCTCGCGTGTTAAGTCTGGATCACCTGATGATATTTGTCCACCTCACATTTTCAGAGAGATAGGTATGGCTATCCCACAAAGCATTCTCTCTTTTTTAAATGAGTCACTTGCACAGGGCAAGGTACTTAGTAGCTTTAATAACGCATTGTTAATCCCTTTAACAAAGAAACCTGGTATTGACCCACAAGACCTAACCAATTACAGGCCGATCTCCCTTTTACCCCACTTGTCAAAAATTTTGAAAGCCCATGTCTCTAACTGCCTCTCTAGTTTTTTTGAAATGTCTGAATATTTGGAGTTGAATCAGGCAGGCTTCCGTCCATGCCACTCTACCGTGATATTTGCTGTTCAGAATACTCTTAGATCCAATGCGGATAAAGACATCCATCAGGCTCTTGTGCTCCTTGACTTGTCGGCCGCGTTCGACACGGTTGACTACTCCATCCTTGTCAGCCGTGTCAAGCAGGCCGGCCTCAGGGGACCTGCTCTGAGCTGGCTAACTTCCTTTATCTCTGAACGCAGGAAATCAGTTAGATTAGGGACTTTTACGGCCCCAAGAACCTCATCTACTTGTGGGGTCCCTCATGGATCTTCTCTATCCCCATTATTGTTTAATTTGTACCTTCGCCCATTATTATATTCCTAAAAAATCACAAAGCTACGATTTTTAATTACGCAGATGATTTGCAACTTGTTTTTTCTTTAAACTCTGCAGGTGCTGTGATTGAATTTCAGAACACTATGACCCACATCCAAAGGTGGATGAATCTGAACCACCTCAAACTAAACCCGGGCAAGACCGAACTTATCTTGCCCGGGAAGAGTGAAATCAGTTGGGGCACTTATTTTTGGCCACCTAACATGGGGGTTCCACCCACTAAATCGCCCATGGTTAAGAGTTTATGGGTGACTCTTAGTGAAGATCTGTCACTCAAAGGTCAGATAGGGGCGGTAGTATCATCTAGCTTCTTTCAGCTTAGAAAGATAAAGAAAATAGCCCATTTTTAACTCACTCTGCCCTGATCCAGGTAACTATTGCCCTAGTACTGTCTCGACTTGACTTCTCGAATAGTCTGTACTTAGGACTCCCAGCAGGTCAGCTAAAGAGACTGCAATTTGTTCAGAATCAGGCAGCCAGACTCATTTGTAAGCAACCTAAAAGGCAGTCCATCAGACCCAGTCTAGAAAAACTACACTGGTTACCAGTGGCTCAAAGGGTTGCATTTAAGGCTGGCTGCATCATTTTTAAAGCCCTGCAGAGTAAGGGTCCCAAATTCATAAGGAATTTGGTACTTAAGTATGCCCCCTCACGTAACCTTCGCTCTGCTCACAAAGACTTGTTAGTTGTCCCTTTGTTTAAGAAGAAACGTCAGGGAGGCAGTTGCTTTCATTTTCTTGCTGCCTCCCTATGGAATTCTCTACCACTGCCTCTAAGACAGTGTGATGATCTTCTTACTTTTAGACACGCCCTTAAGACGTGGCTTTTTGGACAGGCCTACCCTTAGAATAGTGTGGAGTGTGCCCTCTAAAGTGCTATGTTGTGTTCCCTAAATTCCGATAGCGCCATGAAGCCCGCGGGCGTACGTGCGCTGAATAAATACATATTACCATAACATAACATAACAATGCCTTAATCTTGTGGTGTTTCCCAAGAACAATTGTTTCATGTGGCACTCGTGTTAGAGGGCGGCAAATTCGAGGATGAGCAGTTTAGCGTTTCTTGGGTCATGGTCGGCTCCTGAGATTTTCAGTTTCTCAGTGAGGTACGAGGGTAACGAGGAGTGAATAGCCTTAGAAGTGATCGAGGCAGTTTTTAAAGGAGCGCTCACTTCTATGGAGAGTCACTGAAGGGAGGGTAGAATGGGGGAGATGTGGATGAATTTCTTGTGTCCTGTCACGAAGCAGGCCGCCCTATGTAGGACTGCTCTGAGAGGACTTAGATGAACTTTGGGAATGCCAGAAAGGAGCGAAAATCCATATTCTAGTCTGGAGATAACAAGTGCCTGGACAACAGGTTTAAGGTTGTGTGCAGGGATGAGGTTTCTCATGCTCCAAGGGAGCCTTAGTTGGAAACAGGACTTTGGAGGAATATGACGAGAGAAAATAATTGAATCATTGACATTAACTGCTGTGGGTTTCACTGGTTTTAGTGTTCCCTACAGTTGGTTGTTTGTGAGATCATCAACTACAGAAATATCATCTGACATAAATATCACGTCCTAAAAATTATTATCTCATTCGGGTAGATTTTCTATTAACTCCAATAGGGTGATATTTTTGTAGATGCCATGTGGGACAAAATATTGGTGTCAGACAATATTCTGACAATGATAGTCTGATACAACCCCCTACAGTCTACATTCAGATAAAAGTCACAATGTTTGTGTTCTGATGATCGTGCGTGAATTGGGAAGATTCCTAGTTCTCCATGATTTAGGTCATAGGTGCTAAACACTGTTTCATGGTATCTAGCCCCTCTGCTAAGGGAGTCCTCTCTTAGCTCCTTGACCACTACCTTTTTCCAGGTTTCGAGAGCACAGGAGATGTTACTGCCGAAGGAGACTCATCTCTGTTCAAATAACTCAGCCTTCCTGAACACTCCTCAACTCATATATCTCATGATCTTAAACCTACCTTACCAGACCAATGAAGAGACACTTACCATTTCAATGAGTCCATAGCCGTACTGGCCAGGCAGACAATCGGACATTTCTCCAAGGGCTGCAATACTGGGGACTGCTGTCTAACCCACTGAAGTGTTTTGATGGGATCTGGCTAAAGAACAGGAATGGTTGAAGCAGGACTGCAGCCCAATGGCGGCCTCTATTTACCAGGGTTGACGGGACAGGGCACGGGGATAAGGAGGGTTGTAAATGAAAACAAACACACAAAAACCCCCACTTACCTTAAGGCCGGCCACCTGGCCGGCAGCCACCTCTCTGTCTGCTCGACCCCACCTCTCGCTCCTGGAAGCAGGAACAGGCTCCTGACTCCCCTAGCCAATTACAATGCTGCAATGCAGAGCTGTGATTGGTCTGAGCCCCTTGGATCGGCACTCAGGTAGGGAATGAGAGCTTGGGGCATGTTCGGCACCCAGGCTGTAATGCAGCCTGGGTGCAGAACATGCAAAGTGTGCATGCCAGTTTGGCCCGGGTCGGGAGGGCCGGTCAAAGCGTTATTGTGCACCTTGGAGTGGACAAACCACTCCTCCCCTGCCCTGCTCTGGCAGCCCAGCGCCACCCCACCCAGCATCAGGAAAGGAAAACTAAAATGATAATAACACTAGTTATCTATTTAGTTTTCTTTAACTACTGCTCACAGAGCAGTGGGATGATGCTCCTTCGCCTTAACGGAGGAGCTGCCACTGCTGCAGGCGCCTCTATCTTCTGCCCACCGGGACCATGCAGCGTTCAGCCCCAAAGATGCCCCTGTTTTCCTTCCAATGCAGCTACAGTGAATGCTAAAATGCTAATAAGTAGATCCCCAAAAAGGATCAGAAGCCAAATAACAAAATTCTACTGGTCCTGACTTGTAGTCAAGCATTGGTTCCCAAAAAAACGAAGACATCTGTGCAGTGCTCAAACTTTTGTTTTGAGCAAACACAAGGAGAAGATGGACGGAGCACTGAAACTTTTCGGACATTCACTGCCAGTCACAGATCTGGTTTAAATCCATCATTGTTCTTTAGCTCACTTCGCCACCTCAGTTCAGACCCAGCTATATGCAAATCAGTCTTGACCCTGTGCCTCATCGGAACAGTCCAGCCCGAACTGTCAAGCCAGGGCTTTCCTGGACGGGAATCAAGCATCCTGGGACAGGTTTTGTGGTTTCACCCCTCATCAGCTAGGCTAGCTTCAATCCAGTGGCAAAGTGAACAAGGGACCCACATCTGGGCACACCCTGCCAAATGTGGGCGAACAAAGCAAACACAAGGAGATGATGGGTAGAGCACTGAAACTTTTCAGACACTCACTCCCAGACACAGATCTGGGTTTAATCCATCATTGTTCTTTAGCTCACTTTGCGGCAAAGTTCAGACCCAGCCATATGCCAATCAGTCTTGACCCTGTTCCTCATGGGAGCAGTCGAGCCTGAACGGCGCCAAGCCAGGTCTTCCCTGGACTGGAAACAAGCATCCTGGGACCGGTTTTGGGATTTCACCCCTCATCAGCCAGGCTAGCTTGAATCCAGTGGCAAATTGAGCAAGGGACCCACATCTGGGCATAACCTCCCAATTTAGGGTGAGCAAATCAAACACAAGGAGATGATGGACGGAGCACTGACATTTTTGAGACACTCACCCCCAGTCACAGATCTAGGTTTAATCCATCATCGTTCTTTAGCTCACTTTGCCACCCCAGTTCAAGACTGATAGGTATATGGCTGGGCCTGACTTGGGGTGGCGAAGTGAGTTAAAGAATGATGATGGATTAAACCCTGATCCAAAAGCTTCTGGTGGGTGAGTGTCTGGAAAGTTTCAGCGCTCCGTCCATCATCTCTTTGTGTTTGCAAATGTTTTTTTTTGGCGCAGCTAGGTCCCTGACTTTTCAGTTTCTCCCTCCCTCTTTTTCTCTCTCATTCTTTTGCCCAACTTTTTCACTTAAAAACACATAGGAAACACTGTGCACTACCAGCTCCTGAAACATGTCCTGAATTATCTCGAACCTATTGTCCCTAAGCACATGTACTATGATGTGCCAGCATACTATATAAAACTCTAGTATAATCACTGGAGTTAAATGTACACTAGTAACAAGCCGAACCTTCATACTAAGCATCAGATAAAACACCCAAGTTTATTAAAACCAAAATAAACTTAAAAAAGAAAGATACACTTGTTATGTAGAAAGCTAAAACTGTTTTAACCAAAAAAGGACAATTCTAAATCAATTAAAGGAAAGGTGCAAAGAGACCGTGGTGAAATATGTGGTTCAACAATAATCAACGTTGGTAGACTATGGAGATGCCATGGTTTGCCACAGAGAATAACTACAGGGAGTCGGCATATGAAGCAGCTGAGGGCAAGTAGTTTTGACAGTACCTCAGCTGAGGCCATGCGTTGAGAGGCAGAGGACACAGCAGATAGTGGTAACAATTTCAAATGACCACAAAGAAGAAAAACAAGACGCAAAGTAGAAAGAATGGAGAGATAGGTGAAGAAGAAGGAAGGGTGGAGGGGGCAGAAAACAGAACAGGACTTCATGGCAATATGAGTTATTAACTTAAATTGCAACATTAGCAAAACAATATAGGAATAATGGTAAAGTCAACATTTTTAACAGTGAGACACGTCCAACTAAGGATAATGGAATAGGAGCGCACCTATTTAATAAATCCTTAACTTTCCCCAAAGCAGTCCAATAATTGAGTTGGAACAAATCTGCTAAAAAAAAATCCCAAATAACGTACTTGGCGATTAGGACCCAGCTTTAAACAACAAAACATCCAATTTTGAATGGTTGATTTTACAACCACCTACTGTTGTGAATTCCTGGATTATATAGAGCGCACCTTCAATGTTGTTTTTATCGACTTTGAGATACATAATGATGATGTTGTCCACAAAGGCTAGGGTTTTGTTCGCCAGGGCTGTCCAATGTCTCCACTTTAGTTTACTTTTTTAGTGAACCCTTGGCAGGTAAGCTTCGCAATGAGCCTCTTTAGAGGGAATGTCACAAAATAAAGCTTTTTGTGGGAAATGTTTTTTATTTTGATTGCCTCCTCCCTAGAATGTTAGGGGCCATTTTAAATCTTATTGGCCTCTTGGTTTGGGTCCAACTGTCTGTACTAGAAATAAACCAACCCATTTGGCACATCTAGTCTACCCTTTTACTTTGAAGAGTTCTACGCCTGCTTATTGGAAGGCTGAAACCAGATGTAGGATATGTCTGCATTTCCTAGGTCGGTAACAACTAGACCCCAGTACTGAAGACAAGATTAGCTGCTTCTGCATCTCATAATAACTTTATTTCGACTTATTAGGTCATAAAAGTACAGAGATTAAAATACAACAATATAAATTATAACATCCATATCTTCAATTGCGATTGTGGCATTATAAAAAAACAGTAAAGAGCAGCAGAGGTCATACCATTCACAAAATTCATACAGTTTTAGCATTTGGGGCCCAATTGTCTAAAAAAAATAAGTTAATATAAAAGACGTTAAAAATCTATTAAACATTATATTGGGGCCGATTAAAAACAAACATAGTGAAGTAGTGTGGCTCACTGGTTAGAGGCGGCAGACCCGAGAGCAGAGGACGGCCCGGGACCAGGGTTCGATTCCCGGCGCGGCAGGTTTCTGGACCAGGGTCAGCGGACTCGATAATTCTCTCGCCTCGGTGCCCACTCTGATCAGCGATCACACTCGGCAACTCTGGGCATTAGCTTGCCTCATCTTCACTAACGGCCCCACCAGACCGCCGGGGATGCCTGGTCTCACCCTGGAGATACCCATTAAGGGACCATCTCTCAGGGAAGCCAGGAAGGGTTTCGCAGCGGTCGAAGCGCCTTGGGACCCTACGGGTAAGTAGTGCGCTATATAAATGCCAATACATTTACATTTACACACACTACAGAGTGAAACTACTGAAACTAGAAAATCATGTTGTCTAGACATCGATTTCTAAGGATCACCCTCGCTTTATCCACATTTCCTGAAGAAATTTAGACATTGCTAAAACAAACAATGGTTCCATCCCAGATTTTAAAATTCTGAGTGTAACCGAATAATTCCTTATGCCCAGGTTCCTGCATATTTGTATGGTCCATTTTTTCCTACACTGCTTATAGGCCGGGCAAAAAAAGACCCCATGAGCTTCCGTTTCTTCTTTCACATGGCAACCAGGGCAGAGATAGCAAGAATCATCTGTCCACTTGTTTGTTGTTGAAAATAACGGAAGGGTGTCATATCTGAATTGGAGGAAAATCCTCCTTGTCGACGATGGATGTATTATGTCCAAAGCCTGTTCGAAAGAATAACTAGATTTGTAGTTCAGAAACACCCAAGTCAAGCTTGCGGTGGAATACACTTGATTTAGAGAAAACAAATTATAATCTTTCAGGAGTTTGGATAAGGTTTTTTTCGAGGTAATTGCACATGCTTCCTCCGGGGTTGCCCAAAGATCCTCCCTCCCAATTGCCTTAAAGGAGTCCCTTACAAAGGACAGCCAAGGTATTCTTCCCACTGCTCCTGGTAGCTGTAAAATCATTGTGAGCGCCTCCCTGTAGTGGCCAAATTCAGCAGTACTCCAAAGCCGAGGCCAGTATAGCAATGGTCGGCTTGAGAT
Organism: Lissotriton vulgaris; assembly: GCF_964263255.1. NCBI lineage: Eukaryota > Metazoa > Chordata > Amphibia > Caudata > Salamandridae > Lissotriton > Lissotriton vulgaris. The sequence goes on along the minus strand of NW_028245804.1, from coordinate 175,278 downwards.
AAGATCCGCCACAGGGAGGACACCGAGGTCCATCCTAAGTGGGACCAGTGGGTTGTTAGTTGGCAACGCTATGGTACCTCGGAGGAATTTATTTTCAGTTATCGTTAATGTTTTGGTTTTACTGTGCCCCCAATGTTCCGCCCCATACAAAGCCGACGAACGAGCTTGCACTTTATAGATCTCCAGTAGGGGACTAATTGCCTTCAGTGAACAGCCATTGTTAACTTTCCTTATCCCACCTATTGTCTGAGTAAGCCTCAGATTTGCCTTTTCAATTTGGGGGGTCCATGTCATTTTATCATTCAGTTTCAGTCCTAGATATTCAAAAACACTGACACGCTCCAATGGAGTATCATTCATAACTGGGCGGGGGTAGGAAGAAGATTTGGCGCTAAACACCATATATTTTGTTTTGTTGATATTAACTTGGAGTTTCCTCTTCTTACAAAAAATCTGTAAATTCCCTTAATACTCTGTGCATCCCCATGGGTGACTTTAATAGGAGGAGGGTATCATCCGCAAACATCAGTGCGCGAAATTTGCGGGAGCCTATTTTTGGGGAATCAAGATCCTTTGCGTGGTATAAATCTTCCACTAAACCATTAAGGAAGAGTGAAAAGAGGGTTGGCGCCAGTACACAGCCCTGACGGACCCCCTTATCAACCGGAAATGGGGCCGTGAGTTGTGCATCTTTTCCATACCTCACTCTGGCATAAGTGCCCTCATGAAGGGGTTGCAGTTGTAAACAGAGATAAGGTGGGACCCCCATGATATCCAGGATCTTCCATAGTTGATCTTGGTCAACCATGTTTAAAGCTGACTTTAAGTCAACAAACGTGAGGTATAAACTCCCCTGCTCGAGTATTACATGCTTCCAGTGAATCAGCTGTAACCTAAATAGTTGATCCACTGTAGACATCTTGGCCCTGAAGCCTGCTTGAAGAGGGGTCAGTATAGCCTGTTCTTCGATCCATTCCTGCAATCTTCCCAGCAATAACTTCCCATACAGTTTTTGCGGAACGTCGATAAGGCTAATAGGTCTGTAATTCGAAGGTTCCAATGGGGATCCCTTTTTGTAGATTGGGACGATCTCAGCGCCAGCCCACGTCGGCGGGGCAGGGAGACCGTACTGAATTGCATTAAAAAATGCCACAAGGTAGGGGGCCCAGATTAGCTGATCACTTTTAAATAAGTCACCCGGGATTTTATCCAATCCTGGGGCTTTATTGGGTTGCAATTTAGCCAGGGCGGATTCCACTTCTCCTAATACAAATGGGGGTGCATCAAGTAGACTTCAGGGGTTAAAATTACAAACTGGAGTGTTATTTAAATTTGATTCTAAGGGGGAAGGAGAGTACAGTTCCTTAAAATACGAGAACCAGGTGCCCTCATCAATGTTAGGGTCAAGTGTAGTACTACCTTCTACTTTCCCGTGGTGGACAAGATTCCAAATTTTTTTACTGTCCTTGTGATCAAGGGCCCTATTGATTTCTTGCCACTTGGCTGTTTCCCATTCAAATTTTGCATTTGAGATGGTACTCCATATACACTTTCTGAGGAGAGAGTCGACTTCATGGCACTATGAGTTATTAACTTAAATTGCAACATTAGCAAAACAATATAGGAATAATGGTAAAGTCAACATTTTTAACAGTGACACACGTCCAACTAAGGATAATGGAATAAGAGCGCACCTACTTAATAAATCCTTAACTTTCCCCAAAGCAGTCCAATAATTGAGTTGGAACAAATCTGCTATAAAAAAATCCCAAATAACGTACTTGGCGATTAGGACCCAGCTTTAAACAACAAAACATCCGATTTTGAATGGTTGATTTTACAACCACCTACTGTTGTGAATTCCTGGATTATATAGAGCGCACCTTGAATTTTGTTTTTATCGGCTTTGAGATATATAAAGATGATGTTGTCCACAAAGGCTAGGGTTTTGTTCGCCTGGGCTGTCCAATGTCTCCACTTTTGTTTACTTTTTTATTGAACCCTTGGCAGGTAAGCTTCGCAACAAGCCTCTTTAAAGGGAATGTCTCAAAATAAAGCTTTTTGTGGGAAATGTTTTTTATTTTGATTGCCTCCTCCCTAGAATGTTAGGGGCAATTTTAAATCTTATTGGCCTCTTGGTTTGGGTCCAACTGTCTGTACTAGAAATAAGCCAACCCATTTGGCACATCTAGTCTACCCTTTTACTTTGAAGAGTTCTACGCCTGCTTATTGGAAGGCTGAAACCAGAGTTAGGATATGTCTGCATTTCCTAGATCGGTAACAACTAGACCCCAGTATTGAAGACAAGATTAGCTGCTTCTGCATCTAGAAGGAAGCCAATTGGGGAGATTGTCTGCTCTGCGGAGAATCTGCATGATTCAAATTCAGAGACTTAGGGGGTCATTACGATCGCAGACGGACTTGAGTCCGTCCGCGACCCCAGAGCATGAGGGAACGTCCGCATGGGCTGCGGCGTTCCCTCTGTGCATATTAGGATGTGACCGCCTGGGTGGCAGTCACATCCTCTATTTTAACATTGCGGCGGGTGGAGCTTCAAGCTGCACCCGCAGCAATGTTAAAAATGCATGCACAGCATTTGCGTGCACAAAGCGGCAGGCACCGCGCGGTGCCTGCTGCATTGTGCACGCAAATGCAGGGGGTACCTATGGTACCCCCCATGTGCACCCCCCACTACACCTAGGGGGCCCGCAACGGGCCCCACAGTGCAGTTACACATGCTTTTCCACGGCGGAAAAGCCGCCGCGGAAAAGCATGTTCCCAAGCACATCCTAATCTGGCTGACGGTGTCTGAGAGACACCGTCACCATTTTAGTGCTTTTCCGCCGCGGTTGTAAGCCAGCCGCGGCGGAAAAGCTGCGGACCTAAACCATGACCCACCAGCCATCCTAATGTGGCGGTGGGTCCGCAGAGGATTTTCCGCATCCTCCGGGCCGGCGGTGGCTTCCGCCGGCCCGGAGGATGCGGAAAATCCTCCATCGTAATGACCCCCTAAGTCTAGCATTTGTGAGATCATGAGAAGCTACCATAGGTTGTGGTGCCTGCCAGCCCTGACAACAACAGTGAAGGCCTGCGCTGACCCTTGAATACAGCTGCAACCTTGACCTGTCATCTTCACTTACAAGTAGCATGATTGACCCTGTGGCTCTGCCATTGAGGCTGAATCCTTTTCTCTCGGAGGTGAAGAAAAGAAGCTTGAAGGCCTAAGTGTCTTTGTGATGGCTGCTTCACATGAGACTGTATTGGCATCAACACTGAATACTGGTGGGAGGCATCTTTTCCAGTGTCCCACATTGTTGTGTCAGGTCCCCCACCCCTAGCTGTGACTACCACAAGGGGGGCTGTGTGGCTCTTTCCTGTTGTTGCTCTTTCTTGACCCAATAGAGCTAAATCTGCCCTCCCGAGCCTGCAGAAGAGGCCATGAGCTACCAGTACCCAACTCAGACTGTCAGAGCATAACAGTCCAAGACTCATCCTTGAGAAGTGATGTGCATTCTCTTCATCCCTGAACTAAGCAAACCGTGTGGAAGAATCTGACGCGGATATTTAGCTGTAGTTTTTCAACGGTACCCTGTTTGGGTAGTGTACAAGTCCCAAAAACCAGACTTCTAAAATCTCAATACTTACACCAGAGTTAAGATTAATGACACAAGACGTCCTGAAGTTACTAAGTGCATTTTCCTAATGTAAATGAGTTATATCATTTACCTAAAAGAATAAAGGGTGCTTGGACAATATAGTTACTAAGTGATACTTTTGCTAGTTGAACTAAATGTTTTGCGTCATACAGCCTGCAGACAACGAGACTTGAATGTTCAGCTTCACCATCCCCTGAAAAGTCAAGGCCACAATAAAACAGGGGGAATTTGAAAAAGTGGTACAAAGGGAGAGAGCAGAAAGGTCCATATTACTAGCATATGGGGTAATTTCTCAATTCCGATTACTGTTACACGTTTGGCTGCCATGTGCCCCATGAACCCTTGCACCATAGGGTAAGGGTGTGTTCCTTATGTCCAGTATAGGTTTTGTACTCTTCCTAACCAAAATGCTATGCTTGACATCGTTTAATACTGTCATAACTTTGTATGTGTGCTGTACTTGACAGTTTAGTGAGCGTGCAATTGTAACTAGCATCTCTGGTTCCAATGCCAATATTTGTCACAAAGATTGCCTAATTTAGTCTTAAAGCCAGACGTAGTAGGCTCTACCGGCGTATAAGGGCCTGCTCCAGCATTAAAGGTCCTCGGATCGGGCCTTTAACAAGGGAGCGGATCTTCAATGGCCGTTAGAGCCCAATATGGATGGCTCTAAGGCTATTACAACATTCCACACCTAGAGGGCATAATGTTCTAATTTGTTAAACAAAGGCCTCATGGAGCCCAAGGGTGTTGAAGTCCCCACGGGCTGCTTGAGGCCTTTCTTCACAGCAACAGCTGTGAACAAACATTGGAATGTTGCTCCCCGGGCTTCTACCAGTCATTAGAAGCCAAGAGCACTCTATTGTCTTCAGTTGAGCGTTCAGCATTCCAATGTTCTAATTGTCTTTAACTACCCCAGGCCTGACAAATAATAATCAAATAAGTAGACAAACTGATGGGCTGTATGGGACCGGGATGCTGTTTTTGAGGGACAGTTGGTCCAGAAATGTTGAGCTGCATGAATTTTGTCATACATAAATAATATAAGGTCTGACAGAATGTATACACTATATATGTAACATTGAGCAATGATTTGTTTTTTTTGCAGATATTTCTTCAGATGAGGCATTACTGACTAGAAAACTGAACTGCACGGAGGTATCCTACAGAGTCACGATAAATGGTAAAATGTTAAAAAATTCCTGAAGGAGATGATTGTATTTCTCTTTAGAAATAACTTCTTAATATACTCTTTATTAGGGGTGGGTGGAATTTGCGTAATCGCGTTACGCAAATCCCCGCGAAATGGTAAATAATCTCTGCGAACGCGCAGAAATTCCGCGAACACGAGAAATTGCTTGTTTGCAATGCTTTTTTACTGTTCGCAATCGCTGTTTGCATGCTCGAGGGGAAATATATTGCGAACACGCATTTGAGAACGCGAACAAGCAAAAAATTTCGCGAACTCGCGGAACCCGCGGAACGCAGAATTTTGGGCAATTTTGCATTCTACGCGGAACGCGATATTACACAAATTACACAAGCGGAGCAGAATTTACTGCCCAGGCCTACTCTATACCCAAAGAAATTAAGTACCTGGGATCTAGCAGGCATGTAGAAACAGCGCACCTTCTTTGCAAAAAATGTGAACTTCACAGAAATATTTTTATTTTTGCAGCAGCTGTAGAAATGACAACCTCAATTGTAGGTCCAAATCAATTTTGTTACGTTTATTTTTAATTTTTCTTGAATGTTTAGAAAACAAGTTAAGATAGAAATATGGGTGGTCTTGTAGGCACTCAGGTACATTTCTCCTTTTCTGCCTTGGTGCTTGTTGAACTCTTCAAACTCACAAACATCTCAACTGGGAACCAAAAGCAGCCCTGGCAAATGTTGTACGCCCTGCAAGGCAGGTTGAGTGGTGATACTCCTCCCCAAGAAATCTTTGAAGAAATAATGTATTTTATTTAGTGCTTTATTTGAGCCAGTGCGGGCCATCAGCACTTATTTCTGGGGACCTGTACTTATTTTTCCACATCAGCTATTTGCCAAGCACAAGAGAGGAAAAACACATAGATCGGAAAGTCGAAGGAAAAGAAAGACGGCTGAACCGTCACAAAAGGAAGAAGCAGCACCTGCAGGAGGGAGATAAAGGCTGCACTATAATCCGCTATAACGGAGTGCAGGAATTGGGTGGTTATAGAAAGAATGAAGGAGGGGGCATACCAAGCCCAGCTTTGTGGTCCGTTAAAAGGAAATTAGTAGGTATGCGGGTTGCATGAAGTAACTTTAACATGTATTTATGAATCGCTTTTTTGTTTTGATGTGGGGCAAAGCCCTAGTAGTACTAGAGATGCTTCCTCAGACACTATGAATTGTCCAGCATTCAGGCATACAGCTCTGCTGACAAGGAGAGAATTATATTTCTTCTGGGGGCCCTGACTGACGGAGGAACGTCTTTCTCATCCTCTGTGGGCATGGAGTTCAAGTCGAGACATGGGCCGGGAAGACAAAGCCGGACCCAGCAGGGGGCCATGTGGAACACCTCCTGGAGGTGGAAGCACTCAGAGAAAAGCCTGAGAAAGGGGGGTGCACTGGGATTGGGTGCCCACTGTCAGACCAAGCAGCCCATTCACTGAGTAGGGGGCTAAGTGGTCAATTAGTTTAAAATCGGGCACGGGCCCTCCTTTTGACCACATGAAACACCATTGCCTCAGAAGAAAACATTGGAGGACATCGAGGAACGGAAAGACTGTATGGATCGGCACATGTTAGGCATCATGTAGGAGCTGCCATCTAAGAGAAAGCAGGAACCCACAAAGTCTCAAACGAGGCACCCAAGGGCCCGGGGGAAGGGTCATGCAGCCAGAACAGTGGCCGCCACCAGGCCGGCAAGGCGGGCCATGGATAACAATGCAGTACCCCCTCATGAGGCGGAGGAGGTTGGCTGCAAGCCCCAAACCAAGAAGTCTGAAGGAAGGGGCAGGAAAACGCCACCACACGCCACTGAAAGGGGTCGATGGCACTGACACAGAATGCTACAGCAGGGGTGAGGAGGGACCTGTAGCCAGGACGGCAGCCCCCTTGAAGGCATTAATCAAGGTGAGCTCCAACGCAGCGGCCACCATGGTGAGCAACAATCGCTGAGGAAAAGGGGCGGGTGGCGTGATGAGGGTCAGGGGCAAGCCCTGGGTTCTGCAGGGGTTCCTGGGCACATCGCGAACTATGGCATGCAACTCGGGGTAAATTTAGCTTTGCAGGACAGGGGCTATGGGGCCCCAGACACCCTGGGCAACAAACCAGAGGGGAGGTCAGAGAGAAAGGGAGTTCCAAGGGGAAGCATGGGGGCATATGCACCCACACCCAGCATCATGGATGCCCCGGTGTCAATGGCCTAGGCCGGGCATGCAATACGGTGGGGGTCCACACCTGGGGACTAGATACACCTGGGATGGTGGGGTCCGTGGCCAGCTGTGCCGCAAAAGGAGGGACCCAGGGAGCAAACAGGGTAAGCACAGAAGAACCCAAAGGGCGCAAGGAGCTTGGGAAAGGCCGGCGGGGCGGTCAACCCAAGCAACCTAGGTGGCGCGGAGACGACCGGGGGAGTCTAGCTGGAAGGGCTGTGGTAGGGGAGGGGAAGGGTGGGCTGGCAAGCCCGCCAGCCAATACATACGCCCATCCCCAGGGGACCCGCCCAGCACCACCCATCTAATGGAGCTAGCTAACCTCATACCGCTAGCAGTGAAGGAGCGAATTTAGCAGAAGGAATACTTCAATATATTTTCCTTACTGAAAGTGCGCCAGGCAAGTTTAGACTTGACAGTGGAGGATAAGAAGGAGGAGGACAGGAGAGACAGGTGCAAAGCCAGAATAGAGAAATCAGTAGAAATTTGGCTGCAGGCCTTTAGGACGCTGGCATGCATCTTCATAAAAATATTTTCATAAAGCGCAGTAGCCTTGTTCCTGCACAAACAAATAGTGCACAAGCACACCAGAAGTACCAGGGGAAGCTTGTTTACAGTACGACAAGTGTTTCAGGGAGAAGATACAAACATGGGCAAAGATAGAGTGGGACCTTCAGGACATAGAAGGCTTCCCAACTGACATGGTGCCAGCCAGGGAGGGGTTAGGTGCGCAGGAGCTCAATTTGTATCTATATGGGTTCAAAGGGAAGTACGAGGGCCAGGGACAAGGGCCCAAAGCCCGAGGCCAGCCAGGAGGGAAGGTTGGGAAAGGCTGCTCAGCAACATGCTGGAAATACGACAAGGACGAATGAAAATGGGGTTACGCCTGCAGATTTAAGCACAGCTGTGGGAATTGTGGCGGCACCCACCCTGCTGCACACGGCAAACAGTCACAAGCGTCAGGACACAACAGAGAGAAGGGCAACAACAAAAAACAGCAGAGGATGCGAACAAGACCAAGAAGGGACAGGGGCCGGGGAAGGGCAAATCACTCCCCACCCCCATCAACACAAGGAGATTAGTGGCACTACTGAATAACTACCCAAAGAAGACAGACAGACAACAATCATCGGAAGGGTTTACACACAGCTTTCCCATTCCTTACAAGGGCCCGCTGGCCCGCAGCTTAGCCATAATCTGAAATCCATAAAGGACAACCTAGAGGCGGCCAGACAGAAGGTGGGGAATCTTATGGTCTCTCCCTTAGGAGTGGTACCAAAGAAGGAGGCAGGGAAATTCCGACTCATACACCACCTGTCACACCAGCAAGGGGATTCCATAAATGATTGGCTGGAGCAGGGCAGCTGCTCAGTAGCATACACCTCATTAGACGATGAAGCTGATTAAAAAGGCTTTTCGCTTACTGCCAGTGCACTCCAGACAGCTATCACCTTCTGGGCTTTCAACTGGATGGGGGCTACTATTATGACAAATGTCTAACTAAGGGTTGCTCCATATCTTGTGCTTATTTTGAGTCATTAGCTGCCTCCTGGAATGGGTGTTGGGCATGCGACACCCGGAAGGAGGACAGGTCCACTACCTGGACGACTTCCTCTCCACTGGTAAGGCAGGAACGGAGAAATGCACAAACCTCCTCCACCAATTTGAAGGGCTGGCAAAGGAACTAGGAGTCCTGCTAGCGCCAGACAAAACAGGACCCAGTCACCAAGCTATTTTTCCTGGGGATTGTGCGGGATTCGGTGGAGGGGACATGCAAGCTATCATCGGGAAAGGTCACCGAGCTGCACCAAATCATAGTTACGACAGCGAAAGAAGGCAACACTCGGGGAAATGCAGCAGCTGCTGGGGAAACTACATTTTGCTAACAGAGTGATCCCTGAAGTGCGACCTTTCACCAGGTGACTGGACTGGTTGACCAAGGGGATGTCAAAAAGACACCACAGGGTGTGCCTTACGCAAGGGGTAAAAGAGAACTTAGGGCAGTGGGACGCTTTCTTGGTCAACTACAATGGCCCCCTCATGTGCTGCAGGCACCCATGGCTTTGGGACTATCCTGGGGACCGCATGGGCAGCAACACAGTGGCCAGACAGCTGGCATAGCACTTGGATCACAGGCAACATTATGCTGCTAGAGCTCTTCCCCATTATATTCGCCTTTACCAAATGGGCACACAAGCTAGCCAATAAGCAAATCACGCAGTTGTCCAGGCAATCAACCTGGGAACAGCGAAGTCCCCAGCGGTGGTGAGGCTCTTGTGGCACCTAGTCGGTTGCCAACTGGGGGTGAACATAGCCATTGGGGCAAGAAACATTGCAGGTCTGGATAACTCAATAGCTGACACAAATTCTCATTTTCAGTGGGGAAAATTCAGAGAGCTGGCACCTCACGCAGACCAGTGCATGACGCCAGTGCCAGGAGAACTGTGGGAACTGGTGGAAACAGCACAATGAGGCTGGTGGACAGCGCCCTGGCCCCCGAGACAGAGAAGAGAAATCAAGTGCAGGGAAGTCTTCAGTAACATAACAGGCTTGAAAGGGGTGAGGGGTATCAGTCCGGTTGAGGTGACGGCATTCATTGACTGGGCATTCCGGAGCCGAAGAAGCAGGTCAAGGGCAAAGAAACACCTGAGCACGGTTGCCTATTAAACCAATGTAGCAATCGGGGGATCCTATAGGAACTTTCCTCTGTAGGATGGCAATGAAAGGCTACAGCTCACAGCTCGGGTCAGGAGGAGGCTCATCGATTTCCAGGTCCTAAAAAGTCACTGGGGGCATTAGAAGGCATATATACAGTGCAACACGAGTTGGCGTTATTCAGGGCAAAAACAAACCAAGCAGGCAGAAGGAAACACACAAGGATCGACTGCATTTAGGACACAGCATGCTGCCCGGTTTGCCTCATGCGGGAATACATGGAGCAAGGCGGGCCAACACAGGTACCGCTATTTCCGCACAAGGACAAGTCCTGCCTCAGCAGTTTTCAGTTCATTGAAATAATGTGGAGGGCCCTAGAGAGAGCGGGGTTCCCACCTAGGGAGATTGGATCACAATCTTTCAACATAGTGACAGCACCATGGATATGTTCCTACTCAACATTGTTGGGGTTCTGGAGCAGATGGGTAACTCACGAGCGACATGAAAAGGGGGGAACTGCCTCCAATAAGTAAACTGTCAGCAGCATGGTAGAGGCTGCCCAGAGAGATACCCGAAGGGGAGAGCAACATAGGTAGCAGAGCTGCTCGGACAGGGGATGCCTCACAGCAGGGACACAGGGTGAGAAAGTGACAGCACACAACCACAGAAAGAGTAGAAAACCTGGTCACACAGGGGATGCCTCATGGCAGGGACACAGGGTGAGTAAGTGACAGCACACAACCACAGAAAGAGTAGAAAACCTGCTTACACAGTGTCCTTGGAGGGCCCAGGGCAAGTGGAGCGGTACTTGCAGCCCGGGCCAGACCTAACGGCCGGCCACAGAGTCGGTAGCAAGGAAGCCTAGACCCCGGAGAACACTGAGACACCTGCAAAAAGGGGCCTTCAAGCAGGGTAGTGTGGTCAGCAAGGACCAGAGGTAACCATTGACAGAACAAGAGCTACTCACACTGTGTCCTTGGGATGCCTCACGGCAGGGACACAGGATGAGCAAGTGACAGCACACAACCACAGAGTAGAAGAGCTGCTCACACAGTGTCCTTGGATTGCCACATGGCAGGGGCACTGGGGAGCGGGGGAGCGGCCAGCAAGGGTCCAGGGCAAGCGGAAGGGCACTTACAGTGCGGGACAGATCTAACGGCTGCCCACAAAGTCGGTAGCAAAGGATGCCTAGACCCTGCAGAACACTGAGACACCTGCATAAATGTAATGTAAAAATGAGCATGGTTGCAAATGACCAACCAGTAAGCTGCGAGCTGTTTAAACTATGTTCTAAAATAATACTGCTGCCTTCTCTATGCACCATAATCAGTTGTCCCTGGAATGACTTATGGGGGAAAGGGATGCTGTAGGACAAGGCTGACAAGGAAGGGGGTGAACTTGCTGTCTTGGAGGGTTTACCATCTGGGCTGCTGGCCTTTGGGGTTCGCCCAGCCGTTGGCCAAGAAGCGAGCACAGAGATTAGAAGCTAAGCACAGTATCTCTGACAGGCAGTAGCAGCCCAGACTAGCGAGAGATCAGACATTTGTTTTTGTTTTTGCTTACCACAGTCTTTGGGTATCTTCAATAACGGTTGTTGCTTGAAGTAGTGAACTTTTAGCCATTTTTAAGTGCCTGCATTCACTATTCTCAAGTTTTTTTTTTAAACAATCTTTATTGCCTTTTATGCAGCTTACATCAAACTCCTTTAAAGTAGCAGTTTACATTGGACGGGAGTAGGCAATAAAACACATTTGACATGCTGGTTCTGTTAGTACCCTCGCTGTGCCCCATCTGTAAATGTCCATTCGGATGATCATAGTATTCCCCTTAGCTATGTACTAAGTACATTGGATATACCCCCCTCCCTTGCTTCTAACAATAAGGCATCAACCACAACTACCCCCCCCCCCCTCCCCGCACTGCTGACTCCCCTTGAGTATTGTTCGGTTCGATTAGTAAGCTCCCTTGTACTCCAGGCATGTATAGTGATGCTGCGCCGGAGCCTTCCGATGTGACCCTCTTCTGCACCCGTGTGTGTCAATGCTATGAATCGCTCCCATTCTCGCTTCTCTACTGGGGTATCCCACCTTAATCTGGTCCCTGGGGATGCTCTACGTGTTGGAGTCTCTCTGGTGTGGAAGCCTCCGAGTCCCTGCCCATTCTCGTTAACACTACTATTCTCAAGTTAGACACTTGGGGTCACATTATGTAAAGGGTGTACTGACTCTGCTTGAGCGACGATGCACCTTAGCTAGGTGGACCTAGCCCTTACAGGAACAGTGCGTACTTTCGGGTAATGCTCTGTCCTGAGATCAGCTGCTAACTTGTGGCAGCGCAACAGTGAAAGTCGAAGAGGCTGTTTGAAGCTGGTCCGCTCTTTCACAGTGCAGGCAGAAACCATCTTGCTTTACAAAGAGGGCAAATATCTGAGTGCTGAGTGAATGCATCAGTCTTCAGGGGGATGTCTTGGGGTCCATGCAGTCCCTTTTTCCTGCTTTCAGAGGGCACCCTGTTTGTGGCGCACAGCCAGTGTACCTGCTAATGTTCTTTTTAGGCCTCGGCCTGCGAAAGACTGCGCACATGCGCAGTCTCGCTCGCGAGACTTAATAGTTTAGAGTGAACATCACTAGCGAGGTTTAGCCCCGCCCCTCTTCTCCATTGGCTGGCCTCCTAAACGTGGCCAGCCATTGGAGAAGAGTTCCTAGTGACATTCTTCTTTCAATCTAAGCCCCGTCCTTTTCGGATTGGGGGGGCGTTTTTTTTTACTTTCTTTTTAGGCTGTAAACAACAGTCAAAAACACGCCCCCCAGTCTGAAAAGGACGGGGCTTGCTCTGGAGGCCTGAGCAAAGGTGAGTCGGGGCCCGGCGGATCCAAACGGGTGTGTGCGAGTCCGCTCACATTCAGGCTGCAGGAGGCCTTGCATCCACTCTGTGATCGAGCTGCACTCCATGTCAGAAGTTAGGGGCCCTTTGCGTTCTCCTTCCGGGGGAGGCGGATGGGCCGCGAAGGCCGCACATACATACTGCGCACTTATGTTATTTATGGTCAGTAAAACTACACGTATAACCTCAAATTGGCTGTCTCTCTGATGGAACATAATTACATTTATTTTGACCAATAAACCGTAGACAACTGTATGTACGTAGAAACGTAGGCACACACGCAAACACAGGGAGCACACAGAGACGCCACACGCACAAACTGGAGAGCACACACACACAAAGACACACACTGACGCCACGCGTACACACTTGAAAAAAATACAGACACATACAGAAAGAAACGCAAAGAATGCAAACTCAGAAAGCTACCGACTGAATACACAGAAGGTAAACGTACAAACACTGGCACCCACAGCCATGCACGGAGAGTCACAGAAAATGACCTTTCAGACATTGTACTAAGAGCAGCCTTGGTTTTACAAGTCACGAGTAACCATGATAGCAGGAGGGCTGAGAAATGAGTCCTACCTGTGTACAACAAACAGTCATAAGGATGACAGATACAAGGGGAAAACAGACAACCAACAAGAGGGAGTAACTCGAGACAGACCAGGTTTGATTAGAGACGAGAGAGAGAGAGGTTAAATTGCAGATGTATGGATATTGAGAAAGCGCGTGGATGGGCTGATGGATGGGTGGATGAGTGCACTGGTATGAACATTGATGGATGGATGATTGGATGAGTGGGTATGGGGGATGGAGGAGTGGGTGGATGAGAGGGTATGGATGGATGGATCAGAGTGGGTATGGGTAGGTGGATGGATTGATGAGTGGGTATGGGTGGATGGATTGATGGGTGGGTTTGGGCGGGTTGATAAAGAGAATGGATTGGTGGCTAGTTCTATGAGTTTCAAATGGATATATGGATGTATGAATGCATTTTGTTTGGGCGCATAGTTGCATGAATGAATTTGCGAATGGGGTGGGTGGATGGATTAATTCAAAGGTCTAGGCTGATTGTTAGATGGACGAAGAAAGGAAAGACGATATATAGAAAGATATAAGTACATGTGCGTATCTAAAGAGCTGCACGAGTTAAGCACTCCCTGCTGACTTCGGTGTGTACTAACTCTTCTCTCATCATTCCTAGATCTATAAAATGCATCACATTACAGGTGGTAATAGTAATCCCTGCTAATTGCAGTGCCCCGAACAGGCATTTTTGTTTTTGCAGTTGAAGGCGCTATATAAAAGCAAGCTCCCATAAAAACAGGTGGGTGGCTGCCTAGAGGGGGTGGGCTGAAGTTGGCGCACGCGGACTAGGGTGTCCCCTAGCATGATCATGGGGCAGCAGAGGTGCTGTGGCCTCCAGTGGAGACATTCCTGCAGCCCCAAGAGCAGCTGCTGTGTTCCTTTCGTCTCCCAGACCTCTCCTGATTTACTTCCCTCCACATTCCTCACATTTAAGGACATCATCATTTGGGGAACGCCACAAATTTTCTTGTGCAAATTCGCAGCTGCTTCGATTAAATCGTAGGAGCTGGGAAGGGGGAGACAGATCTATAAGGGGGGTCAAAAAGTCCCCAAACTGTAAAAAAAAAAACTAAAAGGGGGAGGGGGCGAAAAGGCTGGGCTGCAGCTGGACATCATGGAGGTCTGAGCTCCAGTGTAGCCCAGACTAATGTCCACCGTCTATTGCTGGTGCGCGGATTTTCCTGCAGAAAATCCAGTTTCCTTTATTTCACCGCAGATTTAAAACTTTTTAGACGTTCCCACACATATTCCATCCAGGCAGAGGGAATATGCATACCCAGTAGACAGGAATGAGGGGCACCAAGAAGCGAGGATGGCATCACAGGCAGAAACATAGTGCGAATATTGGCAACTCACCCCACCCGCAAACACTGCAATCTATACTATTATAGAGAGAACTGTGTTCTTTGAGCCAGGTAAACTCGAAAAGTACACCACCAATCCAAACACCCAATACATGTTTGAAAACGTCAGACCAAGCAGAAGGACATAGGCTATAAAATTTTTAAAAATAAACATTATTTAGAAAATTTATATAAAAAAAAAGTAGTCCCTCCAAAGTAGCGCCGGCCGCAACGTGCGTGCTCACATCAGGAGCACTGGGAGAAGCGGCATCCGATGAGCGGCGGACATGGCGCGGGGGAGGAGCGGTGACCTGAGTAGCATCGGACAGGCCAGCGGCGGTGCGAGCAGCGGAGAGGCGAACATGGCGCGGGGGAGGGGCGGTGGCGGACAGGCGGTGAGGAGCAGAGAGGCGAGGAGCGGTAAACTGAGGAGCGGCGGATCAGGTAAGCCTCCGGGGACAATGTCGGGCAGGCGGATGTCGGGCCGCGGAGAGGAGCAGAGAGGCGAGGAGCGGTAAACTGAGGAGCGGCAGATCAGGTCAGCCTCCGGGGACAATGTCGGGGCAGGCGGGTGTTGGGCCAGGCGGGGGACGGGGATCGGCTGAGGAAAGTTCACAAGATGCACAGATACTCCTGCTACCATTTGGGGTTACTGCAACACGCTGTAGTATGTCGGGCCAGGCGGGGGACGAGATGTTGGGATGCACAGATACTCCTGCTACTATTTGGGGTTACTGCAACACGCTTTAATAATGAATAGATGCATGTGTGTCTTTATGGAGCACAGAGGCGAAAGTCAGAGTCTCGGGGGCATAACAATCACCACCTCATCTGTCTTCCCATTAACTGTCAGAATCTACTTGGTAGTAGACCCCACCACGAAGACAGGTGAACGCACCTTACACTGGGGCAGCCGGGGGTCGTGGCAGGCGGGGGACAGGGCGGGCGGGGGCACGGGCTGCTGGGCAATGTCGGGGCAGGCGGGTGTAGGGGAAGCCTGAATGCTCCCTGACAAGGTCGGGACGGGCTGCTAGTACCATAATAAAGAACACACAAGACACAGTAGTTGTTGGAGAAAGTATTGCTGCATTACCTAAGTTTGAGGTCCGTAAGGTGGTGTGGTCCATTGGCATGCCGGAAATGAAGAGGGGTAGCGCCGGACCCCAGGGGTAGGGCTTTAAGTGGGCTGGGTCTCACCGGTGCTGAGCACCGGCAGTTTTTTAAAGGGGGCTCAAAATGGTCTCTGGTTTGTGCCTTTGCACTGGTGGTCTGTGTTTTTTCCCGGATGTGCGCTGCTCACACTGCTCATTTCTCACCAGTGTGCAACCTTTAACGCATGGCTCTCGCTCACTGGCCACTTCATTTGTTAAGTCCACGAAGCCAGTTTAAAAAGTCAAGTCAAAAACGCAAGAAACAGACAGCAGTGGTGACTAACAAGTCATGAAGGCCAGGACATATTATGGAGTCTGACGGGTGCATAAGTCAGAGTCACGTCGAAGTCTTGTGTTTATGTTAGAGAATGACGCATCGTGAAAGGCCAGTGTGAATGTTTGAGGATGATGCTCGGTGGGAGGGCTGTGTGTATGTGAGAGTATGCCACACCATGCGAAGTCATCATGTATGTCAGAGACTGGTATATCATGGTAGGTCACTGTATGTCAGAGACTGAAATATATAGTATGTTAGAGGCGGACACATCATGGAAGTCTACTTTGCATGTAAGACACTGACGACATACTGCGTGCAATGATGGCAGTGACCGAGCCCCGATAGATAATCCTTTAGGCCTACTATGACACAATCAACGGTTCTGCAGCCATCGGAACTGTCCACATTTAAGGCGGCTGTACCAGCAGGCACTAGTCACTGCAGCTGAGTTTTGACCCGTTCAGCTGCCTCCAGAAGCAGGCCTTCCCAGCAAACAAAGAGGCTGGAGCGAGGCACAGCATCCGGGCCCGGTGTGACCTGTGACACTGCCACCCTGGCCAGCCGTGGGCTGCAGTAGGAGCTGAGCCCGGAGGCCGGGCCGGAGTGGGCACTCCTGGCACGGCAGTCCCTCGAGAACCATGACAGCCCGCATGCCTTTCCACTAACACAAACTACCACAGCCGACCGCCTAGGGATATAGGCATTTCTTATAGTGAGACTGTGAACGGAGGCCATTTAGAGGGGCCCTCCCGGGCCGGATGCACATTTCTGTGTGTGTATCACTCCTGCTGAAATGAGAGCACCCCGGAAAGAATATTGACTTTATAAATGCTTCCGTCTCCTTAGCGGGACCCCTGGATGTGTGTGTCTTTGTGTGTGTGTCTGTGTGTGTGTGTGTGTGTGTGTGTGTGTCTGTGCGTGTGTGTGTGTGTGTCTGTGTGTGTGTGTCTGTGTGTGTGTGTGTCTGTGTGTGAGTGGCTCTGTGTGTGTGTGTGGCTGTGTGTGTGTGTGTGGCTGTGTGTGTGTGTGGCTCTGTGTGTGACTATGTGTGTGTGGGTGTGTGTGGCTCTCTCTGTGTGTGTGCGTGGCTGTGTGTGGCTCTGTGGCTCTCTGTGTGTGTGGCTCTGTGTGTGTGGTTCTTTGTGTGTGTGTGTGTGTGTGTGTGTAGCTGTCTGTGTGTGTGTGGCTCTGTGTGTGTGTGTGTGTGGCTCTGTGTGTGTGGCTCTGTGTGTGTGTGTGTCTGTGTGTGTGTGTGGCTCTGTGTGTGTGGCTCTGTCTGTGTGTGGCTCTGTGTGCGTGTGTGTGTGTGGCTCTCTCTGTGTGTGTGTGTGGCTCTGTGTGTGTGGCTCTGTGTGTGTGTGTGGCTCTGTGTGTGTGTGGCTCAGTATGTGTGTGCAAATGCAATAGGTCTCGCATTTGCGAGAGATTAAGCTATTAGCATTGTAAATGACAATGCCATGTATTTATCTGTTTCCAAAACCCACACATAAATAAAAAGTAGGACATTTACAATGTCAATAGCTCTAACTTTTGCGAAGGCGAGACCGTTGCATTGTAAATGCTTGTTGCCTCTGCGTCCATAATGCATCGCCGTCCCACACCCCCATGCATAGGAGGAATCGTTCACTTTACTTATGCTGCATTATTATTAGCTATGAGGCTGAGTCTTTACGCAGACCTGGTCGTTTACCCTACAGTACAATGCATTGTGGGACATGTAGTTTTTTTTATAACTTTGTTTATTGAGTTTTTATAACAATAATCTTAAAACAATTACTAGTTTTAGGTTTTAAGTTTAACACAAAAATAAGCATGGGCAGATATATCCCAGCAGGCAAAGCACTACTTCTTAAAATTACAGGATACATTGAAAGTGTCATCAAAGTTATGGTGCCACTTGCCAGCTATGTGTGGAATTTCAGTCTGGTGGAAGCATACGCAGAGCCTGAAACACATAATTGAGGCATATACATTCCTACATCCGTTAAAGTCCCTGTATATGTGCATCAGCTGCCTTATGGGTAGATGGTCTCAGAGCAGCCTTCACAGTTGAATCTGGTGTATGGATCGGAATAAGATGGACATAGGTCTGAATAATTCCACAATACAGCAGCTGCTAACACAGCTAAATAACTTCAGGGGTTACATTATGATCCAAATACAGAGATTCTACATTAAAAGGACTTTCTATTGTTTATGGGAACAGAGGGTGTAGAGCCTGAGGGACAACAAGCTCTTTGTTTTGTATGGGATTTAGAGTAGGCAGATACACATTCAGAGGATAGGGGAGGGGTTTATCAGTGAAGAGTATGTATTCAAATCCGAATTGAGGAGCAATGGAGGTTACTTGAGTAAAATGCTGGAAATTACAGCTTGAGCGGTTCCAAATTTCTTGTTTTACTATTGGGTGTGTTTATTACAACAAATGGACATATTGTTGATCGGAGACGAGGAGGAAAAGGTAGAATAGTCCCCAAATATTTATAAGACTTTGTTGGACACAAACACAGAGAGGAACTTTCTACAGAATTTAGAGCCCAGTTACTAAAAGAAAACTCAATGTAAAGTGCTCGAAGCTGCTTATAAAGCATGGTAACAGATTCGTAATGTGTTGAAGATTGGTAAACCTAATTTTCCTACACCTACATCCTCTCTAGCTTTACCTCCCTTAGTCTATCATGGTTAGATGGTTAGATGGCAGAGAAAGGGTCATTTGACCTTGGGGGATTTAAGAAATAATGGTGCTATCAAGGCCTACTCCTCGTTGGTGTCTGAATATAATCTCCATCAAGCTGATTTTTTTAAATACTTTACAATACGGGACTACCTAACAAGAAGAGTAGATGTAATGAATTTAGCTAGGAAAAGTAATTTACTGTAGATATTGAGAAAGCACGGTACGACTGGCAACCTATATCAAAGCCTTATTGAACTACAAAGGGATGACCTCGAAATACAGAATTTTAAATGGAATAATAAATTGAAGCAGGAAGGGGATATCCTGCAGGAATCAATTGCGGTGGATGATAAACTTCTGATATCCTCCAGCCTTAAATCAAAATATTTTAAAACCCTATTTAATCTGTATTATATGCCCGCCAAAATAGCACAGTCTGGGGCTAAATGTGGGTAGATGCACGCGATGGGGAATCGAATAAGCTGATAGTATCCATATGTTTTATGATTGTCCAGAGTTGAAGCAATTGAATCATAAAATGAAAGCCTTCTTGGCAGAGGTGACAGGGGAACAGATTGTGATTACCCTGAAGGTGTTGATGTTGGGGCTACTGGTTGATTCATTGATGGAACAGGGGGTATATCAATATAGATATCTTATTTTTATCTCTGTAGCAGTAGCTAGATTATGTATTGCATCATTACGGAGGAAGAAAGAGCCACCATCCTTTGAATGTGGAGGGGCAGACTTTATGCAATATATTATTTAGAATTTAGTTTGTATGCCTTAAAAGGGCTCCATAAGCGTAGGCTAGGCATAAAAATATGGGGGACGCTCACAGAATATTTTAAATAATCATGATATAGCATAATTGTTGCGCTTTCTATGTATTGGATTCCAGATTTGGCTGGCTCTAAGGTTTGGCGACTAGAAATGTATATTATAATGGCTTTTCTTCTGAATGAACTAGAATTTCTCTGAGGCAGAATGATTATACAATGATCTTCTTGTTTTTTTTATTTTCTTTCTTTTTTTCTGTATTGTGTTATGTACTGTAATGAGATATATATATATGATGATCCAGTCGAAGGCAATCACCGAAACGCGTTGACCGTCCTCCTTGTCTGCACGATGGTGGTGAAAGAACAATAAAAAAAAGCTTACCTGAAAACGAGTGTTGGACCCTGTTTGTGCTGTGGTGCTTCTGACCCTCTGGTTGCGAATTGGAGATGGTTGGGTCCGTTCTTCGCTGAAGATATATATATATATATATATATATATATATATATATATATATATATATCATGATACCTCCTGATTTGCTCCTTGTGTGTAAACAAAGCGTCTGTAAATGTTTATTGAATGGCTATGGCTTACTAAAATAAAATAGGGAAACAACAGTTTGAAGAGGAGCAATGAGTAGCTGAGCTTCAACAAGGTACTGTGGTTCTGCAGCTACCTCGAGGCCTGCCCTGTCTTCACAGCAAGTTTGAAGCCAGTATTCCTCGTTGGATTTGCTGGAGCAGTACCCCTAATTAACAACCACAGGGGCTGTCCACAAACCCCGAACCCGGCTCAGGGGGAAAGAAATATTAAAAATTGGAAAGATATCCAATGTGTGAGTTAAAGAAGCCCTTCACAACAGCCTAATAGTATCAAAATTATTCATTTATTTCAACATTTCAGAGAGTTTGTTTTGAACATATTAATAATCTCAAGCAAGAAAAACGCTGGTGTACAAAAAAACAATACATATAAACCAGACAGGTGGCAACAACAATATAAATCACAAAAAAGGAGGAACACCATAAACATGAATACTGTGTCCTTGTACAAAATTTTTAAGCCACAGAGAAGCGTCAACGGCGTTTCGACCGATATATTATTTAGCGGTCATCTTCAGGACTCAAAATTGTTCTTGAGCAAGAGATCGCAAAAAAAGCGGGTAAATTCAAAGTAGAGTGTAGTCACTCAAAAGTGGAAATCATCAAACCATTCAGCTGGCCACTTAATGGCCCGACTGGTTGTGTGAAATTTTCACCAATTCATCGCCTGTGGGCGCCTATTCAATTCAACGGACACTCAATGGATTCTGCCGTAGTTCCGGCTTTCTGCACGCGGAATCCATTGAGTGTCCGTTGAATTGAATGAATAAAAAAGCACTCGTCGTTGCCTAAGATTCCGTCGACGACGTCAACGACGACGACAGCGTGGACGACAAAACCAAAACCTTCGACAGCGATTCTGCCGACGAAGACCCCCTCGACGACGGTCGTGTCGTCGTCGAAGACATCGACGACGGTAAAATCACAGTCGTCGACGAAGACACAGTCGTCAAGCGCATCGACGACGAAAACATCGTCGACGAGCACACCGTCGACGGCAAAGACCCCGTCGACGAACACACCATCGACGACGAAAACCTCGTCGACGAGCACACCGTCAACGACGAACCCGTCGACGAAGATACCGTCGACGAACTCTTCAATCGAAATTCAGTCGACGACGCCATCCACGACGATTCCGTTGACGCTATGGAAGCAATCCAACTTGATTCCACCCAAAAAGAGTACAAACGATCCAATTACACCGGGTTTAACGTCTCCAAGCAGGGTTCAAACATTGCTCCCATCTAAATTACTGCAAGGCGACGAATCGGACGATGACCAGTACGATCAGGCCACCAGTCCTTCAGATCTTATCATAAAATGCCAAAGCACAGATGAGGATGGCGATGAAATGGAGATAACTGAAGAAACTGTACATTCACAGGTACAGACGCAGGTCACACCTATGGTATGCCTTCCAGTATCCATAGTCTCAGATCTACAGTTCTTGATACAAGTCTACAAGAAACGATTTCCGGACCCGCCAACGGCCCCATCAACGGAAAAAACTCTGGTCTCATCTGGGCCGACCTCGTCTCCAAGACTAAGACCATCACCTTTGGTGATACCTCGAGAGAGATAGAGAGAGAGAGAGAGAGAGAGAGAGAGAGAGAGAGAGAGAGGCAGTACAACATATCTCATCTACTGACGACGAGGGTGAGGAACCAGAAGAAGGGGAGGTTCTGGATGACCTTTCCGAACCCAGAGACGATGCAGACTACATCGCTCCATCTCCAGCCACACCTGAGCCCACTACATCGGACTCGCCGCCAGCAGACATTGGCGGATTCCATAATTTAGTGGAAAGGGCTGCCACGAGATTCCATATGACTATGGATTCCACTGAAACGGACTGTTTCTTATATGATTTTAAAGACCCAGTCAGAAAAACAACTAGATCAATTCCAATCATTGATCACATATGGAAACAAGGACAACAATTAATGCAAACACCAGCCTCGGTCTCCGCAGTGGTACCCAGACTGGATAAGAAATTTAAGGCACCAGCAACTGCACCAAAATGCCTTACTGGACATCCAAAACCAGATTCCGTGGTTACCCAAGCAGCACAAAAGAACTCTAGAAATCCGTCCTCTCCATTGTCAGCACCACCAGACAAGGAAGGCAGAAAACTAGACGGTATTGGTAAACGCTTTTCAACCACTTCAGCCATGACCGTCAAAGTAGCTAACGTCATTGCGCTACTAGGACGCTACAATAGGCAATTGTGGGAAGACATTGCCCCATATCTAACAGAACTGCCTGATAACTTACACGAGGAAGTTCAATCACTCCTTAAAGAAGGACAAACGTCGGCATCAGAGCTTATTGACTGTGCCGTAGATGTCGCAATGACCGGCTTCAGACAGCCAGCGGGTGCTGCGGTCTTGCGAAGACAAGGGTGGCTCAAGGCAACATCCTTTCGTCAAGAAGTCCAAACAAAAGTACTTGACATGCCCTACGACGGCCAACATCTCTTTGGGGAGAAAATAGACGAGGCCTTACAGGCAATCAAAAAAGATACGGACAGTACACGGGCCCTGGGCACGTTACAGTTTAAAAACCAGCCCTTTCAAGGGAGCAGGGGTAGAGGTCAGCCCTCTTACAGAGGATCTTACCAGAACAGATCCTCTTACTCATATAATCAAAGCCGAACGCAATACTAACAGCGGCAACAACAACAAGGATGTCAGACCTCATACGGAAAGGCCAACTTCAGAGGAAGAAACCAAAGCAAACCATCTGGCGGACGCCAATGACCGTTCCCAACAGCCAGTCCAGCCACCATTTCGTTCTTTCAAAATTGGAGGAAAACTGACACACTTCCTCCACAATTGGAGATCAATAACCACAGATCGGTGGGTACTCCAATTGACCCCAATACGGACATTCATTGGAATTCAATTCAATTCCCCCGACAACTCCTCCTCGCAAGCTCCAACACAGGCACCTACGACTACTCCTTCAAGAGATCTCCTCAATGTTGAAGAAAGGAGCAATAGAGAGAGTACCATCAGCTCTCAAAGGGAAGGGATTTTATTCCCGCTTCTTTCTAATACAACAGAAAAGGAAAAAATGGAGGCCCATCCTAGATCTCAGGGCACTCAATACATTCTTGAAGAGTCAATCGTTTCGGATGGTGACTATCCAAGAGATCTTGGGTTCGCTGGAGGAAGGAGACTTTATGACGTCTTTAGACCTACAAGACGCATATTATCACATCCCAATACACAAACGCCACAGAAAATTCCTCAGATTCGCAGTAGCGGGTCAACACTACCAATTTTGTGTCCTCCCATTTGGCCTAAAATCAGCCCCTCGAATCTTCACCAAATGTCTTTCTCCTGTGGCAGCATTCCTAAGACAACATGGTCACCAAGTCTTCCCATACCTGGACGACTGGCTGGTGAAATCACCATCTACAACAGGTGCAATAGAGTCTTCCAACACCTGTCTAGAACTTTTTCAGCAACTGGGCTTGACGCTCAACCACAAGAAGTCTTCCTTACAGCCCTCCAAAATTCTAACATTTCTTGGGGCTACTCTGAATACGGAATGTTCAAAAGCATTTCCATCCCAAGAGAGAAAGCACAAGGTTATTACCCTAGCCACCGCAGTAGCTTCAAAGAAAACCATACGGGTCCGTACATTCAAGTCCCTCCTAGGGATGATGTCCTCGTGTATCCTGCTCATTCCACATTGCCGGCTCAGAATGCGCCCACTGCAAGAGGCCTTGACCAGACAATGGACTCAGAGCACAGGCTCTTTCGGGGTTCTTATTGTGATTACTCAACAAATTTCCAAGGCCTTGCTCTGGTGGATGATGCCCAAGAACCTTTCGCAAGGACTACCATTCCTGCTACCTGCAACTCCACACGTAATAACTACAGATGCCTCTCTAGAAGGATGGGGAGCGGTCCTCAAGAATTACAAATCAGTGGCAAGTGGACGCAACAGGAAAGCAAGCTCCATATCAACCTCTTAGAACTGAGGGCAGTTTCCCTATCTCTGCAAGCCTTCCTCCCACGCATCTCAAACTCTCCAGTGCTTGTCAGAACAGACAACACCACGACAATGCACTACTTGAACAAGTAGGGAGGGACGCGTTTGCTTACTCTATCTCGCGAATCGCAGAAGATTTGGAACTGGTTAGTGCTCCACAATATCACACTGACAGCAGAGTACGTCCCAGGCAAAGACAACCTGATAGCAGACGCTCTAAGCAGACAGAGATCCCTATCCCACGAATGGGAACTCGAACAGACAGTGCTGAATCGCATTTTCTTGAAATGGAGGAGCCCACAGATCGACCTCTTTGCAACCAGGGAGAACTCCAAACGCCGCAACTTCGCAAGTTGGCATCCCCAGTCGCGGTCACTCGGAAATGCATTTTCCATCACATGGAGCAACATGTTTGCGTACGCATTTCCGCCATTTACCCTCATTCCAAGAGTCTTTCGGAAAATGAAAGTGGAACGCTGTACACTGATTCTGATCGCCCCGTTCTGGCCGTGGCAACACTGGTTCACGGACCTCCATCACCTCTCAGTCCAACTGCCAATCCGGTTGGGTCAGCATCCAACAATACTCACAATGACCAAAGGCCAGGTACTGCATCCGAATCTGAAGTCTCTCAGTTTATCGGCATGGCTCCTGAGTACCGAGAATTCCATCAACTAGTCATTCCGCAGGAGTGCAAGGAGGTACTCGCGAAAGCAAGAGCGGACAGCACAAAGAAAACCTATTCCTTGAAATGGAAACGATTTTGCATGTGGTGTAAAGACAATGGTCTCCATCCTTTCCGGATTGCCCCAGAGCAGCTATTACCATATCTGTTACAACTGGCACAATCGGGACTTGCGCATGCCTCTATCAGAGTTCATCTGGCAGCAATTTCCCGGTTTACAGAACATCAAAAGGACCTTCTCTCTAGTCTCACCGGTTAATAAAGCAATTCCTTAAAGGGCTCTACAGATCCTTCCCTAGACCAAGAAGAGTGCCGCCAACATGGCATCTCAACCAATTGATGAAACACCCTTTCGAACCAATCCATAGAGAGGATCTCAAACATATATCCTGGAAGACAGCTCTTCTATTGGCTCTTACCTCAGCCAGAAGGGTCAGCGAACTGCAAGCTCTTTCAATACAAGATCCCTTCATGCAGTTCAAGGAAGATAGAGTGATTTTAAGAATAAATCCTCAATTCATTCCTAAAGTCCCGTCGGACTTCCATTTAAATGAACCATTAGTCCTCCGATCTTTCTTCCCAAATCTCAGTACCGCGGCTGAAAGATCCCTGCATTCCTTGTCTTAAGTTTTACCTTGACAAAACAAAACATTTCAGAAAAACGAACCAGCTTTTCATCGCTTTTAGCAGACCACGAAAGGGAATGCCAATTTCCAAACAAAGCATCTCACGATGGATATCCTCTGCAATTGCCTTTTGCCACGACAAAGCAGGAAGGCCATTACAATCCAAAGTCCGAGCTCATTCTACAAAAGCTGTGTCCACATCAGCTGCGCTATTTGCCGGCGTGCCAATACTGGTCATTTGCAGGGCAGCGACCTGGAAGTCGCCACACACCTTTACCAGGCACTACTGCCTGGATACGGAACTGATGCAAGATGCAGCTGTGGGCCAGGCTGTGCTTCGCTACCTATTCCAGTGAGGTGAGCCTTCCTCCTTCCCACCATCCTTCACTGGTATGCACATTTATTTACTTACTACTTGTTACTTGTTAATGGTTCTTAGTCGCATGATATGTATTATCTCAGACTGCTTATACTGTTCCATCAGAAATGTGCATAATGTATTGCTTACTACTCTGATTCAGGCATGTGAATCTATGAAAGACACCCATAATACTGGATAAGAAATGCGTTACTTACCTGTAACTGCAGTTATCCAGTATTGGTGTCTATCATAAATTCACATGCAACCCTCCTGCCTCCCCTGGAAGGTCTCACCTCTCTCTCTCTAACATGTATTATGCCTACCTAGCTTGGTGCGTACGAAAATCTGAGAGACTGAGGCTCCTGACAGGAAGGTTCTAGAGGGAGGTGGTAGCTGATTGGCTACCTTCTGGAATTTGGTCCTTTTTACAAAAGGACATGGATAGGCTACTAAGGCAAGGCCCTTAGGCCTACTTTTCTCTATGTATGTCTATAGGACATTACTTTTCTATATACCGGGGACTCCCGTCTCGACGACGGGGAATGATTCAGGCATGTTACAGGTAAGTAACGCATTTCCTCTCCTGCATCCCCGACATTTGTGGGCATTTGTCTTCCGTGCCTCTTGGTCACACCTGAGTGGCATAGACTCTGTCCCCTCTGCTTGAAGGTACCTCTCAACTTAAATCTACCTTTGGGTTGCACTGGACACTTCCACCTTCTTCACCAGGGGCATCTTTTTTGGAAGTCCTCCATTGTGGTCTACAGCAGTTTCCGACGTCATTTTGCACCTATGCACACAGCTTCTCTGGTGTTGGTATCCTGGTTTCTGGGGTATCCATGGGTGGGGTGACTCTCCAGCCTTCCATCTTCCATGGGTTTCTTCAGGGTCCGCTGGGAAGGGTCCTTCATCTTTAAAATTGCATTGACCACTCTGCACACAACTTCCCTGGGGTTCCTAGAGACTCAGCTTGGATTGTTCCTTGGGTCCTCGACTCTTTTATGTCTTCTGGGTCCAGTCTCAACTTAAGACGTGTTTTGCATTCCACTATTTTAGTATGTGGTTTGGTCACCCCCTGGAGACCACTGTTATTTGGGCTGTTTACGTATTCTATTGACAGAGTATTGGTTGTATTGTGATTATATCTCCTTGCAGGAGGTATTGCAATGTGTTAGTGAGTGTTAATAATTAATACGTATTTTTATAACTACACTGTGTGGTTCTTTTTCACTTAACCTATACCATAAGATTAAGTGCTGGTAAAACAAGATGCTTTACACTCCTTCTGGACTAAGCCTATAGGGTGCTCTCAACAGCTACCACTTAGAGAACTTTCTAAGGTTGTCTAAAACCACTGAAATCACCATAAGGGGTGTCTGGATTAGTACAGGGTGCTACACTTAAATAAGTGAACACCATATAGTAAGCCAGCCTTCTACAGTGAATATGTGAGTGATCATCTCCCTCACTGAATCCATGTTGTGTCATGTGTTTTGCAGATCTTGGTTGGGACAGCTGGGTCATCCATCCCAAGCTCTTCTTCTTCACAGACTGCATGGGCTGCCCATGTGGCGAAGGCATCAACGTCACCTCCACCACTGAGCCAGAGATTTGCAGGGTTGACCTATCGACCTTTCAGCATCAGGAACAGCAGGTAACATGCAAGCTAACAAACGAAGAGAAGTGACAACATCTCTCCCCAGGTTATTCTCAGCCCTGATGAGACGCTCATAACCCATACCGGGTCAAAACGCCATCAACACCATCTAAAGACAGACCTTAGATCTAACCATACAGCAGGTTCTACCCATGGTGTGGCTAACTATATATAACATCATTGGCTATCTTTTGCTGTATAGCAATATGCCGTTTATAGTCACACACTTTATCACTTCTCTTACTTTGTTCGGTAATGGTTTTTCTCACTTGGGATACTGTTGAGTAACTCTCTCACCACTCACCTGACTGTGTTATGCATTTCTATATGATTGTTAGAAATAAAATTCAATTTGGACCAATTGAATATGAGAAACACTGGTTGAATTTTAAATGATTTTTTGCTCAGAATAATTCACAACAAAATACTTCTGTCTTACTGAACACTATCCAGCTTGATTGATTCAATACAGGATTACCCTATTATATCATACTGTTCTTTAAATGTCTTCCATGTGAACACTTGTTCCACGTTTAGTCTTTATACCCATGTTCACATGGACATACCTTGCTCTTGTTTTCTTAAACTACTTCTCAGTAGCAAACAGGTGCTGGGATAGTGGGTGCCTGCACATCTATGTATCAATTTCAACCACTGACTTGGAGAGTACATAAGCTATTTTATTTACTTTATTCACACATTTTAAGAAGATCAGTACAAGCTGCAGTGTGTATGAGCATGGTACATGAACCTTAAGTGTTAAATATGGTACGTAAAATAACAAGACATCTGTGGATCTTGAGTACTCCAGAGCTGGATCGGAATATAATCATCCTCTGCAAAGCATGCGGTGCGAGGCACAGTGAGATCCCTGCCCATGCAAGTGAGAAAGTGTCTGCACATGCATCTATAACTAACTATTGTACATATGATAGTGGATAGAACTAACTTTGAGTAGGACCTCAACACCTGTCTCGGGTAATATGGGGCTGAGGTGCAGTACTGTGGAGGAGAGAGGGCAAATGTAGTGCTTGCAGATGGGCCTAGAGCATGTCTTCCCCTACCTGACCCCTTTTGGGGTATAATCCCATCATATATAAAAGGGATTGGGTTGGCATGTCTTCCGATTGTGTGCAAAAGTGCAAACCACCTTACAACCATGCAATGGCCGCTGCACAGGTGGACTGGAGTATCTGTAAGATGGAGGCAATGAAAAATATATTACTCATTCAGAACACACTGATGGGAACAATGCATGCAACTAAGGCATCAGCATTTGTAGGTTGGATGGAAATTGCTCATTGAGAGTGAGGATCCAATGGTAGTGTTGGGAAATATAGGCGGATGGGAATGACACTGGAAGATTGGACATTCAGCTGGCTGTGGCCCAAGTACACTCAGAAGAAAGTTGCTTATCTCCAGTTAGCAGCTAATTAAGCCATCCTAAGGTCTTCAAATTCACGGATAGTTGAAGTCTCATATTTGTGTGTGTGAACAGAAAGTCTGGAGTACTTTTCCATACAAGAGTTATGGGGCATGGCACAGTTCTGGGGAGAAAGTTCGAGTTAATTTGGTAACACCAGAGAAGAATTGTTTAAGACTTTGCTACTTCTTGAACTTGAGAAATTTGAAGAGTAGATTATTTTGTGCTGGGAGACTTGCACTGTCCAGAGACTGAGAGCGAGCCAGATATTGCAGAGCCTTTCCTCAAAGGGATTTGTAGGTCAGGGATGGTCAATTTAAATATCACTCCTTTGATAAATCTCATTCGCAGTTACGGCTTCGCTGTTTTTCCTATTGCTGATGATACGCAAATTGTGGTGTCTATATCAACTGACATTAAAAGGGAAGCACTACATTTCTTCTGCTGAATTTCTCACACAGCTAAGTAGCTGCAGGAAAACTGCCTGAAGCTGAACTCAGATTAAACTGAGGTTTTCCTCTTTGGGAATCACACCTCCTTTTGGAACATGTCATGGTGGCCATCCGATCTTGGCCCCCTTCCTGCTCCTGTACAAAAAGCCAGAAATCTGGTCGTCTTTTTTATACCAAAATGTGTTTGTCTGAGCAAATAAACTAAACTACTTTGTCATGCTTTTTCCTGCTCAAGACGTTAAAGAAGATCTTACCGTACATTTCTTTGGAGCTACAAAAACTGTGACATTGGCACTCGTCATCTCCAGGACAGATTACTGCAATGCCCTTTACCTTGGCACTCAAAAGCAACCTGTGAAAAAACTCCAATCCCTTCAAAATGCAGTAGCCAGATTGATTTTGAAAGCCCCCAAAGTTGCCCCTTTTGCTCAAGCGTTGCAGGGGCTACACTGCCTTCCAACGAGGAATAGGCTCAAGTTTAAGGCACTATGTTTGGTTCACAAGGCCCTGCACAGGCCGGGCCTGAATATTTTCAAACAATCTTCCCATGGCACTCTCCCAATTGGATCCTCAGATCCAGTTCAGCCAGATTGGCAACTGTTCCCAGAATAAATAAACCTAGATGGGGTGGGAGAACCTTCGCCGTCGGCACTGGTAAACTGGAACTCCTTGCCTTTAACTTTGAAATCCCAGTCCAATATGCTGCAGTTTAGGAAACAGCTAAACACATGGCCCTTCGCTTAATCACTTAGGTAAGCTCAATGATCTCCATTTTTCTCTACTGACTTCTGCCAATTAACAGCTAGCATTAAGACACCTTCAGGTAATTGTGCACTTTATAAAACAAATTTACATTTACAATACTTTTGTACGAAATCAGGGTAACATAGTTGGGACTGCTGTCATGAGTCACTAGGGTAGGATAGCTGCAACTAATCTACCCAGCTCCAAAGCTTTTACAAGGCTCCCACTCTAGCTCATACAGCTGGATGGTAGAAGAAGAATAGTTTTCTAAAAAGACAATAACAAGTCCCGCCCATGACCTCGTTATTTCCGTGTGGCTAGGAAAAAAGGAGCTTAGACGGTGGCTGTCACATGACTTTGCAGGCACTACCTTTTGAAGTTGTTACAGTTCAATACATCACTTTACTTCCAAATAAAACAGCCAGGGGAGGACATCATTGTCATTGTTCTGTGTAACCCCAGAGCTCGAGGCAAACAGGACCAGACTTTGAACCAAAAGCCGCCCTGACAAAATTGTTCAAACCAGCCCGCTTAGTGCCGAACAAGTGAGCATAGAGAGAAAATTCCACGGTGCCAATTCCTCTCTCTCCCTGCAACCCCTCTTTCTGTCCATCCTCTGCTTCTCTCCTTCCTTCTCTCTTTCTAATCTCTGTCCGTCCTCTCTCTTTCTTTCCACCCTTGCTAGCCTCCCTATGCCCCCGCTTCTAGAACAAACCACAATGAGCTAGAGAGAATAGCTTATATACTACCAGTGGCAACTGGTCTGCAAAAACCTGCCTTCAACCAGGGCCGTTTTAACAGCATTATAGGCCCGAGGGCAAAACAGTGCACTGGGCCCTGCATACATAACCACTCTCAGGAATATTTTTTTTTAACTGAACATTTTGTTAAATTCTGGTCTGCATGGGCCCCTATGCTCGTGGGGTCTCCAGGCAACTGACCAGTGTGCCCATGCATTAAGACTGCACTGCTTTAGCCCCTGGGATAAATGCCCAATTCAATTAATGGCCAGCCCGCCCCCCAGTAAAAAAAGCAAGGTTAGGTGGACAGCAAGAATGTAGGGCATCTGTGCATGAACAATGATGATGGTAGATCCAAGGTAAGGTGTGTTTTATGTATTCAAAACTGTAAACCTTATTTCATTCATGAATTACAATATATGTCATCATTATAAAGCTGATCTACATTGCAGTTCATTTATAGAGCTATGCGTATAATGGGAGAGAGCCTGGGATAGCTGAGAGACACAATAAAGTGTGGTGCACAGAAGAGGTGAGGGAGATGCAAGTGTCCTCCGCTCTTTGCACAACACCCCCACCAAATTCCTTGGCTGTTTCACCAACAACACATTGCATGGTGGGATTCTCAAGCTTATACATATACTGAGCAAAACTGCAAGTTTCAAGGTACAAATGGTTATTAGCTAAATACTCCGGAATGGCTGAAGGTGTCAAACATGACAATGTAGGAACCACTTGACAGTAATGCTGAGTGATGTAAATTGAGTTGTAAAAGTTCAAGGAACTACAAGAGGCAAAGAAAGGTGGTCAATGGAAATATGAAATTCCATCTAAAGAGAAGGCAGACATAGGATTGGGAAAGTTAAGGAATTGTCAAGGATGATGGTAAAAATAATTTTGGAAATAAATAGTTTTGATCAAGTTTGCTGTGCCAAATGGTTAGGAGTGCCCCATCAAATTTTATTTACAACAAGGGGTGGTGAGGGACAGAGTCTCTGAATTAAGCAGAAAGCTCTCACCCAGTCAAGAGATCAGGGCTAGATCCAACACCGTTTTTTAGCTCACTGCACCATCCCAGTTTCAGAACCTGGCTGTATGCAAATTAGTCTGTTCCTGTCCCAGTGCATGATGGGAACAGGGCAAACCAAACTACAAAAGCCAATTCTTACACTGGGAAGGAAACAAGCTCCCAGGGACCGGTTTCTGGCATTACAGCCGTCTTCGGCCCGGTTTGCTTGAATCCTGATGGTGCAATGAGCAAGGGTCTCACATCTGAGAATACCCTTCCACGCTTAGGGTGGACAAAAATATTTACAACAAGGGGTGGTGAGGGACAGAGTCTCTGAATTAAGCAGAAAGCTCTCACCCAGTCAAGGGATCAGGGCTAGATCCAACACCGTTTTTTAGCTCACTGCACCATCCCAGTTTCAGAACCTGGCTGTATGCAAATTAGTCTGTTCCTGTCCCAGTGCATGATGGGAACAGGGCAAACCAAACTACAAAAGCCAATTCTTACACTGGGAAGGAAACAAGCTCCTGGGGACCGCTTTCTGGCATTACAGCCGTCTTCGGCCCGGTTTGCTTGAATCCTGATGGTGCAATGAGCAAGGGTCTCACATCTGAGAATACCCTTCCACGCTTAGGGTGGACAAAAATATTTACAACAAGGGGTGGTGAGGGACAGAGTCTCTGAATTAAGCAGAAAGCTCTCACCCAGTCAAGAGATCAGGGCTAGATCCAACACCGTTTTTTAGCTCACTGCACCATTTTTGGCCACTATAGGTGTGGCAGGGTATACTCAGACATGAGTCCCTTTCTCACTGCATCATCAGGATTCAAGCAAGCCGGGCCGAAGACGGCTGAAATGCCAGAAACCGGTCCCCGGTAGCTTGTCTCCTTTCTGGTGAAGAATTGGCTTTGTAGTTTGGTCTGCCCTGTTCCCATGATGCACTGGGCCAGGGACAGACTGATTTGCATATAGCCAGGTTCTGAGCTGGGATGATGCAGTGAGATAAATAACGGTGATGGATCAGGCCCTGATCTTTGGACTGGGTAAGAGTGGTCTGCTTAGTTCAGACACTCTGTTCATCACCACCCCCTTTTCTGAATTGTTTTTGGCCACTATAGGTGTGGCAGGGTATACTCAGACATGAGTCCCTTTCTCACTGCATCATCAGGATTCAAGCAAGCCGGGCCGAAGACGGCGGAAATGCCAGAAACCGGTCCCCGGTAGCTTGTCTCCTTTCTGGTGAAGAATTGGCTTGGTAGTTTGGTCTGCCCTGTTCCCATGATGCACTGGGCCAGGGACAGACTGATTTGCATATAGCCAGGTTCTGAGCTGGGATGATGCAGTGAGATAAATAACGGTGATGGATCAGGCCCTGATCTTTGGACTGGGTAAGAGTGGTCTGCTTAGTTCAGACACTCTGTTCATCACCACCCCCTTTTCTGAATTGTTTTTGGCCACTATAGGTGTGGCAGGGTATACTCAGACATGAGTCCCTTTCTCACTGCATCATCAGGATTCAAGCAAGCCAGGCCGAAGACGGCTGAAATGCCAGAAACCGGTCCCCGGTAGCTTGTCTCCTTTCTGGTGAAGAATTGGCTTGGTAGTTTGGTCTGCCCTGTTCCCATGATGCACTGGGCCAGGGACAGACTGATTTGCATATAGCCAGGTTCTGAGCTGGGATGATGCAGTGAGATAAATAACGGTGATGGATCAGGCCCTGATCTTTGGACTGGGTAAGAGTGGTCTGCTTAGTTCAGACACTCTGTTCATCACCACCCCCTTTTCTGAATTGTTTTTGGCCACTATAGATGTGGCAGGGTATACTCAGACATGAGTCCCTTTCTCACTGCATCATCAGGATTCAAGCAAGCCGGGCCGAAGACGGCTGAAATGCCAGAAACCGGTCCCCGGTAGCTTGTCTCCTTTCTGGTGAAGAATTGGCTTGGTAGTTTGGTCTGCCCTGTTCCCATGATGCACTGGGCCAGGGACAGACTGATTTGCATATAGCCAGGTTCTGAGCTGGGATGATGCAGTGAGATAAATAACGGTGATGGATCAGGCCCTGATCTTTGGACTGGGTAAGAGTGGTCTGCTTAGTTCAGACACTCTGTTCATCACCACCCCCTTTTCTGAATTGTTTTTGGCCACTATAGGTGTGGCAGGGTATACTCAGACATGAGTCCCTTTCTCACTGCATCATCAGGATTCAAGCAAGCCGGGCCGAAGACGGCTGAAATGCCAGAAACCGGTCCCCGGTAGCTTGTCTCCTTTCTGGTGAAGAATTGGCTTGGTAGTTTGGTCTGCCCTGTTCCCATGATGCACTGGGCCAGGGACAGACTGATTTGCATATAGCCAGGTTCTGAGCTGGGATGATGCAGTGAGATAAATAACGGTGATGGATCAGGCCCTGATCTTTGGACTGGGTAAGAGTGGTCTGCTTAGTTCAGACACTCTGTTCATCACCACCCCCTTTTCTGAATTGTTTTTGGCCACTATAGGTGTGGCAGGGTATACTCAGACATGAGTCCCTTTCTCACTGCATCATCAGGATTCAAGCAAGCCGGGCCGAAGACGGCTGAAATGCCAGAAACCGGTCCCCGGTACCTTGTCTCCTTTCTGGTGAAGAATTGGCTTGGTAGTTTGGTCTGCCCTGTTCCCATGATGCACTGGGCCAGGGACAGACTGATTTGCATATAGCCAGGTTCTGAGCTGGGATGATGCAGTGAGATAAATAACGGTGATGGATCAGGCCCTGATCTTTGGACTGGGTAAGAGTGGTCTGCTTAGTTCAGACACTCTGTTCATCACCACCCCCTTTTCTGAATTGTTTTTGGCCACTATAGGTGTGGCAGGGTATACTCAGACATGAGTCCCTTTCTCACTGCATCATCAGGATTCAAGCAAGCCGGGCCGAAGACGGCTGAAATGCCAGAAACCGGTCCCCGGTAGCTTGTCTCCTTTCTGGTGAAGAATTGGCTTGGTAGTTTGGTCTGCCCTGTTCCCATGATGCACTGGGCCAGGGACAGACTGATTTGCATATAGCCAGGTTCTGAGCTGGGATGATGCAGTGAGATAAATAACGGTGATGGATCAGGCCCTGATCTTTGGACTGGGTAAGAGTGGTCTGCTTAGTTCAGACACTCTGTTCATCACCACCCCCTTTTCTGAATTGTTTTTGGCCACTATAGGTGTGGCAGGGTATACTCAGACATGAGTCCCTTTCTCACTGCATCATCAGGATTCAAGCAAGCCGGGCCGAAGACGGCTGAAATGCCAGAAACCGGTCCCCGGTAGCTTGTCTCCTTTCTGGTGAAGAATTGGCTTGGTAGTTTGGTCTGCCCTGTTCCCATGATGCACTGGGCCAGGGACAGACTGATTTGCATATAGCCAGGTTCTGAGCTGGGATGATGCAGTGAGATAAATAACGGTGATGGATCAGGCCCTGATCTTTGGACTGGGTAAGAGTGGTCTGCTTAGTTCAGACACTCTGTTCATCACCACCCCCTTTTCTGAATTGTTTTTGGCCACTATAGGTGTGGCAGGGTATACTCAGACATGAGTCCCTTTCTCACTGCATCATCAGGATTCAAGCAAGCCGGGCCGAAGACGGCTGAAATGCCAGAAACCGGTCCCCGGTAGCTTGTCTCCTTTCTGGTGAAGAATTGGCTTGGTAGTTTGGTCTGCCCTGTTCCCATGATGCACTGGGCCAGGGACAGACTGATTTGCATATAGCCAGGTTCTGAGCTGGGATGATGCAGTGAGATAAATAACGGTGATGGATCAGGCCCTGATCTTTGGACTGGGTAAGAGTGGTCTGCTTAGTTCAGACACTCTGTTCATCACCACCCCCTTTTCTGAACCATCAAATTTTATGTCCCAAGCCTAACAAAAGCTTGTGATAGTCATGGTGTCCTGGTGCTGTGCAGTCGCATCTTACTCAGTTGTTTTTCGCAGGCCTTTTAGAAGAGAGCTACTATTATATAAGCAAAAGGTAACTAGGGTATGACCCTCTAGTAGAAGTCTGATTTTGAAACCTAATTTGCATTATTCCTCAGGTGAAGTTGAAATCGGGTAACCACAACTGTATTTTTGACCTGTAGATCGAGTTGCATCATACTACCCAGAATGTAGCCTGGTGATTTGAAAGTCATGACCCAAGTTTGAGAGAGCCAAAGGTTCGTAACATTCATTTCTGCTTTGAAGTGTCAGAAGACGAGGATGAGAGGAGTGTGAATTCTGTCATTGACAGGAAGATTTTCAGATAATGTTGATACATTTATCTCTGAAATATCTAGGCAGTCAGCGAGGTCAAAGACATATTGTTTGTCCGTGACCTTTATATAAAGCAGAGTACCTCTCTCCATGGCGGTGAATGGTTATTTCCAGGTCATTCCCTGAGGACTCAATTGTAATGTGGATAAATATCAACCCTTTAAAGATTCATGTTCTGTTGTAAATGTGTGGCAATATAGTTCTATATTTTCACCAGGTTATCACAGTTGGGAGGAAATAAATAAATCATTTGAGAACAAGTATTCTGTAGAAAGCAATATTTTACAATTCTTAGAAGAGCTGGATGCTCCACTGTGTCAAATGCCACAGAGACTCGATAGAGATTCGAAGGCAAATCTCTTCTTTATCCTGGATGCGGAGGACATCACCTGCAACCTGGTGTTTAGTGCTGCTGCTGATTTGTATTTCCAGAGGAGATCTGAACTTATTGAACTGGGATGCGACAGAGCTCTCGTTTGGCGATTAAAAAAAAATAGATAGGGAAAACTGTCAAACGGTCTTGATTGTTATCAATCAATCAATCAATCAATCAATCAATCAATCAATCAGGGATTTATAAAGTGCATCACATCACACGTAAGGGCCTAAAGAGGCTGGAGTAGCTAACTGCTTCATGGCTATGTGTTCATTCAAACAGTCAGGTCTTGAGTCCTCTCCTGAATTCCCGGAGCGATGGGGTGATCCTGAGGTGCAGGGGAAGGTTCAAGTTCAAGTTCAAGTTCAGGAATTTGTATAGCGCACTACTCACCCAGAGGGTCTCAAGGCGCTAGGGGAGGGGGTTCATTATTAATCGAATAGCCAGGTTTTAAGTTCTTTTCTGAAGGAGACGTGGTTCTGTGTAAGGCGGAGGTGAGTGGGGAGTGAGTTCCAGGTCTTGGCCGCCAGGTAGGAGAAGGATCTACCTCCCATGGTGGATCTTTGGATACGTGGGACTGCGGCGAGGCCTTGATTGGAGGATCTTAGTTGGCGGGTGGGTGTGTAGAAGAATAGTCGAGTGTTGAGGCATTCGGGTCCTAGTTTGTAGAGGGCCTTGTGTGCGTGGGTGAGGAGATGGAATGTTATTCTCTTGTTGACGGGAAGCCAGTGGAGGTCTCTCAGGTGGCCGGTAATGTGATCTTGGCGAGGAATGTCCAAAATGAGTCTCGCCGATGCGTTTTGGATGCGTTGGAGTTTTTTCTGTAATTTGGCTGTAATTCCGGCGTAGAGGGTGTTTCCGTAGTCTAGTCGACTTGTAACCAGTGCGTGGGTGACAGTCTTTCTTGTCTCGGTGGGGATCCAATGGAAGATTTTTTTTGAGCATACGAAGTACATTGAAGCAGGTAGTTCCAAGCTTTGGTCACCATGTGTGAGAAGGAGTGTCATTCACTGTTACTTCGGCAGATCCGGGTGGCGGTCTGCGAGGAAGAGGGAGGCAGATCGTAGGTGTCTGGTTGGTTGGTGGAAGGGAGTGCGTTTGTTGATGTATGCTGGCTTTGTATGCGTGGATGAACATCTTGAACTGGCCTCATTCCTGAATCGGGAGCCAGTGCAGCTTCTGGAAGTGTAATTTGATGTAGGTCCGTCTGGAGAGGTGGAGGATACGTTTTGTATTGTCTGTAGTCTTTTCAGGAGCCGTGAGGTGATTCCTATGTAGAAGTTTGTTCCCATAGTCCAGCCTACTAGTGACGAAGGCCTGTGTGACGGTACTTCTGATGTTGACTGGGAGCCAGATGAAGGTCTTGCGGAGCATGTGTGGGGTGTGGAAGTAGGCGAATGAGACTGCGTTTATCTGTTTTTTCATTGATTGCTTGCTGTCCAGTAAGTTGGAACTTATGTTTTGAGTAATCATTTTTTTGTGCGGGTAGGGAAGTAAGCTGTTTTAACGTCTGGGTGTTGGTAATTGTCTCCAGAGTAGAACCCTTTGACAATTTAGCACTAGAACAGACTGTAGCTCCTTAAAGCCTCTTTTGCTAAGGAGTGATGTATAGGGTCACCTACGTGTCTTGAAAGTTTCAATGAGGTAATAGTTATTGTGTAAACTGAGGCATATACTCCTAATTAATATTAGTGTATTATATAGAATTAGATCCTTATTGCTACTACCGTAATATATTGTGCTAGACCCTTGTTGTTTCGCTAAGTCCAACAATGATAAGTAAGAGGAAGTGAGAATATCAGTCACACAGTTAACTGTTTGCATAATTTTCACAAACCACTGAGCTTGTCATTCTGTAGAGGAGCACGAGTTGCGCACAGCCTTGGTGAGAATTGTTCCTTTGGTGAATATCTCTCCTGTAGCAGAACATACGGTATCAGGGTGGGGAGTACATATTCGATGATCCTAATTCGTCTATTAGTAATACTGATATTTAAAGTGAGACTCAATTGAGCATGAGTCAACATCATGTTGCTTATCTTAATTCCGAAGTGACTGCATGAGATGGGGGTTGGAAACTCTCAGCAGCAATTACTCCTTATTATAGCAGAACTGCTGCTGGTTAGTGAGAGTACAAGAGAGCATTGGAATAAAGCATGAAGGTCATCAGTGCTGCGGGCTCCTCTAAGGATATCATCAAGCAAAGCCAAGCGGTGTAGCTCTGCACATGTTCCACATTACTGCTTCTGATTCGAGATGAGTTCAGAATCTACTACACATTTCTGTGCATGTAAGAATGTAACACTTGTGTGAGGCTGGAGGACATTTATTTATTTTTATTTATTTGAGTTTTATATAGCGCTGGCTAGACCCGGAGGTATCAGAGCGCTTTACAGAAGGTTCCACAGTTACAAGTTACATCAGTTACTAGAAAAATATTTCAAGGGCATAGAAGACAAAATAAATGGAGCTTAGAAGGGTAAGGGGGTGGAGTAAAGGGGAAGGAGGGAGATAGGATGGAGAGACGAAGGAGAGTCTGCCAAAAATCCGGCTGGGTAGGTGACGGCTGAGGGGGAAGTCCATAGCCCATCTCCTCTAAAGCTATCAGGTAGCTCCACTGGGCATCAGCCAAACAGCTAGGTCTCAACGGGAAAACAACGAAAGAGCAAAGAGGAGGGATAAATGGCTCGTAAAGGAGAAAGTGGGTGGAGTAGAGGGATAGGAGGGAGAATATGACAGAGAGACGAAGTAAGGTCTGCCCAAAGTCCGGCTGGGTAGTTGAAGGCAGAAGGGGTAGTGCGCAGCCTATCTCCTCTTTAGCTATCTAGTAGCTCCACAGTGCATTGGCCAAAAAGCTAGGTCTCTACGGTCAGGGGCCTCCCTTAGGGTGATTGTTTTTGTTCCCTGGCGACGATCTTCTGCGGGTGCCATTTTGTTGCAAACTTTTGGGTCAGGCGCGTTTCACATAAAAGGCTCACGGAGAGTATTGATTTCAATTAACCTAAGAGTCTAAAGGAGGACAGTTCATTGATATGTAGCTTAATGTCAGTTCACCCCTTGAGAGAGGATTGATCTGCCCTTATTGTCCCTTCTGGGCCCCAGTCTTGTGGTTGCTCCTTCCCTCCTGCACATTATTTACCTTGTACGCAGTCTCTGGCACTCAGTTGGTATTGATGCCTGTATTTGTGCAAGCATCCGCCATTTTGAAGTCAGGTAGGCCACTTGGGGGCTTTCTTACTCGTTCAGGTACCACTGGGGAGCCCCGGTCTTGTTGTCTCCAATGCCCCAGGTGCCGATGCTCGCTGTAGTGTCTCAAAAGGGTGTCTTACAGGTAGTCTGGCCAGTAGTCTCTCAATTCACTCCTTCAGTCCATAGCAGTGCTTTAAATGGGCCAGTACTCGCCAGTACTGAGTACTGACACTTCCAATTTTTTTTGCCGTCAGTACCGGCACTTCTCTGGAGCCAGGGAGAGTACCGGTACTCTGATTGACAGCACGGCAGGCTCAGGTTAGGTTTCTCCTCCAGGGCAGAGGCCACTCTGCTTCCGAGGAGCTGGTATTTAACACCACTGAAGCAGCCTTTTGCAGATTTGCTGGAGAAGATTCCAGCAGTGCCCATTTGAATGGGCCAAACTGCAGGGGGTTGAGAGGGCTTGTGTCACGCTGTGTTAACAGGACAGGGTCTCTAGACAGACCCTGCACTGTGAATCAGGTGCGAGCGACCATTCGGGTGAAAGTGCCATCATGACTTTTATCTTGTGTAAGGAGTTAATCTAGTTTTTTTGTGTTTTTTTTACAGAAACACACTCCTCGTGTGTTCTAATATGTGCTGCAACTGGTACAGAAGTGATTATGTATGATCATATTTTGCCCTTAGCCCCGCCCCTAGACCTGCCCACTTGCCACACCTCTATTTTAATGAGTACCTGCACTTATTTTTACCCATTTAAAGCACTGGTCCATAGTACCGTAGTACTTGCGGCGCTCCTCACCTCAATCTGCTTCAAGCTGTGTTGTGACTCGGTTTATTATTGCCTGCTGCTGTATGCGTTGCATCGCTCCTACTCACTGCGTCTTCTCCTGTGTTGCAACGCTGAGTGTCCCGCCTGCATGTATTCTCCATGAACCCCATAGCTTTTTGGTGTCTCTCTCAGGCGCTGTTGGTCACAGGCTCTTCCCTTTCCTCTGTGCCCCCTGCGCCAACTCCGTTCATGACAATGAGCGATCACTATTCTTGATGCGCAGTTAGGCGCCCATTAGGATGGCAGACGGACCTGCGTCCTTCTGCCACCCCCGAGGTGGAGGGACCGTCCGCAGGGGCAGCGGCGTCCCCTCCCTCGGAATTAGGATGTGACCGCCACCCTGGCGGTCACATCCTGTATACTTAACATTGCGGCGGGTGCTGCTTGAAGCAGCAACCGCCGCGAGGTCAAATATGCATGTTTTTCCTTTGCATGCACAAAGCGGCAGGTACCGCGCGGTGCCAGCCGCTTTGTGCATGCAAAGGCAGGG
Source organism: Lissotriton vulgaris (assembly GCF_964263255.1). Classification (NCBI taxonomy): domain Eukaryota; kingdom Metazoa; phylum Chordata; class Amphibia; order Caudata; family Salamandridae; genus Lissotriton; species Lissotriton vulgaris. The sequence continues at coordinate 134,392 of NW_028245804.1, read as the reverse complement.
GGTTACCATAGGTACCCCCCATGTGCACGCCCCACCCCCCCCCTTCACCCTGGAAGAGAAGACCGTATGCCTTTTCGTGGCGGCATTGCCGCTGCAGAAACGCATGTCCCAATTCAAATCCTAATATGGCTGGCGGTGTCTGATAGACACCGCCACCATATTAGAGCTTTTCCGCCGTGGTCAGAAGGCGACCGCGGCGGAAAAGCCGCGGAGGGTCTTTCCATCCGCCGATGACCCCCAGCCATCCTAATGTGGCGGGGGGGTCTTTGGAGGCACCTCAGCGGTGATTCCGCATTCCCCGGGCCGGCGGTGTCTTCCGCCGGCCCGGAGGATGCGGAATCACTGCAATCCTAATTGGCCCTTTAGTTTGGGTCAGACTCGCTGTCTGCTTTCTCCTCGCACCTCTTGGTTCGGTCGCTTCAGCCTGCAGCCTTAGGTCACGTATGTGGCCGTAGCTCACCCTCGATCTGTTATGCGCACAATCTCCTACGCCATTGGGGTTTGATCGATTTCGCCGTCAGGGTCCCTGCTTCGAATGCTCACTGTGGGTTAGCCTTCTTCGTACCACCTCACTAGCTACCCTCATTCTCCTTTGTGCTATTCTGAGCCGTGCACCACATACAGACACAGGGCATTTTTCCAGCCGCCACGATCACCGGGCGCGACCTCTCAGCTCTCCATGCGCCATCATTCGTGTGGCGGGCGTACTCCTGTTCAACATCAAGTGGGGAAGATATCAACACCCACAATGGGGACTCCAGAGCTCAGCACTGGATATCCAGAAGCAGCTTCTGGGCATACCATGCTTGCTATCCCTTGCTAATCTTTGAATTCCTATTTCTGTATGTGCAAAGATTTGCTTCTGCCATTTCTTGTCTTGCCTAAATTGCTTGAAAATCCAGATCAATGTTTTCCTTAAAGACGTGTCATTTCTAACATGCCAAGTGCAGTATCCTTTTAAAGATATCTTTCCTATGTTGATTAAAGCTATGACGTTTCACAGTGTGTGCATCTAAATAACTTTTGGTGTTAATAATTAGGCCTTGCTGTCATCAGTGTTAAAACAATTCAGAAAACGGTTGTGTTGGTTAGGTCACAGCTTACTGAGTGTTTTAGGAAAACAAACTTGAAAAGAATGTTATCTATATCAAAGACACACGTTGTTAGGGAAAGCACTGTACAAGTGAAGCAAGTTTTTCAGACGATTCAGGCTGAGATGAGGACTTTGAAAACAATGTCTCTTTTAGGATACATTTGTTAGGTTAAGATGCTGATCCACGAGTTAAAAATGAACCTTTTTAGACTGTGCAATTTTGTGAAATCATAAGAAAGTACATCTGTCTTTGATATGTTATCTTCTGTTAATTTCTCCCCTTGTTACTTTCTTTTTCTTTCAGGTGAACTGCTGTCAGGTAACAACTTCATTGACGCCCTTTGCCTACCTCGACCCAGGCAGAGGGTTGATGCTTCGCTCAGTTGAAATGAATCAAGAATGTCGCTGCGGACCATGAATTTCCACCAACCCCGTCATAAAAACATCTGTCTTCCAGGAAAGGAAAGAAAGGGAGAGAGAAAAGGGTGATGATCATCATCCGTCTAACTTTCCGCGTCCCAGGATCACACATTTTGGACTTCCTACCTGGATCTTATTCCAAGGACTGTGTAATATATGTGCTCTTTAAATATGGAGTGTTGGAGCGGGTCTGGACTTTTGACCTGATCTTCCTATGCAAATTGGATGAATTATGTTCATTTGGACCTGTTACACTGAAGGCCTTCAGCGGAGAGATCTTCCATAATCGTGTCTGAAGCCCTACATTAGTTGGGAGCAAGTGTAGACCAGGGAGTGTTGCTCTGTTCCACTTGTTGGACTATTTTCTTCAACTTCTACACATAGAAAGACTTGTCAGGCAAGGAATTTTTTTTAGGACAATCAACAAATTAACACACGTTTCAAACTTGGCTTTTTTGTTTTATATAAAGGTCCATGTTTTATATCAACAACTTTATCATTCAAGTATATTCTTTGTTGCTGACGTTTTGTCTGTTGGTTATATCAGTGTAAAAGCGCTAAAACAAAAATCTAGTTTTGGCCCTTTAATGTAAATAGGCATTTTCATCTACCTGATCTCTACAAAGTATCAAACGCAATATGGTCTACTTGCAAAGACACCTTTTGATTTAGTTCAGCCGCATATTTCATCCTCCATAGTAATTTTTTATACAAAAACCAAACTACTGCTCAACTAAGTTTTGTTCATATTTGTATCTTTTATTTTTATATGTATAGGTCACTCCATTATGGTGCTGAGAGAGAAATGACACTTGTTCTCCATTTTAGATTTTAGTGGGATGTACACTTCAATTTACAGGTTGTAAATGGCTTGAGATGATTCCTTTTGGATCTTTTTCATATAAATTGTTATTATTTCAGTGGAGGATTATATACTTCACTTAACTCAGTATTATAACATCCTTCAAGCCATGAGCCGGTTTGAATACACTGAAGAGTCCAGATCTGTTTTTAATTTTATAGAGCCCTGCATCTCTCAGCACTTCAACTCTTGACACTACATAGCATAGTTACTCTGAATTCTCAGCAGTCAGTGACATGCCACTTACATTTAACTTATGGAATGCTCTCAGGGCCATGGCGAATGAGGCAGAAACTGATTTCTTTCTGCACTTCCTAACCAAACAAATAGCAATGTCTGGAATAACCAAGACTTGCATGTCTTAGCTGCAAAGATGCAGGTTCAGTGAGCATTATTGCTGTTCTAACCCACTCGTCAATAAAAGGAGAAGTGTCACAACGAGGAAGAACAACTCACTATCCCCATGGAACTCCCTCATTGCAAATAAATCTCCAGCCCTCTCGAACAGGATCTGATCCATACCTATCAGTCTTCTACAACCACGGACTTCATGACCTGCCATAAGAATGTTCACAGGAAGTAGTAAATATAAAACAATAAGGGTCATGTAGAGCTTGTTGGGACAGGCGAACCTCGATAAATGTAAATGTAAATGTGTGTGTCTTGTAAAGCGCACTGCTACCCAGAGGCGTCCTGGCGCTATAGACCGCTGGGGAACCCGTCCTGGCTTTCCCTGTGAGATGTTCCCTCCTGGGTATCTCCAAGGTGAAACCAGGCATCCCCGGCGTTTGTGGGGGGCCGTTGTGGAGATGAGGCAAGCTAATACCCAGAGTTGCCGAGTGTGATCCCTGGCTAGAGTAGGCACCGAGGCGAGAATTATCGAGTCCGCTGACCCTGGTTCACGACCCTGCCGCGTCGGGAATTGAACCCTGGTCCCGGGCCGTCCTCTGCTTCCGGGTCTGCCGCCTCTAACCAGTGAGCCACACCACTCCACTTCAATCAACTTTTCTCCCAGCCTATCAAGCTCAGGATTGCCAGACTTCATTTGAAGGTGAAGGAATAGCAGTTGGCTCTCAGTAAAGGATTTGCTAGCTCTGCCGACTGACAGTCGAAGCCGCGAATGATATGCCACAGGGTCACAACTTTTGATACATCGGTAGGGCCATCCTGCTTAGGACACAGCCCTCTCAGCCTACGTTTGCCCTGTCTGGGCCTGCCATGGAGGCATGGCAGTGTGCAGCAGGTAAAACAACAGGTTTGACTCTTGGACTAAACTTAGCCACAAAACACGTGCAAACTATCAGCAAAGAAAGAGCAGCTCATGACCTCAGCCCCTATTGAGTTCAATAGTGAGGGGTCTTCCGATCTGGTTATATTACATCTTCTAATGAGAGCCACCCTTAATGCACTCAGCACAGTCTTTCCTTAGTGGGCATATGGGTTAAACGTGAATATTGTATGGATAACAATAAGGTACATTTTTCCTTAGTACAGCTGTGATTCATACTAATAGTTGGGCACAATATTCTTCGTTTCATATATGTATATTGTCTAATATAGTCAGACTAATTCAAGTTGGTTGCGTTAATAAGTCAGACTGATATTTTGGCTTAAATTCCGTACACATTCAGAATGGTAACAACTTTATATTTTGGGATCAATCCAATGCATTGGGATAAACCTTTCAAACTAAAATTGGCTAGTTAATATGTCCAGTTACCAAAAATACATTTAGAAACTGAGAGAACTCTTCCACCCTGTGTATAAAATTATTTTGTTACATGTTTATTTCTTTAAACAGTTTATGCTCGAGGTCGGGGAAAAGTAATTTAAGCTCTGTAAAACAGGCATCGTTTTATTTATGTAAAATTCTACCAATATCCAGAAACATTGTATGCCCATAATTTAGCAAATTATTTTTTGATTTCAATAAACATTTCATACCATTTTGTGAAATGCAGCCACTGTGAAAAAACTATTTATGCCAAAAGGTTATTTTAACTTTATTCTATTTTAAGGGAAAAAATACACCGATAAGTCTGCATTCCGCATTCAGAATTATTTTATTAGAATATCTGGGAGCAAATTCGAGACTATTTCCTGATGACATGACATTTTGTCAAAATCCCTGCTATTTTTTACAGGTAATTGGTGCCTGGTATCTGTTAAAACTGTATCCAGTTGGCAAATGTATCACATGTTTGTGTTGGGACAAGTAGATCCTCTTTAAAGGACGTACATTAAGACGGAACCATTATCTAGAATAACATGCTGTTATTCGTGAAGAATTACATGGTATTTGTACAAAGATATTATTTTGAAGTTATCATATTTTTCATATCTGCCAATATACACCACAATATTTTGGGACAAATTTCTTCTTTATGCAAAAATATTTCTTCCTGATATTTAAGAGGACATCTGTCCACTTTGGACATAATTATATTTTCGTGCAAATCACATTTTTCACACAAATATGTAATCCTAATATTTTGGATCAAATATACCGTTTGCAAAAGAGTTTCATGTGTGGCAATAAATATGAAATGTATCTTCTTTTCAGAAAAGTGCTGATATGTTGTGCATGTGTTCATGTTTGCATTGCTATTCTATGCCTATAATTGCAGGGGAATTACCATATGCATTAATAAGGTACTGTTCAGTCTGATATTTTGGTTACTTTAGACCTATTTGTGTTGCGGGTCACCTAATGACAGAAGTTTTGTTTAGGCAGTTAGCTGTTTTAATACACTTATGCAAAAACACAAACTCAGAAGCTGTCATTGCTCTGCGTAGAGACCCGCAAACCCGGGGTGAGAATAAAATATAGGTATATGTATTTCAACATAATGCAATGAAATAGTTCTTCTGATACCCCGGTTTTCCAAGAAACATTATCAAATGAAAGCATTAAAACAAATTAGATGAAAACATAGTTTGCTCCGTAACCTAAAAATAATGTTCAACAGGTGAATTCTTTGGGTATAGTGGTTATACGTTCTCATGTTATGAAATAAAATGAAATGAAATGGAGGTTTTGTAAAGCGCATCTATGCCGAGGTGTCTTAGCGCTGGAGCTGTCATAGCCTGAGCAGAGGGGGTAGACTGAGGTTAGGAATTGGGCCTGAACAACCACGTTTTCAACGCCTTCCTGAACAGTTGCCTGTTGGTTTGGCATCTCAGGTTGAGTGGCAGAATATTCCACAGTTTAGGGGCCAGATGGAAGAAGCTTCTTTCACCCCACTTTACGGTCTTCACCCTGGGAATGACCAACAAAGAGGCAGTCGATGATCGGAGACTGCGTTGTGGAATGTGCCGTATGATTCGATTGTTGAAGTACGCAATTCCTGTCCCATAAAGGGTCTTGTGGACAATGCACAAGGACTTAAATTGTACCCTTGCCTGGACCGGCAACCAGAGCAGCTCTCGGAACCCTTTGGACACTGACCTCAATTTGTGTATTTTAAGTAACAGTCGTGCTGCCGCATTTTGAAGTGATTGAATTTTCCGTATGGCCTCTTAATTTGACCTAAATAAAGGGCATTACAGTAGTCAATCCTTGATAGCATAAGGGTCACAATTACTGTTTTCCTTAGATCCATCGGGATAAACTGTAGGATTTTTCTTATAGTCCTCAGGGTGTAGTAATAGGAAGATCTAATAGAATTAAACTGGTTCGAAAAGGATAATTGATTGTCAAGAAGGACACCTTGACTTTTTACCTTCCTTACAGGGGATGGGCAGAATCCTGTCCCTTCCGGCCACCAAGCTGTATTTCAGAGTTCAGGGATTGTTCCAAAAAGTAGCACATCTGTTTTATCGGTGTTTAATTTCAAGCAGTTGTCGCGCATCCAACTTGTTAGACCCGTCCTCCTTGGCGTGGGCCTTCTTACTTCCAGAACCCCAAACCATCACCTGTGCGAGGCCACCACCCAGTGTAACCCCGTCCTCTGTCCTCCCTATCCTAGAAGAATAGTGGCACATCAGCAGGGCTTCCCCAATTCCCCCCAGTAGCAGGAAGCCTATTGCCCAGGCCCAACGATAGAAACCGGGGTCCGCCAGTGCCTCCCCCCACAGGGTCCCAACTCCAGAGAAACCTGAACCCCCCATCGCCCCCTGCCCAGCTGCCCGGAGCGGCTCCGCTTCCTGCCGGGCAGCGGGGAAGCCCACCTCCGGACTTCAAAGGAGAGGAGTGCCAGATGGCCGGGGGCACCGACAATCAGCTCCAGACCCGAGGAGCCATCTGGGAGGGCTGGAGCTTGAAAGGGGAGAGGAGAGATATAACAAGGGCCACCTCAGGAGATTAGTTAGTTGAATCCTGGAAGAAGAGGGCCCTGCTGACGTGGTCGCAGCGCATCTTGCTGGAAGAACGTCGCCAGCTGGCCAAGAATCTCGCTGAGCCCTGCTGACTTGGTCGCGGCTCCCGTAACCGGTGCGGATGCTCCGTTCACCCCGCCTGAGTCCTGCTGACGTGGTCGCGACTCTAGTATCCCGTGAGGACGCCTTGTTCCCACCGACTCGAGCCCTGCGGACTTAGTCGTGGCTCGAGCCCTGCATCGCACCTGGAAGAGTACGCGCCGTACTGGAGAGCGCCTGAAGATCCACTGTGCCCAAGCGTACGCCTCGCTCTTGGAAGGTACGCGCCGTACTGGGGAGCGCCTGAAGATCCACTCTGCCCAGGCGTATGCCTCGCTTCTGGAAGGTATGCGCCATACTGAGAGCGCCTGAAGATCCACTGTGCCCAAGCGTACGCCTCGCTCTTGGAAGGTACGCGCCGTAGTGGGGAGCGCCTGAAGATCCACTCTGCCCAGGCGTATGCTCCGCTCCTGGAAGGTATGCGCCGTACTGGGGAGCCCCTGAAGATCCACTGTGCCCAAGCGTACGCCTCGCTCTTGGAAGGTACGCGCCGTAGTGGGGAGCGCCTGAAGATCCACTCTGCCCAGGCGTATGCTTCGCTCCTGGAAGGTATGCGCCGTACTGGGGAGCCCCTGAAGATCCACTGTGCCCAAGTGTACGCCTCACTCCTGGAAGGTACGCGCCGTACTGGGGAGCGCCTGAAGATCCACTGTGCCCAAGCGTACGCCTCGCTCCTGGATGAGTACGCGCCGTACCGGTGAGCGCCTGAAGATCAACTGTGCCCAAGTGTACGCCTCGCTCCTGGAAGGTACGCGCCGTACTGGGGAGCGCACGAAGATCAACTGTGCCCAGGTGTGTGCCTCGCACTGAGAGAGTACATCCCGGACTTGGGGGCGCTCGAGGACCAGCCACCCGCAAAGCCTTCCATCGCACCTGGAGCAGCACGCACCATACTTGTGAGACACGGCAGGACCTGCCGCCCGAGAGGTACGAGCCGTACCGGGCGCCCAGCCTACCTGTGGTGTGGCCAGAACAAAAAGTACTTGAAAGTGCGAGCTGGGCCCGGAACTCGTTGATAGTCGGAGCTAGAGCAGACCACGGCGCTCGAAGGTACGAGCTGTAGGCGGACCCTCCTGCACCAGACCCCCTGTGTATCACGCGACTCGAGGATTGAGAGTCGTACGCCTGATACACCCACGTTGCAGCCCCGCAGCATCCCGCGGCTCGAGGATTGAGAGCCGTGCGCCTGATGCGCTGCAGCCCCCACTGACCCCAGAGAACTAACCTTCACGGCTCCCCAGAGCTGCACGGACTAGAGACTATCCCCTCCTGGGAGACTGTGAGTACCTAGACATTCCCTCGAAGTCCCCGATCGGCCCCCCTGTTTATCTTTACCTCCGATCTCAGTCTATCACTCGTCCCTAGCCTGATTGTGTAATATGATATGAACCTGATAAGAAGTGATTTATAAATAAGTGTTCTGCAACGGATAAACTAGTGTGGTGTCAATTTGTAGTGTGGCAGAGTCTCATTATACACAACCATAAAGGCTTAACCCTCCCCTGGGAGGGTCTGACTCGAGTGCTCGGCACCGCTCTTGGAGGGGGGTGGGTCTCGGGGTGGCCAGAAGTTTCTACCTCTGTCCCCCTCGCGACCTACGCACCTCCAACACAACTGATTATGTGGACCATACAGTTGTTAAATTCTTTTGCCATGTCACCAGGATTTGATGATATAGACACCACTATTTGTGTGTCATTTGCATAACAGACAGCGGTGAAACCGTTGGAGCGTATGAGTTTAGCGAGAGTGGCAACATAACCATTGAACAGGGCTGAGGATAACGAAGAACCCTGGGGCAGTTCGCACGGCGGGCATAAGGATGTGATTTGTGTCCCCCCATCATAACAGTTTGTTCTCTGTTTGCTAAAAATTATCTTAATATCTTGGAGGCTGCACATGTGATTCCCATTTTGGATAGGCACTGAATGAGCACTTGATGGTTTACCGTATCGAATGCTGCTGAGAGGTCTAACAAGATAAGTATTGCCTTCCCTCCTCCTTTCAACTGAATGCGGATCTCCTTGGTGGCTGCAATGTGGGCTGACTCCATGCTGTGTAGAGGCCGAAATCCATATTGTTCCGGGTCCATTTTATCATTTGACTCCAGTCAGTCAAGTAAATCTTCGTTGAGTCCTTTTTCCAGAATTTTAAAAGGAAACAGCAAACAGGAAATTGGCCGATAATTTTTTACCTTAGAGGGTTAAAGATTTTTTCAAGGTGGCCGTAATAGTGATTTTTTCCAGATGCTTGGGAAATATACGGCATTTAAAATAATATTTAGAAGAGGTACTAAGTGGCCAGCTATGGTACTGGGTACCCGGCTATGGAGAACCGTAGCCGGGCAGGGGTCCATGGGGATCTTGACTAGCTAGACAAGATAAGTTTATCCACTCCCTTGGGCGTGAGGCGGTTGAAATAGTCTAGGTGAGCCTGCATAGTCGCTTTGCCATTCTCTAGGCCACCAATTACGTCTAGGCTATCCGCAGTGTGAGAAGTTGGCCTGGCATATGCTGTCCACTATTCTAGTGGGCACCTTGCACCAGTCCGAACGACCCCCTTATAGGTGGTAGGTTAAAGACAACCTTATAGAATGCTATCCTAGTGGTAGCTGTGGAGAGCAGCCTTCAGGCTAAGTCTGGAAAGAATGTAAAGCAGCTTGTTTTACCTGTCTATAATCTCATGAAATAATCAAATGATAGGAGAACCACACCAGGTATATATATGATATATATGTATTTATTCTAAACACACCCCTCTAGTCTCTTTATGAGGCTAGAGGCAAAAGTACATTCAGTAAACCTATTTAGCACACAGTAAATTAGCACAATATATAATTAGCCCTTGGGGCGTCACAAACCATATACTAAGACAGTGGTATAAGAACCACGACTGACATAGATACAAGGCCTAGAGCCTTCAGAACCACTGGAGCCACCAGGAACCACCCAAGGTAGTGATGCTGGGCACCCACGGGGGACGCGTGCAGTGTTTAAACATAGCTGTGAATCACCATTAACTTCTATGGGGAAAGTCGCGGTTGGAAAATTACAGATTCAGGACACTTAGAAGAGGACTAGGAACAAACCCCTTTAGAACTAGGCGGTTCTAGAGTCAACACCCAGGAGAGTACCAGAGTACTCAAGTTACCTCACCCAGAGAAGCCGGGTGCATAGGTGTCTTTTCGTGTCAGGTTTTGTCATCGATTTCAATGGAGAGCTGCTGCAAAGTGCTGCTGGTGTCCAGGTAAAAAGTGTCCGGGTGGATCGAAGGGTGGATCGTAGATCTGAAGAACCTGAAAGCAGAGGTGAGAGAGTCTGGGTCACTAGCCAGTGACCAGGAAGGCAAGGAGAAGATGCCAACCAATGTAGGGTGATTTCAGGTGAAGAAGGTGAAGCTTGACTCTTCAGCCACGAGGACCAGGAGGTGTCGTCGATAACCAGGTGCTGGATTCGAGCTGTCCCACAAAGGATGTTGAGTGCTGCGGTGTAGGTATCTAGATTGGACCCAACAAGCCTTGGCAACAGCAACCCACGCAGAAAGCAAAGATTTGCTTTGGTGCATGCCACCAAGGTCTAAGGGACTCACCCTTTGGAGGGGAGACAGGGCACACCTGGAACAACCAGGAAAGCCCAAGAAACTGAAGAGTTACCTTCATGGGGACCCACCAGTTGACAGACCAGGGATCGCAAAGGAGCCTCGAGTGGGATTACTAGAAGTGAGCCCATGGAACACTTGTGGAGTATAGGCCCACAGTCTTCAGTGTAAATGGTGCTGGGGGCTTGGACTACAAGTAGCCCAATGCACAACTTCAGGAAAGCTGGGGAAGTTAATGCACTAGCAAATGTGCACGGTCCCCAGTGGTTCCGGTTCCACATCACTCGTGAGGGCTGCGGGTCTCAGCTTTGCTGGGATCTTGTGTCAGCCTCAGAGAAGTCTGGAAGTCAGGGTCCTGTGTCGCAAATCCATCAGGATCTGGTGGGAGCTTTGGAAATGCAGATTGGCAAGATGCTTCTTTGGTGCCTGTTTAAACAGGGGACTCACTCCTTGACCCCAAGGGAGATTATTCCATCTTCTAGTCGAAATAGAATGTCGAAGTTCCAGGATATATGTTGAAGAGTTTTGTTCAGGTATAATCTAAAGCCTAAGGACTGGGTTCCTATACTCATACTAAGTTTAGGGGTTGGACTTACTTTAGGGTCCCACCTATGGGAGGACCCAAGTTGGGGGTGGTTACACCCCTTTCCCTTTGTCCAGTTTCACGTCAGAGCTGGGGCTGAGTTCCCCTGCAACCGGTTTGAACTGGGGTATGCACAGGGACACCAAGTGTGCCCCCAGAACTGTCTGAAAAGCATTCTATGAATGCACCCACCCAGCCCGAATACACTAAAGCCTGTCTGGGAGGTGGTTACACCTCCCTGTGACAGGCAACCTATTGTCCAGGCTTCCCCTGCCGGAGTTTCGTCCAGCAGCAGGATGTCAGACCCGTGGCTGTGGCTGTGAAATCCATTTTGTGATGCCAGGGCTCTTTTAAACTACTACAGTTTAAGTAAGTGTGCACATGTCTTCTCCCTCTAGAAGGGTGGAATTCTACCCCCGCCGCCAGGACTGGCAGGGGGGGTAGGATTCCAAAGTGTTTGACACCAAACACAACATGTTTCCATGCAGCCATTCCAAAGATAGCATTTACCACGAGGTAATAATGCACTTAAGAGTATATGGTCTGGGTGCATCACAGAACAGCCTCAGAGAATAGATTCTGAAAGCTGCAGAGGGGCTCAGCTCATGCTTGGGCACCGTCTCACACAAAACCAAGCACTCTGCCTTCAGGATTGATCAGGACTGACTTATAGGTTTATATGTGTCAGTGATATAAAGTAGATATCTTAGTAAGGGGTGTATGCACCACCTTACCCAGACCTGTGATGCTATTTTGGAAGGCTTCCCAGGGGTGGCATAATACATGCTTCAGCCCCTGGTAGGCCTCTGGGGTACCTATGCCCTTAGTACCTAAGGTACCATATACTAGGGACTCACAAGGGTAACCCAGTAACCAATCTGGAGTGTACCTAAGTACATGCAATCAATTTACATAGGAAGCAGCTAGGCTGGGGTCCTGGTTAGCAGGGCCGAAGACAGACTAAAGTCGAACAGTGAAACACCAGCAAAAAGTGGGGGTAACCATAGTAGGTAGATCCTACTCTCCTACACACAGTTTGATGATTAGAACATTTGTCGAAGACACTTTTTACTTTGCTGAAAAGGAAGTCAGCAAATTTATTGCAAAAATCAGCGTTGGGAGTGTGCTGTTTGCTCTCGTCTAATTTGGGTAGGGTTGTGACTGTTTTGAAGACCTCTCTGGCTTAATTTTTTGCCAAATTGATTTTCTCAGTGAAAAAGCATGATTTTGCCGGGATGATAGCTGACGGTTGTTCCTATGGTTACGTTTCTGTTTCTTCGGGCACAAGCTTGGTAACCCCTGACTAGTTCCAGCTATCAAAGTTGCGAGCTGCAGAATTAGGGTCAGTTCTTGGAGAGGGTGTGTTTAAACATAGGGCCTGGTCCAATTCCAGTGTTTATCTTATGCCAAGAGTGATTTGAAGTTGAGTTGTTGTTATTGTCTATTTTAGAAAACTCTCCTGGGATACTTAGCTCAAAAGATACAGCACTGTGGTCTGTTCAGGCCATAGGCAGGGCTTTACGGAAGGAGATCAATGCATGGTTTTTGAAGACACCATCGAGAGTGTGGTTATCAATGTGTGTTGGCTGTTAGTGCACAATGCGCTATTACCTTGCCCAATTTAATTTCAAGAGCTTTATTTGGCGAGTAAAACTGCCGTAAAAGTACATATGATTAAAAAGCAATTTATGCAACATGATACATAGAACGATAAAATCCTTTAAGATGTCATCACATGACAATCATAGACTCTCAACAGAATCTAACGCAAACCATTTCCTCGGGTGAATAGCTTTTAACACTAAAACACACACATTGATCGTTTAGTGCAAGCAGAAATGTCAGTGCATCATTATAGTTTCTTGTATTCTGCATTATAAAAAATGGTTTCAAATATTGACATTGCAGCTCCTTATAAAACTTACAAAATAAAATAAAATAAAGTGCTGTGTGCTTTGCTTACTCATTCCAACACAGGGACAAGGAGTATTGTCAGTGTTTTAGGCATTCATCTTCGGAATGCAACCAATTTGGTGCACCATACCACTGCTAAATCTAGTTAGGCCATACCGGTGTTGGCTGATTTTAACACACATCAGATACTCCTGACATCTCTCCCTTTCCTCCAAGGACATACACATAGCAACCATCGTTTTCTCTGATTCACCCACTGTCAAATGAAACACACACTTGAACGTGGAAACCATATAAGCCAGCCATGGGATGCGAAAGGCATAATCCAATTTTAAACAATCAAGTATAATCAGTTTGGTAGAGCTAGTTTCTTTTTTATGTTATGTTATGTTAATTTATTTTCTAAAGCGCTCAACTCATCCTGGGGCATCAAGGCGCTGCCTAGAAGTAGTAACCTGAGGAATTGAAAGGACCAGAGCAAATCAAAGGGAGCAGTTAGAATAAAAAGGCTTTCAACTGTTTCCTAAAAATACAGTAACTGGAGATTTTTCACAGGGCAAGGGGGAGTTCATTCCAATATTTTGGTGCAAGGCGTAGGTTAGACTAGACTGAGTGCCCTGTCTGAGTGCACCAATTCTTCTATGTCCAAGTGGGTCTTCTTGCGTGATTGAGGGTTGTCAGCAGTGTCCAGCACAGCAGATATATACGTGGAAACCTGTCAATCCCTGCATTACCACACTCTGCCCCAGTGGCGGCTGACACAATAAAGAGGTGGTGAGGTGGGTACAGTGGGTGCGGGGGGCACGGGAGGGGGAGCACGCATGGGCGGCGGTTAATAAAAAATGAAAAACAAGACACTCACCTGGAGCTGCCGCCCGCGTCCCGCGTCCCGCGTTGCGCTCGGCCTCATCCTTCCAGGTCCCAGCAAGCACTGGAGCAGGGTCACTGGCTCCGTGCAATCCCCACATTGCTCTCATGTGAGAGCAGCACAGGGATTGGTCTGAGCGGCTGTTCAATGCAGTCAGGCTGGAGAAACCAAGGTGCACACGTGTGTTTTGGTCAACCTGAGGCGGCTGACCAAATACATATGCGCACTTAGGGAGTGCACATAGCACTCCTCCCTATGCAAGCTGGCTCAGAGCCGGCAAATGAAAAATAATATTGTTTTATTTTTCATTTGCTGGCTCTGAGCCAGGCAGTGAGGTGAACCCCTCCGCCACTGCGGAGGAGCCGCCGCTGCTCTGCCAATGAAGTGCACATGAAAAAGTTTGCTTTTAACAGATGCTTGGCAACTCTAGTGTTTCAACACGATTGTGTTTTAAGTTTTGGAGGCCTTTTTCTCTTGGATTAATGGAGGGGCTCTTGGAGGGGTAGAGGTGGGTGAACCAACAATTTAACAAGGAGAGCCCAGTCAGAGCCGAACCAGAAAGCCTGGCTTGGCCTTAAAAGCCAGTGCATAAGTCGACCATTGAAAACATTACCAGTGAAATAAAAGTGTATTCTCTAACATGTAGAAGTATTTCACCTTTGTGCATTAGCTTATATCACAGCATTGAGAAGAGTTTGTGCTCCCACCGTTACGACAATGCCATTAGTGAACTAGGAAACAAGTCACTCTTCATGTGTACATTATATATGGCCTATTGTTTCATGATGAAGCAACATTATAGTGTAGTAAATCTAACACAAAATGCGAATGTACAGCACGCATCCTGAAATTGTGCACTTGAAAAAACTATCATATGGGCTAATGAAGAAAGGGGAGGCTTGGTGAGGTAAAATATTAGTCTAGGATCACACAATTTAGTCAAGTGGGGAAGCCGAGATTGAGCCCAGAATTTCTGCTTTCACATTGTGCAATTCAGCCTCTACATGGCTAAAGTTTTCTTTCTCTCCTGTATTACAACAAAGGTCTCTATTTTGTCTTTATTCTTTGCACATGAGATTAGAGTTTGTTTGGCAGTCAGACGCACCACCAAAGTTCAGTTCATTTTGGGTTAGAGGGTGCAAGGGGACCTGGACTGAGTTAGAGTCAGGCATCCTGGCTCGACATTTCAGCAGCTTGCCCACCTCCAGAAAGAGGGAATCAAACTTTACAGCAGGTAAGGAGCTTTGAGGCAAAGCTGTGCCATCAAAGAGAGGCTGGGTGATGTCTGCTACGTGGCAATGAGACAAGAGGGTTAACCATTGATAACATTTCCCAAAAATGTTAAGGAAAATAGCTAGTGCAAGTCATATGTGATTTAGGGTTTGTACAATGAGAAGCCCACTTTAATATTAAATGTACCCTTTTGTACGTAAAAGGAAAACGCAAAATATACCAGAAATGCATTAGTACTGTTATGCACATCTGCACACCAATTAAATCTCAATCAAATTAAATGTGTGCTCCTGGGAGGTTCCCTTAGCACTGCCCTTAGCCCTGTCCCCAGACCCCACCACCTAGTCCACATCTCAATTTGGTGAGAACCTGCATTTAGTTTTTTCCATTTAAAGCACTGGACTTTAGGCGCCTCTGGCATTTATCTGCTCCGGTAGCAGGCTCCGAATAAAAATGTTGGGTCGCTACTGGGCTAGCCCAGTGGCAGGAACACAGGCCCCCGCAGCCCCCCGCGGTGTGGGGGGCAATCTTCAGGGCCCCCCCTCAGCACAGTACCCTGGCAGGAGAGCTCCTGATTCTGTCCGTAGGGGGCCCCTCCACGTACCTTGCAGGGGGGCCCACTCAAGTTTCGTTACGCCACTGGTGAGTAAGTGAAGCTTGCACTGCACAGCTGATGCCCTGTTTTGTGAGGGCTACTTGCACTGTTGATGGTGTACTCTGCCCGTTCTGGGTCGGTGAGGTTTGCACTTCTGCTGCTGTGCTGTACCTATTTTGTGAGGACAGGATGCTAAAACTTCGGCGAGTGGGCTATACCTTTTTTATGAAAGAACGAAGCTTGCACACAAGATGCTGCGTTGTACTTGTTCTGTAAAGGAGAGAAAATTGCACTGTTTCTGCTCGGCTGGACCTGTTATATAAGGACACTTACACCGGTGATGGTGTGCTGTACCTATTATGTGACGTGGGTAAAATTGAAATTGCCCTTCCACTGTCTCAGAAGCTTTAGGCACACATGCTATGCTTTACCTGCCTGTTGGTGTCCTGGGTATGGGTTCTAAGCAGGTGAACTTGACTGTGAGCATGGAGTGTGTGTCCACATCTTCTTGGAAGATCTGCAGCACTGGACTCATGCCACATTTCTCAGAGAAAAATACTGGACATTTGTGCATGTTTTGGGGTTCTGGAAGGGCCATGTGATGGTACTTAAATATCAGTGTAGTTATAACTCTTAGTATTAGTTTTTTAACATATCAGTATGCCTTTATTGACACAAAAATATTTTCAAAACATCAGCTCTAAAATACTTTTGACATGTTTTCATATTGTAGTTTCTGCTTTAAACTTATATTTGAATCAAGTTTATTCATGATTTAGCAGGAAAACACTGGCCAGGTCAATCTGTGAGAACAGTTTCAGACCTCATAAAATAGCTTGAAGGGTGAATGTGCCTGCCTCAGAGAACATGTAATATTGGATATCAGATTTGTATTGTAAGTGAGATAGCTCAGTTGGTTATTGCTTTTGTTACAGAGATCCTTGCATATCATGTGGGTCACAAGTTACAATGATAGTAAAATAAGTAGACAATTTATGCACCCACCCAGTCGCATGTAACAATCAAGGCATTAACTA
The DNA here is from genome assembly GCF_964263255.1 of Lissotriton vulgaris. Classification (NCBI taxonomy): domain Eukaryota; kingdom Metazoa; phylum Chordata; class Amphibia; order Caudata; family Salamandridae; genus Lissotriton; species Lissotriton vulgaris. The sequence goes on along the minus strand of NW_028245804.1, from coordinate 117,774 downwards.
AATCCTGTAGGGTTTTCCTCAATCTTTCATTCTTTTAAGGCATACAATATTGGTTTAGTTGAGTATTTATAAACACCATCAAGCGGTGAAAAAAATCAGTTTGTACAATATGATATAAATGGTTAGTATTAGTGCAAATACACACATACATGTTTCTCCAGTGCACCTGGCCAGGTTCCTTGCCTGGCTTACCTGCACCATTTCTGTGGTTCCCTCTGGTCAGGCCCTTCGGTTGTGGGTGGGGTGAAGAAGGGACAATCTAATCACATTGCTGTGGCACTGAGGGCAGGTCTGCGAAGGGTCGGGTATGGGTCTGATTCATTTCTGACATCCGTAGATAAGATTGGAGCACTTGTGTGGAGTTCTGAACTTTTTCTCACTTGCACTCTTCCTTTTGCCTCTAGCCAAGAGGCCCTTTTCATCTGTTGTGAAGGCAGTAGTGGTGCTTTGTCTTGTACCCAGTGTCACCAATCTTCTTTCCACCTTATCTGTCCTTCCTATCATTATATCCCTTCAAGTCGTGCTCCAATAAAGAGTGCATTGTGGTGTCCTGTTTCATGCTCACTTGCCAGCAGCTGTGGAGAAGCAATTTCTGAGACCATTGTGCACAAAAATCAGCCAAATGCCTCAGTGTTTGCTATCTCAGTAGCAAATTCAGATCAAACCATATGACCCTACTATTGTGCTTAATTTGTGAAAAAATAAGTGCCAGGGCTCCCGTTAGGAGGCCACTGCAGCTTCCACCACACATTGCCCCTGCCAGCGCTGCCAGTGAGAGTAACAACACACCTACTAACCATCACATTCTTACAAGTGTGACAGTTTGGACTATTTCAGTCCCCAAAAGCTATAAGAATGGTTTGGGTGGGAGGTAATAGTCATTTTATTGACTATAGCATTAATAATTAACTATTGTTGTGGTCATCTCTAAATTACCTAGACAGTGCCACCTTGTGGCAGGCTGTCCCAAGGCCCGGTGCTGACATTTGAGAGCTGGTGCTGAGCAACTGAAACCACCAGCTCATATTAAGCACTGACCCTACAGCATCAGTACACGTAAGACAACTCCTGCCATCGTCATGCACACAAAACATTTCCAAGGCATACAGTTGGCTAAGCTTTTCCTATTTCAACACCACATACAGAATGTAAAGACGAGTCTGCAAGCATTGAAGAAAGTCTTTATAAGCTACCAACACATGGGAAAGGATCTGAGTGGAACAACAGCTTTCCGCCTTCTTCTCCAGTCAGTCACCAGCTGCGCGTCTGTCAACATTCCAGAATGCTCAGCTGATGACATTGACATCAGGGAGCAGCAGATATGGTGTCACAGAAGGGGCACGTGCTTATACAGTACACAGTACAGAGCAAGCACTCTGTTGTGATAGAAGGAGGCAGGAATGGTTCAAAGGCTTTATTCCAATTAAAACAAGAATGTAGAAAAAACAGGCAAGAGCCAGGCAGCACGACTTCCAGTCCAAGGCACCAACTTCAACTGAATGGCCTGGAATGGAATACTAATAACACCAACAGTATGTTCTATGCCTTGCACTGCCCATGAGCCATTCAAAGAAACACAATACAACACTGTGCATGAATAACAATAAGAGGTGCTACACAACACATACCCCTCTTTAGGAACGAGTAAAAAGGTTGGGGCAAAATCAAAAGAGGAATGGATGAGGTTTCACAAGGGAATGCGGATAAAGAACAAAGGTGAAAGGGAAGGGAAGGCATGAAATAGGAAACATTGCAAAACTATATAAAGTTACATAACATATTCTTTTCAGCCATCCTAGAAGGACTCTCCTCCTCTTGCTGTAGGTAGTCATAGCAGCTGCAGAGTTTGTACACTGATGAATTGGTTCAACAATATTAGAATTGCCAGCTCCTGAAGACCCTTCCCCCGTTAAAGAAGATGCAGAAACACTAGGGGTGGTACTCGTGGTGGAAGGACTAGAATCCATTGTGTGACCACCTTGAGTGACTGCCGAAGCTTGGTAACCATCAGAACCGAAATGAGATTGGAGAGTACTATTATCAAAATAATCTTCCACCCACTCAAAATTGGATGAATATTTAGGCCCTTGAGTGCCCTCCACACATTGTTGATTAAAATAAAGAGCAACATTCTTGAGATTCCAAACCCTACCATCTCTTAAGTCTAAAGGAACTGCATAGAACCTCCACCACCTGTTGCAGCGTTTCAAATTTGCTTTCACCTTTGGGGACTTTAACTGTTTTTTTTATACGAACCCAGTCACCCACCATAACTGGGACATCTTTTGGTCCATGATATTTATCATAATATTCTTTACTCTTCATATGTAGAGGTTCCAGGCTTCCTTTAACCTTGGTAGGGGACTATTGTTGTACTCTGCCATCCAAAAGCCAAGCTGGGTTAAACTTACATCTAGGTGTCCCCCCCCTCATAATGATGAAAGGGGATAACCCCGTTGCGGTTTGAGTATCTTTGACATAAACTGTACGCCATTGTCAGTTAACACGCAAGCAGGCAACGCTTCCAACACAAAAATTCTATCCAAAAATTCTGGGAAACCTGTGTGTCTACTCTTTCCACAACCACAATTACAGGACACTTAGTGAAAATGTCAATTGCAACTAAGCCATACTCTTTCAAATCCCTCACAGGTCCAAAAATGTCATCTGCAATAGTCTCCCAAGGAAGACTGAGAATGAACCCCTCACTCATCGGGCGATCTCATTGTTTTTAAGGACTTATCGGCAGAGCAGCAAATAGAACACCCTTTCACAAACCTTTCTACATCTTTATCGACCCCAGGCCACCAAAAGATGCCTTTAACAATCAACTTAGTTCTGATGATGCCAGAGTGGCCTTCGTGGCATAATTGTAACACCTTATTTCGTAAGATCTTAACAGGAATAATCCGGTCTCCTCATTAACAAGTCTCTGTCTCCATACGTACATCCCAGAAGGGTTTCAAATCATCACTAATGTTGTGTTTCATAGGCCATCTTTTACAAATGAAAACTGAAACCATTTCTAAATCCTTGTCCTTATGTTGTTCCTCCACCCATTCTGTTTTAGTGATGGCCGGTGGACCAGAATCATGAACGAAAGCTATACTGAAATTTCCCCAGGGATCATCCACACATTCTTCCAAAGGAATAGGTAACCTAGACAAACAATCGGCAACCACATTGTCTTTACCAGGTACGTAAATGATCTTGTAAATATACTCTTTCATCCTCATAGATATCCTGGCTAACCTGGCATAAGCCCCCACACTACCTTCAGTGGTCAGAATGCGTACCAACGGTCGATGGTCTGTGCGGATGACCACAGGCTTCCCCCATACAAAGGCACGAAAATTTTCTAAAGCCCAGGTGCAAGCCAAAGCTTCTCTTTTAATGATAGGGTACTTGCTCTCTACAGGGGATACAGCTCTGGAGGCAAACAACATTATTTTCTCCTTACCATCTCTCCCTTTTTACAAAAGGACTGCGCCCAAGCCTTTGTCACTTGCATCCGTAGGTTACAGGCATTCTAAGTTTGGGTCAAAGCTACTCAGAAAATTCACACGTTCTAAATCACCTTTGATCAATTCTCTCTCGGACCATTCAAATTTCACATTCTTTTTAAGGAGAGAACGTGTATTATAAACTTTGCATGCAACATTCTGTATAAACTTAGCACAATATTCTGCCATTCCCAAAAAGGATCTAATTTCTTTCTTAGAGGTGGGAGCGGGTGATCCAATAATAGTGTTTACAAGTGAAGACTTTGGCTTCACACCCTCCTCACTTATGATGTGCCCTAAGTATGAAACACTTCTCTGTGCAAACTTACATTTTGAGAGTTCAACTGTTAAACCAGCACCCTATAGTGGTCCTAGTACTTCTTTCAAAATAGATTCATGTTCCTTTTTTCCACAAGCAGCAATCAAGATATCATCTTGAAAAAACATATTCCCTTCATTTTTCCAAAAAGTCTGTGCATAAATCGCTAAAATACAGCAGCGGCCGATGCAAGGGCAAAAGGCAAACGCCTAAACTGGTAGCACCTGAAAGGCGTAATGAAAGACATAAGCCTTCTTGATTCAGGTTCAAGCATGACCTGATGATAGGCTGTAGAAAGGTCTATGGTGGAGAACCAGGTTGCGCCCCTTAGAGAAGACACCATCTCATTAATTCTTGGCAGGGGAAATCTGGGGACCATATTTACTCATTCTCTTTAATGCAGTCCTGAGGGGGATGGAGGTGCCCTGTCCATGGCTGGGAGCAGAGATAGTCCCAATTTTTAAGAAGGGTTCTCCTCTGCTCCCAGCCAACTATAGGCCTATTAGTTTGATAGATGTCCCGCAATTTTTTTTTGCGCGGCTCATCCTTGATCATCTGCTAGCTTGGATGGAAGACCATGATGTGTTAAGCCCCTTAGAGGCAGGCTTCCGGACGAACACGTCCACTGTGGACCAGATTTTCCATCTGATCCTTTTGTGCTGGAAAACTGTTACAATTGAGGGCGGTAGCCTCTACATGGTCTTCGTGGATCTCCGGTCCGCCTTTGACCTGGTGCCGAGGGTGAAACTGTGGGGGGTTCTTCAAGATCTGGGCGTCCCGCTACAAATACTGAATATCCTGATAAGGCTACATATGGGAAACTTTAACCAAGTCAGATGCAGTAGAAACGGGGCTCTGTCACTAATATTTCTGGTCGCCAGAGGGGTGAGACAGGGCTGTGTCCTGGCACCGACCCTGTTTTGCCTATATGTTAATGCTGTAATTTCTCATCTGGATGGTATTCCTGATAATGATGCGCCCAGGCTGGCCAGCAGGAGGATGCCAGCGATTATGTTCGCCGATGACACCCTCTTGCTTTCCAAGTCCCCGATGGGGATTCAACTAATCTTGGATGGTTTTGGGGACTTCTGCCGGTGTCGTGGCCTCGAGATAAACATTGACAAAACTAAATTCATGATATTCAATCCTCCTCCATCCACTAGACCTAATCCGATCTTGGGTAGTGTGAGGCTCGAAAGGGTCACAACATTCCAGTACTTGGGGGTTACTCTACATGAAAATGTATCCTGGCGACCCCAGCAAGTCAACGCAGAACTAAAATTAGCACAGCTAGTGGGCGGAATCTCAAAAGTCTCTAATACATCGACATTAAAGCCGGTGAGTCCAGCTCTTGAGATTTACAAGAGCCAAGCAAGGGCAGCAGCTCTTTATGGTAGTGAGCTATGGGGTCACTCCCCAGGCTCTGACACTACTAAAATAGAAGCAAAATTTATAAGAGGGCTGCTGTCACTTCCACAAAGCACCCTGTTGTTACCGTTAAGGTTAGACCTGGGCCTGCCCCCCCATCCAAGAAGAGAAAGCACTGAAGCCACTTAGGTTCTGGCGCCGAGTATGGGTCACAACAGATCTGCTCAACTATAGACAAGAGCTGGAGCAGATACTAAGCTACAATAAGGCTTGTAAAATCCCTAGGCTGAGGTTTGTTAAGCGTGAACTAATGTGTCTAGGCTTGTCTGACATGTGGCACAACCCGGAAAGGGGTTGCTCGGATGTGTCACGCAAGGATCTTAACAGGATCTTCAGGGAAAACAAATTGAACTCTGCAATTTGCGCCACCAATCACGGCAGCCTGACCAATTTGTTTTTAACTTTCAAAAATTCTTACCTCTTCGAAGGTTTTATGGATGTTGGGTTCCCAATTTTAGCGAGGAAACTTTTTATACAATGGAGATATGGGACCCTACCACTTAGGGAGTTTACTAGCAAGTGGTCGACCTCTACTAACAAGTCCTGTCCTGGGTGTAGCTGTGACAGAGAAGATGAACTTCATGTTCTCTTCTTCTGCCCAGCCTACACCAAATCCAGAAAGTACTGGCTGATACCACTTTGCAGAAATCTGGGTTTCAGAAAATGCTCTTATGCTTTTAGAATTCTTAAGATGGACAGAGCTAGTCCCACTGTGTATGCACTTTCCAAGTATTTGCAAGCTATGTGGGTTAAACGTTCCCAACTAATTGACGTTGAACTCTAAGTCTTAAAACTTTTTAAACTTTCTAGATTCCTTGTAATGTGTCATGGCCTATATGTACAGAATGTATTCTAATGTGTTTTATGAATGACATTAATATTCCTATTTTAGTAATGAGTTTAACGTATCTTTTATGGTTTTGACAACCGAAATAAAGAATTTTTGGATTTGGAAATCTTTCAATAACAATATTATTATTGAGATGCCGCAAATCAATACATAACAGTTTTTTCCATTGGCTTTTCGTGTAACCACGACCGGAGAAATCCATTCCGAAGTGTCTATCTCCTCAATGAACTCCTTGGATAATGAACCCTGTAATTATCGGTTGACTTCATCTCTTATTAACATGGGAATGGGTCTTACCTTATGCACTTTCGGTTCTGCACTTTTTTTTTAGTACAATCCTGTGTTCGAACCCCTTAACTGCCCCTAATTCCTTTCTAAAGATACTTGGAAATTTGTTATTTAAAATGTTGCCTAATTTACTGGTCTCGTCCATTGTAAGTACTTTCTCATCACTATTAGGATCTAGTATGATGTGCACATTTTTCTGATCTAACCAGCCAAGTACAGAAGGTCCAACCTTAGCAACATAGTGCTTTCCTCTGGATGACCTCCCTTTAAAAAGGAAAGTGAGCCATCTGAACCCCAGCAAGTTTATCTTATCCCCAGTAAAGCTTACCGGGTTCACGTCTGAAATATTCAAATGATGCCCAATTTTTCCCACAAACTTTCTTTTGCAAACGTCTTCGTTTACAATAGTATATGGTGATCCTGAGTCGGCATCGACATTTACAGCAGCACCACCTAAGGATAACTCACATATAGGTTTGCCTTTCAATGAATCATCCTTAACATTCAAAGCAAAATTCTCTTGTAAATTCTTAACACAATTCTCTTCCACATCAGGGTCCACTTCAGTACCCTCCCCCATACCAAGCCCTGGGGCCCCCCCAGGGAGACCGGGGCTAAGGAACGCCACAGCTTGTTACAAATGCCAACAACCAGGCCACTATGCCAGTGACCCCCAGTGTCCCCTCTTCAAAAAGCCCACCATCTCTGGCAGTCCTCCCCATCACCTGACCGCAGTTGCCCTCGAGGAGGAGTTCGAAGCTCCCGAGGAGTGGGAACCCGTAGCGATGTCCCTAGTTTCCCTAGGGGAGGGAGAAATGGTCCTCGGAACCCCACTACCACCCAACACTACGAAGTACGCGCATTGGGTGACCGTCAATGGACACCGGGTAGAGGCCCTCCGCGACACCGGTGCAAGTGTCACGGCTGTCTACTGTCACTTAGCATCCAAGGACCAGATTGTCCCTCACGTCCTCTGTCCCGTCATTTCAGCCGACAATTCTGAGAGCCTCTGCAAAATGGCCCGAATCCCCTTTGAATGGGGGGAGTATCCGGCACCCTACCGGGAGCGGTCCGACCCTCCATGCCGGTCGATTGTTTACAAGGCAACGACCTGGAGACTTTCCCCTGGACCCAGGTGGAACACAAGACTCATCTAAGGATGATGGGCTTACCCGAGTGGGTGTGCGCCACCACTCGGGCCATGGCCCCCCGAATAAGTGCTCCAGAGGAAGTGGGACCAGAAAGGGGGGTCCAGGGCCCCGCCTTGGAGGGAGGAGAAAGGGAGTGCGAACAACCTGACCCCTCCAGTCCCGACCCCCTAGGGGAAACCAACCCTGAAGGAGATGCCCGGGGCCCTATCGGCAAGCAGATCGCAGAGCTGGGGGACCTCCCTGGGTTGGTCCAGTGGTGACAAGAGGGTGGACCTTCCCGGGAAGAGTTCTGCCAGGAACAGACCACCTGCCCCACTCTCCTGGGCGTACGCCAACAGGCCACCGCCCAGGTGGCCGGTGACCAGTCCGGTCCCACTGGATCTACTGGGAGAATGGTCTCCTCTACAGCGAGCCTAAGTCTGCTGAGCTAGGGTCAGCCCGGGTGCTGGTGGTACCCCTAAGTTTCAGAGACTTCCTACTGGGCCTGGCTCACGATGTGCCCTAGCCGGACACTTGGGGCAAGATGAAACCTACCACCGGCTGGTCACCCATTTGTATTGGCCCAGGATACGCCACAACCTAGCAACCCACTGCCAGTCCTGCCAAACCTGCCAGGCCAGTGGGAAGAGTGGGGGAAGACGCAAAGCCCCTCTTCAGCCCTTTCCGGTGGTCCGTACCCCCTTTGAGCGGGTGGGAATCGATATTGTGGGACTTCTGGACCCTGGACCGCCATGAGCCACAGATTCATCCTCGTCCTGGTGGACCATGCCACCAGGTATCCTGAGGCCATCCCCCTCCGAACAGTGATTGCCCCCGTGGTGGGGCGGGCCCTGATGGGAATATTCTCCCGGGTGGGATTCCCCCGGGAGGTGGTGAGCAACAGGGGGACCAACTTCATTTCAAAATACATGAAGTCCCTGTGACAGGAGTGTGGGGTGACGTACAAATTCACCACCCCGTGCCACCCCCAAGGCAAATGTCTGGTTGAGAGATTCAACCGGACCCTCAAGGGAATGATCATGGGCCTGGAGGAGCCCCTGAGGCGCAAGTGGGACATCCTCCTACCCTGCCTCTTGTTCGCGTACCAGGAAGTCCCCCAGAAGTCCCTGGGGTTCAGCCGAGGACCGCTAAGCCTAGTCAAAGAGGACTGGAGACGGCCCCCCAAAACCCTCCCCAGGACATATTCCGCTACATCCTGGCCCTAAGGAATCAGACTCGGAAATTCAGGGAACTCGCGGAGGCCAACCTCGAGGCTAGCCAGGAAAAAATGAAACGCTGGTATGACCAGAATGCCACTCTGGTAGAGTTTCAGCCTGGTCAGCAGGTATGGGTGATGGCCCCGGTGGAACCTTGCGCCCTCCAGGACAAATGGACCGATCCCTTCAAAGTAGTGGAGCGCAAGAGCCAGGTCACCTACCTGGTAAATGTACAGTCCCCAAGGAACCCTTTGAGGGTCCTCCACGTGAACCGCCACAAACCCCACTTTTAGCGGTCTGAGGTGAGCATGCTCCTAGCCACCGATGACGGGGGGAGGCGGAGACCGAGCCCCTACCCGATCTCCTGTGTGCTAAGGAAAAGGATGGCTCCGTGGAGGGAGTGATTCTCTCCCCCTCCCTGACCCCTGAACAGCACGAAGACTGTAGCCAGCTATTGGGACAGTTCTAGGATCTATTTTCCCTGGTCCCCTGTGTCACCGATTGGTGTGTCCACGATGTGGACACTGGGGACAGCACCCCTGTGCGGCACTAAGCCTACCGGGTCCCAGACCGAGTCTGATCCTGCATTAAGGAGGAGGTCTCCAAAATGCTGGCCCTGGGGGTCGTGGAGACCTCTGACAGTTCGTGGGCCAGCCCAGTGGTCCTAGTCCCGAAAGCGGCCGCCCCAGGGACCACGCCCGAACTAAGGTTCTGCGTGGATTACCGTGGACTCAATGCCGTCACGCGAACGGATGCCCACCCCATTCCCCGGGCAGACAAACTCATTGACCGTCTAGGGGCGGGCCATTACCTCAGTACTTTCGACCTGACCTCTGGATACTGGCAAATTGCCCTCACAGAAGGGGCGAAGGAGAGATCCGCCTTCTCCACCCCCGATGAGCACTACCAATTCCGGGTGATGCCCTTCGGGATGAAGAACGCCCCAGCCACTTTCCAGAGACTGGTCAACCGGGTACTGGCAGGGCTGGAAGAATTTAGTGCAGCATACCTGGATGATATTGCAGTGTTCAGCACTGACTGGGGAGAACACTTGTAACACCTCTGGGAGGTGTTACTGGCCCTACGCCGGCCGGACTCACCATCAAGGCCAGTAAGGGCCAGATTGGGCAAGGGTCAGTGGTCTACCTTGGGCACCAGGTAGGGAGTGGCCAGGTGGCTCCCCTCCAACCCAAAATCGACACCATACTGGTTTGGGAACCCCCTACAACCCAGACCGGAGTGAGGGCCTTCCTCGGCCTCGCCGGCTACTACCGAAGACTCATCAAGGGGTATGGCAGCATAGTGGGGCCTCTGACAGAATTGACCTCTAGAAAACAGCCTAAGAAGGTGCACTGGACCCCCGCCTGTCAGAAAGCGTTTGACACTTTGAAGACAGCCATGTGCACCGCCTCAGTACTCCAGGCCCCTGACAACTCTCGGGAGTTTGTTGCCCAGACCGACGCCTCCGAACATGGCATAGGGGCAGTTCTATCCCAGCTAAATAGGGAGGGCCAAGACCAACCAGTCACCTTCCTCAGTAGGAGAATACTACCCAGGGAGCAAAGATGGAGCACCATCGAGCGGGAGGCCTTTGCGGTGGTTTGGGCCCTGAAGAAACTGAGGCCCTACCTGTTCGGAACTCACTTCCGGGTCTAAACCGACCACCGGCCCCTCGGGTGGCTCATGCAGGTGAGGGGAGAGAATCCCAAGCTGTTGCGGTGGTCCATTTCCCTCCAGGGGATGGACTTCACCGTCGAGCACCGCCCGGGTACTGACCACGCCAATGCAGATGGTCTATAAAGGTTTTTCCGCCTCAGTGAGGAGAACTCTCAAGGGGATGAGTAGTTCTCCCTGCCTTTCAGCTGGGGGATGTGTGTTAGACCCGTCCTCCTTGGCGTGGGCCTTCTTACTTCCAGAACCCCAAACCGTCACCTGTGCGAGGCCACCACCCGTGTAACCCCGTCCTCTGTCCTCCTATCCCTGAAGAATATTGGCCACATCAGCAGGGCACCCCCAATTCCCCCCCAGTAGCAGGAAGCCTGGTGCCCAGGCCCAACGATAGAAACCAGGGTCCGCAAGCACCTCCCCCCACAGGCTCCCAACTCCAGAGAAACCTGAACCCCCCATCGCCTCCCTGCCCAGCTTTGGTTCGCAATCCTCTTCCCAGTGAAAGTGGGCGGAGGAGTTTCGTTCGCACCTCCTGCCCGAAACGGCTCCACTCCCTGCCGGGCGGCGGGGAAGACCACCTCCGGACTTCAAAGGAGAGGAGTGCCAGATGGCCAGGGGCACCGACAATCAGCTCCAGACCCGAGGAGCCATCTGGGAGTGCTGGAACTTGAAAGGCGAGAGGAGAGATATAACAAGGGCCACCTCAGGAGATTAGTTAGTTGAATCCTGGAAGAAGAGGGCCCTGCTGACGTGGTCGCGGCCCATCCTGCTGGAAGAAGAACGTCGCCAGCTGGCCAAGAATCTCGCTGAGCCTTGCTGACCTGGTCGCGGATCCCGTAACCGGTGCGGATGCTCCGTTCACCCGGCCTGAGTCCTGCTGACGTGGTCGCGACTCTAGTATCCCGTGAGGACGCCTTGTTCCCACCGACTCGAGCCCTGTGAACTTAGTTGCGGCTCGAGCCCTGCGTCGCACCTGGAAGAGAACGCGCCATACTGGAGAGAGCCTGAAGATTCACTGTGCCCAAGCGTTCGCCTCGCTCCTGTAAGGTATGCGCCGTACTGGGGAGCACCTGAAGATCCACTGTGCCCAGGCGTACGCCTCGCTCCTGGAAGGTACGCGCCGTACTGAGGAGCGCCTGAAGATCCACTGTGCCCAAGCTTACGCCTCGCTCCTGGAAGGTACGCGCCGTACTGGGGAGCACCTGAAGATCCACTGTGCCCAAGCGTACGCCTCGCTCCTGGAAGAGTACGCGCCGTACCGGTGAGCGCCAGAAGATCCACTGTGCCCAAGTGTACGCCTTGCTCCTGGAAGGTACGCGCCATACTGGGGAGCGCACGAAGATCAACTGTGCCCAAGTGTGCGCCTCTCACTGAAAAGAGTACTTCCCGGACTTGGGGGCGCTTGAGGACCAGCCACCCGCAAAGCCTTGCATCGCACCTGGAGCAGCACGTACCATACTTGTGGGACGCAGCAGGACCCGCCGCCCAGCCTACCTGTGGTGCGGCCTGAACAAACAGTACTCGAAAGTGCGAGCTGGGCTCGGAACTCGTTGATAGTCGGAGCTAGAGCAGACCACGGCGCATGAAGGTACGAGCTGTAGGCGGACCCTCCTGCACCAGATCCCCTGTGTATCACGCGACTCGAGGATTGAGAGTCGTACGCCTGATACACCCACTTTGCAGCCCCGCAGCATCCCGCAGCTCAAGGATTGAGAGCCGTGCGCCGGATGCCCTGCAGCCCCCACTGACCCCAGAGAACTAACCTCCACGGCTCCCCAGAGCCGCACGGAGTAGAGAGTATCCCCTCCTGGGAGACTGTGAGTACCTAGACATTTCCTCAAAGTCCCCAGATCAGCCCACCTGTTTATCTTTACCCCCGATCTCAGTCTATCCCTGGTCCCTAGCCTGATTGTGTAATGTGATATGGACCTGATAAGAAGTGATTTATAAAGAAGTGTTCTGCAACGGATAAACTAGTGTGGTGTCAATTTGTAGTGGGGAAGAGTCTCATTATACACGACCATAAAGGCTTAACCCTCCCCTGGGAGGGTCTGACTCGAGTGCTCGGCACCGCTCTTGGAGGGGTTGGGTCTCGGGGTGGCCAGAAGTTTCTACCTCTGTCCCCCTTGCGACCTTCGCACCTCCAACACAACTGAATATGTGGACCATACAATTGTTAAATTATTTTGCCATGTCACCAGGATTTGATGATATAGACACCCCTATTTGTGTGTCATTTGCATAACAGACAGCTGTGAAACCGTGGGAGCATATGAGTTTAGCGAGAGGGGCAACATAACCATTGAACAGGGGGAAAATGAAGATCCCTGGGGCAGTTCGCACAGCGGACATAAGGATGTGATTTGTGTTCCCCCATCATAACAGTTTGTTCTCTGTTTGCTAAAAATGATCTTAATATTTTGGAGGCTGCACCTGTGATTCCCATTTTGGATCGGCCTTGAATGAGCACTTGATGGTTTACCGTGTCGAATACGGCTGAGAGGTCTAACAAGATAAGTATTGCCTTCCCTCCTCCATCCAACTGAATGCAGATCTCCTTGGTGGCTACAATGTGGGCTGACTCCAGGCTGTGTAGAGGCCGAAATCCATATTGTTCCGGGTCCATTTTATCATTTGACTCCAGTCAGTCAAGTAAATCTTCGTTGAGTCCTTTTTCCAGAATTTTAAAAGGAAACAGCAAACAGGAAATTGGCTGATCATTTTTTGACTTAGAAGGTTAAAGATTTTTTCAAGGTGGCCGTACTAGTGATTTTTTCTCGATGCTTGGGAAAGATCAGGCATTTAAAATAATATTTAGAAGATGTACTAAGTGGCCAGCTATGGTACTGGGTACCCGGCTATGGAGAACCATAGCCGGGCAGGGGTCCAATGGGGATCTTGACTAGGTAGACGAGATAAGTTTATCCACTCCCTTGGGTGTGAAGCGGTTGAAATAGTCCAGGTGAGCCTGCGTAGTCGCTTTGCCATTTTCTAGGCCACCAATTACGCCTAGGCTATCCGCAGTGTGAGAAGTTGGCCTGGCATATGCTGTCCACTATTCTAGTGGGCACCTTGCACCAGTCCAAACGACCCCTTATTGATGGTAGGTTAAAGACAACCTTATAGAAAGCTTTCCTAGTGGTAGCTGTGGAGAGCAGCCTTCAGGCTAAGTCTTGAAAGAATGTAAAGCAGCTTGTTTTACCTGTCTATAATCTCATATAATGATCAAATGATAGGAGAACCACACCAGGTATATATATAAAATATATGTATTTATTCTAAACATATCCCTCTAGTCTCTTTATGAGGCTAGAGGCAAAAGTACATTCAGTACACGGTAAATTAGCACAATATATGATTAGCCCTAGGGGCGTCACACACCATATACTAAGACAGTGGTATAAGAACCACAACTGACATAGATACAAGGCCTAGAGCCTTCAGAACCGCTGGGGCCACCAGGAACCACCTAAGGATGTGACACAGGGGACCCACGGGGGACGCGTGCAGTGTCTAAACACAGCCGTGAATCACCATTAACTTCTATGGGGAAAGTCGCGGTTGGAAAATTACAGATTCATGACACTTAGAAGAGGACTAAGAACAAACCCCTTTAGAACTAGGAGGTTCTAGAGTCAACACCCAGGAGAGTACCAGAGTACTCAAGTTACCTCACCCAGGGAAGCCAGGTGCATAGGTGTCTTTTCGTGTCGGGTTTCGTCGTCAATTTCAATGGAGAGCTGCTGCAAAGTGCTGCTGGTGTCCAGGTAAAAAGTGTCCGGGTAGATCGAAGGGTGGATCGTAGATCTGAAGGACCTGAAAGCAGAGGTGAGAGAGTCTGGGTCACTAGCCAGTGACCAGGAAGGCGAGGAGAAGATGCCAACCAATGTCGGGTGCTTTCAGGTGAAGAAGGTGAAGCTTGACTCTTCAGCCACGAAGACCAGGAGGCGTCGTCGATGACCAGGTGCTGGATTCAAGCTGTCCCACAAAGGATGTTGAGTGCTGCGGTGTCGGTATATAGATTGGACCCAACAAGCCTTGGCTACAGCAACCCACGCAGAAAGCAAAGATTGGCTTTGGTGCAGACCAGCAAGGTCTAAGGGACTCACCCTTTGGAGGGGAGACAGGGCACATCTGGAACAACCAGGAAAGCCCAAGAAACCAAAGAGTTACCTTCATGGGGACCTACCAGTTGACGGACCCGGGATCGCGAAGGAGCCTCGAGTGGGAATGCTAGAAGTGAGCCCATGGAACACTTGTGGATTATAGGCCCACAATCTTCAGTGTAAATGGTGCTGGGGGCTTGGACTACAAGTAGCCCAATGCACAACTTCAGGAAAGCTGGGGAAGTTCATGCACTAGCAAATGTGCACGGTGTCCAGGGATTCCGGTTCCACATCACTCATGAGGGCTGCGGGTCTCAGCTTTGCTGGAATCTTGTGTCAGCCTCAAAGAAGTCTGGAAGTCTGGGTCCTGTGTCGCAAATCCATCAGGATCCGGTGGAAGCCTTGGAAATGCAGACTGGCAAGATGGTTCTTTGGTGCCTGTTTAAACAGGGGAGTCACTCCTTGACCCCAAGGGAGATTATTCCATCTTCTAGTCGAAATAGAATGTCGAAGTTGCAGGATATATGTTCAAGAGTTTCGTTCAGGTATAATCTAAAGTCCTAAGGACTGGGTTCCTATACTTATACTAAGTTTAGGGGTTGGACTTACTCTAGGGTCCCACCTATGGGAGGACCCATGTTGGGGGTGGTTACACCCCTTTCCCTTTGTCCAGTTTCACACCAGAGCAGGGGCTGAGTGCCCCTGCAACCGGTTTGAACTGGGGTATGCACAGGGACACCAAGTGTGCCCCCTGAACTGTCTGAAAACCATTCTATGTTATGTTAAATGATATCTAGAGTGCACAGCTGCCCCAGCAAAGGGGCGTCCCGGCCCTGTCAGACCTGAATCCTAAACATTTTCCAGAGAGAGCTGCACGGGTGTGACTGTCAAGTCCTATACAGATGAGAACAGAAAAGTTTTAATAGCCTTCCGAAAGGCCAGCAGGTCATCCATGACCCGCAGGTGTAATGGCAAGGAATTCCACAATTTAGCAGCTAAGTACCTAAACGAGGATCCGCCAGCCCTAACACGAGTAAAGCGTGGCACAAGTGCTGTCCGCAGGAGCACAGTGTTCGATGTGGCACATATGGACTCAGCAGACCACAGAGTAGCTTAGGGCTATTGGACTTCAGGATTTTGAACGACAGGCAAAGGGTTTTAAACTGAATTCGCCTGTCGACCCGAAGCCAGTGAAGTCCTTGAATCGTAGCCGCAACTGAGCAGTGGCGAGGGAGACCCACTAGCGCTCTGGCAGCAGAGTTCTGAACTCGTTGCAGGCACCGAATCTCTGCTTTGTTTGCTCCTAGAAGCAAGGAGCTAGCGTAGTCCAGGCGAGATAGAATTGTGGACTGCACAATAAGTTGCCGCACAGCCGGATCAAAGAATTTCAGAAGCAGTTTAAGGCCCCTTAGTAGGCCAACACAGGTGGCCGCAACTCTCTTAGTATGGGTCTGGAAGCTAAGAGTGGAATCCATCCAGACCCCAAGATTTTTTACCGCCGATTTAGGCGATGGCATAGGGCCAAGGGATGCTGGCCACCAGTCCTCGTTCCAATGAGTGGCATTCTTTCCGACCACCAAAACTTCGGTCCTACTCGCGTTGAGCTGTAGACGATTCTCTGTCATCCATTGAGCTACAGCTGTCATCCCCTCTCTGAATCTGGTGGCTGCACCCGATGATCCCTCAGCTAAGGTGATAACCAGCTGGGTATCGTCCGCATAGGACACCATCGTTAGATCCCATCTTTTAGCAACAGCAGCCAAAGGCTGTACATACAGATTAAACAGAGAGGGGCTTAATGCTGAGCCCTGTGGGACCCTTTCCGATGGAATGGGATTGTGACAGAAACGGAGGGGCCGACACCCGAAAAGATCTATCAGTTAAGAAAGACCTAAACCACTTCAGCGCTCTCCCAGTCACTCCTGCTGCCTACAGACGATAGAGAAGGATGGCGTGTGATACCGTATCAAAGGCAGCGCTGAGGTCCAACAAGATCAGCGCTGCACTTTGACCGGCATCCAAAGCCGCCCGCAGATGTTCAGTGGTGGCAAGCAGGGCGGTTTCCGTACTATGGCCTGGTCGAAAACCATTCTGGGATGGGTCCAAAATGTTGTGAGAGTTCAGGAATTGAGATAGGATGTTATTAACATGGGCTTCGGCTATCTTTGCCACCCAAGGGAGGAGGGAAATTGGTCTAAAATTCTCAGGTTTTAAGGGGTCTATGAATGCACCCGCCCAGCCCCAATACACTAAAGCCTGTCTGGGAGGTGGTTACACCTCCCTGTGACAGGCAACCTATTGTCCAGGCCTCCCCTGCCGGAGTTTCGTCCAGCAGCAGGAGGTCAGACCCGTGTCTGTGGCTGTGGCATCCATTTTGTGATGCTAGGGCTCTTTTAAACTACTACCGTTTAAGTAAGTGTGCTCATGTCTTCTCCCTCTAGAAGGGTGGAATTCTACCCCCGCCACCAGGACTGGCAGGGGGGGTAGGATTCCAAAGTGTTTGACACCAAACATGACATGTTTCCATGCAGCCATTCCAAAGATAGCATTTACCACGAGGTAATAATGCGCTTAAGAGTATATGGTCTGGGTGCATCACAGAACAGCCTCAGAAAATAGATTCTGAAAGCTGCAGAGGGGCTCAGCTCATGCTTGGGCACCGTCTCACACTAAACCAAGCACTCTGCCTTCAGGATTGATCAGGACTGACTTATAGGTTTATATGTGTCAGTGATATAAAGTATATATCTTAGTAAGGGGTGTATGCACCACCTTACCCAGACCTGTGATGCTATTTTGGAAGGCTTCCCAGAGGTGGCATAATACATGTTTCAACTCCTGGTAGGCCTCTGGGGTACCTATAAATGTAAATGTAAATGTAAATGTAAGGTGTTTTGTAGCGCGCTCAATTACTACCGGAGTATCCTGGCGCGAATGACCGCTGGGGAACCCGTCCTGGCTTTCCCTGTGAGATGGTCCCATGCTGGGTATCTCCAAGGTGAAGCCAGGCATCCCCAGCGTCTGTGGGGGGCCGTTGTAGAGATGAGGCAAGCTTAATGCCCAGAGTTACCGAGTGTGATCACTGCCCAAAGTGGGCACCGAGGCGAGAATTATCAGTCCGCTGACCCTGGTCCTCGACCCTGCCGCGTCTGGAATCGAACCCTGGTCCCGGGCCGTTCTCAGCCTCCGGGTCTGCCGCCTCTAACCAGTGAGCCACACCTCTAGTACCTAAGGTACCATATACTAGGGACTCACAAGGGTAACCCAGTAACCAATCTGGAGT
Organism: Lissotriton vulgaris; assembly: GCF_964263255.1. Taxonomy (NCBI): domain Eukaryota; kingdom Metazoa; phylum Chordata; class Amphibia; order Caudata; family Salamandridae; genus Lissotriton; species Lissotriton vulgaris. The sequence continues at coordinate 99,982 of NW_028245804.1, read as the reverse complement.
GTACCTAAGTACATGCAATCAGTTTACATAGGAAGCAGCTAGGCTGGGGTCCTGGTTAGCAGGGCCCCAGACAGACTAAAATCGAACAGTGAAACACCAGCAAAAAGTGGGGGTAACCATAGTAGGTAGATCCTACTCTCCTACACACAGTTTGATGATTAGAACATTTGTCGAAGACACTTTTTACTTTGCTGAAAAGGAAGTCAGCAAATTTATTGCAAAAATCAGCGTTGGGAGTGTGCTGTTTGCACTCGTCTAATTTGGATAGGGCTGTGACTGTTTTGAAGACCTCTCTGGCTTAATTTTTTGCCAAATTGATTTTCTCAGTGAAAAAGCATGATTTTGCCGTGATGATAGCTGACTGTTGCTTCCTATGGTTACGTTTCTGTTTCTTCGGGCACAAGCTTGGTAACCCCTGACTAGTTCCAGCTATCAAAGTTGCGAGCTGCAGAATTAGGGTCAGTTCTTGGAGAGAGTGTGTTTAAACATAGGGCCTGGTCCAATTCCAGTGTTTATCTTATGCCAAGAGCGATTTGAAGTTGAGTTGTTGTTATTGTCTATTTTAGAAAACTCTCCTGGGATACTTAGCTCAAAAGATACAGCACTGTGGTCTGTTCAGGCCATAGGCAGGGCTTTACGGAAGGAGATCAATGCATGGTTTTTGAAGACACCATCGAGAGTGTGGTTATCAATGTGTGTTGGCTGTTAGTGCACAATGCGCTATTACCTTGCCCAATTTAATTTCAAGAGCTTTATTTGGCGAGTAAAAACTGCCGTAAAAGTACATATGATTAAAAAGCAATTTATGCAACATGATACATAGAACGATAAAATCCTTTAAGATGTCATCACATGACAATCATAGACTCTCAACAGAATCTAACACAAAACATTTCCTTAGGTGAATAGATTTAACACTAAAACACACACATTGATCGTTTAGTGCAAGCAGAAATGTCAGTGCATCATTATAGTTTCTTGTATTCTGCATTATAAAAAATGGTTTCAAATATTGACATTGCAGCTCCTTATAAAACTTACAAAATAAAATAAAATAAAGTGCTGTGTGCTTTGCTTACTCATTCCAACACAGGGACAAGGAGTATTGGCCTAGATGTATCATCGTTCCTATTTGCGATTTCTTAATAGCGATTTTTACCGAATCGCTATTAAGAACTCGCAAAATGGGATGTATGTTTAAAATCGCTATTTTTTTGCGATTCCTTATTATTCCTAGTTTGCGAATTCGCAAGTTGCGAATTCGCAAATAAGGAATAATTTCCCATTCATTCCTATGGGCCAGGAGGCCCATAGGAATGATTGCGAAATAATTCTCAAATTGCGAATTCGCAATTTGCTAATCGCAATTTGAGAATTATTGCAAGGGTGAAGGGGTGTCTCATGGACACCCTGCTGCACCCCTGAAACTTACATGTGTGTGCATATGGCGCACATACATGCCCTATGGGTATGTATGTGTGTCACATGCCACCCTCAAAATTGCCAAATTTTGGTTTTTGAAAGGATTTCGCAAATTAACACGAACCTCAAGTTGGTGTTAATTTGCGATTCCTTAACCTGAATTCGCAAATTAAAAACACTTCATACATGGCATTTAAGGAATCGCAAAATTGCGATTCCTTAAATGCTTAAGCAAAATAAGGAATCGCAATTTTTTGCGATTCCTTATTTTGCTAATTTCACATACATCCCAAAAGATGCAAAATGTCAGTTTGCGATTTGTTAAGGCCGAAATTCGGCCTTAACGAATCGCAAAATGCTTGATACATCTAGGCCATTGTCATTGTTTTAGGCATTCATCTTCGGAATGCAACCAATTTGGTGCACCATACCACTGCTAAATCTAGTTAGGCCATACCGGTGTTGGCTGATTTTAACACACATCAGATACTCCTGACATCTCTCCCTTTCCTCCAAGGACATACACATAGCAACCATCGTTTTCTCTGATTCACCCACTGTCAAATGAAACACACACTTGAACGTGGAAACCATATAAGCCAGCCATGGGATGCGAAAGGCATAATCCAATTTTAAACGATCAAGTATAATCAGTTTGGTAAAGCTAGTTTCTTTTTTATGTTATGTTATGTTAATTTATTTTCTAAAGCGCTCAACTCATCCTGGGGCATCAAGGCGCTGCCTAGAAGTAGTAACCTGAGGAATTGAAAGGACCTGAGCAAATCATAGGAAGCAGTTAGAAAAAAAGGCTTTCAACTGTTTCCTAAAAATACAGTAACTGGAGATTTTTCACAGGGCAAGGGGGGTTCATTCCAATATCTTGGCGCAAGATACGAAAAGGCTCTACCCCTCGTGCGAGTCAGGCGAATTCGGGGAACCTGGAGGAGGCCTAGTGTGCTGGATCTGAGTTTCCTGCAGGGAGAGTATTTTACAAGTTTTTTTTGTAAGTAGAGAGGACCTCTATCTTTCAGAGCGTTGTAGGTTAGACTAGACTGAGTGCCCTTTCTGCGTGCATCAATTCTTCTATGTCCAAGTGGGTCTTCTTGCGTGATTGAGGGTTGTCAGCAGTGTCCAGCACAGCAGATATATACGTGGAAACCTGTCAATCCCTGCATTACCACACTCTGTCCCAGTGGCGGCGGCCACAATAAAGAGTTGGTGGGGTGGGTGGAGTGGGTGCGGGGGAGCATGGGAGGAGGAGCACGCATGGGCGGCGGTTAATAAAAAATGAAAAACAAGACACTCACCTGGAGCTGCCGCCCGCGTCCCGCGTCCCGCGTTGCGCTCGGCCTCATCCTTCCAGGTCCCAGCAAGCACTGGAGCAGGGTCACTGGCTCCGTGCAATCCCCACATTGCTCTCATGTGAGAGCAGCACAGGGATTGGTCTGAGCGGCTGTTCAATGCAGTCAGGCTGGAGAAACCAAAGTTCACACATGTGTTTTGGTCAACCTTAGGCGGCTGACCAAATACATATGCGCACTTAGGGAGTGCACATAGCACTCCTCCCTATGCAAGCTGGCTCAGAGCCGGCAAATGAAAAATAATATTGTTTTATTTTTCATTTGCTGGCTCTGAGCCAGGCAGTGAGGTGAACCCCTCCGCCACTGCGGAGGAGCCGCCGCTGCTCTGCCAATGAAGTGCACATGAAAAAGTTTGCTTTTAACAGATGCTTGACAACTCTAGTGTTTCAACACGATTGTGTTTTAAGTTTTGGAGGCCTTTTTCTCTTGGATTAATGGAGGGGCTCTTGGAGGGGTAGAGGTGGGTGAACCAACAATTTAACAAGGAGAGCCCAGTCAGAGCCGAACCAGAAAGCCTGGCTTGGCCTTAAAAGCCAGTGCATAAGTCGACCATTGAAAACATTACCAGTGAAATAAAAGTGTATTCTCTAACATGTAGAAGTATTTCACCTTTGTGCATTAGCTTATATCACAGCATTGAGAAGAGTTTGTGCTCCCACCGTTACGACAATGCCATTAGTGAACTAGGAAACAAGTCACTCTTCATGTGTACATTATATATGGCCTATTGTTTCATGATGAAGCAACATTATAGTGTAGTAAATCTAACACAGAATGTGAATGTACAGCACGCATCCTGAAATTGTGCACTTGAAAAAACTATCATATGGGCTAATGAAGAAAGGGGAGGCTTGGTGAGGTAAAATATTAGTCTAGGATCACACAATTTAGTCAAGTGGGGAAGCCGAGATTGAGCCCAGAATTTCTGCTTTCACATTGTGCAATTCAGCCTCTACATGGCTAAAGTTTTCTTTCTCTCCTGTATTACAACAAAGGTCTCTATTTTGTCTTTATTCTTTGCACATGAGATTAGAGTTTGTTTGGCAGTCAGACGCACCACCAAAGTTCAGTTCATTTTGGGTTAGAGGGTGCAAGGGGACCTGGACTGAGTTAGAGTCAGGCATCCTGGCTCGACATTTCAGCAGCTTGCCCACCTCCAGAAAGAGGGAATCAAACTTTACAGCAGGTAAGGAGCTTTGAGGCAAAGCTGTGCCATCAAAGAGAGGCTGGGTGATGTCTGCTACGTGGCAATGAGACAAGAGGGTTAACCATTGATAACATTTCCCAAAAATGTTAAGGAAAATAGCTAGTGCAAGTCATATGTGATTTAGGGTTTGTACAATGAGAAGCCCACTTTAATATTAAATGTACCCTTTTGTACGTAAAAGGAAAACGCAAAATATACCAGAAATGCATTAGTACTGTTATGCACATCTGCACACCAATTAAATCTCAATCAAATTAAATGTGTGCTCCTGGGAGGTTCCCTTAGCACTGCCCTTAGCCCTGTCCCCAGACCCCACCACCTAGTCCACATCTCAATTTGGTGAGAACCTGCATTTAGTTTTTTCCATTTAAAGCACTGGACTTTAGGCGCCTCTGGCATTTATCTGCTCCGGTAGCAGGCTCCGAATAAAAATGTTGGGTCGCTACTGGGCTAGCCCAGTGGCAGGAACACAGGCCCCCGCAGCCCCCCGCGGTGTGGGGGGCAATCTTCAGGGCCCCCCCTCAGCACAGTACCCTGGCAGGAGAGCTCCTGATTCTGTCCGTAGGGGGCCCCTCCACGTACCTTGCAGGGGGGCCCACTCAAGTTTCGTTACGCCACTGGTGAGTAAGTGAAGCTTGCACTGCACAGCTGATGCCCTGTTTTGTGAGGGCTACTTGCACTGTTGATGGTGTACTCTGCCCGTTCTGGGTCGGTGAGGTTTGCACTTCTGCTGCTGTGCTGTACCTATTTTGTGAGGACAGGATGCTAAAACTTCGGCGAGTGGGCTATACCTTTTTTATGAAAGAACGAAGCTTGCACACAAGATGCTGTGTTGTACTTGTTCTGTAAAGGAGAGAAAATTGCACTGTTTCTGCTCGGCTGGACCTGTTATATAAGGACACTTACACCGGTGATGGTGTGCTGTACCTATTATGTGACGTGGGTAAAATTGAAATTGCCCTTCCACTGTCTCAGAAGCTTTAGGCACACATGCTATGCTTTACCTGCCTGTTGGTGTCCTGGGTATGGGTTCTAAGCAGGTGAACTTGACTGTGAGCATGGAGTGTGTGTCCACATCTTCTTGGAAGATCTGCAGCACTGGACTCATGCCACATTTCTCAGAGAAAAATACTGGACATTTGTGCATGTTTTGGGGTTCTGGAAGGGCCATGTGATGGTACTTAAATATCAGTGTAGTTATAACTCTTAGTATTAGTTTTTTAACATATCAGTATGCCTTTATTGACACAAAAATATTTTCAAAACATCAGCTCTAAAATACTTTTGACATGTTTTCATATTGTAGTTTCTGCTTTAAACTTATATTTGAATCAAGTTTATTCATGATTTAGCAGGAAAACACTGGCCAGGTCAATCTGTGAGAACAGTTTCAGACCTCATAAAATAGCTTGAAGGGTGAATGTGCCTGCCTCAGAGAACATGTAATATTGGATATCAGATTTGTATTGTAAGTGAGATAGCTCAGTTGGTTATTGCTTTTGTTACAGAGATCCTTGCATATCATGTGGGTCACAAGTTACAATGATAGTAAAATAAGTAGACAATTTATGCACCCACCCAGTCGCATGTAACAATCAAGGCATTAACTAAATCCTGTAGGGTTTTCCTCAATCTTTCATTCTTTTAAGGCATACAATATTGGTTTAGTTGAGTATTTATAAACACCATCAAGCGGTGAAAAAAATCAGTTTGTACAATATGATATAAATGGTTAGTATTAGTGCAAATACACACATACATGTTTCTCCAGTGCACCTGGCCAGGTTCCTTGCCTGGCTTACCTGCACCATTTCTGTGGTTCCCTCTGGTCAGGCCCTTCGGTTGTGGGTGGGGTGAAGAAGGGACAATCTAATCACATTGCTGTGGCACTGAGGGCAGGTCTGCGAAGGGTCGGGTATGGGTCTGATTCATTTCTGACATCCGTAGATAAGATTGGAGCACTTGTGTGGAGTTCTGAACTTTTTCTCACTTGCACTCTTCCTTTTGCCTCTAGCCAAGAGGCCCTTTTCATCTGTTGTGAAGGCAGTAGTGGTGCTTTGTCTTGTACCCAGTGTCACCAATCTTCTTTCCACCTTATCTGTCCTTCCTATCATTATATCCCTTCAAGTCGTGCTCCAATAAAGAGTGCATTGTGGTGTCCTGTTTCATGCTCACTTGCCAGCAGCTGTGGAGAAGCAATTTCTGAGACCATTGTGCACAAAAATCAGCCAAATGCCTCAGTGTTTGCTATCTCAGTAGCAAATTCAGATCAAACCATATGACCCTACTATTGTGCTTAATTTGTGAAAAAATAAGTGCCAGGGCTCCCGTTAGGAGGCCACTGCAGCTTCCACCACACATTGCCCCTGCCAGCGCTGCCAGTGAGAGTAACAACACACCTACTAACCATCACATTCTTACAAGTGTGACAGTTTGGACTATTTCAGTCCCCAAAAGCTATAAGAATGGTTTGGGTGGGAGGTAATAGTCATTTTATTGACTATAGCATTAATAATTAACTATTGTTGTGGTCATCTCTAAATTACCTAGACAGTGCCACCTTGTGGCAGGCTGTCCCAAGGCCCGGTGCTGACATTTGAGAGCTGGTGCTGAGCAACTGAAACCACCAGCTCATATTAAGCACTGACCCTACAGCATCAGTACACGTAAGACAACTCCTGCCATCGTCATGCACACAAAACATTTCCAAGGCATACAGTTGGCTAAGCTTTTCCTATTTCAACACCACATACAGAATGTAAAGACGAGTCTGCAAGCATTGAAGAAAGTCTTTATAAGCTACCAACACATGGGAAAGGATCTGAGTGGAACAACAGCTTTCCGCCTTCTTCTCCAGTCAGTCACCAGCTGCGCGTCTGTCAACATTCCAGAATGCTCAGCTGATGACATTGACATCAGGGAGCAGCAGATATGGTGTCACAGAAGGGGCACGTGCTTATACAGTACACAGTACAGAGCAAGCACTCTGTTGTGATAGAAGGAGGCAGGAATGGTTCAAAGGCTTTATTCCAATTAAAACAAGAATGTAGAAAAAACAGGCAAGAGCCAGGCAGCACGACTTCCAGTCCAAGGCACCAACTTCAACTGAATGGCCTGGAATGGAATACTAATAACACCAACAGTATGTTCTATGCCTTGCACTGCCCATGAGCCATTCAAAGAAACACAATACAACACTGTGCATGAATAACAATAAGAGGTGCTACACAACACATACCCCTCTTTAGGAACGAGTAAAAAGGTTGGGGCAAAATCAAAAGAGGAATGGATGAGGTTTCACAAGGGAATGCGGATAAAGAACAAAGGTGAAAGGGAAGGGAAGGCATGAAATAGGAAACATTGCAAAACTATATAAAGTTACATAACATATTCTTTTCAGCCATCCTAGAAGGACTCTCCTCCTCTTGCTGTAGGTAGTCATAGCAGCTGCAGAGTTTGTACACTGATGAATTGGTTCAACAATATTAGAATTGCCAGCTCCTGAAGACCCTTCCCCCGTTAAAGAAGATGCAGAAACACTAGGGGTGGTACTCGTGGTGGAAGGACTAGAATCCATTGTGTGACCACCTTGAGTGACTGCCGAAGCTTGGTAACCATCAGAACCGAAATGAGATTGGAGAGTACTATTATCAAAATAATCTTCCACCCACTCAAAATTGGATGAATATTTAGGCCCTTGAGTGCCCTCCACACATTGTTGATTAAAATAAAGAGCAACATTCTTGAGATTCCAAACCCTACCATCTCTTAAGTCTAAAGGAACTGCATAGAACCTCCACCACCTGTTGCAGCGTTTCAAATTTGCTTTCACCTTTGGGGACTTTAACTGTTTTTTTTATACGAACCCAGTCACCCACCATAACTGGGACATCTTTTGGTCCATGATATTTATCATAATATTCTTTACTCTTCATATGTAGAGGTTCCAGGCTTCCTTTAACCTTGGTAGGGGACTATTGTTGTACTCTGCCATCCAAAAGCCAAGCTGGGTTAAACTTACATCTAGGTGTCCCCCCCCTCATAATGATGAAAGGGGATAACCCCGTTGCGGTTTGAGTATCTTTGACATAAACTGTACGCCATTGTCAGTTAACACGCAAGCAGGCAACGCTTCCAACACAAAAATTCTATCCAAAAATTCTGGGAAACCTGTGTGTCTACTCTTTCCACAACCACAATTACAGGACACTTAGTGAAAATGTCAATTGCAACTAAGCCATACTCTTTCAAATCCCTCACAGGTCCAAAAATGTCATCTGCAATAGTCTCCCAAGGAAGACTGAGAATGAACCCCTCACTCATCGGGCGATCTCATTGTTTTTAAGGACTTATCGGCAGAGCAGCAAATAGAACACCCTTTCACAAACCTTTCTACATCTTTATCGACCCCAGGCCACCAAAAGATGCCTTTAACAATCAACTTAGTTCTGATGATGCCAGAGTGGCCTTCGTGGCATAATTGTAACACCTTATTTCGTAAGATCTTAACAGGAATAATCCGGTCTCCTCATTAACAAGTCTCTGTCTCCATACGTACATCCCAGAAGGGTTTCAAATCATCACTAATGTTGTGTTTCATAGGCCATCTTTTACAAATGAAAACTGAAACCATTTCTAAATCCTTGTCCTTATGTTGTTCCTCCACCCATTCTGTTTTAGTGATGGCCGGTGGACCAGAATCATGAACGAAAGCTATACTGAAATTTCCCCAGGGATCATCCACACATTCTTCCAAAGGAATAGGTAACCTAGACAAACAATCGGCAACCACATTGTCTTTACCAGGTACGTAAATGATCTTGTAAATATACTCTTTCATCCTCATAGATATCCTGGCTAACCTGGCATAAGCCCCCACACTACCTTCAGTGGTCAGAATGCGTACCAACGGTCGATGGTCTGTGCGGATGACCACAGGCTTCCCCCATACAAAGGCACGAAAATTTTCTAAAGCCCAGGTGCAAGCCAAAGCTTCTCTTTTAATGATAGGGTACTTGCTCTCTACAGGGGATACAGCTCTGGAGGCAAACAACATTATTTTCTCCTTACCATCTCTCCCTTTTTACAAAAGGACTGCGCCCAAGCCTTTGTCACTTGCATCCGTAGGTTACAGGCATTCTAAGTTTGGGTCAAAGCTACTCAGAAAATTCACACGTTCTAAATCACCTTTGATCAATTCTCTCTCGGACCATTCAAATTTCACATTCTTTTTAAGGAGAGAACGTGTATTATAAACTTTGCATGCAACATTCTGTATAAACTTAGCACAATATTCTGCCATTCCCAAAAAGGATCTAATTTCTTTCTTAGAGGTGGGAGCGGGTGATCCAATAATAGTGTTTACAAGTGAAGACTTTGGCTTCACACCCTCCTCACTTATGATGTGCCCTAAGTATGAAACACTTCTCTGTGCAAACTTACATTTTGAGAGTTCAACTGTTAAACCAGCACCCTATAGTGGTCCTAGTACTTCTTTCAAAATAGATTCATGTTCCTTTTTTCCACAAGCAGCAATCAAGATATCATCTTGAAAAAACATATTCCCTTCATTTTTCCAAAAAGTCTGTGCATAAATCGCTAAAATACAGCAGCGGCCGATGCAAGGGCAAAAGGCAAACGCCTAAACTGGTAGCACCTGAAAGGCGTAATGAAAGACATAAGCCTTCTTGATTCAGGTTCAAGCATGACCTGATGATAGGCTGTAGAAAGGTCTATGGTGGAGAACCAGGTTGCGCCCCTTAGAGAAGACACCATCTCATTAATTCTTGGCAGGGGAAATCTGGGGACCATATTTACTCATTCTCTTTAATGCAGTCCTGAGGGGGATGGAGGTGCCCTGTCCATGGCTGGGAGCAGAGATAGTCCCAATTTTTAAGAAGGGTTCTCCTCTGCTCCCAGCCAACTATAGGCCTATTAGTTTGATAGATGTCCCGCAATTTTTTTTTGCGCGGCTCATCCTTGATCATCTGCTAGCTTGGATGGAAGACCATGATGTGTTAAGCCCCTTAGAGGCAGGCTTCCGGACGAACACGTCCACTGTGGACCAGATTTTCCATCTGATCCTTTTGTGCTGGAAAACTGTTACAATTGAGGGCGGTAGCCTCTACATGGTCTTCGTGGATCTCCGGTCCGCCTTTGACCTGGTGCCGAGGGTGAAACTGTGGGGGGTTCTTCAAGATCTGGGCGTCCCGCTACAAATACTGAATATCCTGATAAGGCTACATATGGGAAACTTTAACCAAGTCAGATGCAGTAGAAACGGGGCTCTGTCACTAATATTTCTGGTCGCCAGAGGGGTGAGACAGGGCTGTGTCCTGGCACCGACCCTGTTTTGCCTATATGTTAATGCTGTAATTTCTCATCTGGATGGTATTCCTGATAATGATGCGCCCAGGCTGGCCAGCAGGAGGATGCCAGCGATTATGTTCGCCGATGACACCCTCTTGCTTTCCAAGTCCCCGATGGGGATTCAACTAATCTTGGATGGTTTTGGGGACTTCTGCCGGTGTCGTGGCCTCGAGATAAACATTGACAAAACTAAATTCATGATATTCAATCCTCCTCCATCCACTAGACCTAATCCGATCTTGGGTAGTGTGAGGCTCGAAAGGGTCACAACATTCCAGTACTTGGGGGTTACTCTACATGAAAATGTATCCTGGCGACCCCAGCAAGTCAACGCAGAACTAAAATTAGCACAGCTAGTGGGCGGAATCTCAAAAGTCTCTAATACATCGACATTAAAGCCGGTGAGTCCAGCTCTTGAGATTTACAAGAGCCAAGCAAGGGCAGCAGCTCTTTATGGTAGTGAGCTATGGGGTCACTCCCCAGGCTCTGACACTACTAAAATAGAAGCAAAATTTATAAGAGGGCTGCTGTCACTTCCACAAAGCACCCTGTTGTTACCGTTAAGGTTAGACCTGGGCCTGCCCCCCCATCCAAGAAGAGAAAGCACTGAAGCCACTTAGGTTCTGGCGCCGAGTATGGGTCACAACAGATCTGCTCAACTATAGACAAGAGCTGGAGCAGATACTAAGCTACAATAAGGCTTGTAAAATCCCTAGGCTGAGGTTTGTTAAGCGTGAACTAATGTGTCTAGGCTTGTCTGACATGTGGCACAACCCGGAAAGGGGTTGCTCGGATGTGTCACGCAAGGATCTTAACAGGATCTTCAGGGAAAACAAATTGAACTCTGCAATTTGCGCCACCAATCACGGCAGCCTGACCAATTTGTTTTTAACTTTCAAAAATTCTTACCTCTTCGAAGGTTTTATGGATGTTGGGTTCCCAATTTTAGCGAGGAAACTTTTTATACAATGGAGATATGGGACCCTACCACTTAGGGAGTTTACTAGCAAGTGGTCGACCTCTACTAACAAGTCCTGTCCTGGGTGTAGCTGTGACAGAGAAGATGAACTTCATGTTCTCTTCTTCTGCCCAGCCTACACCAAATCCAGAAAGTACTGGCTGATACCACTTTGCAGAAATCTGGGTTTCAGAAAATGCTCTTATGCTTTTAGAATTCTTAAGATGGACAGAGCTAGTCCCACTGTGTATGCACTTTCCAAGTATTTGCAAGCTATGTGGGTTAAACGTTCCCAACTAATTGACGTTGAACTCTAAGTCTTAAAACTTTTTAAACTTTCTAGTTTCCTTGTAATGTGTCATGGCCTATATGTACAGAATGTATTCTAATGTGTTTTATGAATGACATTAATATTCCTATTTTAGTAATGAGTTTAACGTATCTTTTATGGTTTTGACAACCGAAATAAAGAATTTTTGGATTTGGAAATCTTTCAATAACAATATTATTATTGAGATGCCGCAAATCAATACATAACAGTTTTTTCCATTGGCTTTTCGTGTAACCACGACCGGAGAAATCCATTCCGAAGTGTCTATCTCCTCAATGAACTCCTTGGATAATGAACCCTGTAATTATCGGTTGACTTCATCTCTTATTAACATGGGAATGGGTCTTACCTTATGCACTTTCGGTTCTGCACTTTTTTTTTAGTACAATCCTGTGTTCGAACCCCTTAACTGCCCCTAATTCCTTTCTAAAGATACTTGGAAATTTGTTATTTAAAATGTTGCCTAATTTACTGGTCTCGTCCATTGTAAGTACTTTCTCATCACTATTAGGATCTAGTATGATGTGCACATTTTTCTGATCTAACCAGCCAAGTACAGAAGGTCCAACCTTAGCAACATAGTGCTTTCCTCTGGATGACCTCCCTTTAAAAAGGAAAGTGAGCCATCTGAACCCCAGCAAGTTTATCTTATCCCCAGTAAAGCTTACCGGGTTCACGTCTGAAATATTCAAATGATGCCCAATTTTTCCCACAAACTTTCTTTTGCAAACGTCTTCGTTTACAATAGTATATGGTGATCCTGAGTCGGCATCGACATTTACAGCAGCACCACCTAAGGATAACTCACATATAGGTTTGCCTTTCAATGAATCATCCTTAACATTCAAAGCAAAATTCTCTTGTAAATTCTTAACACAATTCTCTTCCACATCAGGGTCCACTTCAGTACCCTCCCCCATACCAAGCCCTGGGGCCCCCCCAGGGAGACCGGGGCTAAGGAACGCCACAGCTTGTTACAAATGCCAACAACCAGGCCACTATGCCAGTGACCCCCAGTGTCCCCTCTTCAAAAAGCCCACCATCTCTGGCAGTCCTCCCCATCACCTGACCGCAGTTGCCCTCGAGGAGGAGTTCGAAGCTCCCGAGGAGTGGGAACCCGTAGCGATGTCCCTAGTTTCCCTAGGGGAGGGAGAAATGGTCCTCGGAACCCCACTACCACCCAACACTACGAAGTACGCGCATTGGGTGACCGTCAATGGACACCGGGTAGAGGCCCTCCGCGACACCGGTGCAAGTGTCACGGCTGTCTACTGTCACTTAGCATCCAAGGACCAGATTGTCCCTCACGTCCTCTGTCCCGTCATTTCAGCCGACAATTCTGAGAGCCTCTGCAAAATGGCCCGAATCCCCTTTGAATGGGGGGAGTATCCGGCACCCTACCGGGAGCGGTCCGACCCTCCATGCCGGTCGATTGTTTACAAGGCAACGACCTGGAGACTTTCCCCTGGACCCAGGTGGAACACAAGACTCATCTAAGGATGATGGGCTTACCCGAGTGGGTGTGCGCCACCACTCGGGCCATGGCCCCCCGAATAAGTGCTCCAGAGGAAGTGGGACCAGAAAGGGGGGTCCAGGGCCCCGCCTTGGAGGGAGGAGAAAGGGAGTGCGAACAACCTGACCCCTCCAGTCCCGACCCCCTAGGGGAAACCAACCCTGAAGGAGATGCCCGGGGCCCTATCGGCAAGCAGATCGCAGAGCTGGGGGACCTCCCTGGGTTGGTCCAGTGGTGACAAGAGGGTGGACCTTCCCGGGAAGAGTTCTGCCAGGAACAGACCACCTGCCCCACTCTCCTGGGCGTACGCCAACAGGCCACCGCCCAGGTGGCCGGTGACCAGTCCGGTCCCACTGGATCTACTGGGAGAATGGTCTCCTCTACAGCGAGCCTAAGTCTGCTGAGCTAGGGTCAGCCCGGGTGCTGGTGGTACCCCTAAGTTTCAGAGACTTCCTACTGGGCCTGGCTCACGATGTGCCCTAGCCGGACACTTGGGGCAAGATGAAACCTACCACCGGCTGGTCACCCATTTGTATTGGCCCAGGATACGCCACAACCTAGCAACCCACTGCCAGTCCTGCCAAACCTGCCAGGCCAGTGGGAAGAGTGGGGGAAGACGCAAAGCCCCTCTTCAGCCCTTTCCGGTGGTCCGTACCCCCTTTGAGCGGGTGGGAATCGATATTGTGGGACTTCTGGACCCTGGACCGCCATGAGCCATAGATTCATCCTCGTCCTGGTGGACCATGCCACCAGGTATCCTGAGGCCATCCCCCTCCGAACAGTGATTGCCCCCGTGGTGGGGCGGGCCCTGATGGGAATATTCTCCCGGGTGGGATTCCCCCGGGAGGTGGTGAGCAACAGGGGGACCAACTTCATTTCAAAATACATGAAGTCCCTGTGACAGGAGTGTGGGGTGACGTACAAATTCACCACCCCGTGCCACCCCCAAGGCAAATGTCTGGTTGAGAGATTCAACCGGACCCTCAAGGGAATGATCATGGGCCTGGAGGAGCCCCTGAGGCGCAAGTGGGACATCCTCCTACCCTGCCTCTTGTTCGCGTACCAGGAAGTCCCCCAGAAGTCCCTGGGGTTCAGCCGAGGACCGCTAAGCCTAGTCAAAGAGGACTGGAGACGGCCCCCCAAAACCCTCCCCAGGACATATTCCGCTACATCCTGGCCCTAAGGAATCAGACTCGGAAATTCAGGGAACTCGCGGAGGCCAACCTCGAGGCTAGCCAGGAAAAAATGAAACGCTGGTATGACCAGAATGCCACTCTGGTAGAGTTTCAGCCTGGTCAGCAGGTATGGGTGATGGCCCCGGTGGAACCTTGCGCCCTCCAGGACAAATGGACCGATCCCTTCAAAGTAGTGGAGCGCAAGAGCCAGGTCACCTACCTGGTAAATGTACAGTCCCCAAGGAACCCTTTGAGGGTCCTCCACGTGAACCGCCACAAACCCCACTTTTAGCGGTCTGAGGTGAGCATGCTCCTAGCCACCGATGACGGGGGGAGGCGGAGACCGAGCCCCTACCCGATCTCCTGTGTGCTAAGGAAAAGGATGGCTCCGTGGAGGGAGTGATTCTCTCCCCCTCCCTGACCCCTGAACAGCACGAAGACTGTAGCCAGCTATTGGGACAGTTCTAGGATCTATTTTCCCTGGTCCCCTGTGTCACCGATTGGTGTGTCCACGATGTGGACACTGGGGACAGCACCCCTGTGCGGCACTAAGCCTACCGGGTCCCAGACCGAGTCTGATCCTGCATTAAGGAGGAGGTCTCCAAAATGCTGGCCCTGGGGGTCGTGGAGACCTCTGACAGTTCGTGGGCCAGCCCAGTGGTCCTAGTCCCGAAAGCGGCCGCCCCAGGGACCACGCCCGAACTAAGGTTCTGCGTGGATTACCGTGGACTCAATGCCGTCACGCGAACGGATGCCCACCCCATTCCCCGGGCAGACAAACTCATTGACCGTCTAGGGGCGGGCCATTACCTCAGTACTTTCGACCTGACCTCTGGATACTG
Organism: Lissotriton vulgaris; assembly: GCF_964263255.1. NCBI lineage: Eukaryota > Metazoa > Chordata > Amphibia > Caudata > Salamandridae > Lissotriton > Lissotriton vulgaris. The sequence continues at coordinate 84,804 of NW_028245804.1, read as the reverse complement.
GCAAATTGCCCTCACAGAAGGGGCGAAGGAGAGATCCGCCTTCTCCACCCCCGATGAGCACTACCAATTCCGGGTGATGCCCTTCGGGATGAAGAACGCCCCAGCCACTTTCCAGAGACTGGTCAACCGGGTACTGGCAGGGCTGGAAGAATTTAGTGCAGCATACCTGGATGATATTGCAGTGTTCAGCACTGACTGGGGAGAACACTTGTAACACCTCTGGGAGGTGTTACTGGCCCTACGCCGGCCGGACTCACCATCAAGGCCAGTAAGGGCCAGATTGGGCAAGGGTCAGTGGTCTACCTTGGGCACCAGGTAGGGAGTGGCCAGGTGGCTCCCCTCCAACCCAAAATCGACACCATACTGGTTTGGGAACCCCCTACAACCCAGACCGGAGTGAGGGCCTTCCTCGGCCTCGCCGGCTACTACCGAAGACTCATCAAGGGGTATGGCAGCATAGTGGGGCCTCTGACAGAATTGACCTCTAGAAAACAGCCTAAGAAGGTGCACTGGACCCCCGCCTGTCAGAAAGCGTTTGACACTTTGAAGACAGCCATGTGCACCGCCTCAGTACTCCAGGCCCCTGACAACTCTCGGGAGTTTGTTGCCCAGACCGACGCCTCCGAACATGGCATAGGGGCAGTTCTATCCCAGCTAAATAGGGAGGGCCAAGACCAACCAGTCACCTTCCTCAGTAGGAGAATACTACCCAGGGAGCAAAGATGGAGCACCATCGAGCGGGAGGCCTTTGCGGTGGTTTGGGCCCTGAAGAAACTGAGGCCCTACCTGTTCGGAACTCACTTCCGGGTCTAAACCGACCACCGGCCCCTCGGGTGGCTCATGCAGGTGAGGGGAGAGAATCCCAAGCTGTTGCGGTGGTCCATTTCCCTCCAGGGGATGGACTTCACCGTCGAGCACCGCCCGGGTACTGACCACGCCAATGCAGATGGTCTATAAAGGTTTTTCCGCCTCAGTGAGGAGAACTCTCAAGGGGATGAGTAGTTCTCCCTGCCTTTCAGCTGGGGGATGTGTGTTAGACCCGTCCTCCTTGGCGTGGGCCTTCTTACTTCCAGAACCCCAAACCGTCACCTGTGCGAGGCCACCACCCGTGTAACCCCGTCCTCTGTCCTCCTATCCCTGAAGAATATTGGCCACATCAGCAGGGCACCCCCAATTCCCCCCCAGTAGCAGGAAGCCTGGTGCCCAGGCCCAACGATAGAAACCAGGGTCCGCAAGCACCTCCCCCCACAGGCTCCCAACTCCAGAGAAACCTGAACCCCCCATCGCCTCCCTGCCCAGCTTTGGTTCGCAATCCTCTTCCCAGTGAAAGTGGGCGGAGGAGTTTCGTTCGCACCTCCTGCCCGAAACGGCTCCACTCCCTGCCGGGCGGCGGGGAAGACCACCTCCGGACTTCAAAGGAGAGGAGTGCCAGATGGCCAGGGGCACCGACAATCAGCTCCAGACCCGAGGAGCCATCTGGGAGTGCTGGAACTTGAAAGGCGAGAGGAGAGATATAACAAGGGCCACCTCAGGAGATTAGTTAGTTGAATCCTGGAAGAAGAGGGCCCTGCTGACGTGGTCGCGGCCCATCCTGCTGGAAGAAGAACGTCGCCAGCTGGCCAAGAATCTCGCTGAGCCTTGCTGACCTGGTCGCGGATCCCGTAACCGGTGCGGATGCTCCGTTCACCCGGCCTGAGTCCTGCTGACGTGGTCGCGACTCTAGTATCCCGTGAGGACGCCTTGTTCCCACCGACTCGAGCCCTGTGAACTTAGTTGCGGCTCGAGCCCTGCGTCGCACCTGGAAGAGAACGCGCCATACTGGAGAGAGCCTGAAGATTCACTGTGCCCAAGCGTTCGCCTCGCTCCTGTAAGGTATGCGCCGTACTGGGGAGCACCTGAAGATCCACTGTGCCCAGGCGTACGCCTCGCTCCTGGAAGGTACGCGCCGTACTGAGGAGCGCCTGAAGATCCACTGTGCCCAAGCTTACGCCTCGCTCCTGGAAGGTACGCGCCGTACTGGGGAGCACCTGAAGATCCACTGTGCCCAAGCGTACGCCTCGCTCCTGGAAGAGTACGCGCCGTACCGGTGAGCGCCAGAAGATCCACTGTGCCCAAGTGTACGCCTTGCTCCTGGAAGGTACGCGCCATACTGGGGAGCGCACGAAGATCAACTGTGCCCAAGTGTGCGCCTCTCACTGAAAAGAGTACTTCCCGGACTTGGGGGCGCTTGAGGACCAGCCACCCGCAAAGCCTTGCATCGCACCTGGAGCAGCACGTACCATACTTGTGGGACGCAGCAGGACCCGCCGCCCAGCCTACCTGTGGTGCGGCCTGAACAAACAGTACTCGAAAGTGCGAGCTGGGCTCGGAACTCGTTGATAGTCGGAGCTAGAGCAGACCACGGCGCATGAAGGTACGAGCTGTAGGCGGACCCTCCTGCACCAGATCCCCTGTGTATCACGCGACTCGAGGATTGAGAGTCGTACGCCTGATACACCCACTTTGCAGCCCCGCAGCATCCCGCAGCTCAAGGATTGAGAGCCGTGCGCCGGATGCCCTGCAGCCCCCACTGACCCCAGAGAACTAACCTCCACGGCTCCCCAGAGCCGCACGGAGTAGAGAGTATCCCCTCCTGGGAGACTGTGAGTACCTAGACATTTCCTCAAAGTCCCCAGATCAGCCCACCTGTTTATCTTTACCCCCGATCTCAGTCTATCCCTGGTCCCTAGCCTGATTGTGTAATGTGATATGGACCTGATAAGAAGTGATTTATAAAGAAGTGTTCTGCAACGGATAAACTAGTGTGGTGTCAATTTGTAGTGGGGAAGAGTCTCATTATACACGACCATAAAGGCTTAACCCTCCCCTGGGAGGGTCTGACTCGAGTGCTCGGCACCGCTCTTGGAGGGGTTGGGTCTCGGGGTGGCCAGAAGTTTCTACCTCTGTCCCCCTTGCGACCTTCGCACCTCCAACACAACTGAATATGTGGACCATACAATTGTTAAATTATTTTGCCATGTCACCAGGATTTGATGATATAGACACCCCTATTTGTGTGTCATTTGCATAACAGACAGCTGTGAAACCGTGGGAGCATATGAGTTTAGCGAGAGGGGCAACATAACCATTGAACAGGGGGAAAATGAAGATCCCTGGGGCAGTTCGCACAGCGGACATAAGGATGTGATTTGTGTTCCCCCATCATAACAGTTTGTTCTCTGTTTGCTAAAAATGATCTTAATATTTTGGAGGCTGCACCTGTGATTCCCATTTTGGATCGGCCTTGAATGAGCACTTGATGGTTTACCGTGTCGAATACGGCTGAGAGGTCTAACAAGATAAGTATTGCCTTCCCTCCTCCATCCAACTGAATGCAGATCTCCTTGGTGGCTACAATGTGGGCTGACTCCAGGCTGTGTAGAGGCCGAAATCCATATTGTTCCGGGTCCATTTTATCATTTGACTCCAGTCAGTCAAGTAAATCTTCGTTGAGTCCTTTTTCCAGAATTTTAAAAGGAAACAGCAAACAGGAAATTGGCTGATCATTTTTTGACTTAGAAGGTTAAAGATTTTTTCAAGGTGGCCGTACTAGTGATTTTTTCTCGATGCTTGGGAAAGATCAGGCATTTAAAATAATATTTAGAAGATGTACTAAGTGGCCAGCTATGGTACTGGGTACCCGGCTATGGAGAACCATAGCCGGGCAGGGGTCCAATGGGGATCTTGACTAGGTAGACGAGATAAGTTTATCCACTCCCTTGGGTGTGAAGCGGTTGAAATAGTCCAGGTGAGCCTGCGTAGTCGCTTTGCCATTTTCTAGGCCACCAATTACGCCTAGGCTATCCGCAGTGTGAGAAGTTGGCCTGGCATATGCTGTCCACTATTCTAGTGGGCACCTTGCACCAGTCCAAACGACCCCTTATTGATGGTAGGTTAAAGACAACCTTATAGAAAGCTTTCCTAGTGGTAGCTGTGGAGAGCAGCCTTCAGGCTAAGTCTTGAAAGAATGTAAAGCAGCTTGTTTTACCTGTCTATAATCTCATATAATGATCAAATGATAGGAGAACCACACCAGGTATATATATAAAATATATGTATTTATTCTAAACATATCCCTCTAGTCTCTTTATGAGGCTAGAGGCAAAAGTACATTCAGTACACGGTAAATTAGCACAATATATGATTAGCCCTAGGGGCGTCACACACCATATACTAAGACAGTGGTATAAGAACCACAACTGACATAGATACAAGGCCTAGAGCCTTCAGAACCGCTGGGGCCACCAGGAACCACCTAAGGATGTGACACAGGGGACCCACGGGGGACGCGTGCAGTGTCTAAACACAGCCGTGAATCACCATTAACTTCTATGGGGAAAGTCGCGGTTGGAAAATTACAGATTCAGGACACTTAGAAGAGGACTAAGAACAAACCCCTTTAGAACTAGGAGGTTCTAGAGTCAACACCCAGGAGAGTACCAGAGTACTCAAGTTACCTCACCCAGGGAAGCCAGGTGCATAGGTGTCTTTTCGTGTCGGGTTTCGTCGTCAATTTCAATGGAGAGCTGCTGCAAAGTGCTGCTGGTGTCCAGGTAAAAAGTGTCCGGGTAGATCGAAGGGTGGATCGTAGATCTGAAGGACCTGAAAGCAGAGGTGAGAGAGTCTGGGTCACTAGCCAGTGACCAGGAAGGCGAGGAGAAGATGCCAACCAATGTCGGGTGCTTTCAGGTGAAGAAGGTGAAGCTTGACTCTTCAGCCACGAAGACCAGGAGGCGTCGTCGATGACCAGGTGCTGGATTCAAGCTGTCCCACAAAGGATGTTGAGTGCTGCGGTGTCGGTATATAGATTGGACCCAACAAGCCTTGGCTACAGCAACCCACGCAGAAAGCAAAGATTGGCTTTGGTGCAGACCAGCAAGGTCTAAGGGACTCACCCTTTGGAGGGGAGACAGGGCACATCTGGAACAACCAGGAAAGCCCAAGAAACCAAAGAGTTACCTTCATGGGGACCTACCAGTTGACGGACCCGGGATCGCGAAGGAGCCTCGAGTGGGAATGCTAGAAGTGAGCCCATGGAACACTTGTGGATTATAGGCCCACAATCTTCAGTGTAAATGGTGCTGGGGGCTTGGACTACAAGTAGCCCAATGCACAACTTCAGGAAAGCTGGGGAAGTTCATGCACTAGCAAATGTGCACGGTGTCCAGGGATTCCGGTTCCACATCACTCATGAGGGCTGCGGGTCTCAGCTTTGCTGGAATCTTGTGTCAGCCTCAAAGAAGTCTGGAAGTCTGGGTCCTGTGTCGCAAATCCATCAGGATCCGGTGGAAGCCTTGGAAATGCAGACTGGCAAGATGGTTCTTTGGTGCCTGTTTAAACAGGGGAGTCACTCCTTGACCCCAAGGGAGATTATTCCATCTTCTAGTCGAAATAGAATGTCGAAGTTCCAGGATATATGTTCAAGAGTTTCGTTCAGGTATAATCTAAAGTCCTAAGGACTGGGTTCCTATACTTATACTAAGTTTAGGGGTTGGACTTACTCTAGGGTCCCACCTATGGGAGGACCCATGTTGGGGGTGGTTACACCCCTTTCCCTTTGTCCAGTTTCACACCAGAGCAGGGGCTGAGTGCCCCTGCAACCGGTTTGAACTGGGGTATGCACAGGGACACCAAGTGTGCCCCCTGAACTGTCTGAAAACCATTCTATGTTATGTTAAATGATATCTAGAGTGCACAGCTGCCCCAGCAAAGGGGCGTCCCGGCCCTGTCAGACCTGAATCCTAAACATTTTCCAGAGAGAGCTGCACGGGTGTGACTGTCAAGTCCTATACAGATGAGAACAGAAAAGTTTTAATAGCCTTCCGAAAGGCCAGCAGGTCATCCATGACCCGCAGGTGTAATGGCAAGGAATTCCACAATTTAGCAGCTAAGTACCTAAACGAGGATCCGCCAGCCCTAACACGAGTAAAGCGTGGCACAATCGCCAAGTGCTGTCCGCAGGAGCACAGTGTTCGATGTGGCACATATGGACTCAGCAGACCACAGAGTAGCTTAGGGCTATTGGACTTCAGGATTTTGAACGACAGGCAAAGGGTTTTAAACTGAATTCGCCTGTCGACCCGAAGCCAGTGAAGTCCTTGAATCGTAGCCGCAACTGAGCAGTGGCGAGGGAGACCCACTAGCGCTCTGGCAGCAGAGTTCTGAACTCGTTGCAGGCACCGAATCTCTGCTTTGTTTGCTCCTAGAAGCAAGGAGCTAGCGTAGTCCAGGCGAGATAGAATTGTGGACTGCACAATAAGTTGCCGCACAGCCGGATCAAAGAATTTCAGAAGCAGTTTAAGGCCCCTTAGTAGGCCAACACAGGTGGCCGCAACTCTCTTAGTATGGGTCTGGAAGCTAAGAGTGGAATCCATCCAGACCCCAAGATTTTTTACCGCCGATTTAGGCGATGGCATAGGGCCAAGGGATGCTGGCCACCAGTCCTCGTTCCAATGAGTGGCATTCTTTCCGACCACCAAAACTTCGGTCCTACTCGCGTTGAGCTGTAGACGATTCTCTGTCATCCATTGAGCTACAGCTGTCATCCCCTCTCTGAATCTGGTGGCTGCACCCGATGATCCCTCAGCTAAGGTGATAACCAGCTGGGTATCGTCCGCATAGGACACCATCGTTAGATCCCATCTTTTAGCAACAGCAGCCAAAGGCTGTACATACAGATTAAACAGAGAGGGGCTTAATGCTGAGCCCTGTGGGACCCTTTCCGATGGAATGGGATTGTGACAGAAACGGAGGGGCCGACACCCGAAAAGATCTATCAGTTAAGAAAGACCTAAACCACTTCAGCGCTCTCCCAGTCACTCCTGCTGCCTACAGACGATAGAGAAGGATGGCGTGTGATACCGTATCAAAGGCAGCGCTGAGGTCCAACAAGATCAGCGCTGCACTTTGACCGGCATCCAAAGCCGCCCGCAGATGTTCAGTGGTGGCAAGCAGGGCGGTTTCCGTACTATGGCCTGGTCGAAAACCATTCTGGGATGGGTCCAAAATGTTGTGAGAGTTCAGGAATTGAGATAGGATGTTATTAACATGGGCTTCGGCTATCTTTGCCACCCAAGGGAGGAGGGAAATTGGTCTAAAATTCTCAGGTTTTAAGGGGTCTATGAATGCACCCGCCCAGCCCCAATACACTAAAGCCTGTCTGGGAGGTGGTTACACCTCCCTGTGACAGGCAACCTATTGTCCAGGCCTCCCCTGCCGGAGTTTCGTCCAGCAGCAGGAGGTCAGACCCGTGTCTGTGGCTGTGGCATCCATTTTGTGATGCTAGGGCTCTTTTAAACTACTACCGTTTAAGTAAGTGTGCTCATGTCTTCTCCCTCTAGAAGGGTGGAATTCTACCCCCGCCACCAGGACTGGCAGGGGGGGTAGGATTCCAAAGTGTTTGACACCAAACATGACATGTTTCCATGCAGCCATTCCAAAGATAGCATTTACCACGAGGTAATAATGCGCTTAAGAGTATATGGTCTGGGTGCATCACAGAACAGCCTCAGAAAATAGATTCTGAAAGCTGCAGAGGGGCTCAGCTCATGCTTGGGCACCGTCTCACACTAAACCAAGCACTCTGCCTTCAGGATTGATCAGGACTGACTTATAGGTTTATATGTGTCAGTGATATAAAGTATATATCTTAGTAAGGGGTGTATGCACCACCTTACCCAGACCTGTGATGCTATTTTGGAAGGCTTCCCAGAGGTGGCATAATACATGTTTCAACTCCTGGTAGGCCTCTGGGGTACCTATAAATGTAAATGTAAATGTAAATGTAAGGTGTTTTGTAGCGCGCTCAATTACTACCGGAGTATCCTGGCGCGAATGACCGCTGGGGAACCCGTCCTGGCTTTCCCTGTGAGATGGTCCCATGCTGGGTATCTCCAAGGTGAAGCCAGGCATCCCCAGCGTCTGTGGGGGGCCGTTGTAGAGATGAGGCAAGCTTAATGCCCAGAGTTACCGAGTGTGATCACTGCCCAAAGTGGGCACCGAGGCGAGAATTATCAGTCCGCTGACCCTGGTCCTCGACCCTGCCGCGTCTGGAATCGAACCCTGGTCCCGGGCCGTTCTCAGCCTCCGGGTCTGCCGCCTCTAACCAGTGAGCCACACCTCTAGTACCTAAGGTACCATATACTAGGGACTCACAAGGGTAACCCAGTAACCAATCTGGAGTGTACCTAAGTACATGCAATCAGTTTACATAGGAAGCAGCTAGGCTGGGGTCCTGGTTAGCAGGGCCCCAGACAGACTAAAATCGAACAGTGAAACACCAGCAAAAAGTGGGGGTAACCATAGTAGGTAGATCCTACTCTCCTACACACAGTTTGATGATTAGAACATTTGTCGAAGACACTTTTTACTTTGCTGAAAAGGAAGTCAGCAAATTTATTGCAAAAATCAGCGTTGGGAGTGTGCTGTTTGCACTCGTCTAATTTGGATAGGGCTGTGACTGTTTTGAAGACCTCTCTGGCTTAATTTTTTGCCAAATTGATTTTCTCAGTGAAAAAGCATGATTTTGCCGTGATGATAGCTGACTGTTGCTTCCTATGGTTACGTTTCTGTTTCTTCGGGCACAAGCTTGGTAACCCCTGACTAGTTCCAGCTATCAAAGTTGCGAGCTGCAGAATTAGGGTCAGTTCTTGGAGAGAGTGTGTTTAAACATAGGGCCTGGTCCAATTCCAGTGTTTATCTTATGCCAAGAGCGATTTGAAGTTGAGTTGTTGTTATTGTCTATTTTAGAAAACTCTCCTGGGATACTTAGCTCAAAAGATACAGCACTGTGGTCTGTTCAGGCCATAGGCAGGGCTTTACGGAAGGAGATCAATGCATGGTTTTTGAAGACACCATCGAGAGTGTGGTTATCAATGTGTGTTGGCTGTTAGTGCACAATGCGCTATTACCTTGCCCAATTTAATTTCAAGAGCTTTATTTGGCGAGTAAAAACTGCCGTAAAAGTACATATGATTAAAAAGCAATTTATGCAACATGATACATAGAACGATAAAATCCTTTAAGATGTCATCACATGACAATCATAGACTCTCAACAGAATCTAACACAAAACATTTCCTTAGGTGAATAGATTTAACACTAAAACACACACATTGATCGTTTAGTGCAAGCAGAAATGTCAGTGCATCATTATAGTTTCTTGTATTCTGCATTATAAAAAATGGTTTCAAATATTGACATTGCAGCTCCTTATAAAACTTACAAAATAAAATAAAATAAAGTGCTGTGTGCTTTGCTTACTCATTCCAACACAGGGACAAGGAGTATTGGCCTAGATGTATCATCGTTCCTATTTGCGATTTCTTAATAGCGATTTTTACCGAATCGCTATTAAGAACTCGCAAAATGGGATGTATGTTTAAAATCGCTATTTTTTTGCGATTCCTTATTATTCCTAGTTTGCGAATTCGCAAGTTGCGAATTCGCAAATAAGGAATAATTTCCCATTCATTCCTATGGGCCAGGAGGCCCATAGGAATGATTGCGAAATAATTCTCAAATTGCGAATTCGCAATTTGCTAATCGCAATTTGAGAATTATTGCAAGGGTGAAGGGGTGTCTCATGGACACCCTGCTGCACCCCTGAAACTTACATGTGTGTGCATATGGCGCACATACATGCCCTATGGGTATGTATGTGTGTCACATGCCACCCTCAAAATTGCCAAATTTTGGTTTTTGAAAGGATTTCGCAAATTAACACGAACCTCAAGTTGGTGTTAATTTGCGATTCCTTAACCTGAATTCGCAAATTAAAAACACTTCATACATGGCATTTAAGGAATCGCAAAATTGCGATTCCTTAAATGCTTAAGCAAAATAAGGAATCGCAATTTTTTGCGATTCCTTATTTTGCTAATTTCACATACATCCCAAAAGATGCAAAATGTCAGTTTGCGATTTGTTAAGGCCGAAATTCGGCCTTAACGAATCGCAAAATGCTTGATACATCTAGGCCATTGTCATTGTTTTAGGCATTCATCTTCGGAATGCAACCAATTTGGTGCACCATACCACTGCTAAATCTAGTTAGGCCATACCGGTGTTGGCTGATTTTAACACACATCAGATACTCCTGACATCTCTCCCTTTCCTCCAAGGACATACACATAGCAACCATCGTTTTCTCTGATTCACCCACTGTCAAATGAAACACACACTTGAACGTGGAAACCATATAAGCCAGCCATGGGATGCGAAAGGCATAATCCAATTTTAAACGATCAAGTATAATCAGTTTGGTAAAGCTAGTTTCTTTTTTATGTTATGTTATGTTAATTTATTTTCTAAAGCGCTCAACTCATCCTGGGGCATCAAGGCGCTGCCTAGAAGTAGTAACCTGAGGAATTGAAAGGACCTGAGCAAATCATAGGAAGCAGTTAGAAAAAAAGGCTTTCAACTGTTTCCTAAAAATACAGTAACTGGAGATTTTTCACAGGGCAAGGGGGGTTCATTCCAATATCTTGGCGCAAGATACGAAAAGGCTCTACCCCTCGTGCGAGTCAGGCGAATTCGGGGAACCTGGAGGAGGCCTAGTGTGCTGGATCTGAGTTTCCTGCAGGGAGAGTATTTTACAAGTTTTTTTTGTAAGTAGAGAGGACCTCTATCTTTCAGAGCGTTGTAGGTTAGACTAGACTGAGTGCCCTTTCTGCGTGCATCAATTCTTCTATGTCCAAGTGGGTCTTCTTGCGTGATTGAGGGTTGTCAGCAGTGTCCAGCACAGCAGATATATACGTGGAAACCTGTCAATCCCTGCATTACCACACTCTGTCCCAGTGGCGGCGGCCACAATAAAGAGTTGGTGGGGTGGGTGGAGTGGGTGCGGGGGAGCATGGGAGGAGGAGCACGCATGGGCGGCGGTTAATAAAAAATGAAAAACAAGACACTCACCTGGAGCTGCCGCCCGCGTCCCGCGTCCCGCGTTGCGCTCGGCCTCATCCTTCCAGGTCCCAGCAAGCACTGGAGCAGGGTCACTGGCTCCGTGCAATCCCCACATTGCTCTCATGTGAGAGCAGCACAGGGATTGGTCTGAGCGGCTGTTCAATGCAGTCAGGCTGGAGAAACCAAGGTGCACACGTGTGTTTTGGTCAACCTTAGGCGGCTGACCAAATACATATGCGCACTTAGGGAGTGCACATAGCACTCCTCCCTATGCAAGCTGGCTCAGAGCCGGCAAATGAAAAATAATATTGTTTTATTTTTCATTTGCTGGCTCTGAGCCAGGCAGTGAGGTGAACCCCTCCGCCACTGCGGAGGAGCCGCCGCTGCTCTGCCAATGAAGTGCACATGAAAAAGTTTGCTTTTAACAGATGCTTGGCAACTCTAGTGTTTCAACACGATTGTGTTTTAAGTTTTGGAGGCCTTTTTCTCTTGGATTAATGGAGGGGCTCTTGGAGGGGTAGAGGTGGGTGAACCAACAATTTAACAAGGAGAGCCCAGTCAGAGCCGAACCAGAAAGCCTGGCTTGGCCTTAAAAGCCAGTGCATAAGTCGAACATTGAAAACATTACCAGTGAAATAAAAGTGTATTCTCTAACATGTAGAAGTATTTCACCTTTGTGCATTAGCTTATATCACAGCATTGAGAAGAGTTTGTGCTCCCACCGTTACGACAATGCCATTAGTGAACTAGGAAACAAGTCACTCTTCATGTGTACATTATATATGGCCTATTGTTTCATGATGAAGCAACATTATAGTGTAGTAAATCTAACACAAAATGCGAATGTACAGCACGCATCCTGAAATTGTGCACTTGAAAAAACTATCATATGGGCTAATGAAGAAAGGGGAGGCTTGGTGAGGTAAAATATTAGTCTAGGATCACACAATTTAGTCAAGTGGGGAAGCCGAGATTGAGCCCAGAATTTCTGCTTTCACATTGTGCAATTCAGCCTCTACATGGCTAAAGTTTTCTTTCTCTCCTGTATTACAACAAAGGTCTCTATTTTGTCTTTATTCTTTGCACATGAGATTAGAGTTTGTTTGGCAGTCAGACGCACCACCAAAGTTCAGTTCATTTTGGGTTAGAGGGTGCAAGGGGACCTGGACTGAGTTAGAGTCAGGCATCCTGGCTCGACATTTCAGCAGCTTGCCCACCTCCAGAAAGAGGGAATCAAACTTTACAGCAGGTAAGGAGCTTTGAGGCAAAGCTGTGCCATCAAAGAGAGGCTGGGTGATGTCTGCTACGTGGCAATGAGACAAGAGGGTTAACCATTGATAACATTTCCCAAAAATGTTAAGGAAAATAGCTAGTGCAAGTCATATGTGATTTAGGGTTTGTACAATGAGAAGCCCACTTTAATATTAAATGTACCCTTTTGTACGTAAAAGGAAAACGCAAAATATACCAGAAATGCATTAGTACTGTTATGCACATCTGCACACCAATTAAATCTCAATCAAATTAAATGTGTGCTCCTGGGAGGTTCCCTTAGCACTGCCCTTAGCCCTGTCCCCAGACCCCACCACCTAGTCCACATCTCAATTTGGTGAGAACCTGCATTTAGTTTTTTCCATTTAAAGCACTGGACTTTAGGCGCCTCTGGCATTTATCTGCTCCGGTAGCAGGCTCCGAATAAAAATGTTGGGTCGCTACTGGGCTAGCCCAGTGGCAGGAACACAGGCCCCCGCAGCCCCCCGCGGTGTGGGGGGCAATCTTCAGGGCCCCCCCTCAGCACAGTACCCTGGCAGGAGAGCTCCTGATTCTGTCCGTAGGGGGCCCCTCCACGTACCCTGCAGGGGGGCCCACTCAAGTTTCGTTACGCCACTGGTGAGAAAGTGAAGCTTGCACTGCACAGCTGATGCCCTGTTTTGTGAGGGCTACTTGCACTGTTGATGGTGTACTCTGCCCGTTCTGGGTCGGTGAGGTTTGCACTTCTGCTGCTGTGCTGTACCTATTTTGTGAGGACAGGATGCTAAAACTTCGGCGAGTGGGCTATACCTTTTTTATGAAAGAACGAAGCTTGCACACAAGATGCTGTGTTGTACTTGTTCTGTAAAGGAGAGAAAATTGCACTGTTTCTGCTCGGCTGTACCTGTTGTATAAGGACACTTACACCGGTGATGGTGTGCTGTACCTATTATGTGACGTGGGTAAAATTGAAATTGCCCTTCCACTGTCTCAGAAGCTTTAGGCACACATGCTATGCTTTACCTGCCTGTTGGTGTCCTGGGTATGGGTTCTAAGCAGGTGAACTTGACTGTGAGCATGGAGTGTGTGTCCACATCTTCTTGGAAGATCTGCAGCACTGGACTCATGCCACATTTCTCAGAGAAAAATACTGGACATTTGTGCATGTTTTGGGGTTCTGGAAGGGCCATGTGATGGTACTTAAATATCAGTGTAGTTATAACTCTTAGTATTAGTTTTTAACATATCAGTATGCCTTTATTGACACTAAAATATTTTCAAAACATCAGCTCTAAAATACTTTTGACATGTTTTCATATTGTAGTTTCTGCTTTAAACTTATATTTGAATCAAGTTTATTCATGATTTAGCAGGAAAACACTGGCCAGGTCAATCTGTGAGAACAGTTTCAAACCTCATAAACTAGCTGGAAGGGTGAATGTGCCTGCCTCAGAGCACATGTAATATTGGATATCAGATTTGTATTGTAAGTGAGATAGCTTAGTTGGTTATTGCTTTTGTTACAGAGATCCTTGCATATCATGTGGGTCACAAGTTACAATGATAGTAAAATAACTAGGCACTTTATGCACCCACCCAGTCGCATGTAACAATCAAGGCATTAACTAAATCCTGTAGGGTTTTCCTCAATCTTTAATTCTTTTAAGGCATACAATATTGGTTTAGTTGAGTATTTATAAACACCATCAAGCGGTGAAAAAAATCAGTTTGTACAATATGGTATAAATGGTTAGTATTAGTGCAAATGCACACATACATGTTTCTCCTGTGCACCTGGCCAGGTTCCTTGCCTGGCTTACCTGCACCGTTTGTGTGGTTCCCTCTGGTCAGGCCCTTCGGTTGTGGGTGGGGTGAAGAAAGGACAATCTAATCACATTGCAGTGGCACCGAGGGCAGGTCTGCGAAGGGTCGGGTATGGGTCTGATTCATTTCTGACATCCGTAGATAAGATTGGAGCACTTGTGTGGAGTTCTGAACTTTTTCTCACTTGCACTCTTCCTTTTGCCTCTAGCCAAGAGGCCCTTTTCATCTGTTGTGAAGGCAGTAGTGGTGCTTTGTCTTGTACCCAGTGTCACCAATCTTCTTTCCACCTTATCTGTCCTTCCTATCATTATATCCCTTCAAGTCGTGCTCCAATAAAGAGTGCATTGTGGTGTCCTGTTTCATTCTCACTTACCAGCAGCTGTGGAGAAGCAACTTCTGAGACCATTGTGCAAGAAAATCAGCCGGAGTGGAACAACAGCTTTCCGCCTTCCTCTCCAGTCAGTCACCAGCTGCGCGTCTGTCAACATTCCAGAATGCTCAGCTGATGACATTGACATCAGGGAGCAGCAGATATGGTGTCACAGAAGGGGCACGTGTTTATACAGTACACAGTACAGAGCAAGCACTCTGTTGTGATAGAAGAAGGTAGGAATGGTTCAAAGGAATTATTCCAATTAAAACAAGAATGTAGGAAAAACAGGCAAGAGCCAGGCAGCACGACTTCCAGTCCAAGGCACCAACTTCAACTGAATGCCCTGGAATGGAATACTAATAACACAACAGTATTGTTATATCCTGTGTTTCTTGTGTTTCTTTATCACATGTTTTATTAGCTTTCCTATGTGTTCTTCATTAGACTTTTTAGTCTTAGTGCTTAGGTTGCTAGGTAATCATAGAATGTTAAGCCTGTAATCTTCAGTTGAAGACTGTAACTTGGTGAAGGAACACTCTGGCAGATCTGGTGCTGTACTTGTCTTCAAGATTAAACTGATTTATAAGTTTACTCCTCTCTACTGTCTTTCTTGGACGCAACATAATTTGGCGACGAGGTGGTCAAGTCAGCACTTCTCTGAACCTACGTTGAAATCTCTTTAAAATCTGATCAGACTCCAGACGCAACAAGTATGTTCTATGCCTCGCACTGCCCATGAGCCATTAAAAGAAACACAATACAACACTGTGCATGAATAACAATAAGAGGTGCTTCACAACACATACCCCTCTTTAGGAACGAGTAAAAAGGTTGGGGCAAAATCAAAAGAGGAATGGATGAGGTTTCACAAGGGAATGCGGATAAAGAACAAAGGTGAAAGGGAAGGAAAGGCATGAAATAGGAAACATTGCAAAACTATATAAAGTTACATAACATATTCTTTTCAGCCATCCTAGAAGGACTCTCCTCCTCTTGCTGTAGGTAGTCAAAGCAGCTGCAGAGTTTGTACACTGATGAATTGGTTCAACAATATTAGAATTGCCAGCTCCTGAAGACCCTTCCCCCGTTAAAGAAGATGAAGAAACTCTAGGGGTGGTACTCGTGGTTAGGACTAGAATCCATTGTGTGACCACCTTGAGTGACTGCCGAAGCTTGGTAACCATCAGAACCCAAATGAGGTTGGAGAGTACTATTATCAAAATAATCTTCCACCCACTCAAAATTGGATGAATATTTATGCTCTTGAGTGCCCTCCACACATTGTTGATTAAAATCAAGAGCAACATTCTTGTGATTCCAAACCCTACCATCTCTAAGTCTAAAGGAATTGCGTAGAACCTCCACCACCTTTTATGGCGTTTCAAATTTGCTTTCACCTTTGGAGACTGTAACAGTTTTTTTTATACGAACCCAGTCACCCACCATAACTGGGACATCTTTTGGTCCATGACTTTTATCATAATATTCTTTACTCTTCATATGTACAGGTTCCAGGCTTCATTTAACCTTGGTAGGGGACCATTGTTGTACTCTGCCATCCAAAAGCCAAGCTGGGTTAAACTTACATCTAGGTGTCCTCCCCCTCATCATGATGAAAGGTGATAACCCCGTTGTGGTTTGAGTAGTAACTCTGTAAGCCCAAACTGCTTTCTGTTTCTCTAGTTTCCAGTCTAAGCGTTTACACATAGACAATTGAATGACACCTTTAATCACTCTATTAAAGCGCTCTACTGTGCCATTGCCACTGGGATTATATAATGACATTGTTTTATGCTTCACACCGCACCTCTCAAAATAGTCCTTATCCATCTTTGACATAAATTGTAAGCCATTGTCAGTTAACACGCAAGCAGGCAACGCTTCAAACACAAAAATTCTATCCAACTCGTCATTGGGGGAAACATGGCGGCAGCTTGCTGTGCTGCTGCAGTGCTCCGTACCTGGGTTCCCGTCTGCAACCGATTGAGTTGATTTTCCTGATGTTGCCGGGCTGAAAATGAGGCTGTGTAGCCTCTGAAGTTGCCGGGCTGTCTTTGCCATTACCTTGGAGCCCTTGTGAGCCCTTGTGAGCCTTTTTTTGAGCCTTTGGAGCCTTTGCATTTCTCGGCTTCGCTTTCCACGATCTCCATTACGCCCCATGTGTCTGGAAGGGGCGTGTTGTTCATCGGCAGAAGCTGCTGCTGACTCTGCATCCTCGGTGTTCTCCTTCTCGAGCCTCAGCCCGAGTCCGAGTTTGTTGGTGCCGCTGAAGGCTATATCGAGTTTTGAGGTTTGGAGTCTTGCCGCCCTGGAGCTTCGGCGGGGGTGCAAGACCCGCAGTATTCTCCTGGGTCTTCGTGGAGCTGGCGCAAGTCCCACCATTAGCGTTAGCGTTTTTGATGTAACAGCAGAGGTGGGGGAGACTACTGTAAGCAGCTGCAGCCATAGTATCAATGGGCGCAGCGGATCCAAAGGTGGTGCGGGCTTAACGCTAGCTGGAGGGCCCAGCAGCAAAGGTGAGACCTGTCCTGTACCAGCGAGTTGTGGGGCACTGGAGTCAGAATCAGGGTGTGCAGCGCATTCAAGGAAGGATAAGCGCAAGGGGTAAAAAAAAAGTTAAAACGCACAAGCCTCCGTAGTTATTAATTCCAACTCGGACCCCAACTCATGTAAAGAGGTGACAGAGCTAGTTCTTTCTCCTGTCTCTGGCAATACTAGTGTACCAACAACAAAAAAGAAAGTTTCTTCTTTCTTGACTGGGCAGGTGAAGGCCAAACGAGCCTATACGTGTAAAATAGCCAGGGGCCCTAAAGACTCTAAGCCTAGCAGTAGTTCTGGGTCTAAGATAACTCCATCTCTCCGGTCTTATTTCAAAGTGGTCCCCCAAGTACTACTGCTTTCAGAACAGCTCTCCCCCGAGGGCTCTCCAGAAAAAACATTATCATCTACTGGGGTTTTGGGTCCTGAGGAGGCGGTGATTGCTGGTATTATGCCAAGCGGTACACTAAGCAGTATGGCAGCGGACAGAACAGCGGTTTTGGATATGGTCCCGGAGCCTAGTGTAGCAAGAGTGGAGACTAACATGGGAGCTGCTCTAACGTCAGCAATAGCCGTAACAAACAAAAGTGAGATTTTAGTTCCCTTGCCTGTAGTTACAGAGTCCTTTTTTCACCCCCCACCTCTTGCTTTAGTTCTAGCTCCGCCACTTGTATTGGCCCCACCACTCCCTCTATTGGGGTCCCTTGATGTAGGTATACCACAAGGCGATATTGTACAAGACGGTACGTCTGCCCTCCTTTCCAGTACACTGGCTGACAGCTGCGACAATACAACTATGGCCGCCTCCCTACATGCCTCCCTACAGGCAATGTTTACATCTTTGTCTGCAAATATAAAGAAAGGGTTTGAAACCTCTGCAGCAAACCAGGCCGATATTAGGTGTTTCTGTGAATCTCTTGACAATAAAATCAGTGGTCTTACTTTAAGAACAGAAACATTAGAGGATACTGTAACGGGCATGTCCCTATATCTGGATGAAGCAAAGGCGGATATTACTAAACTCAGGAAAGAAGATCAAGCGTTGGCGGAGAGGATGGAGACGCTCGAAAATAATGCCCGACGGAATAATCTCTGCATCTTGAATATCCCGGAGGATAGTGAAGGATCAGATATAAAGCAATTCGTCATCCTGCTGTTGAAAGACGCATTACGTTTGGATCAATCTGTGGAAGAGCTAGCTCTTGATATCCAAAGTATTCATAGAGAGCCCTTCAGAAAAAACCCCCAAAGAACTAAGCCTAGAAAAATCTTGGTGAACTTTCATACGTATTCTCTTAAGGAAGCTATTCTTAATCTGGCCCTTAAGCAGAAATCTGTGAGTGGGAAGGCATTTAATTTCCAGATCCAATCCGATCTGTCCAGGACCACTCTTGACAAGCAGTGGGAGTTTGGGAAGAGGCTTGAGGCTTTTAGAAGCTACGGTGCGGTAACCCAACTAGTCTTTCCCACTGCACTGAAAGTAATGTATAAAAACAGTATGCACAACATCAGGTCGGTGCAAGCAGCTGATGAGCTATTGCTGGCTATGGGAAAAGACAAGGGGGCGTCAGGGTAGGTAAGGTCAATGTAGCAAGCACCCTGAGAATAATGGGAAATAATGGTAAATAAAGAAATTATGGAAAATAGTGTTAGCATAACATGAAGAAAAAAAAGAGGGGAGGGGACATAAGCACTGTTATGTTGTGTAGGTATAGGTATAGGTGACTATATCTGAGTATTTTTTAGTGCATTGGTGATGTTGATTTTTTGTGGGGTTTTTTTTTCCGGTTACAGACGGGCGGGAACCCAGAAAGGGGCGCTATCTTCTGGACCTTCCAGATAGATAGAGCAAGGGTTTCCCACGGGTGGTGGAGAGGTAGATTGGGGCACGGGGAGGGGCTACAAGGGAAAACATTTAGAAAATGTCCTCATTTTCGTTTGTTTCTTAGTTTGGTTTTTAGTTTGCTGTTGTTGCTCGAGGGACATGTGCTTACTAGTGCTTAATAGTTACTGCTGGCTGTATGAACACTGGAGGGTTTGCTTCTGTACCTTCTGTACTTTGGCTATTTGTGCTACTGGGCTGATGGTGATGGTAAGGGCTATGGTGGGAGGTTTTCTTTGTAATGAGTAAGTTAGTGATCCTCTCCTGGAATATTAATGGCCTGCGCACCAGTCCTAGAAAGAACAAGATAATGCAATATCTCCGTGATGCAGATGCGCATCCAAGAGACCCACCTCGCAGAATCTGAGATGCTCTCTATGGTTAAAAGGAACAGGTGGATTGACCTATGTATAACAACATCGCAGTCTGCACACATTAGAGGAGTGGCAATATTTAAAAAAAATCTATAAAGGCGAGACTAGTGTCTAAGTTGGTCGATCCTGGGGGTGGGTGGGAAATTGCATCTGTGATTATAGCGGGGTCCCCAATCACTATAATAGGATACTATGGTCCAAACCAGTACGACCCGTCAGTTTTGAAAATCCTTTTTTCCCCACCTGTTTTCATTTCCCGATTATTTTGGCAGGAGACTTTAATATAGTCTTGGATCCACTTCTTGACAAGTCCCCTTCCAATAGATTTACGACCTTATCTAAAACTAGGTCTTTTTTGCTTGACAACATGAAACAGCTAGGGTATGTGGATATTTGGAGAGCAAAATCCGGGCAACAACGAGGTGTCTCATTTCGCAATTACCGATATCACCATCAGTCAAGAATCGACTACATTCTGATTAGCCAAAACTTAGTTAACTGTTTCCCACCTTCCGTTTCACCTATCAGACCATGCGGCCATACATCTAGAACTGGAGGGGTTCCCTAAGAGCCCTCTGAGAAATTGGTCATTTGATTGATCACTGCTTTCTTCACTAGAGGTTACTAATGTTTTTAATGTGGAGGCTCAGCACTTCATGGATATTAATATTGGGACAGCTTCTCGGGTTGTGTATGGGACTCATTTAAGGTTACATACAAGAGAAAGACCTATAGGGAAGCTGTGGCTTCCGTGGAATCTGAGATGGCCAGAGTGCCAGCAGAAATAGCCATGCACCCAGATGTTCCTTCTACCACGCTACAGGAGTGGCAAAACAAATTAGTTACTCTAAAAGGGGAAATGGGCTCAGTCTTGAATGCTCGGGTTCTCGAGAGGTGGGAAGCGAGTAAATTAGCCCATTTTGAATATGGTGAGGAGCCTGGGAAGTTGTTAGCCTGGAAGGCAAAGACGGACCAGGTTAGAAACAATATTGATTCAATTATTTCTGGTAGTGTAACACTCTCTGCCGAAGAAGATATTAGGGGAGCTTTTCGGGAATTTTTTTGTGAAATATACTGTGAGGATAAAAGTATTGAGGTTAAGCAGATTGAAGACTGGATGATGGGAGTTTCTTTTCCTACATTGTCATTAGAACAGCGTGTTACTCTGGAACAAACTATCACACAGGAAGAAGTTAGACTGGCGATTTCGAGCAGTAAAAAGGGTAGGGCAACCGGCCCAGATGGCTTGCCGTCCGAAATTTATAAGGTCTTGGACTCAACAATTCTCCCTTTTCTTACCCAGCTGTTTAATCAGATTCTCCAAGAGGGAGTGCCCCCTCCGATTTCTTGGAACAGTGCATCTATAACCCTAATACTGAAACCAGGAAAACCGGCAACCTGTGGTGGGTCTTACAGACCAATTTCCATCTTAAATTCTGACTATAAGATCTTTGCGTCAGTTTTGGCAAACAGGTTGGGGGCGGTAGCTACAAGTATCTTGCATTCAGATCAGAAGGGTTTTGTAAGGGGTCGCCAGCTGTATGAGCTGACTTACAACCTTATAGGGGCCATCAATATGGCATCTGTGGAGTCACTCCCCTTAGCCGTTCTCACATTGGACGCCACCAAGGCCTTCGATAAGGTCAATTGGATATACCTATGGTAACTCATGGGGAAATTTAACATCTGGGAAACATTTCGGCATGCTGTGAGGCTTTGTACCAGAATCCAACAGCCTCCTTGCTCGTAAACGGGGAATTGTCAAAGCCATTTAACATCACAAGTGGTACACGCCAGGGCTGCCCTCTCTCCCCCCCTCTTATTCGACCTATATATTGAGCCTTTTGCTCAACGATTGCGGGATGATTAACATTAAGCCCTTTATTTATGAGGGGTGGGAGAAGAAGGTAGCCCTGTACGCGGATGATGTCCTCGTCTTTTCCTCTGAACTCCACTCGGCTTTTCCAGCAGTGATTGCTCTGGCCCATGATTTCGGCAAAGTGTCCGGCTATGAAATCAATGCCACTAAGACGGATATTATGGTCTGGAATGACCCTGAGCCGGTGGCAGGGACTCAGTTGAGTTCTACTCTACGTTATCTAGGCCTTAATATTTATAAGGACATAAATAAAATTGTACCATCAAATTTTTCGAATGTTGCCAAAAAGTGTCGTAGACTGATGCGATCTTGGTCTTCGCTTCCCCTATCTCTTTTGGGTAGAGCAAATCTAATAAAAATGTCCATACTCCCAAAAATTTCTTTTTTGTTCAACACTATCCCCCTTTTTTTTAGCCCTCCCTGTTAGCCAAACTTAAGAGTGATATAAGTTCTTTCATCTGGAACAACCACACTCCCAGAATAGCCTGGAAAAAACTTAGGCGCAGCAGAGAGAAGGGCGGTTTGGCGGCTCCTGAATTTACAGCTATATGCGTGGGCCTTTCAATTCTCCTATGCTAGGATGCTACTAAAAATGCCCACAAACTCTGGATGTGGATGTATGTTTGCAGCACTACTTAGAGGGGAAAGGGTAGCCAAGCAGGGGTTTCTCTTTAAATTTGGTGACCCCAAATTCTTTAAAAACTGAAGGTGCTGCGGGATATAGCTAAAACATGGGTGAAACTTAGGTGCTCTATAAAAAATGACTATTTCACAAGTAGGTCACCACTGTGGAATTCACCTGGGACCCCGGGTTGGCTTCTTGACAGTCTTGCAACACCAGTCAGAGAGGCAGGTATGGAGGTTTGGGGGATTTATTTGTGGAAGGCTGCCTACTTCTGTGGGAGGCTTTACTATCTAAAACAGGGGCGGGACTCTCTAGGTTCAAATACCTACAAATTGCAAGTTGGGCACACTCACAGATCTCTGCTAAGGGTAGATTCTCGATAGGGGGTGACAGTAACATAGTGTCCCTCTTACTGGATAAGCCACCAACTAGAAAGGAGGTTTCACTTTGGTATAACCTACTATTGGAAGAGGTCGAGGGTGAGTTCCAACTCCCAGAGTCGTTGTGGGCTTTATCCATTACTGATCACAACGTGGAGAATTTGTGGTTTGAGTCTTTTAAGATCTTGTGGGACATTGTGAAACCTTTCTGGTTGCGCAGGAATCATCTTTTTACCCTACATAGGGCCTACTACTCGCCACTGAGACTTTCAAAATTCTCAAATAATTCATCAGTGGCATGCCCTAAATGTGGGTTGATTACTGCTTCAGACCTGCACATGTTTTTTAAGTGCCCCCTGCTGCTGCCCTTTTGGAATGCGGTATGTCTAGCACTTACGACTGCCTTGGGCTCTGGAGTCCCGATAAGTTCCTCTATTGTAATATTTGAAGTTGCACCAGAGTTTCGGGGTTTGGCTAAGAATCTACTCTTTTATGGCATCTTGCTGGCCAGAAGAGAAATTTGTAGAAAATGGAAAGATCCGTTACCTCCTACCTTGCTGGACTGGCGTACCTCAGTGCTGCAAACTTCCAAAGTGGATTTAACAAGATCGGGTAATCCAGATAAGAGAAACTTTTGTTTTTTGTTGAACTGGCTATAACTGATATATTCGACCGTGGGTTTTATTTATTTTTTCCCCCATGGTCCAATGATTAGCTGCTTGGTAACCTTCAGGTTTGGTATACCCAATAGGGCGATAATGGCATCAACGATGGGTATTTGACTGCAGCAAACTACCCCTCTGGCTGTCCCAGTGTGGTGCTTTTGGAGTATGGAGACCGTACTGAGGGGTGACACGTCATGTATTGGTTAGTGCCCCTACCAGTTTATCTGTGACAGTATGTCCCTCTTCATGCACTGTTACTCGGTCACTAAGGGCGAAAATGAGGACAAAAAAAAAAATTCTATCCAAAAATTCTGGGAAACCTGTGTATCTACTCTTTCCACAACCACAATTACAAGACACTTAGTGAAAATGTCAATTGCAACTAAGCCATACTCTTTCAAATCCCTCACAGGTCCAAAAATGTCAACTGCAATAGTCTCCCAAGGAAGACTGAGAATAAACCCCTCACTCATCGGGGGTCTCAATGTTTTTAAGGACTTATCTGCAGAGCAGCAAATAGAGCACCCTTTCACAAACCTTTCTACATCTTTATCGACCCCAGGCCACCAAAAGATGCCTTTAACAATCAACTTAGTTATGATGATGCCAAAGTGGCCTTTGTGGCATAATTGCAACACCTTATTTCGTAAGATCTTAAGAGGAATATTCCTGTCTCCTAATTAACAAGTCGCTGTCTCCATACGTACATCCCAGAAGGGTTTCAAATCATCACTAATGTTGTGTTTCCTAGGCCACCCTTTACAAATGTAAACCGAAACCATTTCTAAATCCTTGTCCTTATGTTGTTCCTCCACCCATTCTGTTTTAGTGATGGTTGGTGTACCAGATTTATGAACGAAAGCTATACTGAAATTTCCCCAGGGATCATCCACACATTCTTCCAAAGGAATAGGTAATCTAGACAAACAATCGGCAACCACATTGTTTTTACCAGGTACATAAATGATCTTGTAAATATATTCTTTCATCCTCATAGATATCCTGGCTAACCTGGCATAAGCCCCCACACTACCTTCAGTGGTCAGAATGCGTACCAACGGTCGATGGTCTGTGCGGATGACCACAGGCTTCCCCCATACAAAGGCACAAAAATGTTCTAAAGCCCAGGTGCAGCCCAAAGCTTCTCTTTCAATCATAGGGTACTTGCTCTCTGCATGGGATACAGCTCTGGAGGCAAACAAAATGATTTTCTCCTTACCATCTCTCCCTTTTTATGAAAGGACTGCGCCCAATCCTTTGTCACTTGCATCGTAGTTAACAGGCATTCTAAGTTGGGGTCAAAGCTACTCAGAACATTCACACGTTGTAAATCAACTTTGATCAAGGAAAATTCCTTCTCGGACCATTCAAATTTCACATTCTTTTTAAGGAGAGAACGTGTATTATAAACTTTGCATGCAAAATTCGGTATAAACTTAGCACAATATTCCGCCATTCCCAAAAAGGATCTAATTTCTTTCTTAGAGGTGGGAGTGGGTGATCCAACATAAGTGCTTACAAGTGAAGACTTTGGCTTCACACCCTCCTCACGTATGATGTGCACTAAGTATGAAACACTTCTTTGTGCAAACTTACATTTTGAGAGTTTAACAGTTAAACCAGCACCCTATAGAGGTCCTAGTACTTCATTCAAAATAGAGTCATGTTCCTTTTTTCCACAAGCAGCAATCAAGATATCATCTTGAAAAAACATACGCCCTTCATTTCTCCAAAAAGTCTGTGCATCAATCGCTGAAATACAGCAGCGGCCGATGCAAGGCCAAAAGGCATACACCTAAACTGGTAGCACCCGAAAGGCCTAATGAAAGCCATAAGCCTTCTTTTTTTTTTTTTTTAAAAACCTTTATTGACATTTCAACCAAATACAAGTATGGGCCTACAACCCCCGGGGCTGGCCGCTAAGCAGTTGGATTAGCAGAGAGCAAATTTTAAATCAAATGCAGCACCTCGGGGAGCAGAATCACCATGCTAGCGTACTCTTGGTCACTGAATAGCACAATTAGAAAAACAGGATATCAAAGGTTTTCATTTTATAGTATAGGATGGAAGGATCAGGTGCCGAACAATTTCCCAGCAGCGAAAAATGGCAGGCAGAATAGGAAACGTGTCAACAGTAAACAGTAATCGGTCAATTCAATGGCGCTGAAACAGGCGGTTCAGGATATGAAGGAATATTACGGTTAATTCGCGCCTGCTAGTCACCTGCCCTAAGACCCAGAGAACACCACGAAAATTGAGGCACAGATGAAAAAGCAGTGATGGACACCAAAGGAAACCCACTGCACTGACCCAGAAAAAGAAAAAGACAAAGAAAGATAAGAGAAGAGAACAGAGGCCATAGAAACAAAATAAAAACGAAGATTCCCCTCCCCCAACCCCCCACCCTGCACCCCTGCAGATGACTACGGCCCCCCCCAGCAGTGTGCCTGTCGCCCGAGAACCAAACCCGAAAAGTAGAAGAAACAGAGAAAAAGGAGAAAGAAAGGAAACCCCACCCA
Organism: Lissotriton vulgaris; assembly: GCF_964263255.1. Classification (NCBI taxonomy): domain Eukaryota; kingdom Metazoa; phylum Chordata; class Amphibia; order Caudata; family Salamandridae; genus Lissotriton; species Lissotriton vulgaris. The sequence goes on along the minus strand of NW_028245804.1, from coordinate 59,553 downwards.
ACGGGGCAGTGGAGGAGGGCGATAGTCTCTGCGCTCCCGGTCTCTCCCCCCGCCCTAACAAAGGGGGGCCCCCCTAAGCCAGCACGAATAAAGTTGCCCACCATACAAAAATACCCCGGGGGGAACCATAAACCCCCCGCCCCGGAATCCGTCTGTTAATGAACCAGTCCCGTTACCAATAGATCCATCATACACAATTCAACCCACAATCTCAGCCTTGACCCCGTCTATGAAAGTTGCCGAGTCCCTCGGATAAATGAAGCCCCATCCCCGGAAAGTCAAAAGTCACACAGTAGCAGCCGAAGCTTGGGCCAGCAAATGGGAGAGGAATAGCAGATCCCAACACACACGGCTTGCACAAACGATGTCCCTCCCCGTCTCCGAAGCCAAGCACCGTTACATCCGCCATGTTGGGAGACCGATTGGGGAGGGGGTGCGACTCGTTCCGATACAGATTATAGTGTGGGCCAGCAGTGTCCAGGATGGGGGAAGCAGTGAAATGTTCCAATAACTGTAGGACCGATGTTTCCGAGAGCGTAAGAGAGTCACCAATCTCAGCACACACAATGAGTTCCATTTCTTCGGGGACAGGCAAAGCTTCCAGCACCGGGTCCAAAAGCGCCACTAGGGCGCCCAACAGGAGGCAAGTCGGCTGCCGGGTCTCAAAAATCAAGTCAGGGCTTGCTCCCGGTCCTATGATCCCATCTGCTGCCGACAGCAAACGATTGACCTGGGCCCTCATCGTCGTGCGAAGCGCCACAAGTTACACCATTACCATCCGCAAGGAAGGGCCACATTGAGTCCGTTCCGCCATGTTCCATTCGTCCGCAGGCATAACGATCCCCACGGAGAGGCACCCTCTCCGGGGCAGGATACGCCGGAGCAGAATCAAGCCGTGAGGGACGGGCCAGCAGCACCCAGCAACGCGCGGTGGGACCCCGGGGCACCAGCGGTGCTAGTGCCGGGCCTTCGGGCCGGGGCCCCCCGCGACACAGCACCGCGCGCCCCCCATCACCTCACCTTAGGTACAGCACCAGGTAGCGGATGGTTGCAAGGTAGTCCAGAGAAATTTTCAAAAGTTCCAAGGACCGGACCCAACCACTCTCCTCAGTCCGTTGTTGTCCACTTTGGACCCAGGTAGACCAGCAATCGAGACCCCGGCTTCCAGTCTGGGTTAGGCCTCAAAACATTTTCGATGTTACTTCACCCCAGCACATCAGAAAAATTCCGTGGTCGCACCATCGGGGTGCCGACAAGTTCACCCACACGAATCCGGGGCAGGAGATCAGGATATTCGACAGGATAAGCGAGCGTAGGACGGAGGTCAGTTGAGCCGGGAGACTATGCGGCCATCTTGGTTGGTGTCGTAGCTCCTCCCCCCGCCATAAGCCTTCTTGATTCAGGTTCAAGCATGACCTGATGATAGGCTGTGGAAAGGTCTATGGTGGAGAACCAGGTTGCGGCCCTTAGAGAAGACACCATCTCATTTATTCTTGGCAGGGGAAATCTTTCAATAACAATATTATTATTAAGATGCTGTAAATCAATACATAAACAGATTTTTCCATTGGCTTTTCGTGCAACCACGACCGGAGAAATCCATTCCAAAGTGTCTATCTCCTCAATGAACCCCTTGGATAATGAACTATGTAATTCTCTGTTGACTTCATCTCTTATTAACATGGGAATGGGTCTTACCTTATGCACTTTTAGTTCTGCACTTTTTTTAGTACAATCCTGTGTTCTAACCCCTTTAGTGCCCCTAATTCCTTTCTAAAGACGCTTGGAAATTTGTTATTTAAAATTTTGCCTAATTTACTGGTCTCGTCTATTATAAGTACTTTCTCATCACTATTAGGATCCAGTATGATGTGCACATTTTTCTGATCTAACCAGCCAAGTACAGAAGGTCTAACCTTAGCAACATATCGTTTTCCTCTGGCTGACCTCCCTTTAAAAAGGAAAGTGAGCCATCTGAACCCCAGCAAGTTGATTTTTGCCCGAGTAAAACTTACCGGGTTCACGTCTGATATATTCAAATGATGCCCAATTTTTCCACAAACTTTGTTTTGCAAACATCCTCGTTTACAATAGTATATGGTGATCCTGAGTCGTCATAGACATTTACAGTATCACCACCTAAGGATAACTCACATATAGGTTTGCCTTTCAATGAATCATTCTTAACATTCAATACAAAATTCCCTTGTAAATTCTCAACACAATTCTCTTCCACATCAGGGTACACTCAGGACCCTCCTCTTCGTTCCACATATACTCCACATAATTACGCCTACGGCACATTTTGCTAAAATGACCTAAAAGACAACATATGCCGCATTTCTTTTTTAAGGCAGGCCATTGTTTGCTAAAAAGCGAAATGTTCTTTACTGTCACCGCCATAACATGTTCTCTCTTCTGGTTTCCTGTCTCTCCCTAAGCTCCTTTGGGGTTGGTTTAACCAACGTCCAGAAGCTTGTTGAGTCTGGCTTTTAACAGAATTCTGCATTTTAAAATACCTCCTGAAGCTTTCGCTGACTCATTCTTCTGACTCTTTAATCACAGTGGCATACTTCCCTAACATTTCAGACTTTCTTATTATGGCCAAAACATCCTCAAGTGGTGCATCTCCATTCATCCATAAACGGTCCTGTATGGGTGAATTGTCATTTGCATGACCAACTGATCACGTATCAAATCATCATGGAGGTCCCCAAACTTGCAGTCTATTGCCAATTTTTTTAAGTCATCAAGCCACTCATCAACAGGCTCTTCTTTATTTTGCTTCCTTTGGAAGAATGTATGGCAAAATATTTATCCATGTCTTTAAATGCACATTTAAAAACATCCGTGGCAGAATCACTAATCTTTGTCATACGAGAGTATGTTTTTAATCCCATCGGGCCTAAAGAGTGGAGAAGTATCCTTTTCTTTTGTTCCTTCCACTCCAACCACATGATGCTAGGCTGAGCACCTGTAGCCCAAAACGGATGAGGAGAACTGAAAGTGAAAGTGAAATTTTGTTGTGCCATAGCTTGCTCCACACATCCTTTGTAAAACAACAACGGTCCCACGCAAAGGAAATATATGTGAGACAATGAATATAGACAAAATCAATTCTATATTTGGAGCGACATGTCCAGCCGGACAGAGGTCTTCAATTTTTTACTCAATTGAAAGTTTTATACAAAAAGGAATACCTTCAACAGATCACCAGTGTGGGGCACAAGCCTGTACCCAAACACAGATCAGTACAGAAGGTTGACAGAAGACAAAACAGGGCTTGTTAAGGCAAAAGTAGCAGTTTCTGTAAAAAAATTGTAGTGTACAGAAGTATCAGACACGCACCATTACATATACATAACATATGGATCAAGTTTTTGTATAAGGTGCACAACAGGTCGACGGCGTTTCGGTCCCACTACTTAATCATGGGGACCATCATCAGGACATTTAATAAATGCCTTATTGTTGTAAGCCTCTAATGCCGGGGTAGATATTGCTGGTGGGGTTCGTGCAGCGAGCGTAATGGCCAATTGCCTAGTGAGGCAGAGCTACCCAGAATCGGGCGCAATTCTGAATGACCGCGTTACAATTGTGTAATTCCGCGGTGCCAGGAGATACCGGGTCAGTCGGTAGTGGAGTCTGCTTAAGGTATTCCTTTTTGTATAAAACTTTTAATTGAGTAAAAAATTGAAAACCTCTGTCCGGCTGGACATGTTGCTCCAAATATAGAATTGATTTCGTCTATATTCATTGTCTCACATATATTTCCTATGCATGGGACCGTTGTTGTTTTACAAAGTATGCTCCCCGAGGTCCTATGCTGATCTACTTGGGGTCCCTTGTTGTTCTTAACACACATGCTCCACACATCCAGCACCTTGATCCCCTTGTTCCATAGGTGAGTATGTTAAACAGTATATATATATAATTCACGTTAAAAAAAATTATGGGGTTCCAGTAAAGAGTCACGATGTACACCAAAGCAAAAGACTGCCAAAATGGATAAAATTATTGAAATATAAAGTAGTCGTGTCCCGACTATCTCACCTGTTTTTCCTTAGAAATGTGAAAATAAATGCTGCCAAATATAAAGATCCCTTGTTGCAAGAGTTAAACTCAAGCTCCGACATTGCAAGGAGCTCCGATGAACTCTTGTTTCTTCAATCCTTAACACTTCCTCTTTAAAATGGCCGATACGCAAGGTCACGCTGCGTGACCTTGCATGATGACATCACCCCTTGACTACTACCGCTACACGCACTCATGACATAATGAAGATCGCAGTGTAGCACTTGCTTCTGGAATCCCGCCGCTGCTAGAAAGATGCAGCCGATGGTGGTTTCCAACCGTCACGAATCAAGATGTCAAGGTAATCCTACCTGAGCAAACAGTTTTGAATTTGCGCTGGTAGATCGCAAATAGCAGGAATTTCTTTGCAAGTCTTGTGTTTCCAGGAGGAATCAATTAGGTGTTACAACCAATAGGTCCCATGGTGTAAATCCAATAAATAAATAAATCTTTTCCTCCGAAAATGATGAATCGCAGAATGTCGTGGTTCGTTTCCGTGATCGTCGTCAATTGTTGTGATAGAAGGAGGCAGGAATGGTTCAAATGCTTTATTCCACTTAAAACAAGAATGTAGGAAAAACAGGCAAGAGCCAGGCAGCACGACTTCCAGTCTAAGGCACCAACTTCAACTGAATGCCCTGGAATGGAATGCTAATAACACAACAGTATGTTCTATGCCTCGCACTGCCCATGAGCCATTAAAAGAAACACAATACAACATAGTGCATGAATAACAATAAGAAGTGCTACACAACACGCTCATAACCCTACACCACAGTACATTATTTATAAAACACTCCTGTCATCATCATATGCGGGATGTGGTTCCACAGTATACACTTAAATAAGCGTTTGCTCTCTCAATGGTACATCCTTTCAAGTTATACTGAGAAATTATATCCTCTCACCAATCTTCTTACCCATCACAAAGAGATTAACCGTACAACACCCACAAACAAATTGAATGGCGTTGAAACGTTAACAATGATACCTCAAAACCTGACAAGCAGTTGAACCCGAGCAATGGATAAACATACACCCCCAGTGGAACGAAACAAACTGCAATCTCCTTTAGCACACAATTCCAAGCCATAATCTTTCTATTTTTAAATTTATGATATCATTATTATTTTTCAATCTGCCTATTAAAAGGGAGAATCAAAAGAAGTCACATGTTCCTTGCTAAGTAGATCACCACAGTTGATCTAGCGCTGCTCTCAAACAACCCTCCTAACTCATCTCACTTAACCCAGGATCTGACTTATTTTACTCATCGGTGGGGCCCATAGCACCTCGAGTCACACATTCACACACCACACTGCTCCTGAGATCAGTGAAAAACAGAAGGCGAGCTGCTGGACAGTGGAATACCTTATTAACCTAAGTTCAAATTTTATACATTATGTACATATATATTTATAATTTCCCTTTCTCTAAAATTTTAGGAAATAACATCAAGGCACTCCACTGTTTTGGTCGATGGACCAGCTAGTACAAGTTAGTTGATGGCGATTGAGACCAGCTCAATCCCAGTATTTCCCACTATTTACCTTGTCATGACTTTTATTTAAATGAACACATAACTCAGATATTTTTATAGAAACATTTATCTAAATTTAGTCAGGAAAGAAAATAGCATTCCAATCGAAAATTTTAGCATTTATTAAAACATTCAAGAAATGGAAAATTTAGAAAACATATTACCAGTCTGTCATAGGCGATGACAGAATTTGCAACAAAACAGGTTCCCAAGCTGACTGCCTTTCTAACCTCCTCAATGTCTACCTCCCAACAGGACTCCGCATTCAATTCTTTGCCCCATCAAAAATTAAAGTCCAAAAATAATTCAAAGTCGTTTTGCATCAAAAATCGTTCAGATCAGCAGCATGTCGTGATGCGCTATAAAATTCACGGAACCAACTTTTTTCCTTCTTTCGTACAGGCTCTTTTATACCCTTTTCCCCTAACAATCTAACTCAAATTTGAAACTTTAGGGTCCATACTAATTTCTCATTGGTCCATTAGAGGGGTGGGGAAGATTACCTCATGTCCTCCATGTCCAAACCAGTTTCTAATTTGCTATGTCATCCTTGCATAGTCTTTCACAGCCAGAATTGTCCCTTTTGCAATCTGTCATCCTGTCCTTGTATCTTTTATACATCACGGAGTGTTAGCACACACGTTTCCCAGGCTTTTAAATTCAAGCATCCTTTGGCACATCTCCGGTGTCCTAGGCCAAGCTGACCTTGACATCTTCCACTCTGAGCACAGGCTGTTCAAGCATCTCTAGCACAGTCGCGCATGCGCAGGGCCATATTTCTCAAAGTCTCGCATAAACAGCCATTTTCGATCTAGGCCGCACAGGCCTCAAATGGGAACTAAAATGAAAACAAACTCAATAGATGTTAGATTTAGAATTTTAGCCCTTCTGTCTACCTCCCACCATTCTAATTTCCCTTGTTAGAGGTTACCTAGCAAAAAGCGAAAACATATGCATATTTTACTTACCAAATTTATTGTTTTACCACACAAACATTCAATAAAAAAGCACAAATGCACACTTTTATTTCTTAAAAAATATGACTGCTCTATATTAGTATCACTTCTTCACTTTATTAGTAAATTAGTTTTTCGCAAATCAGCAAGTTTGTTTTCCCACGTGTAACTTTATTCTGTGTATGCTTGGTTGATTAATTCTCATGCTCCACATGGTAATACATGTTACTTATTATGAGAGATTGACTTTACAAGGGGTACACAACATTTTTTGTCTCTCCCCTGCTCCATCACAGTGTACAAGTGATTTATAGTCCATCTTGTTTAAAACTTTCTTCTACTGGAGTTTTGAGTGTCTCATGTAATTCATTGTGCTAGATAGTCTGCAGCTTTTTCCTTTTTCACAGCTTTCACATAGACTGCATTCTCTGACACGCTGGCCTGGGCCTGCAGTACTAGTAGGCCAGGTCATGTTGCCTCCCCAAGTCTGGGTGTTAGGTTTGTGCTAGTGCCAAACCTGCTCCCTTGGCCTCCCTCCCCTACATTGCTGTGTGCAGGAACTGGACTATCTCACTGTGGCCCTGTGCTGACTGGCCCTACTTTTCTAAATAACCCAAAATGAATGTTCCAAACCATGTCTATTAACCCATCCATATGCTTTACCCCGACTTACTTTAGGTGGGTACACCTCTTTGCTTGTTGGGAAATCTCGGACTCACGCCCCCTAACATTATTGACTTATCTACACCCCTGCAAATGGAAGCCGAAACACTGAATACCATTTGCCGGGAAGCGAACATTTGAGTATTGGGATTCCTAGCCATTCCCTGTGAGAAACTGGTCACTGATGTGAGGAGAGCAAATTGATGCCTGAGTGGTGCAAAGACAAGGAACTGCAAGAGCTTACTGGCTGTCATCCATGCCTTCTGATGCATCTAACACAGCAGCCACCAATGGTATGACAGCATCTCTTGGGGGGGATACTCAGTTCAAGGGTGAACATCTCTTGTGTTTAGTTTTGAAGGCAGGTAGTCAGGCCAGGACAAAATACGTTTTGGGGATGTGAAAGGTACTTTCATCTTCACTGGTGCTCCAGTCAAGTTATCCCTCTAGTAGTTGGCTCACCACAGTATGATGTACACGTTCTTTCAGAGTGAAACAGCCCGCTCTTTTTGAAAGAGTACAGAACAGTGATGGAGAAACTTGGATAGAAGGATAATGGAATATGATGAAGGGATGCTTTGCTGGAGTCACAACTGGACCCTCTCAAATGAATATTATTAAGAAACGGATCGCCTTTAAATCACTGGTGCTAGTTTTTAAGGTCTTCCATAAAATCGGCGCCCCATACCTCGGGCCCAGACTGCAACCCTATATTCTGTGTATAACTTTGCGGTCATCAGCTCAGTCCCTGTGAAGTATTTCGGGGTTCCCAAGGCCTACACGCTCCAGAGATTACCCACTTACACACAAGAACTGTTGGCACGGAAACTGTAAAAGACAAAGAACAAGTTTATTAAGACCCCATGGGGTGGTGGTACACTCAAACAGCACCCATCGGTAATGCAAGAGGTATCACACCGAACACCGGTGTGACCCCGTTTATATACAATTTTGGGGCAATAAAAGTTTAGGCGGCACAAGTTAAGACACAGTTTTAGAGACATATATGGTCATGTTTTGGAATACTGCCAGCTCATTGGAGAGTTTCGAACCCGCTGGTCAGTTTAGCGGCACATTCCTGAAGGTTTACGGGTCAGTGAGAACTGCGCATGTGTGGCTTGACCAGTACTAAAAATAGCCTGTTGCTGGGCAGATGAGAGTGGTCAATGGAACGGACAAAGGACTAAAGGGCACGTCGGCCACGAGGCCGCTCATGGTCTAATATGGCCGCTGCAACATTCAAAATGGCGTTTGTCGTATATAGCCAAGTTAAGGAGGACAACGTGTAGATTCGGCTAATCGCTAATCAAAACGGGCCAACTACGACAGACGACCCTTTTAGCGTTTAGCTGAATCTACCTCATAATGAACATAGTCTGGATGTTCGTCCTCGATGTCTATTAACATAATTTGTGTCACCTCTTTGTGTAACATTATTTTGTCATGGGCAAGAGCTCGCCTCGATGGTAAGCAAACTGATAAACACATTGAACATAAGGCAGGGCCACATTGGATACACAAGCATATGAAGAACATTGCTCCCACAAGTATACAGAGAATTGTCAACAGTTTCCAGCCCCAAGTTGCAATCATGGACCAGAACCATCCTGACAGTGTCCAAGTTCCATTATCCGGGTGTATTTCGGCAGCTATTTTATGCAGCTTGGAAATGGCATCATACACAGATGGAGAATTGTCAGGAACGTAAACACAACAGCTGCTTCCGATAATTCTACATGCCCCCCCACGATCAGCCAAAACAACATCCAAAACCAACCTGTTTTGGAGGGTGACAATTCTGGAAATCTGCAGTTCCTCAGTAATATTCCCCAGGGCAACGGCAGTGTCATTCGCAACAGCCTCAACAATGCGTGTTAGTCGTCTTATTTTCCGGCTGTTCAATGCAGCCCCCACAAAGGAGAATAGTCCCAGATTAAAATCCACATACTGTTGTAATGCAGTGTCCGTTTGATCAATGTCCTCTAGGGCAACAGTTCGTTTAACTCTGTTCAAAACAAAATCGTGGTACAGAGTGTAGTCGTTGTGGTACATTGGTGGGGCAATAAACACAGGAGGTAGCACAAACGATACATAGCACGTGCCCAACCACCCTACTGGAAGCTGATGGTATCCCTTCGTTCCACAGATGAAGTAGGTGTTTCGAGATGCAACAAATGAAATGCCATTCGGGCTATCAAACGTAAGAGTAATATTACATTCACTTTTCCCCACTGCAATCGTGCCCTTGTTTCTGATGCATAAATCGGCTTTTGTGGCAATGACATTTATGACATGAGCACTAGATACATTCACATTTCGCTGATTGCTATATATGCGTGGAGCAGATACATTATCAGGCCTGTACTCTTCCCATTCAAAACGCGTACCCTCAGCCCGGGGGAACCCATCCTTATCATGGGAACATACTTTATTCAGACGGAAAAGCACCCCCCCTTTTGTTGGCCATCTCAAAGTAAAGAGGAGGGTGTACCAGGCATTGCATGACCCATTGTGCGAAAACGGGAGTGGAATAAGTGGGGTGCCCCCTCTCTTCTGGTGCCCAGGCAACATTCCACACACCCAGCAGTTAGAGGTATTGGTCATATTATGCGTGTGATGAAGAATCTGAATGAAGCTGTTATTTAAATACGTTTGGCGATGACGCTCTTCATGGAATGGCAATGTAAAATGAAAGTGTTCAGACGGTGCCGGGGTAGTCGACAGCAAATGTTCACGTACAGGCACCACAAGTTCGACTACCCAAGCTATAACAGCAATCACCACAATGGTCAAGACAAAGAGAAAGGCACCCAATATTTTCTTATCACGAGATGCCGTTGGTGCCATTGTTCAAGAAAGTTTATACAAAGTCTCAAGTTGCACAAATTGTTCACAGGGCTTTCACAAATTGTCTCAGATACACATGCGTGTATACCTAAAAAAAAAAGAAAAATGCGGTGCTGAACTCCGAGGTAGCCGTTGTTTTCTTCTCCGGGCCAAGACGGGTGTCTCTACTCTGGCAGAACTGATCCCCCCCCCCTTGGAATTCCCGGTTTCCGTTTCACAAACCTGGAGCGGTAACCAACCAGTCTAAAAAAGGAACAAAAATCTTCTTATCGCGGTCGTAGATTGTAGCGCTCTCTTCCGGTAGCAGATTGGTCCGGGAAGGCTCCCTCCACTTCGGCCGACGTCACAGCTGGGCTCTTTTCCTTCTCCAAGATCTCCTTGTAATCAGTCAGCACAGCAGGAGTCACCAGATCCGGAGAGACTCGGCGACAATGTGTCGAATGCACCCACCGCTTCCTGTTGGTCACTCGTACTGCGGTGCGGGTTGCCAGGAGGACCTGCTCGGGGCCCTTCCACCTGGGCTCCAAACTGCTTGCTCTTTCAAACGAACGGATCATCACATGATCCCCAGGACGAAGATCGTGGCCCTCTCCAGTAGAGTTGTCAGGGAGCGCTTCTCGAACCTGTTGATGAATGGAGAGCAAATCATTTGTTAATCGTGCCAAATAATCATTCATCATAACACAAGGCACATCATGTATTAATCGCGGCTTGGGCACCCCCCAGATATTCATAGGGCGGCCAAACACCACCTCATAGGGCGTAAGGCCGGTTCGTGAGTGGGGTACTGATCTGAGAGATAGTAGTGCTAACGGCAACGCATCTGGCCACTTCAACGATGTAGACGCCACAATTTTGGCCAGCTTAAGCTTCAACGTGGCATTGTACCGCTCGACCAAACCTGCTGACTGAGGGTGGAATACAGCGTGGAACTTTTGTTTAATCCCTAACCCCTTCAGCACATATTCCACAATCTTTCCAACAAAATGGGGCCCATTATCGCTCCACAAAAATTTGCAAACTCCAAAGCGAGGAAAGAATTCCTTAAGCAACACCTTAGCTGTTGTCAAAGCCGTATTGTCTTTCGTGGGGTAGGCCTCAACCCATTTGCTAAAAGCACACACCACCACTAAAACATACTTCAGGTTATTGCAGCGCTCGAGTTGGATGTAATCCATTTGAAGCACTTCAAACGGTGCAGAAGGTGGAACGAACCCTCCTTTCGGAGTATAGGCCCCCTTTCCAGGATTGTGTTGCAAGCATACCAGGCAGGTCTGCACTACTCTCTTTGCAGTGTTCGCAATCTCGGGATGCTCCCAAACTCGTGTTAAAAGCCGAGTGATTGCAAGAGCCCCGACATGGGCCAGTCCATGTGTCATTCGGACCATCGCCTGTAAGTAAGCCGCAGGCAATTTCCACTTCTCCATGTCTTTGCTTCTCCAACATCCCTCGTCATCTAGTACCCCATCTGCTGCCCAAGCCGCAAGCTCAGATTCTGTAGCTGAATTTTGAATATCCCGTATCTCTACTCTAGCATCACTCCATCGTTCAGCTTGCGATTGTACCACGTACATGGGGGAGCTAGTTCGGGACATAGCCGTTTGCCTTGCTATGCTGTCTGCAAAGGCATTTCCTTGACCCACTTTATCCGTGATCTTTTTATGGGCACTGCACTTCACTATCGCTACTTTCTTGGGGCAAAGCAACGCGTTTAGGAGATCACGCACTAACTCTCCGTGCATAATGTGCTCCCCGTGTGACGTCAGAAACCCACGTTCCCTCCAGAGGAGCCCGAAGTCATGGGCCACTCCAAAGGCATACCGGCTGTCCGTGTATATGTTCACACATAGGCCAGCACTCAATTCGCAGGCTCTTGTTAAAGCTATCAGCTCTGCTGCCTGAGCCGATTTTTGTGGTATCCTAGCTGTTTCTACCACTGTCTTAAGTGTCGTGATCGCATATGCTGCGGATGTCGTGCCATCTGGCAGCCTTAGGCACGATCCATCAACCCACAGTTCCCCATCCACATCTGGAAGTGGCACATCCTGCAAGTCAACACGACCCTTTGTCTGTTCCTCGGTCAGGAAAACACAGTCATGATGTTTTTCTTCCTGACCCTCCTCGGCCGGATAGGGCAGTAAAGTCGCGGGGTTCAAAGTAGCGCATCTTTTCAATGTTATGTGTGGTGCTAAGAGTGTCAGCTCGTATCCTGTAAGTCGTGCACTCGTGAGGTATTGGGTCTTTGTTTGGTTTAACAGGGCATCTACTGCATGAGGAACTAACACCAACAATTTGTGTGATAACACTATGCCCTCACTCTGTCGTATGGCTACTGCTGTTGCCGCTACCGCTCGAAAACACCCAGGCAGCCCTCGTGCTACAGGATCCAAAATGGCAGAGAAGTATGCACATGGTCTCTGCTTATCCCCGTGTAACTGCACTAACACTGACAACGCACACCCATCATTTTCGTGTACGTATAATGTGAAAAGTTTCGTATAGTCTGGTGTTCCCAACACGGGTGCGGAACAAAGGGCCTGCCTCAACTGTTCAAAAGCTCTCTGACATTCATCTGTCCACTCAAGAGGCATCGGTGTGGCTTTGGACAGTAATGCTAGTAAGGGTTTTATGATATGCGAAAAACCCATGATCCACTGCCTGCAAAAGGACGTCAACCCTATGAAAGCACGCACATCTCTCTGCGTGCGGGGGACTGGTGTGTCTAAAATTGCTTGAATTCGATCAGATGTTAATGCCCGCCCCTCCTTAGACAACAGATGACCGAGGTAGGTCACCTGGGGTCTACAGTATTGAAGCTTTTTCTTGGAAACCTTGTGATTGTGTTGTGCCAAAAAGGAAAGCAATGCAAGCGTACTCTGTTCACATTGTGCATAGGAGTCGGCGGCAAGCAGAAGGTCATCCACGTACTGGATGAGCGCCACGCCAGACTGCAATTTAAAGGAATCTAGTTGACGTTTCAAAGCCTGGCTGTAGATGCTAGGGCTTTCGGTATATCCTTGGGGAACACGACAAAATCTATACGATTTATTATTGAGCGTAAAACCAAACAGATATCTACTATCTGGGTGAACAGGGATAGAAAAGAACGCATTCTTTAGGTCAATAACGCTAAAAGTGGTGGCTGTCGGTGGAACCAAAGTAAGCAAAGTCGTGATATCAGACACCACTGGGTATTGTGGAATGACAATTTTATTTATTTCACGCAAATCAATAATAAATCGATAGATCTTGCCATCTGAGTCTCTCTTAAGAATCGGTAGAATAGGGCTGTTACAGACATTATAAGGGACCTCCTCCACCACCCCCGCAGAAATCAAATCCTGAACAATATGTGTCAGTGCAATTTCACCTTCCTTCGAGATCTTATACTGTGGCACTCGTGGTAGAGGGGCCCCTTCCTTAACAGTAATGTGTATTGGTGGAATGCGCATCTCTCCCACATCCGTATCTGAGGTTGCCCACAGCGTGTGCGGCAGAGAGGCCAAAGCAGGGATATCTAAAATGGCATAAAATCTGTCGGGTGCAATGCAATCATCAGGGTCAGGGTAGTTGTCGTTCAAGATAACCCGCACTCCCTCTGGAGCGCAGCGTATTGTTGCTCGAAAATATTTAAGCAAATCAATGCCCAGGATATTATCTGGGGTATGGGGCGATAACAAAAATTGGCCAAAACTAAAATATTTGTCAATGCATAGTGCAAGGGGCTTGGACAATGGGCTGGGGGAGGGTGTGCCATCAAACCCTACACACGTAATAATTTCGCCAGACAGGGGAGCCCTCGGAACCAAGTTTTTCGACAGAGCGCTACGAGTAGCTCCTGTGTCGACTAGAAATTGATCAGTAGAACCCAAAATACCCGCTGTTACATATGGACCTTGCTGATCTACCGGCACTTCAACTGATTCCTTACCCCATCCTACGCAATCCTATGCATGCACGTAATCCTGATGTTCCACATTTTCTCCTTCCGAAATCTGATATTGATTCCGTCTATCAAACGTATTTCGTTCGTCCTGGCCACGGCCCCTCTCCTCAACCTGTCTACGATCACCTCCGCCACCTCTCGTTCCAGTATAACCTCCTCTTGACCTTCCACTACCTCGACCACGCTGACTACGCTGTTCGCGAAGTACCGGACAATCTTCGGCCCAATGCCCAAACTCCTTACAATAAGCACACTGATCCTCCGCAATATCCGTACGACCATACGATGCATTTCCCCCACCGCGTCTACCTCTATCATTCCCTCTACCCTGTGTTCCCCGAACCTGCGCCAACATCACCTTCGTTTTCAATTCCTTCGTCTTTTTCTCTACACTTTCTTTAGCTTCCACCTCCTGCCGCTCATAATACTGAGCCATAGTTAACAAGGATGCAGGGGTCGCCGTGGCCCAGGAACTTTCACTCGATTTCAATCGCCTAGCAATCTCCGGTAGGAGATTAGCTACATACTTATCTACAAACAGATGCCGACCCGTATCGTCTGTTAAAGATTGACCACTGTAATCATGAAATGCCTCCTCGAAGCGTGTAAAGAAATCAGAGACCGTTTCATCGGGTTTCTGCTTGCACGACGTTAACATGGTCCAATCAATCTTTTTGGCGGGAACAAGCGTTTTCAATTTATGCAAAATAGCTGCCGGAAGATCTAAGATTAGCGGACAGGGCTTACATGCTGGTTCCCTATCTAAATCTGCAGCATTTATTTCTTTCCAGGTCCCCCCCAAGATCGTTTCATCATTAGTTTTACGAATTTGCCTCCACATATCAGGTGGTAAAATTAGCCCAAAAAACAAATCTATGTCCACAAGAGTCATCACACAAGACGAAATAGCCCCCTCCACCCCTTCATAAAATGCCGCCGGATTCTTCCGAAGATCAGGTAAAGAATTTTTCAAGGCCATCACATCTGCTCTATTCCATGGCGTATATACCCAATTATACACAAAATACCCTTTCGCATCCTTCGACAACTTATCATCATCCGTACCTTCCCCTTTTGGTGGAACATACAAAGGCGCAGCTTCACGCATAGGCATAACATGTAATGCAGAACTCTTATCTGAACCACGGAGAGAACACTCCTTAGCCCGCCCATTATTCTCCGATTCGGACTCCTTTTGCCTCCGCTTCCGTTCCTCCCGCAAGTGGGTTGTCTCATCCCGCAGCTTGATCAATTGCTTGAACAGGTCATCAACATCTGAAAGATCAAAATCGCCTTTAGCTAAATTTTCACGGTATACTGACAACACTTTTGGTTCTAACGTATCAGAAAGATCTCGATATGCGCCTACAACCTCATCAGCCAAAGAAGACAGAAAATACATCACTTCAAGATCCGTCCACCCTGTTTTCTCTGATATCAATTGATCCTGAGTGACACTATGCTTATTCACTTTGCGAGCCCAACTACGTAATTGAGCGGACCTCTCCGCAGTAAACCTGAGAGCCGATACACCCTTCTTGCCCGACTTATCCCGTCCGTCATCATCAGAATCCACAGCTGGAGCCGTCGGCGTAACGTACGGAGGCGGTGACCGATCTAACAAAGAAAAATCATCAACTTCATTATTAAGGACAGGGTAAAGTGGTCGGCGAATAGGAAACTGACCAGTAGTTTGCAAATTACGTTCCCGTTCCTCCCTTTCTTTCTTCTCCTGAGTCTCCTTTTCCTCAAGCTGTAAAGCCTTATCCCGAGCAGCCTTGCGCTGCTCTTTGTCCGCCAAGGCAACCTCACGCTTCATTCGCTCACGCGCCGCTTTCTCCCACATTCGCACGCAATCAAACATATTTTGTCTAGACCTGCGTTGAAACATACATTGCTCTACAAATTGGATTTTACTCAAATCGTATGACCCGTGTAGAGGCCATTGCAATTCGGGATCGGCCTTAGTGTACTTATGCCATAATTTACTGTACATAATAGGTGGAAGGCCGAATTTGATATACATGTCCCTATTTGGTGTTCCCTCTGGGGGAGCCGGCTGTGATTCCGCTAACCTAATTGAGGTACCTTCTCCAAAACAACACATTCCCCGAAGTGTGCTAAAAACAGGCATGTTCAAAAAGTATCACGAAGGCGTGACACCGGACAAAATGGCACTTACAGTTCTCCACACGATCGTGCCGCTCAAAGGAAAAAAACAAAGTTAGAGAAACATCTCTACATGCCTGCCTATGTGAAGTGCACTACACATATAAGTTCAAAGATCACAAATTCACAATGTTAGCTAACTCAAATCAAAGTTCATAGAATTCGGCAAGCGTCCTCACCGATCACAAAGCTCAAATTTTCAGTAAGCGTCCGAAGACTACCTTACCGAACACAAGTCATAGAACTTCGGTAAGCGTCCAAAGACTACCTTACCGACCACAAAGCTTACCAAATTCCCAAAGGTCCAGGTTCCAACTGCCAAGGTCTTGTAAGCCAAATCAGCCAAACGGCACTCTCTCGGCGATGCAGACACTTCGGAAACTCAGTCGGAGACCGGCGCCACCTGGAAGGTCAGATCGGAAGGAAAGGAAAAACACCGTGGCAGCCAAGACTCGGGTCACTCGTGGCAGCGCGCGTCCATGGCGATTTTCCAAGCCTTCGTCACGACCTCTCCTTCGGGCATCCGAGTCGCCGATGAGTCCCTTCGTGGTCGCCAATTGAAGTATTTCGGGGTTCCCAAGGCCTACACGCTCCAGAGATTACCCACTTACACACAAGAACTGTTGGCACGGAAACTGTAAAAGACAAAGAACAAGTTTATTAAGACCCCATGGGGTGGTGGTACACTCAAACAGCACCCTTCGGTAATGCAAGAGGTATCACACCGAACACCGGTGTGACCCCGTTTATATACAATTTTGGGGCAATAAAAGTTTAGGCGGCACAAGTTAAGACACAGTTTTAGAGACATATATGGTCATGTTTTGGAATACTGCCAGCTCATTGGAGAGTTTCGAACCCGCTGGTCAGTTTAGCGGCACATTCCTGAAGGTTTACGGGTCAGTGAGAACTGCGCATGTGTGGCTTGACCAGTACTAAAAATAGCCTGTTGCTGGGCAGATGAGAGTGGTCAATGGAACGGACAAAGGACTAAAGGGCACGTCGGCCACGAGGCCGCTCATGGTCTAATATGGCCGCTGCAACATTCAAAATGGCGTTAGTCGTATATAGCCAAGTTAAGGAGGACAACGTGTAGATTCGGCTAATCGCTAATCAAAACGGGCCAACTACGACACCTGATCATCACCCCTCGTATTCAGCTTTCTCGGAGGGGTGGTAGATCATTCCAAGTGTTGGCTTCTCGCCTATGGAATAGTTTGCCTCTCGTATTGAGGAAATCCCAGGATCTCATCACCTTCAGACGGAAACTTAAAACTTGGCTATTCCGACAACAGCCTTAAACTAGAGCTTGTTGGGTTTCATGGTCTATGCGGGTCTTGTTTGCTTTAGCGCCGGGACACTCCCCGGAGTAGCCGTACACTTAATAAACATAACATAACATATTGGGGTGGTGGGAGATTCAGAGACATTACAGGCAGCAGATACATTGTTGGGCCATGTATCTCTAATTTTGTCTCTCAATTAACACCCTTATGTTCTCCCTTTTGTTTGTTTTCTTTTATAGTTTCTTCCCTCCTAACCTTCCCTCAATCCTGTTCCTCATTTTCCTTCCTTTTGTCTAATTGGGCAATAAATTAAGATTTGTGTTTGACTCTTGTAATGCTTCATTCTGTACACTGAATCCCATAAGCAGCCCCTACTCTATTATGATATTAAGCAGTGCTTTGCCTGTTTCCCTACTATGGGTAACACATTGAACTCATATATTTAAGTTTACATTCATCTTAATATGTTTTAGGCCAGATTCAGTATTTAGGTTTTTTAAATAACGTACACAGGTATGCATACTGTAAAGTAGATTACATATGAAATGCACATATATGAGTAGAATATTTGTGGGGAAAAATAGAACTCATCTAGAAAGAAGCACAAAACGTTTAGGGTTTAAGGTTTTTGGGATGCTATTTTTTCTTCTGTATATTTCTGGACCAGTGTCTGATATAACCTTTTCCAACAGGTCAACAAGTGTTACTCCCTGTATGACCTGGAGGCTGAGAGTTTTTCAAATCTGTCAGTATAATGGTAAAATAATATATTAACTCATTATTACATTGGTCTATGTTACCTTTTCATTTCGTACCCATGTACAAACGTGAACACCACAACAATCATGAAAAGACTGCACTTTTTGGGAGATTTTGCTGCTAGTTGTGGGATTGGTTGATAGGGCTTAACCGGTATGAAGAATTGGAAATGCAGTGATAAATCACTTCAAATGAGTAGTACAGAGGGAACGTTTCTGTGGGAGATAGCATAGAATAATCAGTGAAGAGCTGTGTGAAGCATGTAATGGCTTCTCTGCAGTGGACTGTCAAGCACAGATAGAATATTACCTGCTTATTAGATAGATAGGTTTAGGCCTGTAAATTAAGGAGAAACAGTAAAGGTGGTAGTCCCATAGTGACTAGAATTCATAGGTGTGGGCTAAATAGTGGGGTTGGTATAGTACAGCCAGTTGCCCTTTTGTATTAGGTGTATGAGGGATATACAAAAGATGATTGGATATGCTGTTGGAAATTACCAACTTTTGTATGGTGTACCCCCAGATTTGTCACTTGACTGTTTCTGCTGGCTGTAGAACTCTTTGTACTTTACCCCTGCTAACTAGAGGTAAAGTGCCTGAGCTCCACCTTCAACATGATGAAAATGACATACCCCAAATTGACAAAACTTAACTTACTTGTATGTCTTCTGTATATGGTACTAAAGTGAACCAAGGACCTGTACGTTAAATGTCACAAGTGGACTGCAGCACCCATTGAGTCCTACACTTTAGTGATAGTTTGCACATGAATGTAGGCCTACCCTCTGTAGCCTGGCTGTGTAGTTTTAAAGTGCAAATTTGACCTGTCGAAATAATCTCTTTGACAGGGCTAAATCTTCTTTTTAAATATTAATAAGTCTCCCGAAGTAGGCCTCACTGCCCATAAGGCAGAATGCATAGTATTGAAACGTAGGACGTGAACATTTAAATAATAAACATATCCTTACAGTGATAAGGTCACTTAAAACTATTTTCACTGTAGAAAGGTTGTCTGTTTTAGTGGAAAGAAATGGGATACAATATTCAATTTAATATCTGGCATAACCTCCCCCCATAATTGGTCGGCCAACCTGAATTCCCCGTCTATAGCCTCTTCAATCGCCCAATAATAGAAAGATATTTCTTTCTTTCCTATTGGTTTATTAACTAGATGATCTTCCAAAGGATCCCCTTGCCCTAAAGGGATCTTCAAGTTCTGAGACCAGCTCAAAAGCTGCAGATATTTAAACCTTAAAAAACCTCCCACTAATTTATCGTTTAGAGTCGCTCAAGGCAACAATGAACCTCCGACCGCGAGGTCCCCCCATACTTCTACACCAGATGTTTTTAAGGGGGCAGCTAACTGGTCTTTTAAGCAGCTGGGGGGTCCCGGGCTATCCCACATAGGTGCAAGCCTCGAATAGTATTCAAGGCCAATTAATTGTTTTATCTTTGCCCAATTTTGGGGCAAACCTCTTAAGACCTTCAGTCTAACCTTCTAAAAAAAAAATGTGTCCCCGTATTTAAACATAAAGCCATCCCGAGGAAGCCCCAGTTGTTCTAACATAGCCAGAAACATTTTACCTCTAGCTGAAGAATCAGGGGTTTTTAACAGCATTCTGGAGTATGATAGCTGAAAAGCCCAAGCGTAATATTGGATATCCGGAAGAGCCAGACCTCCTTTCTCCCTCCTCCGTCTCAGCTTCTTCCATGAAATTCTTACAGCTTTGGATGCACAGATAAAAGAATTAATAGATTTCTGAAATGTGTCCACTAATATCTAAAATTCAAAGGAATGGTATTGAATAAAAACGTAATTTTCGGCAAGATAAACATCTTTATGAGATTTACTCTGCCTAATATAGACAGAGGTAGAAGCTGCCAAGTTTTCATAAGATCTTGGGGTTCCTTCAGAATTTTTTTGAAGTTAATTTTAGGAATTTGATCTATCTCTGGAACAATCTTTATTCCTAAATAACGTAGCTCCTTCCTAGTTTGGTGTTGGGACATTGGCAGATTCCAAGTCATTGTCTCAGTTTGTCTTCGTTAACCTCGTACCCCGAGACCCAGACAAAATCCCTAGCCAATTCAATCACCTTAGGGAAAGAAGATTCAAAATCTGATGCCAAAATAAGGATGTAATCGGCATACAGGGCTACCTTCCTCTCCCATAAACCGCTCCTGAATGGTATAATAGCAGGCTCCTCTCTGAGTCGCTGCGCAAACGGTTCTATATAGAGATCAAAAAGGAGGGGAGAGAGGGGGCAGCCCAGTCTCGTGCCCCTTTCAATTTTAAATGGTCTGATGGTTTTACAGTTTAGCACCAGTCTGGCTGATGGTTCGCTATAGATAAGGCAAATAGTACAACAGAATTTTGGGCCAAATTTGAGTTTTTCAAATACTGCCCCCAAAAACTTCTAATCCACCCTATCGAAAGCTTTGGTCGCATCCAGAGTCATTGCTGCCAAGGGTAAAGAAAAGGTGGATGCAAAACCTATCGCGCCAATAAAATCATGAGTGAGATCAAAGAGGTTTCGCCCCTTAATGAATCCCTTCTGGTTAGAATGAAGCACTTCCCCTGCTATATTCCCTAGTCGGAATTTAGCATGGATATTGGCCTATATGAGCTGCACTTTATAGAAGGTTTGTCTGGTTTAAGAATTAAAAAGATATTTCTTCCCTCCAGGTCGCCGGTGGTCGGGCTCCTTCTAATAGGATTTTATTACAAACCTCAGCCAAAACTGGGGTAACTACCTCGGTTAAATCCTTGTATAGTTCGGCCGGAAGACCATCCGGCCCTGCAGCTTTACCCTTCTTACTGTCCCGAAGAGCCTTCCTTACCTCTTTGTGAGATATTCCTACCTCCATGCTTTCCTGATGGGATCCACTCAAAACTGGTAGCTCAAAAGAGTTTAACCAGTATTGAACAGAATTCAAATCAGAGTCGCTATCGTCTCTATATAACCCCTCGAAATAAGCGTGAAATATCTGTCCCATCTCCTCCTCTTTACTTATTAGTGACTTGGAGCCTTCATCTTCTATTTCTTTAATATAGTTCCTGACTCTGTCAGTTCTGGCGTTCCAAACCAACAACCTTCCCGCCCCCTCCCCATATTCGAAGTGGGCGAGCTTACTCACCTACCATTTATCGGAAATTCTCGTTTGAATTATATTTTACAACTCAACTTTTAGGGCCTCTAATTCTGTAGATTGTGAATCCTTATGGATAGCTTAATTTAATATCCTTTTTTCAACTGTAAAGCCTGCGTGGTTGAGGAGAAAGCTCTATTTTACAACACACCAGGCTTACTGCCCCTGCAAGGCTCTCTAAAATGTCCGAAGGCCCCCCGGCCAAGTGCAAAAAATGCAGGGCTCGGAATACGCTTATGTTCTGGGAATGCCCTTCACTGGCGGAATTCTGGACTAAAATCGAAGTCTCATTAACAACAATTCTGGGGTATATGATACATATTTCCCTTGAAACCATCATCTTTGGCATCTGGAGGGACATTAGTGGCCCAGATAGAGATTTTCTATTTTTTGCAATGCTTTTAGCCAGACGTGACATTTGTAAGAGATGGGCCGAATCTACTTCCCCCACATATTCGGAGTGGTTGTCCTCTCTCTATAAAACCTCAAAAATGGATTTGATTCGGTTGTAAAATTCAAAGAAAAAGGTCATTTGGAAAAAATTACGAAATTGGACTGCAGTCTGATTGAGTCCCTGTTTTTTTTTTTTTATCCGACGATTAAGCCTCAAGGAAGCTCTAAGCCAGTGTCTAAGTCTGTAACGTTAAGTAACATCGGCCCGGGTTCAGTCCTGTAGAGAGCACAACCACCCTCCTCTGTAACAAAGAGAGGGCAGCAACTGGAGGAAGTAGGTCTGTTGCTGGTAGTGCTGAGAGTACTGAGAGGAAGGGGTCCCAGTGTCTGTGTGAATTAATTTTGTACACTCAAACCAAATGATAAAAAATTAATTAGGTCCACATTGTTTTAATCACAACGGGACTCAGTATATCAAATATACACAAGAATAAATCATTAAGTACAATCGGTTGTACAGTGCCCCAGGGGGGGGGAATGGGAGTGGTGAGTGATCAAGTGAGGATCAGGTAGTGAAATAACGTGAGTGACAGTAAAATCAATGAATCAAGAAGAAACTGTATTCGTGAATCAACTACAGTAAGGAAGACATAAAGTTCATAACAATTGGTTCAGGAAATCATACTTCACATTTAACAATCAATGAAATTAGTAGTGGCGTGAAGTTGATGGATCAATGGGCAGTTGTCGACGTTTCGACCCTCTAAATAGTGCAGGGTTGGTTTTGCCCTTACTGAGGGGTCTTCATCAGGACTGGACAGGGGGGGCAAGCAACCTAGTTAAGTATATATAATACAGAAATTGAGTTTGTAAGGCAGTGGGAGTTACTCAAATGATCAACAGTTGGCGCACACTTGAGGAAGCAAGACAATTAATCTAAGAAATGGTCCTTTAGTGCTCATTTAGAAAATTAAGGACTGGGGGGAGAACCCGTAGTGAACTAATCAGCATGCACTAATGCGTAGGCAGGGTAGATCATAGAGTTAAATTAAATGGGTGTGACCCAAAAGTGGTGATATAAAGGACAAAAGGCAGTCACAATGGTGTACCAGAGTGCGTGGAGCTGAATGCCAGCCCGGGGGTGGCGGCGTCAGGTGAGACACTGGTACATGAAATACACAAAAGTACCTGAATATGACAAGAAATAAGTTGAAGTCATACGTCGTCAGATACTTGGATCAAATCCAGAGGACGGTAACTGCGGGGAGCAATTAAATGGCAGTGTCAGTAAGTAGTGGTTATCAATGTGTGGGCGTGGGGTTAAACCCGCGGGGGTAACACAATAATGGACTTACCCCACAGTCGTAGTCAATTGCCGCACGTGGTGGCAGCAGATAGTGAATCAAGTAACTTGGAAAGCTGTGGGCACAAGAGTGATGGAGAGCGCGATCAAAATATGTATGGCAACTTAGAGGTTCAAGACGCTGCTCGGTAGGAAAACCATGTAATGGCTTACCCGGTGTGTGGAGTATCGTCGTGGACCGGCCAAATTGATCGGAAGTCCGGGAGTTTCTAAAAGCAATTACGAGAGCATATCACTAGACTGCACTGCAAAATCGCGGGGAGACAGCTCGTCTGTAAGCAAGCAGAGCGCGTCTGTCTACTTACTTGCGGTGTGCAGAGTCAATTGTGCATCGGACGCCACTCGGGTGCGGAATGGCGGACCGTTGTTCCTGTTTGTATTGTCACCATGGAGATTGTACCATGTGACGCCTCCAAGCCCGCCGGGCATAGAAAAAAGACTATGCGGTCGCGGAATTGAGCAAGGGACAATTGTATTAGAAACGGGATGCGATTCCTAATAGGAGAATTAATATTGGATGAAATTGAAAGAGAAAATAAAAATAATAATAAAATTAAGAGATGAAGACAAGGTCGTGGAGAAAGACTCATGAAAAAAGACTCGACTGGAGACAGTCACGGCTGTCGAGTATCACACAATACATTCAATTACAATTGAACTGGTACATGATTTATGTGAATGTAAAAAGATTGTTGACACATGCAATAGGTAGATCAACAATATGCCCGATCAGGGTAAGTGTTAGCAATGATTGCCAGGGTATGATGGTGTACCTCCAACAGTGGGGTAAAGACCATTTTGTTGATATTAGAAGCGAACAATCATTGGCACGTCATTGTCAGTGCGGAAAGGACCAATTCATGCCAGCACTGTTATCAATGGCGCACCTCTCACAAGAGGGTGTAAGCCAGTACATTATCGAAAAGAAGATACATAGAAATCTGGATGGGCATGGTCTGAAGCTACACAAGCGTTGCTAGTTGAGAAAATGAGCTATCATGTTCATTCAGCCCTGTCTCGATTGAATCAAAGAAATATATCCATTTCAGTTCCCGTGTGTTGAGGATGCCTGTGATGTTCCTACCCCGTGGTCCCAAAGTGGCTTTCTCTATTACTACCCATTTGAGATTGTCTGGGGAATGGCCTGCAGCCTGGAAGTGGTCTACTAACGGAGCTCCTGACACCTTCCACCTGATCCTAATCATGTGCTGAAGAATCCTTGATTTGATTTTCTGCTGTGTTTGCCCAATGTAGATTTTGTCACATGGGCAGGTTATGGCATAGATTACATTTGTTGAGTTACAGTTACTGTGTGTTTTGAGCTTGATTTTGTATCGGGAGTATTGAAACTCCTTGGTTTGGATTGTAGTGTCGCAGGCTTTGCAGTTGCCGCATCTAGTATGTCCAACCACGGGGGGTAGATCCCATAAGGAAGTGATGGTCTGCTCTGTCGGTGTTGGAAGTAGAGATCGTACAACAAAGTTCTGGATACTTTTAGCTTTCTTGAAAGCATGTAGTGGAGTTTCTGGTTGATTGATTTCGCCCGAGATGATTTGCCAGTGCCGGTTGATAACACGTTTGATTTTGTTGCTTTTTGTATTGTACGTGGTAACACAGACAATTCTGTCATTGGAGTGGTCACTTTTATCCTTGACTGTGAGTAGTTCTTCTCTGGGGTAGTACCAGGCACGTTTGCGTGATTTCTTGACCAGGCGTCTCGGGTAACCGCGTTGGAGCAGACGGTTAGCGAGAGCTTCTGATTGTGTAAAGTAATTGTCTCTGCTCGAACAGTTTCTGCGAATCCGTAAAAATTGTCCGAAGGGCAAGTCGTCTCGGAGTGCCCTCGGGTGGTGACTCGTATATTGCAGTAATGAATTTCTCTCAACCGGCTTGCGGTACAGAGTGGTGTGCAGTCTGCCTGATTCCTCGTAGATGGTGATATCTAGGAAATTGATGGCATGGTTGTCCGATTGTATAGTAAATTTCAGGGAGGTAGATTGGTGATTCAGCCATGTGAAAAAGGTGGACAGCTGTTCCTGGTTGCCATTCCAGATTAGCAGAATATCATCTATGTATCATACCCATAGACCCAGCTGGTCTCTGAATGGGTTCATGGGACTGAGAACAGTATCATCTTCAAATGCCGCCATGTAGAGTATTGCCACATCTGGGGCAAAAGGGGCCCCCATAGCTACTCCTGAGGTCTGGAGATAAAAATTGTTCTTGAACAAGAAGAAATTCTTGGTCATCGCGATTCTTAGCAATGCCACAATAAATTCAGATGGTACTTGGACCGGAGCTGGTCGTTGTTGTAGGCACCAAGATATAACATTGAGCGCTTCTTGTTGTGGAATACATGTGTATAATGACACCACATCACATGTGGCTAGTCTTTGGAAATGGACGTCAAACGGTTGATTTTCAACGATATTGATCGTGTGCATGGTGTCTCCGAGATAAGACCTGGTTGACTCGGCCAAGGGATTCAAAAAGAAATCAATATTCTTTCCAAGGGGCTCAAGAATGGACCCACACCCGACACAATGGGGCGGCCAGGAGGAGTATCCATACTTTTATGTATCTTAGGTAGAGTGTAGTGCTGCGAGGCAATATCGAACGGTGGGACCTACCTCTCCTTCTGGAGTAGCAGTGGCAGCCTATGGATTTCAAGTTATCTGTGGTTGGAGGCGAATGAGGAAAAATAAAATTTCAACAAAAATTTTTTTTAAAAAATATTCGATTTAATAATGTTATCTCAGACTAGGAAATATCTACAAATGACATTCTTGAACTTTTTGAAATGGTCACTACAAGCCCAATTGTCAGATACCACAATAACTGAACAGAGAGTGACTAACCTGTGATAACCTGCCCATCAGGCGCGATGCATTATGCTTGTCCTTCTGACCCCCTGAGGCTCAACTAAGCGAGTTATAAAAAGCGCTCCAAGGGGAATAAGGCAAAAATGGAAAAAAAACAGTCACTGACTGTATGAGAGCTCCCTTGTATCATTCTTCTGCTTCGTCTGTCATCTCCCTCTCAGTATGCGGGTGCCTGAACAACATCAAGAACAAATATTTCATTTTTTCAACGAAAAAAACCTTTACAGCTTTTGATTTATAAGTTCAATCATTAACATTGTCTCTCAGTCTAGACTCAATACACTCTTTAGTTCACATGATAATCCTTTAAAACAAAAGTTCTTTCTCTTGTAGTTTTTTCTAAGCATGGGCGAATTTTGCGAATTTGTGATTCGCGAATTTGCGGATTTGCGAATTCGCGATCCGCAAAATTCGCGAATTACTGCAAAGTTGCAGATTTTTTTGTTTTTGCGTGTTCGCGAGGCGCTTTGCGTGTTCTCGGGGTGTTTTGGCATGTTTGCGGGGCACTTTGCGTGTTCGCGGGGTTTTGTTTGGGCGAGACCGTGATGCGCCCTCTGGTTCATCACTGCCACCCTCTCGTTTTTTATGCCCTTCTGCCCTCTGTACCACTCGTTTTTGTGCCTTTCTGCCCTCTGCCCCACTTTTTTTGTGCCCTTTTGCCCTCTGCCCCACTCGTTTTTGTGCTCAGGAAGCACTAATAGATAATGTAAAGCAGGTGCTCGAGTTGAAGGTCAAATTAAGTTACACAATCATTAATCACCCCAAGTTTGGGGTGATTAATGATTGTGTAATTGAATTTGAGCTTCAACTCGAGCACCTGCTTTACTTTATCTATTAGTGCTTCCTGTTGAAGCTGACTTTTGTAACTATTTTAGAATGGCTCTGGCAGCTTGCTGGCAGCTTGCCGGCGCCATTCTAAAATAGTTACAAAAGTCAGCTTCAACTTTTGACCCAATCCGTTCCGCTCGCGGATTTTGCGGGAAATTCGTGAATCTCGCGGATTGCGAATTTGCCGAAAATCCGCAAAATCCGCTAGCGGAACGGATTTTCCGCCCATACTTAGTTTTTTCTTCACTAGAATTAAACTAGTCTCTGAATTTGGCACACACTGCATGGTTCGTTAATGTAGCTCTCTGGTTAGCGCAGATTGCTCGATTTGCTGAATAATAATTAATACCTTGTCATAAATAACCAAGTATCTTGAATTTTGCCCACCAAGTACTTTTACTGATGCTCAATTATGATTCCATTGTCTCAAATTCCTGACTTGCCTGCATGCATGAAGGAGGTAAACATCCAATGCACTTAGCTTTCTCTTGTCTCTTTTATCTCTTTCCAATTGTCAAGAACTCTCTCCAGGAAGCGCAAGTTTCACAGAGGAAGAAGATTTTCTGGATGTGCAGGTAAGCTGGGTCAGCAGAAGAAACACAGGTGATGTCTTCACTGGAACTCTGTTTGCCTAGCAACAGGTGTGGTCCAAAAGAATGGTATTTATACCCCCATGAAATCAAAGATGGCTGCCACCATTACATGGTTGTTTTCAGAACCTTTTGGCTTGTTCCAGAACATTCTGACTTGTTCGAAATGGATTGCTGTGTGCTGTCAATGTCTATGTATAAGTGATTAGTTGACAACCTTGTTTCTTTCGTTTTACCAACAATCTCAAATTGTATTTATTTGTTACAGTTCCATTACATTTTAACACTTTTGACTCCCTTCTGCCCTCAAAGCTTTGGGAACTGTATTTTTTCATCGCCACAGTGGAACCCAAAATGACCAGCCTCCTGGAAAGTTCTTTAAACTGGGTGGGCATGACAGTCCCCCCTCCTTAATAACCGCCATTGCAGCAGGTGACCTGCCTTAGTGGGTGTCTGCCTGTGAAAGTTGCGTAGTAATTGTGTTCCATGGAGATGACTAGCTGGTTCCCAAGACCTTTCCTCAGGACTGAAACCTTTCCAGTCAACTAAGTGCTAAGACTTGACCGTGTATTTTCTTCAAATCAAGTAAGCGTTTGATTTTATATTTTACTTCACAATCAACTTCAATGGGAGCTGCATTTCTGGATGGCAGGGTTTGAGTAATGAAATGTGGAATTCAGGATGTACCCGAAGTGTTGATGGAAGTTCCAAAATGAACAGGCACTGGCTTAATTATCATTAGTGATAGGGTATGGCCATATGAATTTTGGGTGTAATTTTCTTTTCATACACAAAAAGTAGCATAAGGAATTTATTAATCAGGTCGCCCACCCACTCAGTAACTTATAAACCGAAAAAGACCTGATAAGGTATGAATATTTATCTTTTTAGAGAATAGGAGCAGTTTAGAACATTAAACTTTGCTCATGGGAAGGACTCAATGCCATTTACTTCCCGGTCCAATTGTTCAATTTTCAAAATTCGTCAATACACCACATTGCATTTCATCTTGTAAGTAACAACAGTAAAAATGTAAAAATTAGTGAGAGGTCAGAAAGTACCCCACGTAAGCATCACCAAGGGAGCTGCTGGTTGGTACTCACCAGTTTGCCCACGTTATCGTCATCGGTGACTTTCATGACCATAAAGAAAGAAAAACGTGGCCAGGTTTTTATGAGGTGAAGAAAAGCAAAGAAAGAATAAACTGTGATGTGTGTACAGGTGTACCATAAGTGCTTGTATCATTCAGTACCCACTGGACCCCATTGTGAAAAAAGAGGGATTCACTTCTCTGAATTAAAATTAGGTATAGCTCACTTGCGAAAACATATATTTTATTCAGTGCAGCAAGTATCCTCAAATTAAAAGAATGGCATGTATGTGCCCATTTCAAAGACGAAAGGCCAGCAAGCATCTATTTTCATTACTGAACATAACTTTTGCCAATAATGTGAAGTGAATTGGGTGCCTCGATCAGTTATGGTGACACTAGGAATGCATTGTAATCAGATAACATTTTGTGAGAAAATGTGTGCTAATTCAATACGTAGTAGGTAATTTAGTCAAAGTATTGAAATACCCCATTTTAATAGGTTATCTACCAGTACTAGAATGACCGTGTTTCCTTGACTACAAGACATTTCTACGACAATATCCATGGAGATAGGATGCCACGGGTTAGGTGGAAAGGAGCATATCAACCCTGTGATTGTCTGTGCTTTACTTTATCCTGAGCACAAACTGCACAAGTTGTGATATGTTTCTTAAATCAGGATTAAAAAAAAATCTTTTTATTAACATGCTCAGTATTCAGCAATTCACTTATGTTACATTGAAGCATAGTACAAGTTACAAGTATAATATTTACATTTCATAATAGACATCTAGACATAAGACATTGGTTTCAGCCTACCCCCCACATATCCCTGTTGCGTGTGTAGGTCGTTACCTGCCTCGGTATTTACGCCAGGGCTCCCAGATTTTCTCCCATTTCTTCGGGCACCCTCTGCTCTGATAGAAAATATGTTCTGCTTGCTCACACCAGTCAAGGTCTGCAATCCATTGTGACACCACAGGTGGGTCCACCGCCCCCCGGTGTTTAGCAATTAATACCAGAATTCAGTTTGGGACACCAAAAATATAATTGAGCAGTAGCTATAGATTTCTGGATTTCTGCATGACCCCATATCAAAATCATGTACCAAGGCTAAAACATGACATTGCAAATCATGATTTTGGACATACAGATTATCATGATAATATAATAGCCCATCTCTCTCTTCTTTAACCACATCTCCTTATCAATTTTCCATACACACTCTTTTAGTTTTGTTAAAAAGCCATGAGTGTTGTCTATGAGCATCACCTTATTAGAAACCATTCCTTGTTATGGGAAAATTAATGGTGGTTCATAAATTGGCATGCCTACCCGGTGGGAGCAGGCAAGCACCCGATTAGGAGGAGCACACCCTTGGAGTAAGTGTGTGTCACAAGTCCGATAATGGACTGCTGACTCTGTTGCCCTTCGGGTCTGTTACAGTCCTTTCACCCTCTGTGCAGGAAGGACACAACCCCTTTAAAAAGGTATCACTCAGACGGGATCCCCTTGGGCGAGGCCTATGACGTCACACCCGAGCAACCTATCGGAGGAGCAGCAGGTGCAAACAAGAGGGCCGTCCTTTCTTCAGCATACGGAAGCGGGCTCCCCCGAAGCAGGAGAGGTCGTGGCGTGGAGTAGCGGAGGCGGAATAGAAGCAAGAAGAAGCGGATCCGCAGAAGACACCAAAACCAGTAATGCTGCGGCATGCAAAGACGACAAGTCGGTGTCATGCCTGCCGATCCACGGAAGCCGTGGTTGGCAAAGACATGGTTGGCGGAAGAGAGTGTGTCAGGAAAGCGCATGCGCAAGTCTCGCGCATGCGCGATATCGCTATATAGGTTCCCCTTTCCGTTCCTATGACGCTTTGCGTTCCCTTCGGGTTTCCTGCATCGCTTCCGGGTCACGTGGTGGCGTTCGGGCTCCGGCGGATCTCCTCTTGGCTCGGTGACGGTAAACGGTTGTGAGCGCTCTCCTACTGATGAGATAAGTTCGAGAGTTGATTATTGTTTCTGGAGTTAACACTCGTTAGTGTTTTCCACTCCGTGTAGAGTTTACACGGGGCGTCTTCGTTTGCAGACACTTGTTGCAGGACTTATTGTTAGCGCTTTATTTTACCTCGGTGAGGTTTATCTCTTTGGTTTAGCGGAGCATCAGAAATTAGTACTTGGAGCTCCTGAAGTGATTTCTAACTTCATTTGATAAGACAAAACAGGGAATTATTTACTTGATGCGGGAGTTACTTTTGTGGAGAACAGGGAGTCAATATTCATAAAGGCACTGGAAACATTAGGAATATTCATTTTTCATGTATCACCCTACCTACCTTACTGTGAGGTCAACAGAAGGAAGATTGATTACAGGTAGAAGCACTGCAAGTAATCGCCAGGTACCATATATCTCTGCTTTATAGCATACACACTCACAGATATAATATATCATAGTCCTAATCACTCTCTCTTTATCCACAGGAGGGGTTCAGAAGAGATATTGAGTGTTGACCAGTTCTCTTTGCATCCTGGATTTCGGATTCCTGTGTCTTCCCCATCTTTCCTTGTTTTGTTTCCCTGTGTCCCTTGCACTGGCATCTACTCTTCTCACCAAGTATATATATATCATTGGTGTAGAGTGAACCGGGGTGGGGGAGGTCAGGAAAGAGCTTCAACTTCATGGTGTTTCCGAGACATCCTCCTAACAGGCACGACAGTCGGTAGGCCAACAGTACCACGTTTCGCGGGCGACGTTACAGGGGTTTGGGGGTCACGGGAGGGGGAAGGACATTGTATAGTGGGTGGTCACTTCAGGGCTCACTCGGTGACGGTTAAAGGTGACATCTCCCCCTCACTCCTTTCCCTGAAAGAGAACTGACGGTTTTCATCCGCAACTCACCCCAGTCTATTTCTTTTTTTATTCCACCCCGTCTACCCATGCCATCCCATCAACGCTGGGGAGCTTACCATCCAAAGTCGGTACCCTTTTTCCAACTAGGAGTTCAAACCCCTGAAAACACAACAGACCTTGACTTTATTTTTTTTTTGCCTTATTTCATTTGAATAAAGAAAGAATCCTTGAACAATATCTCTCTCTTGCAAGATTTCTTGGTTTGGCCAACCTTCCTCTGGGAAAGATTCCCGGGTTATGACAGTGTGACAACAGGGGGTCTCTCCTTGCTGACCGCCAGTTTTAACATGACTTAGGGGTAAACTTGTAAATCCATGAATGTTCTAGAGGAAGTTCCTTTACATAAGGATTAGGGTTTCTGTCACCCACGAACCTTGAACAGAGGTTAGAGCACTACATAATACACTGGGACCGGTAGAGTCCTGTAGAAGGCAGGCATGACCCCAAGCACTGGGCACAGACACACGGCCGAAACATGTCGACTACCTGGCAGTAAGGAGGGGTGTAAGGAGCACATTATATCTCCCTATCACCACCATCCTTCACGTTTTTAATCCTGGCCGGGGGATCTAGGAATAAAGTTTAAGTATAGAGATACCTCCGAGCTGGTTTTAAACTCACACCACACTGCACTTTAACTTCCGGCGTTCCCAGTCACTTTTAAAAGCATTGTTTTCCCTCTTTTATGTTGTGTTTGTCTTACCCTACCCTA
Organism: Lissotriton vulgaris; assembly: GCF_964263255.1. Lineage (NCBI taxonomy): Eukaryota > Metazoa > Chordata > Amphibia > Caudata > Salamandridae > Lissotriton > Lissotriton vulgaris. The sequence continues at coordinate 27,399 of NW_028245804.1, read as the reverse complement.
TTGCTCCTCTCCAGGCGTTGGCTACACCAGGGTATATTATAAGCAGCCCTATGATGAAGCATGTCACACACCTGTGTGAGTCAGGGCAGTATTAGGACACACAGCACATGCCACCACTGGACCACTACACCACGATCTACACTCCCTACTCCTTTTGATGTGTATAGGTTCATAAATTGGATCTTGTCCGTTTTCTAATGAAGGGGCATGAGACCTTCAGAGGGCATCTGCCTTCTCATTCTGAGGACCTGGACAGTATTTTATGATTAAGTCAAAATCCAACAAAAATAATGACCATCAAACCTGCCAAAGAGTAAGAGCCCTAGCTGATTTAAAGAAAAATGTCAATTCCAGTAGTCGCAATACATTTCAATAGTATGTCTGACCCCAAATAGATAAAGATAAATAGAGCGGGGTTTTTACCCAAATAAGTCAGTGGGGACCTGGGTGCTATGTAGTATACAAGAAGGGGGTCCCAGTGAACCGTTTAAGCATTTGTATAAAAACAACAATTGCCCCTGCTCTAGGAACATATCATAAAGGCTTTGTAAGTCATGGTAGTGATACAGTAGTAAACCGTGCACATCAAATGTGTATCAGAATCAAAAGCAAGAAAGTTCAAAGAGGTGGAATCCTTGTTATGGAATATAAATTTATTGTTCCTCTTGTTCTGGCCAACACGTGTTTCATCGCAGGGAAACAGACTGCGAATCTTCAGGGCCTTTCGAGAGAGAAGCCGGAAGTAGTGAAAAGGCCACGAGTATTGGTAATGCGCTAAAAAGCGTAGTCAGGAGATTCCTTGAATAATTTTAATGGAAAAACCTTTCCCGGGAGGAGAAGAGTTAAAGGCTGTTGCGCCAGAAAGACAGGTCTGCAGGCGGGTACACCTGGACAAGTTCGTTCTCCCTCCTGTGGTTCCCGGTGCCGTCGTTCGAAAACGGTCGAACGACGGCACCGGGAACCACAGGAGGGAGAACGAACTTGTCCAGGTGTACCCGCCTGCAGACCTGTCTTTCTGGCGCAACAGCCTTTAACTCTTCTCCTCCCGGGAAAGGTTTTTCCATTAAAATTATTCAAGGAATCTCCTGACTACGCTTTTTAGCGCATTACCAATACTCGTGGCCTTTTCACTACTTCCGGCTTCTCTCTCGAAAGGCCCTGAAGATTCGCAGTCTGTTTCCCTGCGATGAAACACGTGTTGGCCAGAACAAGAGGAACAATAAATTTATATTCCATAACAAGGATTCCACCTCTTTGAACTTTCTTGCTTTTGATTCTGATACACATTTGATGTGCACGGTTTACTACTGTATCACTACCATGACTTACAAAGCCTTTATGATATGTTCCTAGAGCAGGGGCAATTGTTGTTTTTGTACAAATTTGTGTGGATTTGTAATCCACGTTTGAGCGGTTACGAGGGATTACCGCCCGCCCCTTTGCCTGGAGTCTGACACTTTGTGGCACGATACTGTGCGGTTACTAGGGAGTGCGCCTGTCCTAATTCTGGAATACTTCAAACCCTCCTAGTGTATCAATAACCGTTTAAGCATTAATCACATTTATTCACAGTACAAATAAAAATAAATACACACATTAAACAAGGCGCATTGTCAAATAATCACAATGGGCAAAATCTACAATACATTAGACACAAATACATTAATCATAGTGCCCCAAGAGGAGAAAAAAGGCGGGGGAAGGAGGGATTAGTGTGATGCTGTGAAGAAGGTGAATGTGTGAGAAAAGATAGTAAATGTGACAACAAATTATTTCAAAATTGTGAAACGGAATTGGCTCAGATCCCTGAGCCAAGAAATGGAATCGCTGATTTCCAAAAGTTCATCAAGAGTCATGTGTCTGACGCTGGTATTCAATATCCAAAATTAGGGAGGCGTCAACTGAGATAAAAGGGAGTAGCCGTCGATGTTTCGACCCCACACTACAACTGTAGGCGTAGTTGAAACCTTACACCAAGATCTTCATCTGGACAAACAACGTGAAACCCAAGGGTACACTACGAATTCATGGTGGGTGGAGTAATTATTTTCCACACAATAGTAAAGCACTCGAGTAACTTCGTTTTCAGACAGAGTTGGATCCCGTGAATTTGAACGGAGTCTGGTTTCGAGTGAATCCCCCAATCAGGAAATTGCCCAATTTGGAACGTCAGTGAAAACGACGCGCCATGACATCGTGATTAGTTCCCGAGTTTGCCCATGGTCGCGATTGATTGTTCTACATTGGTCGTATGAACAGACATATCTACTGTCTACCTATCTGAAGAAATTGACGACTTCTTCAGTGTCTGTCTGAAAATGAAGTTACTTGAGTGCTTTACTATCGTGTGGAAAATAATGACTCCACCCACCATGAATTCGTAGTGTACCCTTGGGTTTCACGTTGTTTGTCCTGATGAAGACCCCGGTGTAAGGTTTGAACTACGCCTACAGTTGTAGTGTGGGGTCGAAACGTCGACGGCTACTCCCTTTTATCTCAGTTGACGCCGCCCCTAATTATGGATATTGAATTCAAATTCGTAGAAATCACTAGCCCTCTCAACTAATTCAGTAACCCTTATATTAGAGGTAGAGGATACCTATTTTCTACTGTCACCTGATCTATTGCTCAATAGTCTATACATAGGTGGTTCTCCCGTCCCTTCTTAGGCACAAGAAAGAGAGGGGCGAACGCTGGCCACTGAGAGGTTTGGATAAACCGTATTGCTAAGTTCTCATCGAGGTACTCTTGCAAATGTTAGGTCTCTGGCTCGAAAGAGCATAGTTTCTGCTGCATGGAAGTGCTTCCCCAGGGACTAGATTTATCTGGCAATCCTACTATCATACTTTGGGGGCAACTGACAGACTTTTTGTTTGGCAAACACTTCCTGGTAATCTTCATACCATTCCGGAAGAGTATTAATACAACAAATCTGTGATTCAGCACTTCCGTAAATTAGGTATTTGGTTGAGCTCTCTTGATTTGGATCTTGAAGTACTAACTCTTTTATACAATGTTTCTTATAAAAATCTGAATTTATTAGTACTGACTGTGCTGCCCACTGAACTGAGGGGCTGTGGAGTTTTAGCCAAGGCATTCCCAATATGATCTTACATTGTGGTGCATCGATGAGATAAGATCTAATGTGTTCAAAATGATTCTCATAATGAGCTGCAGAACTTTGTTGGGTATTGGCCAACACAACACCCACAATGCTAAGGAGTAACTCAGCTTGAAGTCTGTAGTTATAACTTATTGGTAATTTGCTGTCATTAGGAGATTTGTGGTCTTTCATATTTGTTTTTCAAATGTTTGTAATTGTTTGGGATATAATAACAGAATTGAGTCTGCATTTACGATAAGTATACAATAGGAATACAGGTTATTTTTTGGATTCTACTATAGATTATGGGATAAATTAACTCAACTCAATTTTGAAATGAATATAACTTGTAAATTCAAAGATTAAACCTGAGGAAATGTAGCCAAGATGGCTTCGATAGTGTACACGGTTTCTTAGACTGGTCTTCGGACTGACTGGTTTATAATTAGTCGGCGGTTGCGTGATGTTAGGACATATCGGTCTGTGCAAGTATTGAGAATTAAAGAACAGAAAAGTAGGTAAGGGCTATCTTTGGGCTGTATACGTGGACATTCTTTCATATTACTGGTATACTTATCTTAGATTGCTTGATTTGCAGAGCAATTACAAGGTTTTCACCCGTATTACCAATGAGTACATTATATAATGGAACTCTGGGCTTACACGCTTTTGGATTTACTTATCACTGGTGGAAATTTCATGTTTGCCTCTAATTTATGTCTTTTTATTGATATCATATTTAGTCTTCATTTGTTGTGATTTGAGATCATGTGATTCTGAGGAGTGATTTCAAGATGCTGCTCAATCATTCAGATTTGACTTATGGCTTTATTGAATGTAACTAGGAATAATCAGGTGATGTTTTTTGGTTTTGCACATATGGTGACCACTGATTCTTCAGCTATATTGCTTTGTGGCTGTCCTTGATTCACATTTTTGATTCATTGGGCGTGATTCTATCACTCTATCTGTGTATATTATATTATCATTAATGTATCTTTTTTTCTTATATATTGTTTTTGATGACTTTAGGGCACATAGAGCCAACAGACCTACATAACTCAACACTTTGTCCTGGGGATGATCTCATGTACTTGTCAGACATATAGAGAATGAAACAGACGTATTTGCCTCCATAACCACTTAAATTACTCTATGGCTGATGAGCTTCTTCTGATTTGAAGATATAATTCTTTAACAAGGGGAGGACAATACGGTTGGGTGGTTTCCCAAGTTGTCTAGGATTACCACTGGAATTAAGAAAATTATGTTTGGTGCTTTGACTTTGACAGTGGGGAAGTGCGTTTTATCTGACCCATGTGATTGATATGCTGTATGATTAATACAATTCAGTTTACTATACATAGAAGTACGTCTAGCTGCAATCTTTACTTTATAAATCACTTTTTGCTATGTTATGAGCATTATGTGGAAGGGAATGGATATACAGTTACCATATCCCTAAAATAAGTAACTGAGTTGCAAATATCTCCTTAAGGAGACACCTTGTTTGGTTAATTGATTGCAGTAAGGCACACAGGGAGTGCTACAAAAATGTTAACAGTTACCCTTTGGAACTTTTACCCTTTTAGTTATTGAGGGACCAGGAGTCACACACATCCACAGGCTGATGTATAGGGTAAATGCGGTACTCAAAAGACTTTCTGCACCTGTGGAAGACCAGAAGAGAACTGGACATGCTTTCTGTGCCCTGACAAGATCCTAGGAGACATAAACTGCTCTCCCTCTTGCACCCTAGACAAAGAAGTGGGCTCTAGGGGCCATAAGACAGACCTCCTTATCAAGCTGTAAGCTACACAAGCTACAAAAGGCCATTCCTGCAACTCCCCGGCTGACCTGTTCCAACTGGACCTGTACTGGAGCCTGCTTCTGACCTCTGCTGGAGCGTGTCTTGACTCCAAAGTGCTCTTGTCAAGGTCCTAGACCCTTGGATGGTGTCAAACTGTACTCCTCCTAACTTTTCCCGAAAGACTCACAAAGGTCAGGGACCAACCTGCCAAGCTTATCCTACAAAGGTGCAGTGCTCCGCTGGAGGAATCAGAGCTACAAAACAGTGACTAAATCAAAAGGTAGAAATCTTCACCAGGCAAAGTTGCCAAAAGTATCTGGCATGGGCGCGAAATTTACAATTCTAATGATCTGAGTTTTCCCGCTATAAGTCAGCGGCTTCACTGGGACCTCATCCAGTGGCTATCCAACTTCATGGAGCCCTCTTCAGCACACAATGCTGCCTTGCAACGCTGAGAACTTTCGACTTCCCTTTCAGTAACTAAGGGACATATTTAAAAGAAAGTCACCTTGCTGAGCTGCATGCCAGGCAAAGGGTAGGAGTGCACTGTATTCAAAAGAATAAGGTGTATTCCTGCCTTTGTTCCTGCGCTGGTGACGTTTTGGCTGCCTAGCGCCAATGCAGGCACCTTTGTAGCATGGCGTCTCCGTTGCATGCAGGATTGTTTTGGGGCAGTAAGAGGTATCTCCATTAACAAAAACAATCCTGAGAGGCATATTCCTCTTTCTATGTGTGCAGAATGCAGCACACATAGAAAGAGGAAGTAACGAGGATAAATAAAGATATTTCTCCTCGTTACACCTCCTATGAGGAGGCATATCTTTTTTTTAAGCCTTTATTTTAGCATTCAATAAAATACAGGCATGGGCCTACAACCGCGGGGGGCGGCCGCTAGACAAATTAAGACCACCGATATTAAAGTACTACACAGCTCATCAGCCGACAACCCAGAGGTCCGGCAGCGATTCAGAACAGACTGGTATAAGAATGCACTACTGTGTTCCAGGATGAGTCAGAGGTTTCATTTTATATTATACAAAAGAGGATCAGGTGCCATACAATCAAACCGGAGAATGCGGGGGACAGGGTAAGAAACAGGATATACATATAACAACCACCATGATGGAGAATCAGCGCCAAAGCATACAGATCGATGCAAATGAACACACAATATACATTCCATGTTGCGCCAATTCTCGGAGCCTACCCACCCGGAAATCGGATATCATAAAAGAATAAGCACTAAATACAAGCATACGATAAAAATCCAAATGATTCGTAGCTATACTGATCCTTAAGAAAGAAAGAGAAGGAAAAGAAAGGCCGTAGAAAATAAAACAGGCAAAATAAAAAAAAACCCGTCCAGCCCCCCACCCTGCACCCCTGTAGATGGCTACAGCCTAACCCCACTAGCAGCGTGCCTGTCGCCCCTAATAATTAAAACCCTAAAGGTAGGAAAAAGAATGGAGGAGGGCATATACATTTGGGCTCCCAGCCCCTTTAGACCCCCGCCAGAAACAGCCACCCCCTATCACTAAAAGAACACTTATGACAACACTATAGAAGAAAGTAGAGGGTACCGTAAGACACCGCCCAGCCTCTTAGAGCAAACAGTTACAGGTCAAACACTTGTGAAAGCCACTCCAACCCTTCCCGACCTAGTCGATCTTAACCTTGGCCCTTCCGAACAAGAACACGAACCCCCCCCCCCATCGAGACCCAAAGGCACACAAAGATGTAATAAAGGAGAAAAGAGTCATAAAAAATCAATCCATGGCGACTCGTAGGCAGTGGGACCGCGGGAACTTTAGACGCTGAAGAACTCTACCTCCTGGATGAACAGTCCCAATGTATCCTGCACAGGAGTTGTAGAGTCACCAAGAAAGGAGAAGACGATCACCAAGTGAAAGGAAAGTCACGAACAGAGGCCTCCGGGAGGGGAACGCCCTTCGATATCTCCAGAGCCGATAGTGGTGGAAGGTTCGGTGATACCATGACATCCTCGGGAACACCGTCTCTCAGGGCACCATCCGATGGTTCCAATGCTTGTTTCCTCACGGGGCTGTCGCACGGAGTCAAAATGGCCACGGTTTGAATGGCTGCAGATTCCTGTTCCAACCGTAAGGCCGGGTCCGGTTCTACCAGGAGCATCTCAGATAGGCGCGAGTCCAATTTGCTTAACAAGATATCCACATGTGAGTGAAACGCCCAAATTTCCGCCAGTACTGACCTCAGCGATGGCTCATGCATCGTTCGAACCATAGTCTCATGCCCGACATCAATCCCAATCACCTCCCCGGGTGAATCCGGCATCCTCGGGGGGGACAAACAGGATCGCGAACGTGCAGATGCGGAGGGTGACCGACCTTTATTCGCAGCCACGGTCCAAACCGTTAAGGCCGCAGGCCAGAGGCCCCGAATCATGAACCCCGGTGGCCCCAATACCGGGTCCGGGGGACGGGGACCCCCACTCACAGCCAGCAATAAGCAGAATCACTCCTCCATCGATAATGAGCAATAGAGACAATCGCCGCCAAATTCGGGCTTAAAAAAAGCCTCCACTCCGGTTGACCGGACCCAGCCTGGTTCTTCTGGCCGATGTTGTTGCACTGCAGCCCGGCTGTGAAAGTACTCGAGGCCCCGGCTTTCCGATAAAAGTTTCCGGATTTCACCATCGGAGTGCGGAACAGTTCATGCACACAGAGACCAGGGGTAAAATCAGGATAATGTACAGGATATCGCGGCGGGTTACGGAGGTCGGCAGAGCCGGGAGGCTAAGCAGCCATCTTGTTTGCTGACGTAGCTCCTCCTCTCAGGCATATCTTTTTGATGTATTCCCAGGTCTACCACTTTTGTTTAATCTGGGAATGCATCAAAAACCATGGAAGTTGCATGGGAACACCCACGCAATACCAATGAAACACCTTCACAGGACAGAGTAACAGTGCAGTGATTTGCAATGCGTTACATACTCCAGATTTATTAAGGCACTCAGGGCCATGCAAGGAGACCTTGTATAGCTTCATAAATCGCATTTTGGACTTGCGTCACACTTGCACCATGGTGGGGGATGTAAGAGTGACACAACTCTTCTCATAAATATGTCCCTAAGTCTGAGAGTAAAACTTTTGACCAGGTCGCACCTGGTGTCAGTATTTAACCTGCGCTCCATCACAGTTGGTCTTAACTTGCTCCTAGGTACTAGTCAGATGCACAACAAGAAGTGGAGTTACTGTTCCTACCAGAAAGCAGAGAAAAAAGCAGAGAAATTGGAGAACGAGGACGGGGGAATTCAAAGTATTATTTCTTGATGCCCTCACACATCCCTGAAGATGTTGTGCTTCGTTATGGGGAATGCTCCTCATAGGACCAGCACTGCGATGCCCTACGGGCCTCACGAAGGTCCGCTTTAGCTGAGATTTATTTGTTTGCCGTTTGATGAGAAGTGTCTGTGTGAGGTGTCATAGATATGTAGGGTGGAAGGAATTTGTGTGGTTAAGTGAAGGGATGCTAAAACTCTCTCAGAGACACCAGATCTCAAATTAAAGAAGTCTTTACATGAGTGGTCATTTCCATTTTTAACGACCCTGCGCCTCCCCCTTCATGGTCCCTTGCAAAAATTGCAATTTCTTCGAAAAAAGAAAAGTCCCCATTGGAAATGTCATCCTGCAGACCAATAACTTTAATAAATATGGATTCAAAGATATTTTCAAAAATATTGGCCCCCAGAATCTCTCATAAACATAGAGGGTATAGTCTCAGACTGGCAACATGGGTTTATCCCCAAAAAGGGTACTACTGAACATGTTCGAAGAACAATCATGTTGTTTGACGCTGCAAAGATAGCAGGAGACCCGATCGCTCTAATATTGCTAGATGCCGAAAAGGCTTTCGATCGGGTCTTTTCTCTGGTGGTCCTGAAGAGGTCGGGCTTCGGTCCCAAGATGCTGCAGGCAATTCAAGCTCTATATAAAACCCCTAGAGACAGAATTATGATTAATGGACAGCTAACCGAACCAATAGAGATCTCACGTGGGACGAGGCAGGGTTGCCCCTGCTCCCCACTTCTGTTTGCCCTCTTTATCAACCCACTCATTAGTAAAATTGAATCAAACCTAGAAATAGCAAAAGACATCAGACATGGCATAAGTACTAAGATCATGGCGTATGCTGATGATTTGGCGATAGTCACTCCTGACCCTAAAACTGCCATTAAGGCTCTGGAGAGTGAAGCTCAGAAGTTTGGGAAACTGTCGGGGTACGCTCTAAATAAAACAAAGACCCAGATAATACTGAATGAAAATATAGCCTGGGCTGATAGACTAGTTGTCCATAAAGCTAAATATTTGGGGGTAAATATTGTTGCCAACATAGATTCTATTGTGGAGGAAAATTTGATCCCGTTATCACTAGACATCAAAAAAGCACTTAAGAAAATTGATAATTTACATTTAACAATATTCGGCCGCTGTAACGTAATAAAGATGACCTACCCGAAGTTACTATATTTTTTTAGAACAATCCTCCTGGAATTCAATAAAACAATTCTTCATCTATTCAAACACATTTTTTGCCAATTTATATGGGCCTATTCAAATACAAGGAGATCATACAAACTACTTTCTCTACCCAAGGAAAGAGGAGGCTGGGCGCTGCCAAATCTTAAGTTATATTACTGGGCAACTGTTTTACAGTACAGTTCGTTTTTACTGCATGAGACCATGGGTCAGGTACCCTCAGGACTACCCTCCCCATACATAGCTTTACTTGGGGAAGGCAGCAAGGGATGTCTATGGAGGCAGCATGAATTCGGGTACTACAAGCGTGTTCGGTTTAAGTCTTTAAAAAATGCATATCAGGTCTTTTCCAACTTCCGCAGACCCTTTGGTCTGGGCAGATTGAATCATTATACCCCTATTTAGAATGACCCAAAGCTGCCTTTAATATTTGGAAATTCATACTTGCAGAAATGGTATAGTGCAGGAGTAACTAAATTGGGGGACTTGGTCACGCTGGATGGGATCCGGCCTTTTGCGGAACTTAAGACACAGTTTTTGATCGAGGAAAATCAGATCTTTCTTTATCACGCTGTTAAGAACTTTTTAGACTGTAAGACTGGTGGCCCAGTCGACTTTGACAAAGTGGAGTTTATAGATAGAATACAGGAAGGTAAAATACTCCGGATTGGAGGGATTTATTCTACCTTGAATGCCAAAATGCCAGACGATCTGGAGAGAATAGACGCAAAGTGGCAAATGAAATTGAATGCTAGTCAGAACACCTTCCACACTGCCCTGAAGCTAGCCTATAAATACGTACTATCTACTAAGTTGCAGGCCCAATTTTATAAATCAGGGTTCTTCCTTTATATTACACCTAATAAAATAGCAAAATGGGGAACTGGAAGGGGAACCTTATGCCCCAGATGCCTTGAGTTTTCAGCTGACCAGATCCACATGTTCGCTACCTGTCCAAACCTAAAATCACTACTAGAACAAATCCAACAATGTTTGGGGGTGGTATTGGGACAAGACATACAATTAACCCCTTCAGTCATCATGTTGGGTCTAGATGACACTAGTCGGGCAGGCGGCCCTCTGATATTTGTTGCTATGACCACTTATGGGATCTGTGTGGCTGCCCATTGGAAAGATCCGAATTCCCCCTCGTTTGCACCATGGCAAGCACGGCTACTGGCCACTTGTAAACTTGAGAGTGCTATCTATGCTAAAAAGGTAAACAGGCAAAAAAAAAGGGGGCTGGCGGTTTGGGAGCATCTAGTTAATTGAATAGACGGGGTACAAGGTCAAGCCGCCATCTGATCAACCAGTTTTTGTTTGTAATGTTATTTGCTTCTCTCCCAGTATGTCTACCTTTTTTTCTTTTTTTTGTACATCTTATTCCTATATTTATCCTTGTTAATTTAGATCCATTATCCCACTGTGTTTTTGTAGAAATAAATTGGAAGGTATTGGACGGTGTCAGGGTGTGGGAGTGGGGGGTGCTGGAAAAAAGTGATGGAAACAATGTATTTTGGCTTTTCTTTGTGACGAAAAAAAACATTCTTTAACCCCTTCCATGCTCATGACGAGCTCAGCTCGTCATGAGGCACAGTTGAGCTGTGCTGATGACGAGCTGAGCTCGTCATGAATAAAGCCAAATTGCAGTTTCCAGCACAGGGTAAAAATAACCACAGCAGCGATGTGGTTAAAAAAAAAAAGAGACACCAGACTGGATTTTAATGTGATGGTTCTCTTGGCAGGACTAAAAAAACAGAATAAGGTTATGCCACTGTAGGGACATTATGTTCCCAAGTAGCCTCAATTTATGGGTGTGGTCAGGTCGATATGTTTTACACCCAATTGCCCAAAAAGGATCTTAAGGACCTAAACAAAGGGTATACCCCTACCCCATACCTAAGAAGTAATATGCAATGCAGGTATTCCCCTAAAAGAAGATACCTTGTTCAAAGAGAGGTGAAAAAATGATTGTCCAACTGTTTAGATGAATCAATCATGCCCATAGGTCAAAAAGCAGAGGGTACTGAACAGCTCAAAAGTGGCTTCTGCGTGAACAGCACAAGAGACCTGCCCTATTCTGCTCGCCTGGATCGAGGGAGTCAGATACAACCAGGTGACTGGGGTTGGCCCTTGATGCTTTTTGGTGCTATTTTTATATTTAAATTTGAAACATTTATACATTTAATTTGCCTTAATAGATTATTGTCATGTTGGTCTAATTTTATATATTAAAATGTACTATATTTTTCTAAATTGATTTGGGATTTTTCTTGTGCTGTGTTTTGACTTTATTGCTGTTTTGGTACAGCATACATACCTTACATATTGCCTCTAAGCAAACCCTGTTTGCTCTGTGCCATAGCAACCAGTGTGTCAGATAGAGGCCAAACAGCAGGGTCTAGTTCAGCTCCAATTGCATACTATTTGGTGGCTAATCTTTTGAACTCCCTGCTTCCCCCATTAAGATTGACCAATGAATAAACCAGATTCAGGAAACTTCTCAAACCCACCTCTTTTGAAGATCTCCTATTGCGCTAGCTGGAGGAAGGACATGACTTTAGCTTTGGGAAACCCGTTGGGTAGCAATGCGCTTTATAAGTGCCTAGCATAGCATAGCCACGGGTCAGCTGGGCAGCTACACAAAAAGGTTGCTTGTAGCTGTTGTGTCCCTGTAGCTTTAACAGGAAGTCTGTCTTGAGAACTCAGGGAGTCTACTTTTTTCTTCTGAGTCCAAGAGAGAAGAGTTCTGGTCCTTCAGGGATTTTCTCAGGTTGCAGACATCAGGTTCAGTCCTCTTTTGATCTTCCACGGGTTCCAGGAGTGTTCTGTATTGGATGCATGGAGATGTCACATTTATGCTTGGCTCAAACTAGTGGGTGGGAATGATCCCAGGGCATGCCCAAACCAATGGGGTAAACCCTACCTTTTGTGCTTTTTCAAAATGATGGAACTCTTTGGCCACACGAAAACAGAGCTCGGAGGGCTCGGGTGTGTGTGGTGAGTGTACTATTGTAATCCTAGTGTCCTTCCACGTCTAACACTTAAATCCAGTTTGAAGCAGTCACTGTACCCTCAATAAGCCCAGAGACAGAAGGCTGACAGAACAAAGGGTGGGTGCCCAGAACCAGACAACAACTACACAAGAATTATTTTAGCATCCTATTTACCTTCTTTTCAAGTGCTTTCTCAGTGTAATATGTAAATCCCTGCATACCTGTCCAACAGGATTTGACACTCCAGCAGGATTTCACACTGTAAAGTAAAAAAAAGATAAAAAAAAGAGGCCCACTATGATTGGAGCCTGCCTGGCTTGGCAAAGGAAGTGCCCTGTCAGGTGTCATCTAACATACACTGTTGTGGATGACACAATTGGTGCTGCAGTCTACTGGTGGCATTAAACCTACAGGGCCTGGGTGCATCTTGTACCATATACTAGGAATTTTTAGGTAAATTAAATATACCAATTAGGAATATTCTAATTCCACTATGTTTAAAAGTGGAGCACAGGCACTTTCCTACTGGATAGCAGTGATACAGTGCATCATAGTACTTAAACAAGCGAAAGTATTGGGTCCAGCAAAAGGTAAAAAATCTAGGGGGACCATGCAGAAGAGGCAAATTTCCTACACTCATAAGTTATACATGAGCAATGTATGTGACACATCCTATCTGGTAGAACAGAAGGCGGAGTGTTTAGGAGTCCGTTGTTATTTTTGGGTTTGTGTAATCCATTTGGATGCGTTAGTTTTGAATACAGAGTTGGTAAGTAGAGCTGGGGAGATTTTACTGAAGCCAATAGTGCATCTCCGCACAAAGTGTATATAAACCAATGTAATAATGAGCTAATTTATTATTATGACATTATACTAACAGCCTTGAATACCCTAGGCTTCCAGACCACACAGGGAGAAACAAGTGTTGGCTGTTTTGAACTGCTTGAAAATGTAACACCAAGCTTAGGACCAGCAATGTACAAAAGAAGAATAAGTACCATCCTCTAAACATTAAAACCAATAAATGACCTCTATTTTTACCATCTGTATTATACTCATATTTGTGTATTTAGTATGTGCACTTTACCATAAAGGCTTCTCTGTACATGTAATTTGAAAAACTTGAATGTTGAATCTTGTCTAAACCCTATTAAGATGAGTCCTGCATTGGGGCCAGTAAACTGTAGTAAGTGACGCCCAAGTATGATCTTACATCAAACCATAGCCTGGCTGCTGCATGATGAATCTTCAGCCTCATCTTCTTAAAATATCTTGGGGGGCCAAATTTATACAACAACCCCCTGCAGTTCTTTAACTGAATAGCCCAACAATACAGCTGTAAATCTGAGAGGGTCAATCCTCCCTTCAATACCTTCTTCCTGAGCTTTCTCCAGGATATTCTGACCCCTTTAGGACTTCAGATAAAGCTGCTAATATCCCCCTGAAATTTCTTCAAGACTTGCTTGTCAAACGTAAGAGGGATATTATCAAGTAAAAGCATGCATTTAGGCAGAATCATCATCAATTAGATTATTTCACCTGGAAATTGTTAGAGGAAGATTCTTCAATTCCTCCACCCTGCTGCTACAATCATAATTACTCTATTTAAGTTGGACTCTGTGGGTTTTTCCCTGATCTTTCACCACGTTAATGTCCAAATATCTGATGGAGATTTTCTTTTCGTAACCCTCAGAGAGACAATTCCATACCATTATTTCTGTCGTGTCTAGGTTCCTTTGGTAGCCTGAAAGTTTGCCAAAATGGTAACTTCCTGTTGTATTGCAGTGCAAGTCTTATTTGATTAGATGTATAGAAAATAAGGTCATCAGCATACAGACCTAATTTCTTCTCCATGCCCTTGCCAGAGAAGGGAACTATACTTTTATTTTGCCTATGACTCTGGGCAAAAGACTCTTTATACAGGTCAAAAAGCAGAGGGGACAACGGGCACCCTTGTCTCATTCCTCTATCAATCCTCACATAATCTGCCATACAATCATTCACTTGAATCCTAGCTTGTGGAGAGTTGTAAATGATCTCTATTACCCTACAAAAGATGAGCCCACTGCTAGATGTATCAATACTTAACCTAAATATATCCATCCCACTTGGTCAAAAGCGTCTGCTGTGTCTATTGTGCTCACCACTAACGGCAGGGTCTCTGCACTTGCCATGTCTATTACCCCCCATTAAAGTGTGTGTGAGTTCATGAAAATCCCTCCCCAACATAAACCTCTTTTGATCGTCATGCAACAATATGTGCATCTGATTCGCTAGTCTTTTTGCCATAACAGTTGCAAAGACCGTGTAGTCACCGTTTAATAGCGATATAGGCCAAGACTCACACCTGTTTGAAGGTTTCAGAATTAAACAAACTGTAGAATCCCACCAAGACTCCAGCAAACCTACTTCCCCTTCTACAATATTATTGAATAAGCCTTTCCAATAAGAGATAATAGTCTCCTCCAGGGCCTTATATACTTCTATAGGAAGACCACCAGGTCCTGGTGCTTTGACTTTTCTGGCCGTATTTAAAGCCTCAATTAGTTCTGCTTCATCTATCTCTCTGCAAAGTGCTTGCTGTTCTTCAATACCAAGCTTACTCAGATTTTTGCTTTCCAACCACTGTGCCACTTAAACCGAATCTGGCTTAACACTCGTCTGATGCAAGTCACTGAAACAGCGGTGTACAGCAGCCCCAATATCATGAGAATACTGCATGACCTTCCCCGGTGTGCTCTTCCAGATTTCTATTATACAATTTCTACTTTGGTCGCCCCTTGCCAACTATTTTACCACAATTCTGAACCATACTCAAAAAGCTATTTACTAGCTTTCCACCTCTTTTTTAATAAGGCTCTCTAACTCCAATTTCAGACTTTCCTGACAATCCAGTAAGGCTTCTTTCTTAACTTTCCTGTCCCTCTCCTCTAGTCTGGCATCTCTGAGCTGATCCTGAAAAAGACATATTTCCCTTCTATTTTAGAAACCACCTATTTCCTTTCCCTGTTTCTCTGGTAGCTTAGACTTAGCAACTGTCCCCTTAATATGCCTTGTATGCATCCTAGGCTACCTGCAACCCTTCTGTCCCATTATTCAGAGCAAAAAAAAGTTTAGGGCTTCTTTTAAGTTCCTCTACAATATGGTCTTCTAAACAAATTGCTAGATCACATGCCCACATTCCAGGCCACTTCTTTAAACTAATCTTGAGCTTTAGATAGGCTGCTGCATGATCAGGTAGGTGAAAGGGTTGGTGTTATAACTTGCAACCATTCTCCAGCTCCTCTTGTCAAATAGGAAATAATCTGGCCTTGAAAAATGGAGGAGCTTCTTCCAATAAAACATGTATCCGTCAATACGCCCCCTCCTTGCTTCTACCTTACATCACACAGTCCTAATTAATTAATCACAAAAGATAGGTAACTTGCGACTTCAGAGAACTCACTACATTTCTTCTAGTGGTCCTATCCAAGGTTTTATCCAAAGGGATATTAAAGACTCCTCCCAAAATCAAAGGGCAATTAAATTCCATGACTTTCATAAAGATTTTCGTCAGGGGATTTGGATCATAATACCCAACACAAGCAAATATCTTGCCCTTGACCTTAACTATCACCCACCTGCCTCCTGAGTCCTCCCAGTGATCCAAAATTTCAGCACCAGCATGTTTCCTTATAATAATTGCCACTCCCTGTGTACAGCAATCTTGTGTTGTACCAAACCCTTGTTCAATCAGAGTATACCGCCAACATAGCACTGCTAACTCATCCCTCAACGGATGCGTCTTCTGAAGCATACTTATTGCCACACCAAGCATGCTTTTGAAAAGATTGCATTACAAGCTGCTGTTTCCTACTTCCCCCTAAACTATTAACATTGCAAGTCATGAATGACATAAAGCAAGCAGGGCCGCCATCTTTATCATTCGCCTAAAATGAAAAGGTCTCGACCTTCTCCTATATTGCTTAGTAGTGATATGAGGACTTTATTTTTTAACTCTTCTTTCCTATGCTACCCGCCCAGTGTAATTCAACCCAAACCTCTCTTCCCCTTACCCCAATTCTCCCCCTGGGGAACCCTCCCATCTTCCAAATTGACATTCCTCCTGTCGCCTTGTGAGCCTTGGTTTGGGGCATAAACTTCAGAAACCTCTCTGACTTTTACAGAACTGGCCTCCTGTTTTAAACACATGATAAACTGATCCTCTGGCTCTCTAAAGTTGTCCATAGTGTTATTGTGCATGACAAAATTGCAGGAAAAGAAACTCTTGCTATTGTCCCCAAAGCTTTCAGATTCTCTATCTGTTTACCCAGTTCTCATTGCCATTCCTGCATCTCTTTTGAAATGTCTGACTTGTTACTAAAAGTCTGACCCTTTGCTCTCAAGACTCCCATTTCATTTTCAAGGCAACCCCAAAGATTTTTTTCTCGTTGTGTACGACAAAAACATTTACAAAAATCTTTCTGGGTTTTTCACACGCTGCATTGGTCCTAAAGAAGTTTTCCAGTCTTTCCATGTTCTCCAAAATGTCTTTCTTCCTCTGCCTCAACTGTTTGACTTCCACATATGCGCTCACTTAAATGAGCCTTAACTCCTGTACAACTTTCTCTAGGGCCTTAGTCCGCTCTGCCATGAAATTTTCTCAAAATTCACACATGTATTTCGTAATACCCTTCTGACTCACTTCTGAATTTTCAAAACCCTTTCTCATCTCTACTGACAGATTTAATAAGCCTTCATAAATTCTCTTCTCTCCACTTAGATTTGCTGTCCGACTTACACCTGCTAGGTCTTTCCCAGAAATATTCCTCAGTGTAGCAGTATCACAAGTCTAACAGGGCTATCCTCCTTTTGCACTCTACTCCCCGTATCCTCTACCAGCACTCTTTGGAAAATTGTTGAGGACTCCATCAATGCTGCATATCATTTGTTGGTCTTTAAACCCACCAGACCTTCCTGATCTCCTGATAGGGGTGCCAGCTTACCCTGACCCCCTTTACTCCACTGTACACACAGTCCTGGTGAGTGCCTCTTCAGGTTGTCCTTTTATCCTAATACAGATTTCTTAGGATGAGTGCGCATTCATTTTATAAAAAAAAAACTCTCAGAGATGGGGTTACCTTTATTTCCCAGTTCATCCTAGGAGCTTCTCCTCCTTTACCCTGTGTCTCGTGTGCCTTTGCACAACCCTTTGAAACCCTTATGAAGTGCAGCTACTGAAGCAATGCCATGGGTCATATTACAGAATGTGTCCAGGGGCGCAACAGGTGTTTGCGCCTGCTTTGCGTACCCCCGGGAAGGTTGGTATTACAGAATGGACCTCAGACAATTGTGCGGCCCCTACTGTAATACTGAAAGCGCTGGCGCACATGTAGCTCCAGCGCTTTCTCAAGAGAGCATTCCCTCATTTGGATGGGTGTGTGGCCCCCTGCAAATGAGGGAATACCTTTGCCTCTGCGCCTGCACCGTATTATAGATGTGGGCGCGGAGCCAAAGAAGCTGTTATGAAGCGCACTGACGGTGCACCATCAGTGCACCCCTGATGGCAGCCCTCTGGAAAGGGGAAAGGAGGTCCTATGGACCCGCCAGCCATCCCCTTGCAGGCAGATGCAATCACTCACTACACTCTCCTGCAAGCGCATCTCAAATCCCTCTTTGCTGGGGGGTTGCCCGCTGCACAGAGAAACATGGACTAGCGCAAGTTTGTGGCTGCCCTGAGGGCAGAGCATTCCACATGATAGGGCGCACCTTTTCAATTTGCCCCTGGTGCACCCGTTTAAAGTTGAGCTGTGGCGCAAACAGGAGAAGTGAGCCTTTTAGGACTCCATATGCTCTGCCAGCCAAATTACAAGTCCGCTTACTTTCTCTTGAGGAAGCTAAGCCTGAAAAAGTTCTACTGCCCAATGTGCCATGCCTACTTTCCTCTGCCCCCGCTTTCTGACCATAGTCTGTAGCCATCCACTATTATACTACGCCACCCTTGTTTGCCCTCCCTGAGGGCCTCTCCCACTCCTTCCTCCTCTGCAGTAGCACTTTCTATCCGGGCAGCAGCTATTTCTGTACTAAAGCGGCTTTCTTATAACTTCCAAGGTCCTTGTGCCCACTGCCTTGAATAAGGGGCTGCTCTGTTCTGCTTTCCTGCCACAAGTCCGTCATCCTAGCTGTGAATTCCCCTACACGAGAACAGGAGCAGCCTGTGCAAGTAAGAGCGGTAGGGCTTTAGGGCGGGTTGGGCGGGGGATTTGGATAGTAGTTCACAAGGGAAAATTTAATAAATACTTCGTTTTCCCTTGTCGTCTGTCGAAGTCCCCTCTCACCCAGGCCCACCGCTCTTACCTGTGTGGGCCGCGGCTGCACGAGAACCAACGCTCCAGCACACCCCTTCCAGCTGCTTCTATCAGCCTGCAGCATTGGTTGTGCTTGTGCTAACTCTAATACACGGGCTTTGCTGTAGAGCTACTCTTCCCCTCACCAGCTGCTAGTGACCAAATCTGCAGTTATCTGGCATGGGAACTAGACAGTAAAATACCGCCTTTTTTGTTTTATAGTTTCTCTTGTCATTCCTCCGGCATACTGCCAGAAACACTCGTCTAAATGGATGCCTGCATTTTCATGCTGCTCCCCTCACCGCGCACTCCTGACCAGCTACTCCCTCGCCAACTACCATGAGCCCACCGTCGGACAACATGTAACTGGTGGTGGTTAACAAACACGCAATGTAGCCTTTCGCTAACAATTAGTAAAAGATTTAACTACAATTCAGGTCCTCCAGAGTTAAATTGAGTTGACTTAGTCTTATGATCACATGTACCATTGACACACCCCTACGTACCTCAGATGATTAGGCATTGAGTGCATCATCGTTCTCTTACATTGTATTTGAAGTGTGCATTTCAGTCACTAAAATCTGTTCATTCTGTCTATTCTTCCTATTAAAAACAGGAAAGGCTAAGTATTTTACCTATACATATTGTAATTGTGTAAGTCTTATTGCTACAGACAATTATAACCCTGACTATAATTCTATTAATAACATAACAATCGTGAAGTTGCATAGTACTTTCAATATTAGGACTTTACATTTGAGTTAGGCAGCATATTAGATGATTTTGGCCTAAAGCCGCAGCAGCCCACAAAAGGGCCAGTGATTATATGCAACTTCATGCAGAATCAAATGTAAAGCTTAAATAAGCTCCGTGGGGCATATTTCTGCTAAAAAAGCTGAATAACTCTATTGTTTTTACACCAGGTAATGAGAAATGTGTAACATTTGAAGATCTTAAAACGGTGACTTACGAAAACACACACAGCTGGAATGAATTCTGAAAAAAAACAGTACATGCACTTAACATTACCTGTATGATTTATTTATTTTTTAAATGCCATTTAAACGGTTTAAAATATTTAAAGTCATGTAATGGCATATTTCTAGCACATGTTCTTCTACAGTGGTAGAAGTACAACTGATTATTCAGAAATATATATTAAAAACAAATTTATGACTTATACAAATTATTGTAAACGGTATAGAACGTGTTAACATTTAAAAACTATTATTTTAAAAACCGTAGAATTAATTTGCAAAGGTGTAGAGAGAGCATACATATTTATTTGTCTAAAAAAAGTGCATTCATCATAAAACGTTTAGAGAACATCTTTTGAGAAAAGGTGTTAGAAAATCTGAAAACAATATTGCTATATTCCTTTTCAAATCATGTATCCAATATTAATTGAAAATAATGTTAACCTTTCTGAAAATAATATAAAGCTGTCGTTATGAAAGTAGAGTGTAAGAAGAATTATAGTCAACATTTTTTCAAGAAGTGAAGAAAAATGTTAACATTTGTGATTAGCAATTAAAAAAGATCAAAACACATTACTTAAGCAAAGCACACTACCGCATTTTTAAAATAGAATAGTTTTTTTAAAGAGCAAATATTTCTTTTAAAGTGTGCAAAATTGTTTTAAAAAAGTGATTACAAGTCTTTTAAAAATAAGGACTGTGATTTTTTTTATGTGCTCACAATGTTGTTTAAACCACAGCGAGAAACGTTCAAAAGTGTTCTGAATACCTTAAATAAAATTGCACATAGATTGCTTTAAAATTAACTGAAATGCATTCAATCAGTGTATAGAAACATTTCAAAAACCATCCACAAGTATTTCCAATAAGTACAAGAAATTATTTACAGTACCAATAAAAGTATCATTAGATGTGTGCAAAACATGTTTTAAAAGTGCAGGCAAGTATTAGAAAGCGAGTAGAATTAGTTACAGAGAAACACAATACCATATATACTTTAAAAACAGTGCACAGAATATTTTACAAAAAATGCAGGAATATTATTCGAATGTTGAGCCAAATTCCATTTTCAAAACTACATCAAATTACCAAAGAGTAGTAGGTGTGTCTTTCAACAACAGTCTCCATTTTGTGCCCCAGCGTCACCGTGGAGTAGAAGGGGTAGAGGAAAGCATAAAAAACGTGCTTGTACACTGCCAGACGATATCAGTTCTTGGACAAGACCTAGAGATCTGAGTGTACTTGTTGTTGAAGACAGACTGTTTGAAGGTGATGGAGTCAGGTCTACCTCTGTTGGGTTGGGCCTGGATCCCACAATGAAGGGTCCACGGTGCTCCTGTGGGATTGGGAGAGTTGTTGACACGATGAATATGTGTGAGCACAGTCTCCTGAGGAAACACATGCTAAATGATGGCTTCCAGTGTAGAGGCGGCACTCTCCACAGCTTGGATGGCGATGGTGAGATGCTTGTGCACTTCCTTCCACGCAGGTGAGGTGCACGGAGTGCTGCTAGCTTTAGCATATGCATCCGCCAGGCCAGGAAAAGTGTTGACACCAGAGTTTTTTGAGGCCCAGAGTACGTGACTGGAAGAGAAATAATGGCTGGAGTATCCACATTCGTGTCATCAAAAACATCTCAATGCATCTTATTTTTTTTAGGTCAATTGCACATAAATGAAATACAGAGGTAGGTGCGAGAAAGTGGAGTTCAGACTATAGCTGGAAATGCATGCCCTTGGCTTCAACCATTGATTGAGGTTTGGCGGGGAATTATTTTAGAAGAAGTGATGTTTCTGAGGAGCTGAGGGTTTTAATGGGACAGAGGCATTTTATTTTGTGAGAGATTTGAAGAAGAGAATATGGTCGATTTAAGAGAGCTAATGAAAGCACCACACTTTCAAGCGTTTATATAAGTGAGATACAATCATTTACCATGGCTTCTGTGCTTAACATACAGCTTAGAATGAACTTTAAAACATCACAAATGACTGAACTGCCTAAAGAAGAGGTAAAAAAAGAAAGAAGCACCCATAGCTACACTCCTCATATCAGTACTAATGGGAAAGAAGAACCCCAGTAAACATTTAACATTTCCAAATATGAGGAATCAGAATTATTGAGATCAATGACAGGAGAAACTGATTAGAGCCTCAACTGTCATTAGGGGATGATTAATTTTATGAAGGACTGGTTCATTCCTCCAGCTAAATTCAAACCAAGTGGGATTGAGGGACCAAGATAAATAGAGCATATTGGTCCTAGTAAGCAAAGTTTTAAAATATAATGATATATGATTAAAATGGTGGAAACATTATTAATATGATAATTTGATTTGGGGTACTGACTTAATTGGTATATATGATTTTTTCCCAATTTTTTATTTTTCTTAGATTATAACATGCTTTAATTCTAATTTTTCTTTTAATTGTAATAGATGAACTACTCCAATTAATGACTAAGCAAGACATGTTTGAAAAAAGTTTTAAAACATGTTAGAAATTTAATGAAAATGGTAGACAGACTTGCCCTACTCAGTAATATTTTAGACATTGACCGAAATGAGTGGCCTGCTGCAATTCTATAGCAGGACCGGAAGCTCGGATTATGCTTCTCTATCTTTACTGCCAAATAAAAAAGCAGCCAATGAAACAACAGTAAACATTGCTTAAACTACATGTCTCATTAGACTTTGAACCACGCCTCCGAAAACCCATCAAAAGACAGTCATTAACTCTTACAAAATAGAGAGGCATCATCTTCCTGTCTTTTTCTTTGCTGCTCCGCAGTCAAGCTAAGTGCTTCTCTGTTTTCTACAAGTCGCAGTGATTACGTTGTTATGCAAATGCTTTTCCTTGCATTGTAATGTGCTTGCGGCGCATGAACTTACTGTGTGTTTTGCTTTATTGAGCTGTTTATTAAAGTTCCCCAGGCGCTCCACGCCGATTCTCCGCTCACCGCAGCTCCGCGGTTCACTCTTTTTCCACCCGGTACAGTGCGCGTTGCACCGCTGTTTTTTCCCCCATTTTCATTTTTTTCTTGTTTTCTTCTTATTTAATTAATTTCTCTCTTGTAATTGCGCTGGGCTGCTGCCCCTTGGCGGCTGGCAGGCCTCTTCAGCAGCACGCTCTTGTTCAGCTGCATTGCTTGTGGCAACCCCTCCTGGGAACGAGGCGGCGGAAGTATCCCAATTGGGCTACGCATGCACACGGGTACCAGAGCGTCTTTCTTTCACTCAACAGCTTTAATCGGATATCGCTGGAGCCGCCTCTCCCTGAGCTGTAACAATAGGGGCCCCACTTTGAATACTCCAGTCAGCGTTGCTAGAGGTCTTTTTCTGTCTTTTTTCATTTGTGTTTTAAAAATCTTGCTGGGTGTACTGAAGCTCTTTTTCTTGAAGGCTACAAATGAAATGCTCCCTGTCTAAGTCCTTCCTGTATAAGGTGGTGACCACTGGTGATTCTCTGCAACCAGCTTGTGTTTCTTCTTGACATCCAGTTTCTGTGATGAACAGGGCTGCAATAATTTGGCTTCCCTCTGAGGATTTTGAGTAAGATGCTTGTTCCCTCTCATGATTATGTCTGACTATGAGACATTTTACCAGGGTCTGGCTGTTTATGGCCCTGATGAAGATGAAGACTACTGGTATGATGAGGGCTTGGAGGCAATTATAGATAAATATATCCATAGAGCACAAGATAAGGCTCTCACCTCTGCACTGCACTGAACGTTTGGACAAAATTGTTAGACGCGCCACCCCACCCCACTCTGAAGATCCCCCTCCTTCTTCCCCACCATGGCCGGACTCCAAGGTAAGTTCCAAAGCGACTGAAGGGGCCTTACCTGATCCCGCTTACAGTGGAGGTTCACTTCCACCCCCTCCCCTTCCCAGGCTCCGATCATTGACACTGACTCTGATACTTCCTCCTCTCAAGATTCGCAAATGTTCTAGGAAGCATAAGCTCCATCGCTTCTGCTTTTGTGTCTCCTCTCACCTTTGACCCTTCAATCATTGTTCACCCTCAGTCTTCCAATTGGACAATTGCTCCTGCGGTGGCCGAATATATGCAGTTGAACCTGCGCAAAGGGTGTGGCAAAGAGGTACGGTCACTTTACGGTCCAAATGACCCCGGCTTGACTTACCTCACAAGACTGCCCTCACCACGGACATTGACATATCCATGCAGACCTTTCATAAAAAACACAATAAAGATCCAAGGAAGAGCATTGATAGAGCACTACGCGCATGCCAAGACAAACTCCTTGATGTTTCTGGCGGATGTATGACATTATTACGCATGCTTTTACAACGCAGGTTTTACTACGCATACCTTTACAACGCATTACACTTTGAGGTGCTGGATAGTGAATAGTTTAATTTACTATTCCAACTCCAGTCCCAGTGGACACTAGGGAAGGTGTTGGATAGTAAATTAAACTTATTCCCTATCCTAGAGCGCCCCCCAGTGTAATGCGTTGTAAAGGTATGCGTAGTAAAACCTGCGTTGTAATAGCTTTGCGTCGTAAAAGTTTCGTTGTAAAGGATGTTTCCCGTTTCTGGCCCATTAGCCAAAATCTTAGAGTTGGCCCTACAAGCCCAAGAGACAGGGGTTCTGTTTCACCCGGATGTGCTTACGGGTTGGATTCAGAGGGCAATATGCATCTTGGGCAACACCAATTGCGCGTGGGCTTCAGTACGCCGCATGTTCGTGCTTCTTTGAATTGACCCACAGTTGGTGGAACTGGCTACTGCAGAACCACGTCCCCTGGCAGAAGGCCAGTTGTTTGGTGACTGCTATGTTAAGGATAAAGCTAAGTTCATTAACACATGCATCTGTCTTGACCAATCTCAAACCTCACTCAAACAAGTTTTCTACCCTCTTTCTGGCAGGGCTGGTCATGGCAGAGGACGCTCGACGGGCCGCTAAAACCAACAAGGTCCTCCTCCCGGGTTTCACCCCAGGCGTAGAGGTTACACCCAGGATCCAGTCCAAGCGGGGTACTACCCTACCAGATCCATCGGATACATCCATAGGATTCAGGGGCCGATTTAACTGAGGAGTCAACAGGGTTCCATAACTCTGCCAATCAATCTGCAGGCAAGGGTTCCCAAATCCCTTAGTCAGCTTCTTCTGGGCAAAGATAACTTCCAAATGTTGGGTTCTAGATACGGTTAAGGGGTATCAAATAGAATTGTCTCAAACCCCCTATCAGGATTCTCCTTTCTCTCATTTGTTTCCAACACGACAAGTCTTTTATAGACTCTGAACTTCAAGAACTTTTATCAAATTGCGCTGACGTCCCCTCACCCCAGGGGCTTCTGCAGCAACGTGTTTCTGGTACAAAAGAAAGGTGGGGGTCAAAGATTAGTTCTGACACTCATTCCAACACTTTTGTGATTTACAGTCACTTCAAGATGGAGGGCATTCATCTACTGAGGATATTCTTAGGGAAAAAGATTGGATGGTTCGTCTTGATCTCAAGGATGCCTATCTGTCAGTCACCATTTCCCCTCTCATTGTCGGTACCTGCAGTTCTGCTGGAAAGGCCAATGGTGCAAGTACCAATCTCTCCCATTCGGCCTATCCTTGGCCTAGTGGGTGTTCACCAAACTTCTGAAGCCAGTGGTTGTACGCTTAAAGGAGCTGGGGGGTCCGCATGATCATCTATCTGGATGACATGCTCCTATTAGCTCAAGCCCACTCTCTTCTGCTAACTGATTTGTCTTGGACAATGTCACTTCTTCAAGACCTGGAAATTGTAATAAATACCAAAAAGTCCATGATGACTCCATCACAGCAAGTGGACTTCCTGGGTTTTCAGGTGGATTCCCTCAAGGCGCAATTGCTTCTTCCTCCCTTGAAAATAAAGTCCATCAAGAGAGAACTGAGATTGACAGATGGTGTATTTGAGATCCCTGGCCCGGGTTATGGGTTTGCTAGCATCTTCAATTCAGGTGATTTTTCCAGGCCTGTTTCATTACAGGGCTCTTCAACCTCTGAAGATTCACTACTTGCAACAGGTTTTCAGTTACGACCACCTGATTCCTTTGTCCACCAAATCCCAGGAAGAACTTCAGTGGTGGCTCCTCTATATGGGGGACTTGGAACAGCAAAGCTATTTTGAGTCTCCCCAGACGTTGCCATTGAGTCAGACGTCGTTGGTGATGGGGTGCACGATGCAGAGAATTTTCTACAGGCGGTCGTTGGTCAGCCAAAGAATTACAACTTCATATCAATTGATTGGAACCCCTCGTTTGCCATAAACCCAGTCTCCCCATCAAGAGCAACTGTTGGATTCTCCTGCGGATGGACAAAGTCTCAGCAGTTCGTTACATCAACCGCTTGGGGATACAAAATTGCGCCGGTTGGCCAACACATCCCGGGAATTCTGGAACTTCTGCCTTGCACAAAAGATTATGGTTTTGGCAGAATTCCTCCCTAGCAAGGGCAATCTAGAGGCGGATTGGAATTCCAGATTCCTGAGGGACTACAGTGACTGGAAACTCCATCCTCACATCTTTCAGGAGATAATATCTGCTCGGGGTCCGTGTCAAGTGGACCTGTTTGCTTTCTGTCTCAATGCTCAACTGAAACAGTTCTACAGTTGGGTGGCCGCATCCGATGGCTATGGGGATGGATGCCTTCCTTCAATCTTGGAAGGATCAGGTGAATTATGAATTCCCACCATTTGCCATGATTCAGAGGGTAGTGGCTCAAGTCAGACATCAATTGGCGACCCTGTTTCTGGTCATCCCTCTGTGGAAGACACAATCGTGATTTCTGACACTTTTGAAGTTATATGTAGCTCTTTTGATTCTTCTTCCTGTCTTCCCTCGGCCTCATCTGGACCCAATGGGCTCGTCACATCCTCTGATTCATCAAGCCCAGTTAACCCTCATGGTCTGGAAGATATCAGGAGACATGACCATATTGCAAATATTTCTGTGGCAGCAACCAAGTTTATACATCAAGTTTGGGCTCCTTCCACCCGTAAACAATACTCTTCTGCATGGAAACATTGGGTAGATTGGTGCCTTCAATAGGAGGTTGATCCGTGGGATCCAAATTGCAAAGATGTTCTGAATTTCCTTTCGGAGTGTGCTGAATCTGGTTTGTGTTACAGGCCAGTAATAATTTTAGATCAGCATTATCACCTGGACACAACCTGATTGATGGCAAGCCTGTGGTTCTATCCCATGGTATGTAAATTAATGAAAGTTATCAGGGTGGCTCATCCTCCGAAGCCTAAATACACTAATTTCTGGGATGTTACAAATGTTATATCTTTATCTGAGTCATGGCCTGATAATAATGATTTGACCTTGAAACAACTTTCCGCTAAATTAACTATGCTTTTATGCTGGATTTCATGCCGATGAGTGTCGGATGTACGAGTTCTGGACCTTGCAGGGAGGTTGTTTTTTCCTGATGGTGTTTCCTTTCTTATTTTGAAAAGAACGAGGAAAATGTCATGGTCCATTGATTATCCTCCTCTTCTCACAATGCTAAATTATGTGTGGTAAAATGTTTGAAAGTTTACAAAGAACATACTTTGGCTCATAGAACTGATCCTCTTGGTCCTTTGTTACTGGCTATTCAAAGGCCTTTTCATCCTGTGTGAGTTGCAACATTAACCCGTTGGGTTTGTTGGTTCGTGTCGGAGGCTGGTAT